>NW_026138058.1:4086518-4730822 GCF_025592945.1 Manacus candei
GAGGTGAAACTGCACATTTGGGAACTGAGAACTGAGGATATTTTGACTCTTTACCAAGCTCTACTTTATGGGTAATATATGAGAGTATTTGCTATGAATTCACCAAGATCTTACAGGAGCACTGTATAATGCTGCTTTAGAGCTCACTGCCTACCTGTCACTGCCTATTATTTCAAATGATTGTGGCTACCATGCTGTGTATGACAATATTCCAAATAAGAACCTTTCCCTGTAAATGATATACAGCAATACTCAGTGTTGTGGTTTAACCCCAGCTGACAACCAAGCCCCCACTCATCTGCTCACTCACTCACCCCAGAGGAGATGACGGAAGAGAATCAAAAAGGTAGAAGCAAGAAAACCGATGGGTTGGGATGAAAACAGTTCAATCATGAAAATAAAATAATGATTGAAATAATATGAATACTACTACTACTACTAAAACTTTAATGAAAGGGAAAATAACAAATAGGGATACTTAAAATAAAAAAAAAGACAAGTGATGCAACTGAAAACAAATGCTCACCACCAACAGACCTGTCAACCCCCGAGCAGAAGCTCCCATGGCAATATCCCCAGTAATTTATTTGCTGAGCATGGTATGACCCGGTGTGGGACACCCCTTTGCTCAGTTGATGTCAGCTCTGCCCCTCCCCACTTCTTGCCCACCCCCAGCTGACTTGCTGGTGGGATGGTGTGGGGAAGAGAAAAGGCCTTGTCACCATGTAAGCACTGTTCAGCAACAACTAACACATCCCAGTGCTATCAACACTGGTTTTATTCATTATGACTTGTTCTAATTAACAAGGTATTAAAAGACACTGGTATGTTTCTTTCCAAATACTTTGGAAGACACTGTTCTTGAGTAATCTTTCTATTCATGCTAAAAGGTGAACATTAAAAAAAAAAAAGTGGAGAGAGACTAAAGGTTTCTCATGTTAATTCATGCAAAATCTTCTGAACCTACATTTGTTGTTGACAGACCTCCCAGCTAAGACATCCAAGACAGCAGATGCAATGTCAAAATAAACTCTGCAAACCCCATTTGACTTTACAGATAAGTCCATTGACTTTCTTTCATAATGCAAAAAATGTAGCCCAAAGCAGAAGTTAGTCTTTTGTTTTTAGACAATACACACTAGTTTGGGCAATGAAGGTATTAATATATTCCTTTTTTAAAGCAGGTTGCACTCTGAAGCTCACAACCACCAATACTGAGGGAAATACATTGTACAATATTAAATATCTACACTTACTTTATAAATGAACTGATAGTGTCATAATCCTTAGCTTTAACTAAATATTTAAATATCCCTAGTCACTTATAAGAATGTACGTAATCAACAGAATATGCAGCTTTATTTAATTATTAGTGAAAGTTCCCACACATCATTGAAAGAAATTAATTCATTCATGTAAGTAAGCTACAGTCTTGTCACCTTAATCACAGTCCTTGTCTACAAATAAAGGAGAACTTGCTTCACTATTTGAAAAGTCTGAGTTGTTAGGAACTTCATTTATTTTATCAGCACAAATATTTATCTGCAGTATGTTACTGCAAGAGCAAGAAAATGGTTTGCATCTTTTATTCCTCGATTTTGGTCTCTTTCCTCAACCATTAATATTTAAGAATTTAGGTAAGTTAGGACACGATTTTAGAAACCTGTGAAACAGAAACCCACGTGTCAGAATGTATGCCTGATAACTTTAGTTTGGTGTTCTTCCAACAGTGTGATCTACAGGTATGAGTTCCCAGTGCTACAGATGAGATGGCTCCACAGGTAAACCTGTAGTTAGGCTTTCATTCAGCCAGCTGCAATGAAGAAGGAATCACAGCTCTTGCACAGGACCCCAGTCACATAACTTCAGCCATTCAGAAGTTAAACATTAAACCTAAACCACTTCCAGTTTTCAAGAAGAGTGAGATACACAGAAGATGAGTTGTTCCACTTAGGTAACTAAGCACCTTTCAGCACCGCCTTTCGCCTTTGTTGGGTTCTAGATGACTGATCCTTACTAAAGATACATTAGGATGATGAAAGATGTCTGAAATTAGCTGGGGTGACTCTCACCCTTTCTGTGTGGATTAGCATAGAGTCTTCATGCAGGGTATGAACTGTGCAAATTTGCATCACAACACATCACAAAATACTCCGCTCAAGCAGGTCACCGTCAAGCATGACATACTAATTCTATCATGCAAAATTGTGTCCCAACAGATTCGTCTTTTCACCCAGGCAGGTGATTACAAAAGATAGAGCCATGCATGGTTCATGCACTTTTGCTGGAAGATGTGATGGTAATAGAAGAAATCTGCAAAAAGTGATTTTACCTGTGTATGGGTACAGGCTACACTGGTGCATTTTCCAGGTTTTTTTAAGCAATTTGTGACTTCCAGAATAACAGTTACCAAAATATTTTCTAGGTTACATCTATTTGGCAAAATAAGATTTTGATTTGGACTTCTGAAACCGAGAAGGCCAAAAACTCACTCCATGTACAATCAGGAAACAGCTAAGCATTGTGAGCATCTGCCTATGGCTGGGGCTAGGAGCTCCCACGGTGCCATCAGCCGCCTGCTGGAAACAAAAAGCAACCTAATATAAATCTTTATTAATCTCAAATTCACTCTAGAACTAAAGTTTAATACTTTTGCATGTTCAAACTTGAAGAAAACTAAATCTGAAAGGAAGAGTGAGGGGTCTTCCATGGCAGGTTTCTTTCCCAGCTGAGGACTGGATGAGGTATAGGGCAGAGTCTTGTTCTGTACTTCCAGAGACAGTGATTCCATGTCCTGCCCACAGTATTTTTTCCAGTTACTCACTGTCCTCCTTATTAGAATGCTTTTCCTCATTTCTATCCTGGACATCTTTGATTGCAGCTTAAGCATATTACTTTTCATCCTAGCTAGTTCTCAAAGACAGACAGAACTTTTCTTTTTCCGTAGTCCTTTTGTTACATAAAGGTCATGTCTTTATTTCAGTGTTTTCTTCACGTTAATAGTCCCACAAGGTTGCTGGATCTCTCTACACTTCTGTGGGCTGGACTGGACCTACCTCTAAATTGCTTTGCTCTAGACAATGCCCTTATGTGTTTCTGGAAATAGGTGTACTCACAACTGCAAATAGCATCCCAATCACAACTTTAGTAATGCTGTCTAGAGTAGAAGGAGTATTCCATATGCCTTGATGGCTCTTCTCCTTCTCTTAAATTCCAGTACAATGGCTGAAGTGGTTTGTAGCATCACGATACTGTTAACCAACTCTGAGGCTGTTATAAAACGTAACCTTTCAATTACTTTCAGAACTGTTATCTTCAGCTGACTCTTCTCCCTCATTTGTGCCACTCCGTCCTCCATGTGGGTCCTGGTATTTGTTTATGTCAAAATTTGAATTAGTTTTCCTAAAAATTCCTCCAATCTGTTGTCCGTTTTGAATTCTAATACTGTTTTCCACCCTGGGATGCCTTCCAGTTTATTTTCACCCACAGTTTTTACTAAACATCCTTTATATTCAGGCTTAAGTGGATAAATACTCAGTGCAGAAAAATTACAATGCCATGAGCTCCATGTTCTACCTTGTCATTTGAGTAAAAGCCTGCAGTTTTGTGTAACAACGTACTCAACCACAGTTTTTTAAGTGTATGAGATAAGGGCTGTAGAAGTTATCACTGCTCTTAGGGAGGTCTGAAATATCCTATGGCTTTGTATGTTCTTTTTTATCTGAACTACTACTTTATCTCAGCTGCCACATTTTAAAGATAAAACAGCAGCAGACAGAGATTTACCATGATGAAGTGCACTGTTGTGTCATACAACTCTCTGCCTCACTGGCATTTTCAAGGCCCTCTTTTTCTCATACCAGAGCTTAGTTAAGGCATACAAAGCACAGTGAGAAGGCAGATTGTTGGTTTTGCCTGTTAGTCTGACTGAGTCACACTTATGGTGAGGTCAGATTGACTTTAGGGTAGTCCTCCTCAACACAGCATCTGACTTTTCTTCATTGATATTTTCTCTTACTAAATTAACAAATATTTGCATAGCTAAATATTGCATACAGACATACTGACTGAAGTATATTCCAAAAGTAGTTTTAGACCCCAAGGTCTATTTCATCAGCTATTTTGACAGTCAGCATCTAAGTTCCTATTAAGCAATCAAACACTGTCATCCATTAAGAAAACAAATCAAAAGGGTAAAGTGTGGATGGATATGGCAGTAATTACTCCTACTGGACTGACAGTATACAATAAAGATGCTTTTTAACAGATTTACAGAACAGGCATACTTTCAGCTTGGTAACTCTATTCAAATTCTGTGCCTCAGGTAAAACTCAGCTCAATTGCTTTTAGTGTTCAATATATGTAGATCCCATTACCCATTGTTCTCTCTTTCCTTCAAAACTACCAACTGGGCTATCAATTAAATACCCTTGTGGAGGTAATGATTTTCATTCTGCAGATATTGCATTTTTTTTTCAAGTAGTTAAAGACTTCTATATAAACCATCAGTCATCAGCCATCCTCTTCATGTTACTCAAACCTACCTGATGTATATATTGCCTCTCTTCAGTTTGAACTCCGGGAATGAAGCAGTTCAGCTGATCACATAGTTCACAAGTTTTTTTGTAGATCCTTAGATTGACAAGGAGATCTTCCAGGAACATCTGTGAAACATGAAAGAACACTTGAATAGAAGAAAGTCCTATTAAACACTTACCCAGTTTCTCTACTTTCACGTTCCAGTCCTGAAATCATCTTTGAATATTTTTAGTCTTTGGGAAAAAGAGATATAAAATAAAAATAGAACAAGGCAAATGCTGTAGGTGGAGTTGTGGCACTATATAAAGCTGAGGTTCATGACCTTTCCAGAAAGCCCTGACATCAGTCGCTTATAACTTCATCAGACCATGACCTTTAACACCTATTTTTTACACACTTTGTTGTCTGCATAAAACTGAATCTTCCATAATTTCACATTTAAACTTCATCAGAAACAGCTTGTTTTTTTCCCCTCAGAATGCTAGAATAAAAGTATCTGTTTTCTCTTCTTATTCTGGTTAAGTTATGCGTAACAGTTACAAAGTTAGGATCTCAAAAGATAAAATTCAGGACTGGAGTCACGTGTGTAACCCACTGTAACTCCACCATGACTATGTTGTACAGCACACAACCCCTAGTTGTATAAACACAACTTTTTTTGCAAGATTCCTGCTTCATTCACTTCATAAGGTCATTAATAGTTATTTTGCAAGCAAGTCGCCAATATTACATTTTTTCTTAATGCCCATCTACCATTAAATTGGTGAATGTGCAGTAAACTATAATCCAGGCTGACAGGATTATAGTTCCAACCTTCCTGTGCAGACAGTTACAGCCACCCCCCCAGAACAGGGAGGGAGGAGAAGAGGGCGATGGGAGGAAGGGTGTTCCTCTCTGAAAATGCAGTCAGCTAACACAGAGAAAGGCACTCCCAGCTGTAGTGGAGTGACCACAGAGAAGGCTCAGTGCAGAACTACTGCCCTTTCAACATCTACTTGTATAAAAGGTGTGGCACTCCTTTCATAGGCAAAACTCTCTGCCATCAAATAATGTCCAGTCCAGCTAAAAAAACCCACATGTATTCCATCAGCAGCATTTGTCTCTACCCAACCTGAGTCACCACTAGTGCAAGACCACCCTCTCTGTGTCATGAGTCAGGGTTCCTGGAAAAGATGGCTCATGGGCCAAGTAATTTCAGAAGACAGATGTAGTCAAGCAGGTTGACATAAAACTGCACATGATCTTAAATTCAAGCATTTCTTAACTTCGTATTTCTACTTTTGTGACTTTAGTAGCTTTTCATTGTATTATATTTGTATACACATCAATGTACACTGTTTCCTTTAGGTAAGGTCTCATGCCTTTTTTCTTTTCATTTTGTATTTTCACCTTGTTCCTATCCACACACCTGGACATTATTATTTGTCATGGGAAATAAGGGCTGAATACTTGCCTTATATATCCCTGATGTGTCATGCACCTCTGTGACATTACATAAATAACATCAAATAGAAAAAATAAATCAGAAGCTTATTTTGTTCAGTCACGTTATGAAGCACTGTAGAACTTCTGAATTAAATGTTGTTGGGAGAAGAGGGTTAAAAGCAGAAGAATGGCAAGGAGGATGGTAGATTTGCTCAAGTGACCATGCAGCTGGGAATGCCAAGGCCTGGAGTACAACAGTGTGGGAAACCCCATATATTACGGTTTCAGCTGTTTATGCTCTGTCTGTCACACAGACATTTATTGATTTGGTACAACTGAAAACAGATATGATGCTCTGACACAACATTTTTCTGTACTTCATTGTATTCAATACAAAATTATCCTTAGTTGGTTTAACGCAGCACACGGTGTTACAAAGGAGACAGAAGTTTATAGGTGGTAACAGTCATAATATGTATTAATTAATGGTACAGTTGTTCAAAAACCCGTGCTGTCATTTTACTGACATTCACTCTACTGGAAAAAAAAAAAAGATTTATTCGTCTGACAAGAGTACAGATATGACAAAAGAAGAATATATATTGTGGAGAAGTAGAGAGGGAGAAAAAGAGAGAAAGAGAGAAAGATTCCGAGAACTCCAAATGGACACATGTCCATGTACGAATGTAGGAAATCATAATGAATGTAGGAAATCAAGTATCCCTGTACTTCAAGAGTCATGGACTGTACCACTCCTTATAGCAATATAGACACATAAAGATGAAATCCTACTATGTTCAAAACAATGCTCATCACAGACTTTTAACCATTTAAACATGCGTGAGACAAGATATGCTAATGGAAACTTAGAAAATGACAATTACAACCATATACATGTCATAAACCAAGACGCTTACAGGTTCAAAAAATATTAACACGGGGTTAGCCTAAAAGTTGACTAAAATCCCTCATAAAAATGCTGACTCCATATAATGAAAATCACCACAAAAGTCCACTGTTTCTCTCAACACATTTTATGAAGAAACCCAGAGGTATCTTCAGGATGTCCCAAACCCCTGAAATATCCAACTTATGGTATCAGCAACCTGGGTGGCTCCTTAGATCCACAGGTCAACAAGGAACAGCCACCCATCCCAGTTTTTATTGATCCATTTTTCAAGCTATAGAAAGTGCATGAATTAAGTTGAGAAAGCAATTAGCATTTGGCTGTAAATGCTGTAGCTGATGTAGAGAAGTGAATAATTCATTAAGAGTAAATAAAATGGTATTTTATCTAAAAAACAAACAAACAAAAAAAAAAAAGGGATGGGAAAAAAGTAACCAGAATGTTCTTCTAGCTGGATTTCAGAAGGCCTGGAAGTGAATAAAATTGCAGTCTACAATGAGGATACAGTACCTTTTGCAAAATGCAATGGAAATGCCCCTTTAAAATAGAGTCCAAGGACAGCTGTCACAGTGTAAATATTCCTCTAATCTGTATTCTTGCAATCACAATCCCCTTCATCCATCAGCATCTCTTTAAAATCATTTTCTTGTCTGGCTAGTGAGATTGATGAAAAGAGCAACCACCACGGAGCTGCCTTTAAACTATTTGAAAGGCTACAAGACAGAAGAATAATTGAATACAATCTAGGGCGATGGTGTCTTTAGAAAGACATTTATAGTGTCTTTCTAAAAACGTGGTGAAATTCAATTCCTGTTTTCCATGGTCCATGTCTTCCACCCTTGCAAAACCATCATTTAGAGGTCAGATGCAGACTTTGCTTTATCACCCTGGGTTCTACACTGTTGTATGACATGCAAGAGATGAATCAGGTCAGGGAACAAGCATCACCTCTCCAGGTACTTCAGTAAGACTCCAACACCCCAGACTGGATCTGAATCCTGCCTGGGTATTTGGAGCAGCAAGAAGTCTTTTGAACACATCTGCCTTCAAACTTTTTCTGTGGTGTAGCTGTCTCCAGTCTCAAAGTTTGGTTTTCCCAAAAACATACAGCATTCACAGAGAGACCTCCATGATTTGCACTTGAAAAAATGTTAAACACAGGAAACTGGTTTTCTGCTTTACACCCCGATAAAACCACCCCTAAAACCATCCAAGGCTAAGGAAATTCCCTGGTCCTTTTAAATAACTCCAAATTTCAAAATGTTTTCTTTTAGTTATTTATGCCTGCTACACCACACCTCCAGAAAAAAAAAAAAAAACAAACCAAAAAAACAATAAAGAAGAGTCTAACAACAAAAGATCAAGCCTTTGATACTTAGCATACAGCATTCCTTGGTTCTTTACCACTCACATGCTATTAGAAGTGTTGTGGTTGTGACACTTCTGAAAGGACATTGTTCATGTGTGGTTAACATTGCCAGACACAGTTAAGTGCTTCCCCTTCCACCCACAATGAGGAATACAGTGTCTGAGTAAGACCCCCCGCTGCTGGTCTGTAACTATTGTTTTTTTTCTTTTTGACTCAAGTAGGATGTCTACATATCAAAAATAATCTAGACAAATGTTCCCTATTCATATAAATTTTGTTCATTCAGCTTCTCTGTGCAGCTTCTTAAGAGTTTTGATTTTTTTTTTTGTCTTGAAACAACACATATTATAGGCATAAAGGATATTTTTGGCAGCACTTATTAAGAAGCCTACCAGACACAGAAAAGTCATTGCTGTATAACACCAATGTAAATAACATTAAAATTAAGGTAACTTCTGCTTTCTGTTTTCAAACTATGTGACTCCAAACAGTTTCAGTTCACAAGAAGATGCAAACGTTTTTATATGTACCACCAGGTCAACTTTGACAGAAATTTGGTTGAGATTGTTTTTCCCATGTTCACATTCAAAAGGGAAGACAAACGAAATCTTTCAGCTGTCCCATATCCATGATTCATTCTAAACATTTTTTTAACTGTAATAATGCAAAAAAATAAATGCAAAGTTTTGCATTCTGGAGCCTCATTTTTAATTTAAAATGGATGTTGCTCCTGAGCTACCCCCTAAAGCTCTAAAGGTTTTGTATGGTCATGTGATGCTTCCATTCTGCATAGACTACCTGGACCTTTTCTGTAGTGCAACAATGAGAAAAAAACCAAATAATCTATTATCACACTGATTTAATTCTTTCTGATGGCTTGCCACAATTCTAAAGGCAAGTGTGTTTTAAAAGCAATGTTTGAGTTCAAACTGATCTAGTCCAAGACAGAACATCAGAGACTGTTTAAAGACACTTAAAATACACGTATCTGTGTGTTTTTGTACACCTACAGAGAAAAACGTTGTTAGAGCACCAAGTGTTGTATCTTTCTTACCATATGGACTAAAGAGAAACCAGAAAGCCAGCCTAAAATTTCAGGATTAGTAAACTTCTGGTTTTTGGCAGAAACTCTGCCACCTTGACGACATGCATTACTATAGCTGTTAGAAGTACAGTTTCTTTCTGGTAAAATTTTATTGTATGCACAAAATCAGGTAACCAGTAACAGTATAAATGGCATATTTATTGGAATAGCCACACTTCTGCTGCTCCTATAAACTGGAAGGACTGTTAACATTCTTGCAATCCGAGGATTTCGAAATCAATTCTGTAACAGTTAAGACAATGATGTTCAAAGCATTTGGAACAGTTCAGATTTTTTTTTTTTAATACTTTATTGTAGTTTTTATTTGGAGGCAGTCTGTGGAAAAGTTAAGTCAGCGCTAAATCAAGCCCCAGAAAACAAAATACCACAGAAAACAGAATAAGTGCCACTTGTTCAACTTTAAGATATCCCTTGGATTATATCATCTTAGGTGTATTGCTTCAGCATGAAGATCCCAGATACCATGCAGCAGCAAACTGTACACGAGGACTCTGATATTAATTAAGTATTTATTCTGACTGTAAAGTCAGGAATGTGGGTTATATGGAAAGATAGTTAATATTTTAAATTGTAATTTTATAAAATTTTGTAGCCTGATCCATTGACAGTGAATCCTGAACTGGAGGTGCCCACACTGTTTGGCTGGAAGAATATTTACGACTGGGTTACAAGGTCAGCTCAGATCTGACAGAACTCGTTAGTTCAGGTGCAGTGATGCAGAAATGCTTCATAGCTCTTCCAGAGCTAGCACTAACCCAGAAATAGCACATCTGCTTTTTGTGCATCAGTCAGATACTGTGACAATTATAAACTGGCTTCACAAAAAGACATGTTGGGTGTCTCCACAGCCTGTTCTCACAAAGGGGAGTACTTCTTGCTATTTGGAACACTCTCTCTTCTTCCTCAGAAAGCAATGCAGGTCCTTTTTGGATTGTCAGCTCTGAGCACTATGGGTGACACCTAATTCATTTTCTGGAAGGGTTTAATACGTTAAATCATAAATGCAGAGATGCCAGGACAGCATTTAAGCAAATACAAAGTCCTCGACCCCAGTGCAAAGATGGAGGGACTGGGTCTGTAGGGAACAGCTGACAAATGTTACAAACAGAACAAAACCACGGCTGCATCCAAGCTGATTTTTGCAGTATCTGTCTCATGTCTGCTCACTGATCCTTGAGATTAGAAAAGGGCTCATTGACAAAGTCATGACATGAGAATTTAGGAGAAATACTATGGAAAAGTCCCATTACCTGGGTTTATACTGAAGTTGCTTCATTCTATTTCTAAGTATGTGTTTGTATAAAAATAATGCTATTGAATTAATTTGTACTATTTACAGGTTATACTATGTTTCAGTTGAAAATAAAAATGGCAATATTATTTTCCTATTTTCTTTTTCTGAATCTCTTAAGGACCTGAAGTTTTCATCTATTTGTCTCTATTTACTTATGTCCTTGATTCAACATAAATGTAGCGGCTTTTATTATCCATATGAATATATAATAGCCTTAGAATGAAATTATAGGTGTTTGAATGCCAGTGCATATGACCAGGAGGTCTGACAGCCATGTCTCACCCAATGCAGTTGCCCTTAACAGTATCTTTCCATCCAGTAGTGCTATGCTTTCATATTTCTTAAAAGGAATGCCTATGTACAGACACTAATCATTGTAGTATACAATAGGTGGAAAGGTGAATTACCCCATCTATTAACTGATCCTTCAACCAGGGAGAATCACAAATGGGACAGGATGAAGAAAATGTGCTCTCCATGCTCCAGCATGTCAGTACACAACCAATGATAAAAAAAAGGCTTGTGTTCATGGTATAGCTTCATGTCAACACAATAGACAGCTCTGACATAACAGCTTCCAATACTGTTCTTTTTTTGCTGATTGTGACAGTCTTAGATGGTTCTCAGAAGGCTACAGATCTTACAAACTGAAATACTTCTGGAAATGGTGTTGAAACAGAATCTTCTCCCATAGTTAGTCAATCTTCTGACAGTTAAAAGATAATTATGTATGCTCCCTCTTTTTATTTCCTTTTCCCCACCTTTATGCTGTTTTTTATCCAAAGCAGAGATTACCAATACCAATAAATTCTTCTTAAAGGTTTTGCTCAAGTCTTCCTAAAAAGCTATTTATCAGCTCCTCGTTGCCCAGTGCCTGATTATTTTCTGTGCTACAATTAAGTAATTATTTTAAAGAAAAATTTACTTTTAAAAAAGCCCTATTTTCTGTTGCATCATAACTTGCTATTGTATATGCTTATCCTTCTGTCAGCCATTGTTCTTAAACAATGCACCATTCTTTAATATCTGCTTAAAAAGACAAAACATTGCTATAAAAACAGAAGCTAGGACCAGTAACTAGGTATGGGCATATGGTACAGGAAGTCATGAAGACTGGACTGGTCCAAACCTACATCTTCATTTCAACATAACCATGTATTATTTAAAGCCATGTAAATTCAGAACACATCTTTTCTCAACTAATCCACAATTCTACTCTACACTGACCCACATAACATTTTAAATGTGGACATCACACCCACTCGTATCCTGATCTTTTATGCGTAGAAAGTACATCCTAAAACTCCTCTTAATCACTAGTGAGCAAAACTTTCAGCACTGGTATAACAGGCCTGTATAATAAGTGTGATGTTTTTCTTGGTTTAAGACAAAAACAGAGGGGAAAGGTGATAAATGTGGCTACAGCACACCAAAATATCATATGAAAACAGTTATATTTATATAGACATGAAATAAAAGAGTTATAATTACAATTACTGTGAACCAACAAAGATCCCGTCCAATACAAACCAATGTATGATTCTATGATTCTATGATTCTATGATTCCATGATTCTATGATATTTGCTTTTGTGTCACAACACTGCTTTCAGGCTATTGACTTTTGATTTTCTCTAAATGTTGCTTACTGCTGTTTTTCTAAAATGGAAACTCTGCTTTCATCAGAGTTTAACTAATTATTTAATTAAAATTATGAAGATAATAACTTCCAAATAGAATATATTTTTTTTCAGACCATGACTGAATTCAACGAACTGTGCACAGATTTTATATGTCTTAAGCAAAAGGAATCACTTCTGTATTCATTTTGTAGAGACAGTCTGTACAGTCCCATCTTATTGACACTGATTTCCTCTATCATAGAGACCCTTTGCTTTTAGCTGTAGGTATGGTCACATGTTAAGAATTTGGACCTCAGTCTGTCAGTGGCATTGTCTCTCTTGTTGCTATGTGTTTTAGAGAATCTGACATTCAACCAGACAACAAAGCATCAATTTAGCTTCAGCATTCCCTACTATGGAAATGGACATGGCATTTTAGAAAATTGTCAGCTTCAACCTGTAATTACCTTAAGAGGAGTCACAGTAGTACCCCCTGCGCTGGAGCAGAATTCCGCCAGTGCAAACAATGTCTGCAAATGTACATCTGCAAATTGCAGCACACCTGTAAGACAAAAACCAACCTAAAAATTCCCTCTGGAGAATGAAATAAAAATTAACCTCTCAGCATGGCAGTTTAGTCGGAGGAAGCTTTATTTCAACATACCTACTGGTATTTTGTGTTCCCTGTAATGATGAAAACAGGTACCAGGAAGGCAACAGAATAGAAGTTCAAAATTCCAAAGTCATGAATTTTGGAGCGGCTCAAATATGTAATTAGCTTTTATAAATTATACTAATCCTAGAATCCTAGGAAGGAAATTAGATTCAGGCGTATTCTTTTAAATCATTTAAGCAAACTATCATGCCTCCTGAAAACAGGAGTCTTTCAAACTGTATTGCAATAATGGAAGCGTTGAAAATCTCTCACATGCTCTGAAGAAGTATGAAGTATTACGAAGTTAAGTACTACATTGTATACCTAGTGGGAAACTATGTAAAAAAATATTAGTTTCTATTGTACATATTTATATTTGGTAGGAGATTCCACAAATTTACTGAATCTTTCCTGAAATTCCGGATTTACACTGATTAAATTTTGCCAGAAAAAAGGAGTTATTTTACTTTACCGATTACAGGCCTTATATAGAGTTGGTCACAAATCACAGGAAAGTTTTGGAATGATAATATATATCTTAAGATATGCTAATATGTAACATTACATGCAACACATTAAATAGCATAATTCATTGTTGTGAGAGCCTTACCAAAAATCAGTATAGCAGAACTCAGACATTGGTATTAAATCTCATGCGAAACAAAAGACAAAGTAAACTGGGGACAGCCTAAAAGCTGTTTACTTCCCTTACTGGTATTCCCCTCTCCTGCTGTTATAAGCTGACCCAGGTCAGCAGTCAAGAACCCACACAGCTCAGTTCTCTCTGCCCTGTAGGACCGAGTATAGAATAGGAAGATCAAAAGCAAGAATTTAATAGGTGAAGGGGGGAAAAACAAAACAAACAAAAAACCCCACCAAACAAACAAACAAACAAAAACCCAACCAAAAATCACAACCAAACCAAATGATGCAGAGTTGGTCACTCACCACCTCCCAAAAGCACAGTGATGACCAGAAAGTCATTGTGGCCACCTTGGAAGAAGCCCACATTTTTCCATCCTTCATCTTTCCCCAGTTTTGACTGTCAAACATGATATGGGCTATGCCTTTGGTCATTTGCAGGCAAATGTTCAAACTCTGTCCCTCCCAACTTCTTGTGCACCTCTGGGGACAGGGGCAGATTGAAAAATGGAGAAAACATCAACGCTGTGAAGCAGTGTACAGAAATAGACAAATTGTTAGTTTGCTATCAAACTAATAGACAAATTATTTGTTTGTTACTGTTTTAGCCAAAGCAAAGACATAGCACCATATTGGCTCCTGTGATGAAAGTTAATTCCTTCCCAGCCAGGTCCAGTAGAATTGTTTATGTATAACTTAAAGCTATGCAGTATTGATGATTTTTTTCCAGCAATTTGAGACTTCCCCTTAAAAAACAGATCATAGTTCAATAATGACTTTCCAAAAGCTATTTCCTGCAGATTATGCTCTGTTCACATTTGGATGTTGATAGAAGAAGAACAGTGCCATCAAAACAGGTCTGAGAATCAGGTTTTCTAAGTTATTATTTTTTTTTCTAATGTGGAGACAGTGCCAATAAGAACCACACTGCCACTACAGCAATTACCAAAAGTCTCACTGAAATGGACCAAAACCAGAGACCTTTCTAACTGGCATGAAATATGAGAGATTTGTACTTTGGGAGCTCTATTAGCCATAAAGTGGGTGTATGGTCCACTTTGCAATAAGGAAAGAGAGCCAGTGTTTTCACATAGAAAACAATGCCTGTATCCCACATCAGCGTTTACACCAACTTATTATGGGGAAGAAGGAAGTGGACTTTTCCTCCTGCAAGCACTGCCCATCACGGGACACCGTGCCATGTCATGCATCACAGTCACAGTTGAAGGAGACCTGCCCACTCAGGCCTCAGCCAAGGCCCATCATGCCACTCATCAGTCCTGTATGAGCCACATCAGGATCAATCTGTCCTTGGGCAGTCCCTGGCAAAGGATAATGGCCCCTTTAGGCTGCGTGGTCTCATCTGCCACAGAAATTAATTCCCTGTCACACAGGGTGCTGAGGAAGCCTTGAAGAGGGATTTTCCTTCAACTCTGTCTGGGTACACTGGAGTCTCCACACCCGGAGTTGATCGAAATATGGCATGTTTTTTTGTGTGAAATATAACAGGAGGGAAGATACTGTGCTATGGTAGGCCCCTGTGTTGCTCCAGAAGAAAACTCTCTAAAAATCTTTTTCTCACCAAAGTACCGAAAGACACAGAACTTCAGTATTCCAGAATTCGCCAATTCCCAGTCGGTGTGTGCACCAACATGCACCCACTCGCTTCTCCCTGCTGAGAAGCCCGCATCTCACACACTTCGATCCTCGACTCCCAGCGTGGTGCTGAGCAGCGGCATGTCCATCTTCCAAGGCCAGATGCCGGCGGGGCAGGAACCCAAACCGCAGGGTACCAGGGAGAGCCGGCCCGGCGGGGTCCCAAGGACAGCTCCGTCACACGGCGCCGAGGGCACTCCCGTCACGGGGTCCCGAGGAGCCCGTGCCGCGGGGTCCGGACGGGACCGACGGCTCCTCACCCCCGGCAGAAGCGACGCCGACGGGTCCGGGGGTGCAGCCGCCCGTGCCCGGGCTCCCTCTCGGCGGGGCCGCCGCCCGAAAGAGGGGTCCGGGGGGGCGCGAAGGAGGAGGCAGCGCTCGTCCACACCCCGCTGAGGAAGTGGCCGCGGCTGCAAAAAAACGAGGAAGCGGCGGATCCGGCGGCGCGGAGAGAGGATCCATCGGCGCTCCCTCCGAGGCTCGGCGCGGCAGAGCCGCCCTGCCAGCGCTGCATCCCTGCCGGCCGGGGGAGGAGGCGGCGGAGCGGGGCCGAGCGACCCGCGGGCAGCGGTGAGTAGCGGCCCGGCCGCCAGCACGGAGAGCCGGCTGGCCCGGCCACACCGCCCTGCCCTGCTCCGGCCCCCGGAGCCGCGCCGGGCTGGGGAGCGGGCCGGGCCGGGCGGTGGGAGCGGGCGGCGCGGCTGCCGCATCCCGCGGGGTTCGGGGGGTCGGGAAGCGCGATGAGAAACCGGCACAAACGGGAGCCGGAGCGCTCGGCAGCGGGCGGGAGGGAGGGATGGAGAAGGAAGCGCTCCGGGACGCGGGAGCGGGGGCATCCGTGCCGGGGAAGGGAGCGGGCGGCTGGAAAACGCACCACCACCAGCCCGAAACCTTCCTGTGCTTCCAGCGGTTCGGGAAAATAAACGCGGCCAGAAATTTAAATCTAAAATTTAGGCGCAAAAAAAAAAAAAAAAGAAAAAAAAAAAAGAAAAAAAAAAAAGAAAAATTGGTTTTGCTGTGTCTCGGTACGTTATTGTGGCGGCAGGTTTTAAACAAAGACAAGTGTACACAAACATAGGGCTTGTGTCTAAATGGTGTATAACCTGTCAAAGCTTTGGTGCCTGACAAAATGTCTTTAAAGATGCGGGTTTTTTTCTTATGAAACTTCCCTATTCTGTTTCCCAGAAAACAACTGTAGTTAATGTTTTACTAGAAGTGCTAAAAGTAGTTGATTCTGGAAGTAATTTCTCTTTGTGTTATGTGTTCTGCCAGCATTATTCAGTTATCTTTGTTAGCACTGTATTACATAAAACTTTATGTTGTAGTTGTTCAGATGAGTTTCGAGTGATGTTATTTCGGACAAAGATAATACTTTTGTTAAGTGAATCCAGTAGAAGAGTGGCAAGTGGACTCCCAGTCTGATCAGGTTACATGATAAAGCAATTATTGAAAACAGTTTCAAAACGAAATTATTCTTCTTAAGGGCATTAATATCTTCTAAATTTTTTTATGTTCTTTTCTGTTAGGTTTCTTTCATGCTCTTTTTGTCCACAGAATCTTAGATCTCCTGAGCCCTTGGGTTGAATCCACAGAATAATCCATGGGAAAAAGCATCCAGTATAGAACTACTATCAGCATATGTAATTTTGCAGGCTTGGAGGCCATAAACAGTAGAAGTGTAGGGTAAATTAAGGCAGTCCACTTAGAGGAACTGTGACTTCTTTTTTTTTTCTTCATCTCTCAGTTCAGCATTGAGCGATAGACAAATAAGGAAGTTTGAATGCTGTTTATATTGTGACAGTTATCCTGTGGAGGAGAAAGATTATAGTTATATATATATGTATATTTGAACTAAAAGGTTTGAAATCAGTTGTGATGCTTAAAAATGGCTGAAATAGATAAAAGTATATAATTAAAAGTTTCACATTCGCTTGAGATAACTGTGAAATATCAAGAGAAATAGAGTTGACATGTTCTGGTTTTACTTCTGTTAAAAAATACTAACATTTTGTCACAGCAAAGGTGAACTGTGCAGCTTTCCGTTTTGCACAGTGTTGCAATTATGATAAAAGAGAAGAATTAAATCCACAGTCACAGGAAGACAAACACTGAAATTTATTTTCAGAAGTAGCTAGAAGTTTATGTTGAGCACAAAATAACAAATTGGAAGACTGATGGTGAAATTATAAACTGGTCTTAAGCACCTTTAAAGATACCAATGACCAAAAAAAAAAAAAAAAGGAGAATCATTTCATTAGTCTCCTATCCTTTCTTTGGTATCCGTTGTACCAGAGGCACTGGAATTGGGAGAAATCACTTCTGAAATGTATGTTGTGTTCAGAACCATAAGTTTTTTGAGTTTTTTTTTTTCCTTTTTAATCCTTTTTCAATATACAGTATTTAGCAGAAAACAATGAGTCTGTTGTTGTTGCTGTTTTGAATACTGTGACTATAAGAGATTTGCATCTGAATTCATTGAAGATTCTAGGTAGTGTCATCCTTTTCCCAGTTTTATAGACTTTGGGATAAGAGCCTCAAGATTTGTTGTGCACAGATTGTGCCAGAATCTGCTTTCAGTTGCATGTGTTTCGCTCCAGAACAGCACAGCTGAAAAGGGGAACTTGTCTAGGTTTATATCATAATTACAAGGAATACAAGACTTATCTTTAAATGTGAGTAATACTCACAGAAAAATCATTCCAATGAGCTGTTTAAAACTACTTCTTTTTTACTTAAATGTACAAACATGCTTGAGTGAGTTGCTCAGATGGGACAGGAGTACTCGTACCATTCAAGGAATCTGCTAAATAGCTGAAGAGGCACTTGAAGGTGTTTGTGAGTGTCAGTAGTAAGGTTCAGTCATAAGAATAAAAATTTCTCACCTTGCAAGGATTTACGCGTTCAGGTTCTTAATGTTTAATTTAATTAAAAATAAAAATGTATTTTATTATAGAGAAACAATTTTGTAATCCACTTTAACAGTAGTTTTGTTTGCATTTGATGAAAGAAGAAAATCTTGGGGGAGGAGGAGAAAGCAGATCACTTTATGTCTCAGCTGGAACTTCTGGAAACACTTTTACAGAAAAACATTCTTAATGTCTGCACCACTTTTACCAACAAGCATTATTAATTTCTGCAGTTGGATTTAAGCATTTTGACCACTCTTACGAGAAAAAGAAGCCTTGGGCTTTGCAACATCCTTCCCTATTCTTTTATGTAGTAGAGCATAGTACAATACACAGTTATAGATATTTATCTGAGCCATAGTGAAAAAAAAAATTGATCACAAAGTTCTTGGTTTGTATTTGCATTTTTCTCCTTTCATTTAAGGTTCCAGCAGCAAGGTTACATTGTTAATATTGTCTAGCTTTTAATTTCATGACACAGGGTAATGTGTAGGCATACAAGTAAGTAGAAGAAAACCTTTTGCCACTGACTTCTGCCTTGCATGTTGGGGTCATGGGAAAACGTCACCACTTTAAGTGCAAGAAGTGTGAAGGAGCCTATATGCTCCTGCACTAAAAAGAAAAAATTCCAGGATTTGCTGTAGGAAAGGACAGTTGATAAATATACATTGTGTTTGACACAAAAATATCACCTGCCTCGAAGAAATAAAATACAATTTAGTAGTTTTTCTTTACGTTCCAAAGTTAAAATTAGATTGTAACTTCCTGTACCTGCACATACAATGATTATTAAGTGGCCACTTCTTTAAAAGCAGCTCTTCTAAAAATGAAAGAAAAGGTAAAAATATTTTTGAGACTTATGAGGATCCTAATGTTCTAAAGAAACTTCAGCATACCCATATTTGGACCAGTGTTATTTAATATCTTCATTAATGACATATATGAAGAGATTGAGTGCACCCTCAGCAAATTTGCAGAGGACAGCAAGCTGAGTCATGCAGTTGAGTTGACACTCAACTCAACTTACACCCTGAAGGATGGGATGCCATCCAGGGGGACCTGGACAAACTCGGAAGTGGGTCCATGGGAATTTCATTAGGCTCAACAAGATCCAGTACAAGGTGCTGCACCTGGGTCAGGGCAAACCCTGGTATCAGCACAGACTAGGAGATAAAGGGATTGAGAGCAGCCCTGCTGAGAGGGACCTGAGGATGCTGGTGGGTGAGAGGCTGGACATGACCCAGCCCAGAAAGCCAGTTGTGTCCTGGGCTGCATCCAAAGCAGTGTGGCCAGTGGGGTGAGGAGGGGATTCTGCCCCTCTGCTCTGGGACATCCCAGCTGGAGCACTGCATCCAGCTTGGGGGTGCTCAGCACAGAAAGGACTTAGACCTGTTTGAGTGAGTCCAGAAGGGGGCCACTAGGTTGATTAAAGGGATGGAGCACCTCTCCTGCGAGGAGAGGCTGAGAGAATTGGTTTTGTTCAGCCTGGAAAAGAGAAGGCTTCACAATGACCTAAATGCTGCCTTCCAGTACCTGAAGGCAACCTACACGAAAAAGGGAGAGACATTTTACAAGGGCAAAGTGACAGGGCAAGGTGCAATGGCTTAAAACTGAAAGGGAGTAGGTTTAGATTGGATATTAGGAAGAAATTCTTTGCTGTGAGGATGGTAAGGCACTGGAACAGGTTGCCCAAAGAAGTTGTGGATGCCCCATTCCTGGAAGTGTTCCAGGCCAGGCTGGATGAATCTCTGGGCAAACCAGTCTAGTGAAAGGTGTCCCTGTCCACAGATGTAAATGATCTTTAAGGTCCCCTCCAATCCAAGCCACGCTATGGTTCTGTGATAAGCGGAGTGCCCTGAACCTTCTGTTTATAACAGGTACCAGAGCAACTAAAGGAAAATTAACATGTGTTAGAATCTAAATACCAGGGTACAGGAGTATGATACAAATAGTTTGTCCAGTTTCACTATGACTCAGTGTGCAATAAACTGAGGTTGCATTGTATTGGTTGACCAGCTAGGACTACCCTGTCATTCCTCCAGCTTTGTCCTAGTTTGCTTTGGGATGGCATTCCTCCAAACAGGTATGGATTGCCAGGTGTCCTGAATGGACAAAATGTCTGGCAATATCTCCAACAACTGTTCTTCTTTTCAAAATGTAAAGAGGCAGCAGAAGGAATCTTTCAGCACTGACACTGAGCAGGGGTAAGATGTGAGGTGCTAAAAGCTTTGGTAAGGAAGCAGGACTTTAGGCACTGTAGTATGTAGGTCCAGACATGTAAAACCCTGAGGCAATGCCTAGGTCAGGGGTGAAGTTGAAATTGGTGGGAAACACAATTGTAACTGGGGATAACTAGAGAAAACACATTCAGGAAGTGTTAAGGTAGGATATGTATCAAGAAAACAGAGACACAGTCACTTAAATATTTTAACATCATAAATCCTTGTCTTAAACAACAGATTCAGTAAAATGAGTAAGGAATCACCATTAAGTACATCAGCCACAACCTCTTGGATAGTCTTCCTCTTACTTTTTCCTCTCATTGGGTGAAATAATGAAGTAGGTGAGGGGAAAAAAAGAAAAGAAGAACAAACCAACCAAAGAGGAGAAACCCACAAAACTTTCAAGACCACAGCGTCTAGAACATAAAGAAGCCAAGATACTGTCTTTTAGCTAAAGCCACTCTGACTGAGAGCATCCGTGGGATGCTAGATCTAAAATTGTGCTGCTGCTGTACACAGAGTGGGTCATTCTGCTTAAAAAAATTCCGGTGTCAATATCAAAATTGACTCAGTTTTAAACAATGTCTACATATTTCTTACAAACTAGATTTCTTGATTTATTTTTTTTTTGTACAGTTGCCTGAAAAATTAATTTATTAGTCTATATTCAAAAACTGAGGTTAGAAATCTGCTATAATCTTCCCCCCCCCTTAAATTCTTGTAAAATACATTAGAGATAAACTTAAACTGAAAAAAAAAATCTTTTCATCCTTTGTTTTTTTTGAAAGACTATAGAAAAGGAAGCTGTTGTGTACTTAGTACCCTGAAGTGTACTAAGCAGTTGCTTATGGATAAGTTCCTACTCTGGGAAACTCAGACCAAATCTGATAACTTGAATCAAGAAGTTCATTCTATGAAAATAAAAGAAAAATTAAACTAAATTTTATCAAGGTGAAAATCTTCAATGTCATAGAATAATAGAATTACAGAAAGGTTTGGTTTGAAAGGGACCTTAAAGATCACCTAGTTTCAGCCACCCTGCCATGGACAGGGACACCTTCCACTAGATCAAGTTGCTGAGTATCTGAAAAATGGGGAATGTTAAGTAAAGGAAGCAACGTTAATATGATCATCTTTGACATAAAGTGTTAGATTTTACTGCTGTATTACAAAGAACACATATGAATTCCACAGTGTTTTGCTCAAAATTTAGTAAAGTAAGCAGGATGTTTAAATAAGGATTATTTCTGCAAATCACACAATGGTATTTGAAGGAGTAGAGCATCTTGCAACTCTCTGAGAATGATCATTTATTGAAAATAATTATCAAGAGTTAGAGCACTACTCTGAATAGTTCTGGTCATGCACGCAGTAGGACACCCCAGAACTGAAGTGGTCATCTAGGGAGGCTTTGAGTAACCATTCTGCCCTCATGTTATCATGTGCAGTTGGTAAGGAATCTCATGCTGCCTCGAGTGACAACTGCGTGACAATCTTCATCCAGTGGATGCATCAAAGATCTGGCCTGCAAGTATTTCTATGCACAGAAGTACACAGGGAAAAAAAAATCCACTAAGGCATGAGTGAACTCAAAACTACTGGAACACGCTTTCTGCCAAGGGTGCAGAGCTGTGTTCACTTGGAAGCAGTGGTGTGTTGAGGGAATGATGTCACTAAGTGTGAAATCCATTTGACTCCGACTGTCAAGGGACACATTTCATCAAATGAAGGCAGCTTTTGCCCATCCTGATGTAGCAGCTGTCCATAGCTACAGTCACCAATGGACCATTTAGCAACGTAATTGTTGATGCTGTGCAGAGCACAGCACACCATGAGAAAAGAAGCCTGGCCATGAGCTATTTTGTTCCAGCCTGGCAGTTTGTCATGCAAGAGATAGGGAAATACTGCCTATTGGCCCAGAACACACCCAGGCCAGGTGCATCCTCTCCCTGCCCAGAGTGATAAACAGGCCCTGTCGAGGGCGTTTAATTGGTCCAGGTGTTGCAAATGGGCTGACTCTCTGGGAGGGGAGGAGACAAGAAGGCTTGTGCCTCTCTCTCTCTGTCTAGCATTTCTGGACCATTCTATGTTTTACATGAGGGATGGGGTTAGGTTGGATTTAATCCAAGTTGGTTGTTTGCTGGCTAAAATGGGTTCCTGCACACTAAGAGGCTGTTTGATCCACTCTTTATACCAATAAGAAGTAAGTTTTATCTGTGCTGCTTATTCTGAGGATAAAGGTTGGTATGGGGAGAGATGCAGACTTGGTCTTTTCTGGATGGCTGATTGACTGATGCACTAATTGGTGTGAGGGGTTTTTTCTTGCTATGCAGTCTGTCTTTTTTGATGTGTGTGTCCTCACAAAAGCTAGTCAGGAAGAGCTGGTGCCCTTGCTGGAGGATACTATTTTTGGAGAGAAGCATTCCTTTGATCTGTCTCCTAATTAAAAAGTTGTTAAATTAAAAGTTCTTTACCGTGAGGGTGATGAGGCACTGGAATAGGTTACCCAGAGAGGTTGTGGATGCCCCATCCCTGGAAGTGTTCGAGGCCAGGCTGGATGGGACATTGAACAACCTAATCTAGTGGGAGGTATCCCTACCCATGGCAGGGGGGTTGGAACTAGATGATTTTTAAGGTCCCTTCCAACTCAAGACATTCTATGGTTCTATAATTCTAATTATTACATAGATTTTAAAAAACTGGTCCTTAATATTGGCAGTCAGACTGTGTGAGCTAACATCGCATCTTCCTTTCAAAAAATAAAATTACTTGCCCATTCTTCCATAACTCTGGGGGTGTGAATTCTTTCTGAATGTAATTGACAGCAGGAGATGAGCTATTTGTGCTTAGAGTGCCTCTGTAGCAGAAAATTACCCTGGCTAAAGGCTTCTAGCAGGAATTTTTCAAAGAATAATGTAACACAGCAAGGTTTTCATAGAGTAGAGAGGGGCACTGGGAAGGCTTGATTAGTTTTGTAGAAACTTTCCTATTCTAAGAGTATGAAAAGCAAGTTATTTTTGTTCTTGCTATTTCTCTGCTTTATATATAAAGCAGGACACTGAAGACTGTTTCAGGTCACAAAATAGTTGAAAGAGGAACCTGCCTAATTTTGCTGCTCTGACTCACAGTGAGCCCAGTCCACTGAGGCATCTCTTCAGCAAAGGCTTTAGTGATCTCAGACAAATGAATGAAATATAGTTGTGTTGTTTGCTTAATAATAAGCCATGGCTAATATGCATGGCTGAGCAACTGAGACCATTGCCCACATCTGTAGCTCCTGACTAGGAACCAAGTGGAGACAGGCAGAACTGCACAAAGAAGTGAAGCCCATACCCTTATGATAGCTTTGGAAATGTCAGCCTGCAACAATTAAAAAACTAGTTTAAAAAAAAAATTAAATGAGGATACTGGAGCCTAAAATTAAACTTATCCTTTAGGTCTGGCCACTAGCAAAACCAGAGTGGTGTTTATCCTGAATTTTGAATGACACACATGGCATTTTGCTTTAGTCCTGTGATGGCTATCAAATTTAGAGACTGCTGTAATAATGTTGAATTTCTGCTGTGATTTTGGTTTTGTGTTTTGTTTTTTTTTTTGGATGGAGCTTTTCTTTCACCTTTTGTTTCATGTAGCAACTTCCTTCTAGAACTGATAATGCTTTATTTCTCAGGGAGGCCTTGTTTATCAAGGATTTTGCTAAAAATGTCACAAGGATTGCAAAAGAAATGTATGGATTGTACATCCATCCACACTTAGAGCCTGATCCTTCTTAATGAAGCCAGTCTTTCTCAGTTCTCATGGTAATAAAAATTCACAGTATCACCAGCTCTGTGCTTGGGGCTGCACTTTTCTGGTTTTTGTGTGTGTGTGTTTGGAAATGGGGCAGATATTCCAGGTTTTGCCTTCCTGGAAAAAGTATTTTGATTCAACAATGCTGTTGGTGTAACATTCTGGTAGATCTCCTTTGTCTGGCAACATCTTTGTGAGTTGTGAAAGCAGTGAACCTTGAAAGACGATTTTGGAGTAATTCGTGGCAGGGCAAAATTTAGTGATAGTTAGATGTGTCTTGGTTTTACTGTGCTATCCTATCCATAACAGTTTTGTCATAGATGACCCTGTAAAAATGAAAATATATTCCACCTGTAAACATGCAATGCTGTCATACTTAATGTCACTGCAACTGTGAACCTGAAAATATCCAGGCCATTGGGGAGACAGTTCTATCCCTTTTTAGTGAACCTCCTTTCAAGTAAGCTGGTTTTTTTGTTGTTTGTTTGTTTGTTTTTCTCTTCACGTGTGTTCACTGACTTTATAAGTTCATTTCACAGCTCCCTATGTGCAGCCAACGTAGCCTCTGTGGCACGTAAAAGAGTTTTACTTTTTACCATAATTCTGGAAAGGAAATAAGTTTGAAACAAAACCAGAAAGGAAATATATATATATATATATATATATACTTTTTGGCCAACATTGGGAAGAAACAGTTATCCCTGCACTCTCTTTTGGTCACTACAGAGCCACAGCTGTCTGTGCCCAAAGAAGTTTGTTCACATCTTGTCACAGCAGGAAAATGAGAGACTAGAGAAGTGTCTGCCTGCAATATCTTGAATGTTTTCCTTCAGATTCCAGCTCATCCCTAATGGTTCCATTGCTTACATGGTGGTTTTATAGGGACTGATCACAGTTGAGTACTTTGTCCAAAAGGGAGCAGGTTTCCATAGAGATGATGGCACCTGTTTGTAGGCTGAAATGCTTGCTTTGACAAGAGGCATCTTTAGCCAATGTTTGTATCTGTGACAGTTGTAAGAGTTGAAACAGAGGCAAGGGAAAAACTAACAGGCCATGATGAGGATGTAGAAGGAAGTATTGATATTTTTGTATAAATGGTTTTGGGTTTTCTTTTTCTAAAGGAAAAAAAAAAGTAGATTTTTCAGATTTTTGTTTGGTTTGTTGTTGTCTGGTTTTTGTGCTGTTTTTAATATGTGTGAAAATCACAGGGTTTGTACTTCCAGGGAAGGAATTATTGCAATCCATAAACACCTGGCTTTTCCCCCCACACACAGTTTTTTGATAGCTTACTGAGCTTTTCAAAAGATCAAAGATGAAAAACCTTATTAGAGGAAAATTATGACACACAGAAAGATTACCAAAGACATGAGAGTCCTAAGAGAGAGGTTCTGTGAGAGAGACAATAGATTCCTAGCATCAGTGAGGAATGGTTTTTAGTTATTAATGCTCCTCCATGAGATCTGTACAGAAGTTTATGTAGAAAACCCCCGAATAGAACATGAATGTTATGGTGCTTTTTCTAAGCATCTGTTTGCCTTATAATAGGGCAGTAATTGTGTTGACAAGTCAAGTAGTATTTCCTCAGGAAATATTTCAATAGCTAGAGTGCCTGGAGTAGTCTGATGATATCAGAATGTCAGATGCAATTTAGAGTAAATGAGGGCATTTCTGGCATACTTCAGTTGAGTAGAAAATATCTATCTATCTATCTGTCCTCAGTATAGATTAAAATTACTCCAGAAAGTAAATTCAAGGGAAAATATTTCTAAAATCACAGGGGTTTTAAGCTAATGATAATTTTAGTTGTGTTCACGATATTTTTTTTCAATTCCTCTTATGAATGACTCTTTGACACGGGGGGGAGATAAACGGTGTTTTCCCCAAACCTACTAGGTGAAATAGCAATGCCACCTGTCTAACTGGCTTTTTTTTGTTTTTTTTGTTCTGATGTGGCCAAAATTTACACGAACAAGGGCAAACACCATTTTCTCTTGAGCTGAGAAAGGTGCTAACGAGGCCACTAAAACGAACCTCCCACAGACTGGACAATCCCAATGGTCTGGTAATAACTGATGGTGTTATTAAACCCAGTTTGTGAACTCCCCAGCAGAAAAGCCTTCTAGGCCCAAAGCTACCACATTCCCCATTTTTTCCCAGACAGACTTTAATGAATCTACAATTCGGATAAAGAATACATCTTAGTGTTTAAAAACCCTACCAGAAACACTGTGGTTATCCTTAAAGCATTGCAATAAATCAGAAATATCTCAAAGAAAGAAAATACTTCTGAAACTAGACACCCAAGTGTCTATGGAAACTTTACACCCAAGACTGCTTTGTCTGATAAAAGTGCTAAGGAAAGAGGCCAGTGTTGAAGAAAGAATAAAAGTGAAATTTGCTAAAAAATAACACATCCTCTGTGTATCTGACAGCATTGGCCAGGAGCACACATGGAGCCACAGAAAAGCCTTTGGAGATAAAATAAGACATATTTTTAGGGTCTGAAGTAAGGTAAAAAACAGTGCAGCATAGCTTATATCATCAGTAAAAGGATGCAGAGTTCAGAGAGGAGTGTTTGATTGTACGAGGAAAACTTCTCATGGAGAAGTTGGAGAAAACACATGGAAAAGGAGGCCCAAGCACATGAGTGGTGGGAATCTTGCTTCAGGCTGTGAACTGGTCAGAGACACCGTAGGTGCAGAATGAGACACACTGCCCTAAAAATCAGCACCCAGCAAGGGCACTGCCCTGAAGAAGGTCAGCAAACTTAAAGAAATAAGTTGGTGATCCCATGTATGTCAATTTTCCCTTTTAGACAGTACTACGCCACGTCCCCTTCAGTGTGATGGGTGGGACATGGTTTGGAAATGTCTACACAAGTTGCAAAAATCACCAGTGTTACAAGCTGAATTACATAGGATTTCAGATTTCTTCAGTGGGTCAGAAAATTCACTCTAGTGTCCTGATCAAACTCCAATTAGTTTGAATTACTTGAGAAAATTATATTCTGCTTCATTTCCTTCCATAATTGCTATTTACTGTATTCTTCCTTTATTCCTGCGTAATTCTCTCATAAAAAGTCCTCTCCTGAGATCTGGATAGAGATTAAATATTCATGTTTATGCAGAAAGGTAAAGAAGACATTTAAAAGTAATCTGATGAATCAAATTAAGGCCACAATTCAGCTGCCTATACACAGTGGAAAGTGATTTTAAAGGTGAAAAAATGAGAATAGAACAATAATTTAAATCCATTTTATTTGTTAAAATACTATAAAAATGTAAACTCTTTAACAGTGAGGCAATAGCAGTGGGTTTTTTTATACTTTATGTCAGGGTTTACATTAGTTTTGAGTATACCATTAAGATTCTACTTAAATCCTGAAAGAACCAAAATATTTAATATAGTGCATGAAGTCACCATTCAATGTTTGTTTCTAATTCCATGCATGCTGAATTCCTTTCAGCTTTCAAGTGTGTTACATAAGCTGAAAATGTAGAGAAGAATCTTAGAACAAAAACGTGTAGTGTTTTTCTCAGAGGCATACATCTTGATTCCAGGAATCCCAATTAAATAGAAACTTTAGAAAAAATGCATATTCACAATGTTCTGTTATTACTGATGTTTTTCTGTGTGTGACTAGGGAACTGTTGAAGTTATATTGGTGCTTAAAATACCACCCTGTCCTAGAAGAGATTGTTTCAGGACACATATTTTCATCATTCTGCACTGTCTAGTGAGCCTTATGCATCCTTATGCATGCAAAAGATACTTGCTCTAAACTTTACCTTCATAATTCCTCACAGAATACTACTTTGAAAAACAAGGAAACATAAAAAAATAATTCTGTTCAAATGAGGAAGTTGTTTGTAACACTGTTTCACCACTGCATGGCTTTTGATCTTCCGTCACGCTTCAGTCATTTTGCTTATGGATGAGTAAACTGATCCATCAGAAGTCCCTAAGTCTCCTTCCACATTTCTGCTTGGTCTTTTTTAGAAAGATTCATACTCCTATTTATAATTTTCTTATAGATATATTAAAGTGGAGACCAATAGGTAAATAATATTATACTCTTTGCCATGCAAACCTTTCAACAAAACAGTTATTCTCTCTTTATCCTCATCTAAATAAAAAAGATGAAATAGAAGTAAGCTCAGGGTAGCAGTTTTTTCCTTACACTTTCCAAGTGGGTTTTCCTGAGTTTTGCTCTTCTGCTTTGAGAGAATGTTCTGCTTCCCTTTATGCATGGAATGTGTGAGATACTAAACTCCTGTGCTATGTCTGGAGTACCCACCGTTTCAACATTGATGAGGAAGCTACCTGAGAGGAAGTGGGTACCTAATTTTCCTGTGTATTTGCATAATACATTTTCTTTCATGTAGGACAAACTTGATATCTGCATAAATTTGTAGCTTCCTTAAAAATCAAATTTAACGACCAAAGGGAGAACTGAACTTCAGACACTCTTTTGTGTTTATGCTCAAACACATCTGGGTAACTGGCTGCACTTCCTTCAGCCCCCTTAAGGGTAAAGCTCTACATTCAGCCCTTCAGGCTCCTAATCTCCATCTTACAGTCAAACATTTGTAGCTCTGCTCACTTGAAAAACTCAGCACTATTTGTCACCTGGAGGAATTTGGAAGAGGAGAAAACTGAGAATCCAAATATGTTTTCTTCTGCTGTGTTACTGGCCCTAGAAGGGTATTGTACTCCTGAAAGGAAGGCAAGATTTTGAAAGTCCAACCAAAGAGAGCATCCATCTCAAATTCACGCATTCTTTCAAAATTGATAAGAAATTTTTAACCATTATCTCAAGTTTTGTGTGTTTATTTGGCTCCTTGCATCCCAGGGAACACTACATCAGTCCAAACATTTCCTACCATTGCTGAACACTGAATATTCTTCACACCTTGCCTGAAATCTATCAACATTAACCTGTTTTGCAAAAGTAAATCAGGCCTTTGTTGTCTGAAACAGTAATGAATAAATCACTTGTGAAATCTATGATACCATAAGAATCCTGCTGTGGTTCTTTCCATAACTGAGAAATATTCTCTATACTTTAGAAACTTTTTATAGCAGGCCTTCTTATTTCTCTATTTTACATTCTGAAGATTTAAAAGGGCGTCCCTCATCAATGCCATTACTGGCATTTCATCTAATTTGCAACCAGCGGATTTTTTTTTCCTCTCTGTTTTAGGAATTTGTGTCTGAACGAATCATCTTGAAGAGAGTATAGTAAATACTGAGATTAATCTGAGATTAAAAAATACCCTGAGGAGTAGCCTGATCTGAAACACATCGAAGTCAGAGTGAATTTAACTTTCAGTAGCCATCAGGATTTTTGTAGCCAGGGAAGGTGAGTTTACCTCCTCTAGCCCTGCCCACTCCCTCTGTTCCCCATCAACAAACACACTTTTATTTTGGTAGATCTTATTTTCAGTCTAAAGTTCTTTATCTTTTTAAGATATGAAAGTTCTAACATTTTTTTAATTCTGAAAATAAAGGTATGGCAAAAAGGGACTTTCATTAAATACTTCCATGAAAATAAATTTCTATAGATAAAGAGTGTGATGGTATTTTTCATCTTGACATTTGTTCACTACAGTGTTACTTTGAACAGGTACACCAGTGCAATACCACTCTTGGGATGAGACACACTGGGATTATTTTGTCATCTTTTCCAAGTACATTGTGCAGTGGTGTTGAAGAGCCAGTGTCAACTGTTCATCCACCCAAGTTCTTTCATTCCTAAAAACCTAGCAGCAAATCTCCTCTCTTCCACCCTTCCTGAAAGTGATACTGAATACCTGAAGCCTGCCTTCAAGGGCCAGTTTGCCAGATGTGGGGTGAAGTATGTTCTTTTCCTAACCAGCAGTAGGTGTGGTGCAGAGTGGAGTAAAAAAGAATGACATAGTAACATAAGTTTGTCTGTGGGAAACAAGCAAGCAGGAATGAAGGAAACAGGAACTACAGCATTCAAAATCTCCATACTTGTAATGACTTTCAGAGTAATAGAATCAGAGTCACAGAAGCATCTAGGTTGTAAAAGATCTTAAGATCATCAAGTCCAACTGTAAACCTAACATTGCCAAATCCTATATCAGACCATATCCCTAAGCACCATGTCTGCAGGTCTTTTAAATACCTTCAGGATGGTGACTTAACCACTTCCCTGGGCAGCCTGTTCCAACGCTTCATAACCCCTTCAGCAAAAAATTTTTTCTGGTATCCACTCTAAACCTCCCCAGTACTGCTTGAGGCCATTTCCTCTCATCATATAACACATGGCAAGAGACTGACACCAACCTTGCCTGGAGTGCCTGGCCCATGCTACTGTCCCTTGCAGCAGAGTTGTTCTCCCCCATGGCTTCCTCACTGCCTGATGCCATGTCCTGCCAAGAGAGACATGTGAAGTGACACAGCTTGCCTTGTGCAAGAGTGGAAAAGTCTGGGAAGCATCAGAAGGCTTTGGGAGAAGAGAGGCAAAAGAAGAGCCTCTTGAAGGCTAGGAAGCAGCCACAGCCCTGGGGCAGGGCAGAGAGATGTGGGGCTGGACCAGGCTGTGCCTCTCTCTCTGCATCCCCTTGGAGCGCAGGGAGAGACGGGAGGGATGGAGAGCAAGAGGAAAACCTTAATCTCCTTCACACCTCCCCAGCGCTCAGGCTGAGGTGTGTGAGTTGCATGTGGCAGGCTCTGGCAAGCTGCCAGAGGGTCCTGGGAGATGAGCTGCTCCCTCCAAAACTCCAAGCCCCCACACAATCCCCCAGACACCACCAGGCTAGCACAGGGTACCTGGAAGATGTGGTCAGGGAAGAAAGAAGAACTTACTGAGAATCTTCCCTGCTAGTGTGCCTGGCACTCTTGCATTCACAGTCCCAGGACAGTCTCCTATGGAACCCATGGCACTGTGCAACTGGACAGAGGGAAGAGAGGCACTGGAAGGGGCTGCAATTGCACAGAGCCCAGAGCTGCTGCTGTCCCCTTTGCCAAAGCTGATAGAACAAGCTGAACATCCTGCCTGCATGTCTTGTGTGTGTGTATCCACAGCAGTCCTGGACAAACTGTGAGGGAACAGGCACTGCTGAAAAACATCAAGGTCACAGACTGTCACAGGTGATGTTACAAGAGTGCCAGGCACTGCCCCATCAGGGAAGCAGATGCTCCAAAAGGGGCAAAGACTAATCCACAGGATGTTTCCCCTTGTTTGAACTTCATTAAATTCCTTTCATCCCAATTTTTCACCCTTTCCATGTCCCTTTGAATGGCAACACAACCCTGTGCCTGTGATGTTTCAGGCACTACGCCCTGTCCTGTACTATCTGTGAACCTGCTGAGGCTGCACTCTTCCCTTTGTCCACCTCCCTCATGAAAATCTTAAATAATATTGACCTCAGTCCTGATCCTGGGCTTCAGCTCTACTAACTGGCCTCCAGCTGGACTTTCTGTTATTGATTGGAATCATCTGGCCCTGCATTATGCTAATGAATGGATCCATTCCATCTAAGGAGAGCTTTGTCTGGTACAGTCAAAATAGTCATTTTGCATAGTATTTTATGCAGAATCAATTTTTGGCGGTGACTTACTGAGGACTGCCTTGCATCTATTCAATTACAACTTTCTTTTGCAATGAATAGAAAAAAAAGTTATGTCAGTAGATCAATATATGAACTCAAACCAGTAACTTTCGGTTGCAGACCACAAGAGTAATAAAAAACATGCTACACAGAGCTCTGTTTTGTAGGGTTGCATTGGCTCTGCAACTTTGATGTCTGCCTTCTTTGGGAAGGAGGGAGAAGACTGTTGCACAGTTTGGCCAGCTGCAAGCCAAATGGGCTACTGACCCCATTCACATACAACCTGAACTGTTTAATGCTGACTCCACAGACTGCTGCATGGCTTCTTTAAAATCGTGCTTTCCATTTTATTGTGAAGTGCTAATTATTTTTACTCCTATGTCTTTCACGGCAATAGAAGCAGAATCTGAACTTCTGATCCTTTTGTCCACTTCTAGCCAAGGTGGTAGGAGCTGGGAAAAGAGATCTGCAGTAACCTGAACAAAACAGAGATAACACATACTGTATTTAGTGCGTTGTATTTAGTATATTGATGTTCATGGGTTTCATATTAGGCATATATGCATACTACCTAGTATACATTTTGGAAAACAAGAATAAAAGATGTCCACTGACACAAAGAAACAAGTTATTTTCCTTTTATATACTTGCAGTATTGTTTAATTAGCCTAAAATCCGTGTAATACACTACACATAACAGAAGCTCTCACCTATTTTGTATACTTGAGAATATTTTGATATTAAGTTGTCACAAATGAACTTAAAAGACAAGGAAATAAAAATGCTGGCAATGAGGTTGTGAGCTATTTCCTAAGGAGAAACGTTATCTAACACAGACAATGTAAACATAAACACATAGTGCTAGTTTTATTCAGCATTTAATGTGTTATTTGAAAGTAATTTTGGGGGATTTTACAGATGTGCAGACAGTAATACTTTGTGGAATTTTTCTTTTCTTTTTAGACAGAAAGGTGTTTGGCTGTTCCTAAATGGCATGCCTTCCTTTTTATGCACCATAAACTGCAGATGTAATGGTTTGACCAGTCCTGATTAAGCAGTGGTTGGACTGGGGAAGCATTTGGAGTGGAAAGTATATGAATAACCCATAATGTTTGGAAATTATTAATGACTTGACTGGTGAACTTGCAATTACATAGTTAATTGTGGTTATGGGACACTTCATCTGACAAAAAAAGAGCATATCATAACATATAATAATATCTGTAAGATATATTAAACACGTATTAGAGATTGCTTTTATTGTTATGAATAAAAGAACTGAGGATATTTTTGTTATGATCACTAATATTCTTCAGAGATGCTGCATTTGATTCTCATCTATGTTTTTGTTGGTAGTACGCTTTCATATTATTTCAATATGAGCTGTTTGAAATTGAAACTATTCAAAAAGACGTCACTTTTTTTTTTACCATTAAAAAAAACTAATAAAAAAACCCTGATAAATCTCTGTGGAGAGAAATGTTAACTGTTTAATTTCATGCTTCGATATGGCTTTTGTCCATACTCAACCCACATGCTTGCATACAATTCTCTTACAGGCAAAATTATATGTCATAAAACTATTCTCAGTTAGTCTTTCTTACCTAGTTATTTCCTCTTATTGAAGGAGGCCAATAAAAAGAATGGACAGAGACACTCAGACAAATGAAGATGTCAGGACCTCTGTATAGTTAAGCAACACAGCAGACAGGGAAAGAGTTAAAAGAAAATTGGGCGGTTATGGAAAATCTTTTTATTACTGTATAACAGGGAAAAAGTTTCTATTAAGATTTAAAAACTCAACTTCTAACAAGATTAAAATACAAGTGTGATCCTCATTCCAAAATAATTTTTTAATTACCAGCCCTATGTATCACCAACAAATGCATTACCAACACAGCCTCAAGCTGCACCAGTAGAGGTTCAGGCTGGACATCAGGAAGAATTTATTCACAGAAAGAGTTGTTAAAGGTTGGAAAGGCCTGCCCAGGATGGTGATGGAGTCACCATCCCTAGAGGCATTCAGGAAACAACTGGACAGAGCACTCAGTGCCATGGTCTAGTTGACAAGGCGGTGATCAGCCACAGCTTGGAATCCCTGATCTCGGAGGTCATTTCCAGACTAAATAATTCTGTGATTCTGTTAACATACCACAGGTGAACCACCATTTGCTGGTTTATCCGCTTTTTTTCAACTGATACTCATGTCTCTGTCTGTGTATTTTCAGATACTGGGTTTACTACTTGGAAAAGAAAAGGGATGGCTTCCAACACAGCAAACCCTGCCAACCACTTGCCGTACTTCTTCGGCAACATCACACGTGAAGATGCCGAGGAGTACCTGATGCAAGGAGGAGCAAGTGATGGACTGTACTTGCTCCGCCAAAGCCGGAATTACCTGGGGGGCTTTGCCTTATCCTTGGCCCACGGAAGGAAGGTCCATCACTACACAATTGAGAGGGAGCTGAGTGGCTCGTACGCTATTGCAGGAGGCAAGTCACATGCCAGTCCTGCTGAACTCGTTAAGTATCACTCAGAGGAAGCTGATGGCCTTATCTGTCTACTGAGGAAACCTTTCAACCGACCACCAGGCATTGAACCCAAAACAGGACCCTTTGAAGATTTGAAAGAGAACCTTATCAGAGAATATGTCAAACAAACTTGGAATTTGCAGGTAAAACCAGACTGATCTTGCCATGAAGTGGTCTTTGAGCTGGGAGAAAAAGAGATTCCGGTGTTTGTTTCTAGCTCTTGCTGTTGCTAGGTAGTATTTTTTTACAATGGAATTATAGCCATTTGAGTTTGAACAGTGGGTTGTTTTTCTTCTCCCCAAGAAATGCAGTAACTTGGCCCTAAGTGTAGTTTCCCTGAAATTTACAAAACTTAGAATTTCTGTGATGTCTTGGGCTAGCATAATCTTATCTACTACTGCACTAACATGTCTCATCAGATTTGGACCAAAAATTAATAGATGTCATGAACAAGATACAAAAAATATTTCTTTGATTGCTGTTAGCTCTGAATTTTTATGAAATGATATTCAGAGAGGCATGGTGACGTGATGACTTGTTTTGCATCCTCCTCTCTTAGCTGGTCTTGTTTCCATGATGCTAATTTAGATTGTGTCCAAAACTAACTTTTCCTGAAACAGGGGAGTTTCTACATTGCAGTGTAGAACTGCAGTACATTCAGTACTGCATGTGCCAAGTAGGAATGTTCCATGTGAAGGATGGATTTTTTTCCTGAGAATTACTATGAGGAAGCCAGTCTTAACATGGCAACACTAGTACAGGAGTCTGCAACAGGAATATTATCTCACCTTGGAATGCCATCATGAGTTATCTTCATGAACTCACAGATCTACACAAGATTTTTAATCTCCTTTGCTACTAGCAAGTAACCCTGTGAATTCTACTCTTTGAAATATGTGGAACAATTCCCAAACTGGCAAAGGCCGAAACTTATTTTCTGCAAGTGCTGAGGCTCACAATCTTTTTTCTGCAGAGTCTGAGCCCAGTCTAAAGGGAGGCTGATGAACTCAAGCTAAAAACTAATGAAACTAGGGGGTTTTGCCATGAGATTCTGGGCCTCGTTTAGAATTGGTAGGTTATAGATGAGATTAGAATTATCACTTCACTCTAAAATTGGGACTGTTCTGTCTGCTCTGAGGAAATTTGCGTTGATGTCTTTGACATAGACATGCTGCAACAATGAAAAGCACGTTCAGATTATATCAGTACACTGCCACAAGATATGTAATTTGGAGGTATGTTTGAAATCTCACACTGACACTGTTTACTTAAGTATGTCTCACTAGCATAAAAGTAAGACTTTATTTTAAATCACAGTATAGCATATTATAATACGGTTAAATTCTGCTATATTAAGGGCTTAATTTATTGCCTAATTTTCCTTCTTTTTCTCAGAGGTACAGGAAGAACCCCAGTTTCGTGATGTTTAGATTGCCATACGTTAGTTTTTGGTTTAAAGTCTTTACAGAAACCAGACCTTTTCTTCACACACAACAAATACACGCAGATTTTGGATGTCCCAGAATCAGTCCCATTAGGCTGGGGGTCAACCTGCCATGTTTTTATTGCAGAAGATAGTCTGACTGTCCCACCATGCTTTTACTACTCTCCAGGGCCATGCTCTTGAACAAGCTATCATTAGTCAGAAGCCTCAGCTGGAGAAGTTGATTGCCACCACAGCCCATGAAAAGATGCCGTGGTTCCACGGGAGGATCTCTCGGGAGGAGTCAGAGCACCGTATCCTCGCTGGGTCAAGAAACAATGGAAAATTTCTGTGAGTGCTTTTTTTTCTGTGGTATTGCTTGTTTGCCTACAGGGCTGCTGTAAAATTCTTCTGAATAAATCTCAGATGAGACCATGCCCTGAAGGGTGGCTCATTCGCAGTGAGAGAACCCAGTCCAGCATGATAGACGAGACATGATGCTTTCTACACTGAGCAAGTGCCTCACCTAACTAAAGATGGGAAACTGTAGCAAAAGCATGGGATACCTGCAGGGGTGTCCACTGGGACCTGCTGGAGCCCAGGACAGCCCCTGGCCTCTGCAGCCCCACTGCCAAAACCTGACTGCCTGTACCCCATATGTACATTTACTAAACTGGTACAATTATAGGCAAACTGCTTATCTTGGCAACTGTTGGGATCTGTATCTGCCAGGTGTCCCAGGGACAGTGGTGATGCTTTGTTTTGTGGGTAAGCATATTGGAAGAAGGAATTGCTTCCACCTTGACAGCACCACCTTGTGTCTGCTGCTTACCATCTGCATTTGGCTGGCCTGATGTTTTGTTTTCTGAGAACAAGTGTGCCTCTCAGGACAGTGACAGACAGCCATCAGTACGGACTAGAGCCAGACAAAGACTTCTAACCAAAAAGGTTTTCTTTTGGAAAGTTCTCATTTGGAAAATATCAGTGTTTTGAAAGAGCCACCTTTTGTCATTCTCCCCCTCCCACTCCAAACAAGAGAATAATTATACAATGATAGAAAACGAACCTTAAAAGTCATGGTCGGGTAAGGCTCACTTAGAGGTGTGTAATTTCCAAGAGAAATTTCATCACCTATGTGTGTAACAACTCTTTCACTTTACTGATTTGCTGTGACTCTACCACACAGGAACCAGTAACTCCTCTAAATCTTAATTTTCAGTGGAGTTAATTCCTATGAAGTCTTACCTATGAATATGTTGAATGTAGTGACATCTCATTTCTTGAAAACTCTTTTCATCTCTCAGTCCTTGAATTTTTTTTTTGTGTCTCATGCAATTAGCCATGCATCTGCATTTTTAGCCCCTTAGTCTGTATTTCTGAGTTTCACATCCAGAGGGTCGTTTACCCAGTTGCTTTCATTGCCAAGTGTAACAAACCCTTGGCATAAATTTGTCACAGATTTTGTTATATCTGTAATAAAAAAGTGTTACAAAAGTTCGTGGAGCCATATATTTCAGTTATTGCAGATTCATCTTTTATCAGTGCTTCTTCCCGCCACACAGGAGTTTCATGGATTTGATGTACATAGTTGCTGTTCTAGATTACCAACCCAGCATTACCATTCAATACTCCTTTTTCTTGACATCTGACTTTGCTAGTTTCTTTTCCTACATTTTAGACACAGGGTCAGGTGGACATGTAATCTGAAATAAAACATCAATCCTTTCTTTTAATGATTTTTTTTTCTTTTTTTTCCTAAAAAAATATTGCCTTACTGCTTTCTGTTTCAACACCTTACCAAATCGATGTTATAGCAGCTGAGTAACGATATGGATCATATATTAAAATTTGCAGCTTTTCCAGTTTGCCTCATGCACGTTTCTATGTGGCCAAAAACGGGGAGGGGAGGGGGAAAGAAGCTAATTTTTCTCCAAAGAAAAGGATCCATTGGCTAATATTTCTTAACAACAGGTGTAGGCTTTGGAGTAAGGGAGTGAGACTTTTTAGCAGACTAGACCTTTTCAGTCTCTATTATAAACACTGATCTCATTTTAATTTTCTATAAGCATTCCTACTGCTTTGAATAGAAATACTTTCCCAGGATTTCCCTGTGTTCCCTAAAGATTCCCTAAAGACTGAGCTGTCTGCAGTGACATGCTCAATGAGCTGTGTGGGGAATATTCAGGCCTTGTCCCACTAGTTGTGTTGGTGGGTCTGTACCTTATATAGTTTTGCTGGAACTCAGGTGGCTGCTTTCATATCAGGTAGATAAACCCATAGAGGAGAAAATGCCAACTTTAGGGCTCTCTTCAAACCATAAGAAGTGCCACAGGAGCTTAAGTAATATGAGTATATAACTGCTAGTGTGTTGAGCTTGGGTCTCTCTTATTAAGCATAATAATGTTTACATCTGCATCTGTAGGGTGTTTTCCAGTGCATTGATTGTCTTTGCACAGACTTCCTATCTGGTCAGTTTGGAGCTTAGTAACCACTCACCTGCCATTTACTTTTATGGTCTCAGGGAATAAACAGAGCAGCAAGAGAAATAATGTGTTGCTCATTTGCGTCAGAAATCCATTATTTTGTCTTCCTGAGCCTTTCTAGCTTTTAGATCCATAGACCTAGAGGTTCACAGCAAACAACAAAAGGACTGTCTAATTCAGAGAGGTTTTCTGCAGCAGTTCGCTTCAACATGGGCTTGCTCAGAAGGTGTTGAGAAATAAACCACTCATTTCTGGGTAACTGAAGCAGCATCAGCAAAGCTACTGTGTGTGAGAGTGGTGCATTGTTTTACATTTCAGGCACAGACATCACACAGCTTTGCTTACCGAGCAGCAGTGCTTGGCAGAATATTCTGTACGTCTGTGAACTGAAGACTGTGAGTTTGTGGATGTGGCTGCTCAGGGACTGTTTTTTCTTACACTGGCTGATATACTCAAGCCTGGTTGCTGACTGAAAAGTAAAACTTAAACACAGTCAAGGTCTAAGACAAGTTTGCTTGTTGAGGTAGGAATTGGAGCCCGGGAACATAGAGGGAAGATAGATTTTTAATGAGATGAAGTACTCCAGGGCTATTTAACAATTCCACAAACTGATGCTAGTATATGACAAAAATCACATTTTTATCATGGAAAAAAATAATAAATATTAGAAGACTAGAATATTTCTATATATTTTTAACAAGTCTCTGAAACTTCATTGCACCAGAAATTTGCTATCTGTCTGACCTAACTGCCTTGAAACAAAATCCAGCACAGCAGTCTCTCTGAGAACATATCTAAATCTAGATTTCTTTAGCACTGCTTTGCAGCAGTATAGGATTACAAAATCTAGAATTATTCTAAATATATTAATTATGGAAATAGTTGAAAAGTTTCCTGACTGCAGTTCAAAATACCGTGAATAACACCATAAGGACAACACTACAACTCACTCAAAGAAAAATTCTGAGCTAACTGGGAATTTTCAAAGGTCTTTTTAAAGTTTTTCGTGAGTGAAGAGTCAATAAAGTAAGAATGTATGTGGATGCTAAAGAGTTTGTTTTCAAACCCAAACATAGCAACAATGTCATGAAATGACATGAAATAAAAAGGTGTCCTTCTCTTCTGGGAAGAACACTTAAGTAAGATTGCCACTTGGCACAAAATTTGGGGAAAAAAATGTAGCAGTAGAATAAAAGTAAAATATCTCTAAAAGAATATGAAGAACAACTGGAAATAGAGAACTTTAAGCCCCAGTTAAATTCATTAACACACTTTGCATTCTATGTTGGATGACAATTCTTGACCAAACTTCTGGGTTTTATTAGATTTTGCCTGGTAGGACGCATTGATCATAGATCAAACTATTAACATTGGTAATACTGTTATTGATATTGTAATAGTATTTATATTTATAATGTATCATAACATATTTATAATGTTGTCAATATTATGTATGTGACTGTACACATGTGAACCAGTTTAAAAATAAATTGTAACTGTGCTAACAGTGACAGAACAGCAATATAAGAAAAGTCAGTTTTCTCTACAGTTTCACATAGGAAACAGCTCTGTTATGTGGTAAGTGTTGGCACATCTTGATTTATCACCAGTAATGACCACTTCAGTTACATGAACATGTGATCTTGCATGTGTATTAGAAACCAGAAGTTCTGAAGTTGGAGGGGGATAAAGAATATTCAGAAAGACTGTTAAACTTAAAAATCAACATTACAGAAATGTAAGTGAAGGCATTGCATAATTAGCAGTTTAGTCTCTGTAAACTTTTTACATGGGTTCACGGGTGTTATGTAGTTCACATAAAATATGAACAGTTATGTAAAAAGAAAGTAGGAAACTATTTTGGTATCATGTGAATGTCTTCAGTATGCAATGAGACTACTAAAGAGGACAAAAGTAGTTTAGACTATTAGAATGATTCACAGCAATGCTCGTCATGGCATCCCATGACATCTAGAAACTAAACTGTCTCTTATATGTCACAATAATTAACACTAGTAAAAACGTTTCAAAATAACAAGTTTTGAATTGCAGTTGTCTGTAGGAGTTTTCTTGTCTTTTTCTTGATTAAAAATTTCTTTTCCTATTATACTTAGCAGTCTATATTTACACTAATCTTACTGCCTTCTAGGACTTTCCCACTACTAGGGTGCATACTGATCTAGGAGATTTATCTGACCTTGTAGAGTATTCTTTAAATGATTCTACTGATATTAAGTTTGTATCCACAAATGGAACTGGACATTGTTGATATCAAATAAGGTGAAAATGAGACCTCAATTCAGGGCTACTAATTAACGATGAAGTTCCTCTCCAAAGTGCCAAGCAGTTGATGGACTTACACGACAGAAAAACGTTTCAAGATAAAACACAGACAGTGAACCTTGTTTCTGGGGGTGCTGTCTTCCACTCCATGGCAGCTTGGGAGAGTTGTGTTCTGAACTTCAGTTAGGTGCATAGCTGAGTGACACTGCAGTGGGGCTGTGGCTTCTCAAAGCTGGCTCTTCTTTGTCTGCTTCAGCAGGAAGAGCCAAAGGTGTGAAAAAAGCCGCGGTCCCCTCCTAAGGTAGCTGAGCTGAGAAGGTGCCCTATTGAGGTGCAGTTTTACAGCAAAGCTGTTTGTCAGGGGTTTGGTGGAACACAGTTTATTTTGCCAGCAGGGTGAAGTCAGCTAAAACAGACCAGTGTGATGCAATCTTTCTCGCAAAAGTATTTTGTAACTGTGCAGCAGCCTTAGGAGGAGGTGAATTTTCAGGTTCCGTTGTAGATAGCAACAGTGTGAGGCTGAGCTGTCTCCTAAATTCTATAGTGTGCTGACATTTCTGAAGCAGCTTTGAGTGTGTTACCGAACAGAGGAGAGGAAATGATGCAAATGCAGGCAGAGGTCGATCCATTTTGTCCTTTATATAATTCTTCTACAGATGGCACCAAGTTCATTCCTTATTGCCTTAAAACTTGGAACATGTGCAGTGTGCAGCAGATCTTTGAAGTGATAATGAGTGGCCATGTTGCTAATAGCATTACCAGAGAGATGGTCATAAGGGCAGACAAGCAGGGAATGGCTGGAGCTCGATCAGCAGTGAGGAATGTCAGTATCTCTGGCGTCAACAAAGCTGTAATCGCTGAGAAGGCAAAGCAAGGCATAGAATAAACTTGGATTGGCCTTGGATTCAGGAGGAAGAACAATGTCACACCATTCCTAAAACAAGCATTTTACTCCTTTATTTTCTTCATTATTCTCCGCTGTAAAATGCTGCAACTTCTGGGGTTTTTTTCTACACAGTAAATGAGTCATGTTATAGTAGCAATTTATTTTTTTTTTTTTTTACCCTCAGGGATATTTTCCTTTAGAAAGAGAGGGATCATTTGGTTTTTCAGATGGAAGCAGAAAAAAATTGAGGCATTGTTCATTTTACTTCCAAAGAAAAATAGACTTTACCAAAGGAGGGAATGGATAGATATTTACACTGTCTGTAATGATGGTCCAAATAGGTATTGATTGCTATCTGGGTTACAGTCACAAAAACATAGAAATTACTCAAACATAGATTGTATGAAATAGAAAACCAATACCTAAATTTGATTGCATTGCATAAGGTAACAGTTTGAGATTCTACTTTCCTTTTTGTGTTGTTTTAAAAAATCTAGGTAGCTTGGCACTTCTTGAAAATATCCATGAATTCAATTTTTTTCTCAATGAAGTTGTTCATATTTCTGATTAATTTCAGTGGATGAAAGGGCAATATTGTTTATCTACAGGTGTTTATTATCTTTATGTTTTTCTTCTGTACATTTGTAATTCTCTGCTATAGCATGAAATGGAAGACCAGGTGATATTTCAGTACTGGCTTCCTTGCCAAAATGCTTTCTTTTGTTGTTTTTTTTGTGGTTTTGGGGAGTTTTCTGTGTGTGTGTGTGTGTGTGTTTTGGTTTGGGGTTTTTGTTTGTTTGGGGGTTTTTTGTTGGGTTTTTTTGGTTGTTGTTGTTTTGTTTTTTGGTTTTTGCTGGTTTTTTTGTAAGGATCCTGGTTGTACTGGAGTTGACTACCTACAGTTTAAAAGACACCTGCTAGGTGTTTTTTTCTCCTGACCCTAGGAGAACAAGGCTCCCCCTGGACCCTGGTCAATCATTAGTGTTAGAATGGAGACTTCTTTTAGGATGTGGGGTGATAGAGCAGTCTGACAGAAGTTGCCCTGACTGTGAACTGCAGATGTCTTCAGAGTTATGTAGCTGTTGGGTTAGGGGAAGAAAACACTCAGAAATGCACCTGCAACCTTATAAACCTGAACTCTGCCTAAATCCTTCACTAAACTGTGATAGAGCTGTTTGGGTCTGTGCTATGGTCTTTAGCAATCAGGGCTCTCCTCTCCTGTGGGTGCCTGTGCTCTCAAGAAATGTTTACAGTGCTTCTTGTGATAGTATCAACTCTTGCAAATGATAATCAGTTTCAATAGATCTAATTGCACTGGAGCCACCATTTTTTCACGTGGAACACAAAGGACATTTGTTACTGGGAAGCAATCCATTGCATTTTTCTAGTCTTACTTGTGCTTTATTCTGAGGAGAAGTTTGATTGCAAAAAAGTTTGTGTTTTAGAAGCAATGTCCTCTATTCTGAAAATACTTTTCTAAGCCTCATTTGCTTAGAGCAAGTCAGAGGAAGACAAAGTAAAAGCCACTCTTCATTTTAGCAGAGCCCATTGCTCTTCACTGGTCAGTCAGCACAGGAAATCAACATGCTGAGAAAACACCTATCATGAAAAACCACAGTGTGTTTCAATTTGCCTTAGAGACTTAGGCAAGCTACTTTGGTTTCAGAAAACAAAAAAAATTGACATTACTTCCCTTTTCCTTTAGCCAGTGTCCTGTTCAATATGAGGCAACAAGAATCACTCTACTTAAAAAAAGCAGGTGCATGAGTAGTTCAGACAAAACATAGTTCTACTTCAGCGTTGAGTGAGTCAGCTGAGGAACAGAATGTAATACCTACCTCTGCAATCTTTTGAGATACAATAACAAGTACTAGTGCTGCACCAACAAAGCTTCTCAGCATCTTAGTGAGCATATACTGCTGTATTTCTTTCCAGGGCTGTTCAAAAGAGTTCAAGAGAGAGTGAGTAGATTTCTGTGCACATTGGAGCAAGAAATATTTCACTGTTGCAGAATCTGTGTTTTTCACTAAAAAAGCCAGAAAATTTTTGGTCTAGCACTATTGCTGTCTCACTGTCAGCAGTAAGTGCACATGGGCAACTCAAACTAAAAGAAAAAGCCTACTTTCTAAACTCAGAAACACTGCACTGGCTGTGATGGAGCCAGTGGCAAATTCCTGTCTCCTCTGAGTCCAGTCACCAGAATACACAGACCCTGAGTACACATAAAACAACTCTGCCACACTTCACAGGCATCTGAGATGGTGTTTGCAGGTCTTTTGAAAAAAGGAGATCATCCTGGCTACCTATGAATTTTAGACACGATTTTTATATTACGTTTCATGATCTGTCCATGGTGAAGTTTAGATATATATGTGCCAACGCCACCTAGAGTTTCAAATGAATTTTGCATGAAATCTGCAACAAAGCAATGTCTTTACTGAAATTTTAAGAATTAATGATTACAGAAATGCATTCCCAGAAAAAAAAAAATCTATTTCAGAGCACAGAGATTTTCTCTTTGTTTGATTTTCACATTATATTCTTTTAATGTTTTATTTTCTGCTCTTACTGTCAAATAAAATACACAAGAGAGGTAGGCCAGCACTGCAGAAGCTTTCAAATGCTTATTTAGAGCAGTCTTTATGCATTGCACAGTGTTCTGCAGCCATGGATTTTCTGTTTCAATCTGTTGCATTTTGGGGAAAAGAAGGGAAACTTCGGGGAATTTATCTGAAAACAAGCTACGCAAAGAAATAAATGAAAAGCTTAACAAAATGTCTCCAAAAGTTGCAATGCTGACTTTGTTTTGTTTTTAACTCAAAATCTAAAAAATATTCCTGTTAGATTGTAACCCTGAAAATCTTATTCCTGCAGTATCCGAGAGAGGGACAGGAATGGTTCCTATGCCCTGTGCCTGCTAAATGATGGAAAAGTACTGCATTACCGAATTGACAGAGATAAGACAGGAAAGCTCTCCATACCAGACGGAAAAAGGTTTGACACCCTCTGGCAGGTCTGTTAAATTTTTATCACGTGGATAACTGTCATCAGATTTCCCTGTAACTGACCAAGGCAGCTTTGTTTTGTTTTGCCATGTTGCAATAGCCTTTGGCCAAAACCAATGTGTTCTGGCAGGTTATTTTTTATATGTTTCCAACTTTGTGTGGCTTCTATACGTGAGGAAAATATATGTTAATACAGACAGCTATGTGAGTGTAGAGGGTTTAATCATTTCTAAATGTAATGTTGCAGCCTAGCCGAGTTCAAAATTGCTGTAATTAGTTATTCAGTTGGCTGAACATTCTCTGGAATGGAAGTCCATTTGCATTTGCAAATGACCATATTCATGGCTATGCTTGGTGTAGTCTTTTGTTAATGACCTTTATGACAGCAGCAAAGAGAGTTCCAGGAAGTACAAATTGAATGATTTGAGATGCTGTACACATAATGCAGTCTTTAGCTTTGAAATTCTCTACCTTCAAATCTGCGAAAGGTTAATTTGCTGAGGCTTACCACCAAAATATGTTTGAACATTGGTAAAGATTAAATAACTAAGAAGTGCATACTTCTTAATACTAAAATTGAATACTAGTGAAATGAGTACTGAGGGAATTGAAACCCCCATAGAAATCTCTTATGTCCTCTTGCTTAAAAATCTATTAATGTAAAGTGACTCACAAATCTAAAATATGATTCTTTGTTTGCATATATTAATTCTTAGCCTTTTTGTAAATGTCCTGCATATTTCTTTCCTGGTGTCACTGGAAATTTTAAAGCAGCTGTGCTGTCTTACAATTTTTTTTTTTAACATGTCTGCAACTCTTACTCTCACAGACTGTCTCCTTTCTACCCAAAGGCACCAAAGTAAAAATAGAAGTAACAAATCTGTAACAAAATGACGTGGAGAGGACAATTCGGGCACAAATGGACACAACTGTTTTGTGCTATACATTTATTAACTGCATACATCTCATTCCAACTTTGAGGTCCAAAGAAAGCATTGTGTATTAGGACAATTCTTGCACTGTAACTATACCCCAAAAATTAAAACAAACAAACAAACCAAACAAAAAACAAACAAACAAAAAAACACAAAAACAAACAAAAAACCAAACAAAAAAAAAAAAACAAACAAAAAACAAAAAACAAAACAAAACACAAAAAAGAAGAGGATGAAAACCCAAAGGCATAAAAATAAATTATTTACTCAGACTTACAAACCTGTTTAGTAGCAGAACTAGTGGGGAATGCTGAGTCTTACAAATCCAATTCTTGGATCACTTTCAAGGTTCATCCATAAGGTTACTTCAGAAACATGAACCCCTGCTAAATAAAAGTAAACATGAGATAAGAACATGTGCAGTAAAGATCTGCTGTATACCCAGGTCATTTGTTGTAATATATAGCAATGATTATACGTATGCACACAGTCCTAAAGAGACAATATATAATTGTACCACCCTTACCTTTTCACATACTTTTCTCTTATTCTTTCTTTTTTTTTCCCTCCCCTCTCATTTTGTTAGTTAGTTGAGCATTATTCATACAAACCAGATGGATTACTAAGGGTCCTTACCACTCCTTGTCCACAACTTGGCTCAGAAAATGGTGAGTTATTCCTATTATTTTTATGTTTATGAGCACCCATGACAATTATGATAAAGACATGCACATTTTTTCACTTGACATGTAGGTTGGGTGCAGATTTTCTGCTTTTCAAACAAGTTAATACCTGCCAGACCACGCATGATGGAGGCAGATCCTTTAGCTCCAGGCTAGCAATTCAGATTATTGCTGCCTCTAAATTAGTGTCAGATCTGAAATGTGGCTTGCTGCTCAAAGGGGCAGTGAGTGTTGCTGGAACGACACACACAGATGAGGTGGTCTCCCCAGCACTGCCCCAAAGGTCCTCACTCCAGATGCTGAAGCACATCAGCAGTGCTGCCCTGGGTGTTCAGGTTGGGAGCACCCAGCAGGTGAGTCTCTGGAAGATGAAGAGCTGCTTCCCCTGCTGGGGAGGGCAGGGCAGAACAATGGATTGGCTGCACCAGATGCTGGAAATGGGGATCAGAGAGGCATCTCCTTGATAAAGAGGGGGAAGGGGGAGAAGGCGTGGAGGGACATGTCCTAAGGTTCAGTGTGCTTTTTATCCTGTTTCTTCTTTAATGTCATGTCGTACTGAAAAGACCTTGCCCTCCCTCTTACTCTGACTGAAAGGGGAAAAGAGATGCTTCTGATGGATCTGTGTCTAACTTGTGCCCCTCCAGAAGTGATGTTCTCTCTCCAAGGCCTTCTTATGTCATTCTGGCTGGATACCAGTGCCATGGTGAGAAGATGAATAGAATAGAATAGAATAGAATAGAATAGAATAGAATAGAATAGAATAGAATAGAATAGAATAGAATAGAATAGAATAGAATAGAATCACAGTTGGAAAATACATTTAAAATCACTAAGTCTAAAGCTTAATTTTTCATTTTTCTACTCCTTTGAATCATTACGTACTTTTCCCACCTGTACTTTTTCTTCTCCTTTGAATCATTTAGGCACTGCACATGCTTTTGTCTCTGTGGCAGCTGATACCAGAGTCTGCTGCATATAAGAAAAAAGAGCAAAGAATGTGGTCCAAGAGAAACACTGTAATGTGATTTAAAAACTAGAAAGTTGGTTCCCTATGTAAAATTCTGCATTCTCACACAAACTTCTCACCTTGCTCAGTATCGTTCTACATTTGATTATTTTACAGATAATTTTGGTTTTAATGCTCATCCTTCTCCCTCTGGAACACTTCCTAAGGTAAGATTATGTGGTGATACAGCAACAGCATTTATTTGAGAAGGATTACAGTCACATACTGCTTTGGGAATCCTAAATCTTTTACGTTATTGCAGCTGTGAGTTTGTTTTTCTAGGGATATAAGCAGTAAGTTGAAAAGAAGCTTAACATACTCTACAGTAGTATTGCTTTCATCATTGTTTTGAATGTTCTAGTAATCATTTAATTTTTAACTTCTTTTACACATATAATGTATGTGAAAAAAACAGGCAAAATGCCTCACTGATGATCATGTTCTATAGTGATTGTATCAGCCATAGAAGAAGAGATACTGTATTATTGACATTGTTCACTTTGAGAATCTGCTGGCTGAAATGGAGGTTCACTTTACCTTATTTGCTGTGTGCAGTTAACATCCAGCATTGCACGAGGGTTTGACCCCTTGTGCAGTGAGTTAGGGGCAATTCTTTCTCCAACTCCACAAAGACTGAGCAAGCCAATCTATTATTCTAATTGCCTAAGTTCTCAGAGTCCATTGATTAGAGGAGCCACCCGAGGTGTGATACATACACAGAATCACGTAACACTGTCTTATTCAGAGGTAGTCAATCTCATCTGAAAAAAAGGGCTTAATTTAGTTGTCTCCCCGGAGAGCTCAATCATCTAAGTCATTATCTTGATGTTGTTCCACATTATAGAAAAATATTTTAGGCAATTATATTTATTTGGGTACTATTGAGCCCCTGCAGGTCTGTGAACAAGCATTCGCATTCCTTCACTTCTGAAAATCAGAAGTGCCCTTTTAAATAATTGGAAATAATGCAACCAAAATCAGTCTCTTATTTTTTATTAAATATTGCCTCAAGGTTTGGATCTGTGCCACTTACAAGTAAGTCCACGAAGTTTAAGCACATGAGGTCCCATGTGTATCATCTGGTGTACCTGCAGTTACAGAGATGGATCAAACACACTCAGTGTGGGAATACTACAGATGTTTCATATTATCCATGATGTTCTAAGAGAAGCAAGAATAAGCAAGCCTCCACATTCTACATGGAAAAATTAACCTCCATTACAGACTTGAACCATAAACTACTTCCTTTTGCAGAGGAAGCATATTAGTATCATTAAAAATCCATGTTACAAGAAACATTTACACTTTGTTACTCCAAGTTTACTCAGTAGCAAATGCAACGCAAATCCCTTCCCTGATGTAAAGTTTACTCCAAGCCCTTATACATGAACAGTTTGCCATTAAATTAGTTGGACAATCTGTCCTGCATATCATTCAGCAGATCTTTCTACAGTGTTCATACACTTTCTTATCTTCAAAGCAACTTCAGGTTTGGACATGCTAAGACTATTCCACTAAGGCTTTAGAGTATCACCACTGTATTTCACGCTGCAATACATATAAAAATTTAAATTAAAAAAAAAAACAAATTGAAAAATTGATCTGGATGAACCAGACCTTGCCTTTCACCAGAGGCTCCATGACCAGATATAAGGTGATTTTGACTCCTTTAACTTTGTAAGTTACTTTTTTCTCCCTGCAAAGTCTGTTCAAAGGCTGTTTAAAGCAGCTGAGGATGTGTCTCAGATCATCATTTCAACCTCAGCATCAGTCTAAATGTTTAATCTGCAAGTACTACATCACAGTTTTAAGTAGTCAGGTATGATCTCTCAGTGACCCCTGAAAATGCTAATTTGTCACATTTAATTAAATTAATGCATTTTTATAGAACATATTTGTATATCTTCTAAAAGTATCTTTATACAGAACATAAGTCAGTGTAAAAAGTGTAAAGCCTGTTCATTTTTGTTTGGAATTAACACCATTTTGTGTGCTTTTTACTTCACGTTGTTTGTTGTAAGACAAAGGTGCACTTCAAGCCTTGCTCAATACAATTGTCATACTTCCCCATACCAAAGTTATCAACTGCTTTGCATTGCTAAATATGGTGGGAGGGGTGGCTAAAATTCAATAACAGAGGCGGGAGAAACATGAAACATACTGTATAAATACAGATTTGGGGAAAGGGCAGTGCACTTGAATTTTAAAAACTGCCTTAAGGTGTATCTACAGATTCAAGATGGTTTGACAGCATACAGTTGAAACAAAATGTAGTGCTAAGGCTTCCTATGCTACATTTGTTTGATGCATCACATACGTACTTGCAGGCATGCAAGAGGAGGGTTGGGAGTGTTTTATTCTTGTAGAGCACTTTTGTTTTGTAAAATATTTTTAGCTATTTTTTCATGACACATTCACTGTTCCTCTTTGACATTGTGGTTTCTAGAGTTGGGCAGGAGGTGGAATTATCTCGAGAATCAAATCGTACACCTTTCCAAAGGCTGGCAGCAAAAAGGTGCCTCATATATGGCTTTTTTTAGGTTTTTGACTGAGTTAAAAAGACTTACATGACTAATTTCACTCTTTTTTCCCCCTCTTTTGGCTTGCTGTCTTGACTACTAACAATTAGGTTGTGAAGATTTTGTAAGCTTTCTGTTTCTTTCCTAGTCATCTGCATAATTATGGGCTTGATTTTATAAGCAAAGCAATGGGTTTGAAGAAGTTTTAAAAATAGAGAGACTATTTTTAAGTAATTTCTCACAAAATATTTGTGGAGATCTCAACATGTCTGCAAATTAAATGTAAGTGATAAAATGTTTTTCAAAACCACTCACTTACAGAAGAACAAAATTATATTTCTACTCTGAACTATCCCTCCTGATCAGAAAATTGTCTTACTTACATAAGTATGTTATTACTTAGCACGCTTGTGGAACAGTTTGTTAATAAAATATATTCTTACATAACCTATGTGCACAAATCTTGTTATGCACTGAATTACATGTAGGCAAGTGTAAGATGTCACGAGACCAAGCAGAATGGGAAAGGTGATATCAGGGAGTCGAGGGGAGCCCAGCCCTGTCTTAGTGAAAATGCTGTTGCATGTCCAGAAAATTGTGCTGTCCAGTAATTGGTGTAGCTCTGAAGCACATAGTTATGAGCTTGTTTGCATACTGAGAATAACATGTACGTCCCTGTTTGATCCATGAGTCTATGTTTATTTATTTGTTTCTGGTTGCTCTTCAACAAAAATGATCAGGCATGAAAAGCCCTAGAGGTGTGCTACTGTTCAGAGTGAAAAACTGTATTTGATTTGTACTGTAGCTGATAATCCTGATAAATAACAATTATTCCTTTTCTACTGCTTTGGTTCACTTTTATACCAAAGTACCAATAGCTGTTGTCATCTGTATATCCTTACAGGACACGCATCTCTTTTTCAGTGTGCATTTATCTTGTACAAATATATATGCAGTGTCAGGACGTGCTCCAAACCATCTGAAATAACATCCCATACTCCCACACATTTTGGTTTCATTCAGAAAAGTGAGTGTGGGTTTTGAATTCAGTGGACATGGCTTTGGTTACACTGCTGTCTCTTCACCAGGTAAAACCTGTGACTCACCCTGGTCACTTCCTGCTGTCAAACACCTATTTCCTCCCTTCTGGGCAGCAGACACAGAGTACAGCCTGAAGCATATTGGCAGAGAAGGACCAATCATTTAAAAACATAATTTCAGAAATCTGATTTGATCACCATTTACCCTGAATACTCAGACCCACAAGTTTCATCATACTGTCAGATTTTAGACTCTGGGCAAAAGTCCTGCTCTGAACAATTCCAAGATTTACTATTCATTAACCCTAACATGGAGAGTTTACTTTCCACCTGGTTAATTAGGCAGTTACTTCTCCTACGTCAAAAACTTTCAGAGAATAAATTAAAAAAGCCGCTTATTTTTAATATTATATTTACTCATTATTGGGAATTTTTTTTTTTAATTTCACAAACTCAAATTTTTATCTGAATACTAAAATTATATATAAATAATCCAGATCAAAATTTCTCGAGCTGTTCTACGAGTGTTAAGATTGGTAATTTAGACAATTTAAATGAACTCGTGCCACCTAGTGGCAACTGAGATGTCTTAGCCAAAGCTCATTGAGGATTTGGGTAATGTGATCTTTGTTATGCAGTATTTCGGTGTTCAGTTTGGTTTAGCAAAGACGACTTTATGATCCTACATATAAGTCTGCATTTTTTCAAATCAGAATTATTAACCTGAAAAGAAATTGCTGTTGCTGTACGGATTGCCTTTATAAGAATATTACTATATTATTTATATGAAGTTATAATCTTTACTGTAAAAGTCAGATTTAGAGTAATTGGAGCCATTTCATTAATATGTGACATTTTTAACAGACTCCTCTAGTGGACTCCTTTCTTGTATTCCTTTTTACTGATTGAAGAAATCCATGGTCATTTTGCCAATTTTTTGTTTCATGTAAGAATACAAGAAGCAATCTTTTATCCTGTGTCTTGGTCGTATTAAGACAAAGTTCCCTTTATCTAAAAAAGATCTGTAGAATTAAACTTGATGTTTTAAAAGTGTAGGGTAGAAAGGACTCTGGGTTTAAATGATAGTTAAATGGAAGGAAATTTTATTGTACTATTACCCAGATCACTGTACATTCAATGGTACATACCTCCTTCATAATTTCTAGTCAGAAATTATGCTTGACTGCAAGAGAAAAAATTCCATCTCCTGGTAGAAAATCCAATTCCTGGTAGAAAATCTTATTCAAAGGCCTGCAGGGTGCTACATGCCATGACTACTTGAGTGGCATGAACTAAAGAAAAATGTTTGAGGTTTTCTGAGTACTGCACAACATTCCCAAGTTACTATTATGAGCTGAAAATGTGCCTGTGAAATATTAAATTGCAGTTCAATCAGAAATCACAGAATCACAGAATTCTGTGTTGGAAGTGTTGGAAGGGAGCTTAAGGATCATCTAGTCCCAGCCCCCTCTGTCACAGGGGGGGGACACATCCCACTAGATCAGGTTGCTCAAAGCCTTCTGCCACCTGGCCTTGAACACTGCCAGGGATGGGGCATCCACAGCTTCTCTGGGAAGCCTGCTCCAGTGTTTCACCACTCTCACAGTGAAGAATTTCTTCTTAATATCTAACCTAATTTCCCCTCTTTCAGTTTGTACCCATTACTTCTTGTGCTGTCACTACAGTTCCTGACCAAGGATCCCTCTCTGGCTTCCCTGTAGGCCCCTTCAGACACTGGAAGGTTGCCATGAGGTCTCTACACAACCTTCTCTTCTCCAGGCTGAACAGCCCTGACTTTCTCAGCCTGCCTTCGTAGGAGAGGTACTCCAGTCCTCTTAGCAACTTTGCAGCCCGTCTCTGGGCTTACCCCAACAGTTCCACGTCCTTCTCATGTTGGGGGGCAACAGAACTGTACAGGTGTTCCAAGGGGGTCTGACAAGAGCAGCGGAGAGGGGCAGAACCCCCTCTCTCGCCCTGCTGGCCACGCTGCAGTGGGTGCAGCCCAGGATGCAGTTGGATTTCTGGGCTGTGACCACACACTGCCAGCTCATGTTGAGTTTTTCATCAACCATCAGCCCCAAATCCTTCTCCACAGGGCTGCTCTCAATCACTTTTCCACCCAACCTGTAGCTGTGTCTGGGATCGCCCTGACCCAGGTGCAGCACCTTGCACTTCGCTTTGTTGAACTCCATGAGGTTCACACACACCCATCTCTCAGCTGTGTCAAGGTCCCTCTGGATGGCATCCCTTTCCTCCAGCCTGTCAACTGCACACAGGGCTCGGTGTCATCAGCAAACTTGCTGGGGGTGCCCTCGATCCCGCTGTCCCCGTCACTGAACAGCATCGGCCCCAACACCGACCGCTGACACACCGCCCGTCCCTGCTCTCCGCGGGGACAGTGAGCCACTGACCACAACTATTTGCATGCAGACATCCATCCAGTTCTTTATGCACTGGGTGGTCCATCCATCGAATCCATGTCTCTCCAATTTTGGGACAAGGATGTGTCAAACACTTTGTGTATAAATCCAGATAAACTGCATCGGTTGCTCTGTCCCATCCACCAAATGCTGCAGCCTTGTTATAGAAGGTCAGGCATGATTTTCCCTTGCTAAAGCCATGTTACCTGTTGCAAATCACCTCTTTTTTTTTTGCATGTGCCTTAGCATAGTTTCCAGGAAAATCTGCTTCATGGTCCTGCCTGGCCCAGAAGTGAGACTGACTGATCTCTAGTTCCCCAGGTCTTCTGATTTCCCATTTTTAAAAAATGGGGGGTTATATTGACCTTTTTCCAGTCATCATGGACTTGACCTGACTGTCACAGTTTTTCAAAAATTATGGATAGTGGCTTAGCAACTTTGTCTGCCAGATCCCTGAAGACCCTTGGATGAATCTCATCGGTTCCCATGGACTTGTGCACATTCTCCCAGTCCCTGCGTTTGTCTTTCTCAACTTGGGCAGCGTGCCTGGAGAGCACTTGCCATTGAAGATTGAGGCATAGAAGTCATTGAGAACCTCATCCTTTTCTTTGTTCAGGGTAGCCAGGTCTCCCATTTCCTTCCAGAGAAGAAGGAAGCAACATAAATGAAAAAGACATTATAAAGCTATTTAATCAATCTGCAACAATCAGAAGTAACATTCCATGCATACATTTATATTAGTTACCAAGCTAACACTAATGATACATAAGATATCCTTTTCAAAAATGAGGAGATCTCTGAGAAAGAGAACCCACTTCATTTGGTGTCGATGTGTGATTTCCAATTCACAGTTACAGCGCTTTATTTACAAGCACAGAACTGATGTGCTCCTTTTTTTCAATGCAGTTCCTGAACAAGAGCATCCAATACTTTCTGATTCTTTTATTTTGTTCTTGAATTGCAAAGAGCAGAAACATCTCTGTATGTTCCACTTGAGGACTCAGCTATGTCTTGACCAGAACTGTTATTTTCACCAACTGTTCTTCACTGGTGAATAGATTCTTGAGATGTATGAGTTTGATGTACATTATGTTTGACCTGTCTCCACTGCACTTGTATATGTCTAACAACAGGTATTGTTGGCAGTCCAAATTGCTTTGTATCCACTCGGTTAATTGACTCCAAATGACTTCTGGAATGTAAAATGATCTCCCTTTCAAAGTATAAATACTGTTAATGTAGGAAGCAAGAATACATCCAGGAAGCTGTCCAGTGGGATTACAATCACTTCTTGGTAGTAATACTGAGTGAGTCATAGTAACTAGCAACAAGATAAAACCCCTTAAGTGTTCTTGATGCATTCTGAAGCAATTCAGGATCTGTGAAACACACGAGATAAAATCACTGTGGAATCACTAAGTATAATTCTTTGCAAAGCAAAATTTGATTAATATTTTTGACTGAACATAAGCATTTTCCTATATATACCTACAGTGTAGGAAAAAACTGCCCTAAGTATTCACAGTGAAACTACCAGCCCAAATTGAGAGATTTATGATTGAGTTCAAATCCTACTGGGGTTTTTGGCTTAGTGAATTACCTGTGTGAAGTAGAGTGACACAGGTCTTGGAAACAGAGTTCCTCCTTGCAAAGCTGGCAAGGTATATCAGCCTAGAGAGACAAAACTAGAGCTGAGGATCTTGTTTTATACCTTCGTTTGCCTCTCTTGTTCTTGAGATTGGTAGGTCAGTCAGTTTGTCCCCTGACCTGTCCCAGAACTGTCTTGGCGCTTTTGTGGCTTACCCTGATGGCAAGTGGCCTTTCAACACTGTTCCTAAGACTGAGGAATTCAAGCCAAAAACACTTCCCTTACCATGCCTGATGTCACTGTGCTCATCCCACAAGGCCAGAACCTTACTGAGAGCTGGCCTCCTACTCATGGTTTGCTGTAAAATCTAGATAGTGAAACCTTTTCTGTTTCGTCCAGCCGGACAGATAACTTCATCAGGATTCAAGGAACTGTAATGCCCAAGTCAGGTGTTTTCCCTACTAAACAGAGTTTCCAAAAGATAAAACTTGTATTGTATTTAACAGTTCACTCCAGAAAATGCCATAGAGTCATTGAATGGTTTGGGTAGGAAAGGACCTTAAAGATCATCTCATTCCAAACTCCTTGCCGTGAGCAGGGACACCTTCCACTAGAGCTTTCTTTCTCTTTACTTCAAAACTGCAAAGTTTCTGGAAGGAACTTATGACACTGAAAGCTTCAGTTATTAAAAAGAAGAGGTATATACTCAAATATTTTCAAAATAACCCTATCCAGTATTTCTCAAGTGCAATATACTTTTTTTTTCCTATTTGAACTGAGCAAACTTGCAAAGACGTTTGAATTTTTCATTTTAAAACACTACCTTAGGAGTGCGAGGTAATTAATAAGTAGAGTAAAATCTGTACTGAGAAAGAAAAGGGACAAAACTGCAGAAATAAGTTCTGTGATTTCATATTCTGTAATTCCATGCTCAAAGACAGAATAGAGCATGTATACTTTATTGGGCCAGCCTAATCCTTCAACCAAATCGCTCCAGAACACACCATGTTTCTGTTGGGATGGTTTGTGTCCTCCATATTATTCGTCTGACAAGAGTAAAGGCAGAGGGATTGTATTTGAACTAGGTGCTCAATTAATTAAAGCATTTTCTCCCCTCTCAGAAGAGACAGACTGGCCTAGTATCTGGTCAATTATATTTGTCCCTGATGTTACACAACTCTATTAAAATAATAACTTCTTACTCCAGTTTGTTCCACTTCTTTTAAGTGGAGTCGCTCTGTAATATCCACAAGAAAAAAAGGGAATTGTTTTTTGTTTTCATTTGTGCTAACAATTTCCCCATGGTAAGGGGAGAGATAACTTGGACAGGGAGAAAGGACAGATTAAAGAGAAATCCTTATGACTACTTGTGTTACAAGGCAGATTTGAAAAGATCATGTAAGTTTAATATCTGCAGAATAAGATTTGTGCATGACCCAGTACAGTTAATTCTCTCGTATCTAGTGCTCTGAAATATTTTGGTTATATTTTTGTGCTTTAGCAGTGTATGTTTCATTTGGCCTGGATGTTTGCTTTAGCAATAACCTTCAGAATGAAGTAAACTCTTTTGTATCCCTTTCTTACTTTCTGATTCTCACCTGTGTGCCTCTTGCAACCATTATTCCTTAATTCTTGGGGGGGGGAAGTGCTTTTAACTTACCTATTCATTGTTAAACAGAAAAACTCTATTTGTGTGCTGTAGCTTCAGTCAACTATTGGCCACTCACTCGAAGAAGCACCTTTTAATCCTTATGTGCTGCAAAGAAAGAGAGGTTCTACAGAAGAAGAAAGAGGTAGGCAGAGTAATTTATATAATTAATACAGTTTTCTTCTTTATGGCAGAGATCTCTCTCAACCCACATTTTTTTTTTTGTTGCAAGTATTTCACACCCTGTTATGTGTTGGTGCAACCACTGCCATAACTCAAGCCTGGTAGCTGAAACTGCCAGATGTTACCACCTACTTCCCTGACTCTAAAAAGCTATATCCTTGTGCTTCATAGAAAGAATTCTGCCCTGTTGCATCCACAGTGCCAAGTATAATGCAGTTAAAGTAGGGTGCCTGAGAATGAAGCACACATAAGGCAGCATTCTGAGCAAAAAATTGTCTGAGGTAACTAATGGGAAGCAGTAAGGAGAAGGGAAGCAGTAAGGAGAAGGGTCTTTAATCCTTCTGTCAAGGAACGTCCTGGTTTCACATTGCACAAATGTCCAGTAGTTAAAGCATGTCACCAGGAGGAAGTCACTGTCTTTTGGGATGTTCTGAAGTGCATATAGATGGGCTGTATGTGATCTCTTTATAACACCCTTATAAGTCAAACCCACTGACGATCCTGAACATAGAAAAGGTGAATATATTATCTGTGGCAGCAAAAAAATGTCTAAAATCATGTCCAATTTTTTCATTGTTTGAACTGCAGGTGATCAGAGAGAGGCCTTGCCCATGGATACTGAGGTCTATGAAAGTCCATATGCTGATCCAGATGAAATTAAACCAAAAAATGTCACTCTTGACAGGAAATTGTTAACCTTGGAGGAAGGTGAACTTGGCTCTGGCAACTTTGGTACTGTAAAGAAAGGACTCTATAGGATGAAAAAGTAAGTGTTTCCTTCTGTTTTCATGGTGTCTAATATGTAAAAGCTCTAGCCTTCACTGTTTGGAGCAGCAGTAATCTTTGCGTGTCATTTGGGTGACAGACTGTACCTAAGTAATTTGGGCTAATATTCACCAGTTTCTTTCATTGTTCTTACACGTAATGCACTCATTTTTGTTAGTAAAGCAGGGAAGTGCTCCTTATGACTATTTTCTTTCCTGGTGGGGAAGTCCACTGCCTTCCTCCACAGTTTGTGTGGGCAGTTGTGTTATGCAATGTTTCCCATCTGCACAAAATCTATTTCAGAAACAGTGTAGAGTCCCGTGGTCAGTTTACCTGTATCAAAGAGATTTTTTTGGCCTAAAATAAGTATGATAAATACCAGCTCCATGAAGCTGGAGTGTTGATTTTCAAGAAGACAGAATGTGTTGTAACCTCTTTTATCACATCATGTCGATAGGAACAAACCCTGTTCCTACCTGACTGTTCATGCATTTTCATAGGAAAATGCTATTCTATGTTGTTTATGTGCATGGACTGCTTATGTATACACTCATCATTTGAAGCTGGGGTCATTTCTTTGACCGAGGTTTTCAGAGGCAGGAGGGATTTTTATTTTTCTAGTATAGTCTGTAGTGATTTGAAGGGCTCTGATCTCAGCTCGTGTGTTTTTAATCCTGCTTCACACTTGAGGTGTGTCAATGTCATCAGTCACTCTTTCAGGTAACTGTATGAACTGAAAGTTGCAGAAGTAGGCTTAATTTCTCAGGATTTCAGAGCACTGCCTTGGGGTCCTGCAATGCTGTTCTAGTCTCACCCCCCGAAATATCTTAGTGCTTAGAAAGCTCTTTATAGCTTTTCTGACAAGAAAATGCCATCCTTGCCAGAATGGGCATGAAAATTGTGTCCAGTACATTTGTTTTCAGGCTTCTTAAGATTTTTTTTGGTGACAATTTTTAATTTTCTTGGGTTCTTTCCATTCTCCCTCTTTTGCTTAACTGTCTTCCGAGCTTTGGACAGAGCAGTGTTCCTGTTGTGGTTGGGTTTTTTCTCCTCTGAATGTCAATTCTGTCTTTTGTCACGATTTGTACCATGTGCACAGAAACATCAGACAAAGATTCTGTGCATCAGCACACAGATTTTTCACCAGCTTGTCCCAGAAATGGATTTTTTTTTTTTTTTTTTTGCAGGGGTGCCAAGCCAGTGGCTGTAAAAATTCTTAAGAATGAGAGTAATGATCCAGCCATAAAGGATGAATTGCTGAGAGAAGCAAATGTAATGCAGCAACTGGATAACCCATATATTGTCCGAATGATAGGCATATGTGAAGCTGAGGCCTGGATGTTAGTAATGGAAATGGCTGAGCTTGGGCCATTGAACAGATTTTTGCAAAAAAATAGGTATGTAAGCCTTGATTCCATTTCATAGCGTACAGGTCCTTTCTTCTATTTTTTTCTTTAAGGGCAATTATGAATTAACATGTCATTAATGTAATAATTAATGATTCTAGTTACTCTCCATTGGAAATTATTATCTTGTGCATGTCAAACATTTCTGCCAAAATAGTGTATTTTGAATAAATAAAAGAATTTTCACATGTCCTTCAACTGCTCATTTATTGATGTGATCACACACCATCTTGCCCAGGACAGGTAGCCTAGGCTACCTTTTCTAATTAAAGCTTAGCTAAATGTAAGTGCATCAGGTTCACAGCGTGATATGGGCAAGTTCATAGTAAAGATTTGTGTTTGAACTCCATGAAGAGTCATAAAAATGAACTACTGACCTCTTTAAAATTCAATTATGATTTTCAGACATGTCACAGAGAAGAACATAACAGAGCTGGTGCACCAGGTTTCCATGGGGATGAAATACCTGGAGGAGAATAACTTTGTTCATAGGGATCTGGCTGCAAGGAATGTGCTATTAGTCACCCAACATTATGCCAAAATTAGTGACTTTGGACTTTCCAAAGCTCTTAGTGCAGACGAAAATTATTATAAGGTAAGTTTTTAACAAGACATGAAAGCTGCATAGTAACATAGCTTAATAAGGTTATTTTCAGTGGAAATGTAGTTTGTTTTGCAAGTTGAAAATTAAAAATATTACGTATCATCCACTATTTTATAGCCTGATATTAGGTTACCAATTTCCAAAATTGGTGATTAACATTAAGAGATGTGTAGGGAGGAAAAAGCTCTTTCTTTTCCTTGCCTACTTTCATTTACTTTTGGTAAACTTGTCATTAGAAGGTTGAAAATGATGGTGGAAATGAGATACTTCCTTATATAACAGGGGGAAAATGTATTTGTTGCAGACCAGTTCTCACCATGTCCACGGAAAACACAGGCTAATGCACTGTATTATTGACTAATAGAATTGAATTAGGGAAGGTTTTTGAAAGAATACCATCAGTAAATTATAAATTAACGTAAGCTGAATTTGTTTAGTTTGTTTTAAATTCATAGGACATCCGTACAGCTAAGGGGGTAAAATAATTGCCACATTTAAAGGGTGGAAGACAAAGGCTGTAGTTATGTCTGCACCCTTTTTTTTTTTCTGATATATCACTCTTGCAGTTCAAATTATTTGTTCCTTCTGCTTATTCCCTTTCATCAGCTGTTTAAAGCTAATAAGCCAGACCATGAAACACTGCAGAGGAGGAGCAAGCACATGCTCCCTTCTGATGACCTTCTTATAGGAATAATAAGTACTGCCACTAGCCTGCCCAGAGATGCTTGTCAATCTCAACCCTCAGAGGCTTGAGAATTAATATCAAAGGTCTGTTCTCTTTACAACTCCACAGGGTGAAGTGGTGTCCTATCACTAGATCTAGCACTGTGCTAGGATAGACTGAGGCTTGAGTGGCTGCAAGGCAGTGCTGTGGCATAATTTAATCAAACTGTGGTTTGCCACAAAGCAGTCACTTTGCTTTGAAATAGAGCCTCAACTTCAAGTATCCGGGTATGTATCTCTTACCCTCGGTGCAGAGCCTAAATTTAAAAAAAAAAAACACTAATTTTAAAGAGTACCTTTAAACTAAATGCCACTAAAAAATTACTCCATGTCATTTAGCTGAGCTTTGCTTTACTGCAGATTTCCTTTCAGTGCGTTATTTTGAAAGTGGAAGATTAAGAACAGTTTTGTAACACTTCTGAAGTGGCTGTTACCCATTCTCTCTAAAGCTAGCTACATCAGAAATGTAATGGTAGTTAGCACAAATGTGTGCAGATCTAAGTTAACCTGGTGGTGTTTAGCACTTATCATTGTCTCTAGCCTGCTTTTTTCCCTTTCTGTTATGACGTATTTAGGCACAAAGTCATGGAAAATGGCCAGTCAAGTGGTATGCTCCGGAATGCATGAATTTCTACAAATTTTCTAGCAAAAGCGACGTCTGGAGCTTTGGAGTCTTAATGTGGGAAGCTTTCTCTTATGGGCAAAAGCCATATAAGGTGAGTGATTACACCTGGTCATTTTTTCTTTTTTTTCACCCTGTAAAAATTCAGAGCAAATTTGAACCAGTGCCTTCTCCTACCTAAAAAGAGTCGTTGCAACAAATGAGTCAAAGGTTTAGCTCAAAAATCAGTTCCGGGCCTCTGTTTGATTCATACTGGCACACATACTGTAAGTATTTGCAACTTGGATGACTGACTGTTCTGGTCACCCTGTTCCAGGGAATGAAAGGTGGTGAAGTTGCACAGATGATTGAAAGAGGAGAACGAATGGAACGTCCTGAGGTCTGTCCAACAGAAGTCTACAGTCTAATGAAATTGTGTTGGACATACAAGTGAGTGTGACGTGCTGGTCTTTTAATAGAAGTATATTTTAATCTACATGGTTAGTAGCCAGAAAGGGGATGAGAGGATTTTTTCAAAGTGCAGCTTTTTAGCCCTTTTTCCATTACAACCATCCTCCAAACTAAGGAGTCAGTTGCCCTTTAAGGTGAAAATTATTTGAGTTATACAGTGCACTACAAGAAGCTGATTCTGCACAACAGAGTTTGCTGGAACAGCTATCTACAAAATATAGGGTATCATAAAACCCACCTAATTCCACACAAAGGTCAGTCTAATATATTTTGAAAAGAACGCTTGAAATTAAGCAAATAATTTTGTTTCATTTTGGATTGTATTTTGTTTAATCTTCATTTCCAAGTCTTTATCTTTACTGAAATTTCAAAGTCATATTACCAAAATATTTATTCCATTCTTCAATAGTTAGCTGTTTTGACCTATTTTCTCTTCTCTCATTTCTGTACATACTCAGATTGGCTCCCACACTGACCTCCAACCAGTGAAAGGCTAAACATCTTTTCCTTTTCAGATCATACTTCATATGTCAAAAACTTTTTTTCTGGTTGACAATTCAGAAGTTAGAATTATGAAATACAGAAGAAAAAAAATAAAGCCTACCTGATTTTTTTTAAATAGTATATTGCAAAAATTTTTAAAAACTATTTTATGATTTATCATTTTAAACTATATTTGTGAAGTTACCTTTAGCTGTAGGAAGGCTCCAAGAAGTACCCAAAGTGACTGTAATGTCACTTATTATTCCAGTTCATCATCTAGAGAATATGAGTGTCCAACAAAGATCTATATTTAAGGAGCTGTGGTACTTCACTTTTAGGTGCCTTGCTTCTTTATTAGTTTTGTTACACCTTGTACTCTAGAATAAATGTGCAGCCATACAATAATTCCTGCCTTTTTGTTGGACTCAAAGAATGCTGTAAAAGTTCTACAGTGAAATGGATCAGGTTTTGTTAGGATGAATAAATGTATCATAAAGCAGGCTCATTATTATTTTTTGTACTCAAAGATCTTTATTATTGGAAAGAAGAAAAATTCAAAAAGAAAAGTTTGAGTCAGGCAGAGTAACTATCTCAATATGTAACATAATATTGTAGGGGCTTGTCAGTTTGTGTTCTCCAAATAAAGAAATAGTTGCAGATATAGAAGAAAGACCATCCAGTCATAGTGTGTGGGTAGGCTCCTCTCAGTGGTTCTAAGCCTCTCTGTGTGACTGCAGTGCCAATTATAAGGCAGATATTACACCTCAAATACCCTTTTCTCTAGATTATTACTAAAGTAAATAAAGTAGAAAATTAAATGGGGCTGATTTACTGTTTCTTTCTTCTAGCACTTTCACCAACCATAGAGTAACAGGCGTGATAGTAAAGCCACTCACTGGATGCTCTGTAGCGACATTTGCCACTTAGCATTAATTTTTAACCTCATTTTGGTAGCCTCCAAATATTGTGAGCAGCTTTAAATGAGCTGTCACCAAGGTAGAGTCCCAAGCATTATAAGGCCCATGCACCCTTACAGCTTTCTTCTTCCTGTGCAGTGATACTTGTCATCTTTCCACAGCGCTGATGACCGACCAGGATTTGTCGCGGTCGAGCTGAGACTGCGTAACTACTATTATGACATTTCCCACTAACAGCCTGAAGAACAGCAGCTTCCTTGCCTCCAGCCAGCACCCTCTGAGAAGCAATTTGATTTCCAAAACCAAGCAGCTTTGGCTTCTGTGCTTCCATTTTCACCCTGCAAAGCACAGAGCTGAGCCTTGTGGTCTGTAAGGTTGCCTTTTCTTGCCTTCTGCACAATATCCAAGCACAGAAAGAGAGTGTTGAAAGTGTAGAGGACTCAAAGTGAGCAGCAAGGCTCTCAGAGAGCAGACTTTTGCTACATCCAATTTCATTTTATTTACAACTTCATTTGCATTACCTTTGCAGTCCTGTAAAAACCATTTAATGACTTCGAACTTCCTTCCTCTCCTGTATTGGAACGCGAATTGGAATTTAGATGTTCCTAGTAATATTCTTAGTCCTCAAATGTATTTAGTTTTTCTGGTTTTCCTGCTCCTCAAGAAAGAATAGCATAAACATTTCTCACTGTGAAGGAAATTCACTGTGAAAGTGTGTCAGTCGCTTTGACTGACGGTGTGTTTGATTTTATCACCCAGCCCCTTTAAAATCAAGTTATATTCTTCTTAGTGGTAAAGTGGGCAGAGGAGAACTGGAAGTTTTGACTTTCTAACATCATCACCTCCTTCAAATGTGACCAGCTTCTCTCGTTACTCATCTAATGTGTGGAGCCCAGCTGTTCCTCAGGGAGTTATTCTTTTTCCTGGTGAAACCTGGGAACTCAGGGGTTTGCTCTCATCTTTGAAGAAAACACACCAGCGCCTAAGACAATGATTCTGTATTTTAACACAAACTCTGCCACTGCATTCCTGAAAATACACCTGTGATGGAGCAGCACCTAGTTTTCTCTGTGCTGTTTCATCCTTCTCCAGACATACCTTTTCCATGTATCTGTTTGGGTATACCAAAGCCCCTTGTTTTGTGTTTTGAGCAGCAATCATTTTTGCCTTTTTCTCAAATCTTTATTGAAAAGCATCTGTCAGAATTTCACCACACCTTATCACCTCTAAAGTTAAATTTCACCTCTAGCATAAATTCTTTAAAATAGGCATGTGGACCTCAAGATTACTTTAGTCTGTTCCAAAATCTTAGTATTTGTCCTGCTGTCTATCACCATGGCTATCTCAGGAAAGGGTATTTTTATTATCACTCTTCTGTAATTTAGGGTGCATCCCCATTAAATTGGAAGTTTAGTAATAGTAATTACAAATAGTATAATCTACTCCTGATTGTTTTTACCCTTATGCTTTGCTTGTCCGATCTCATTTTAAATATTATCAATATCAAAATTTCTATCACTTATTACTCACAAGCAACTACTCTATTGTCATTTACACATATCTCAGGAGTCTACATAACATTACAACTGTTAGATAAAGAGATTTTAGAAGAATATAAAGGATAAGATTTAGAGTTAGATATATTTATTGCATATGTCTGGTTAGAGTATATGTCTTTCATTTTCATGTGAACAGGATATTCTTAGAGATGGAGTGATATTTTTTTCTCTAGAAAAGATATTATGTGAAAAAGTGAAAAAGTGTGAAATAATTTTAGAAACAGATAGGACTACAAACAAATGTAGGATTTACTGAATTTTTTCTTTTTACTAAGGTTGTGATCTATTTGTTAAATAATACCTGATTACTTTTGGTAGTTCAATCTTGAGAAACCACATACTACTGAAAATAGATCGTGTTTCAAACGTGACCAAATGTGACTTATACCGAAGATGATTTATTTTTTGTTTTGTTTTTAAGAAACATTTTGTACAAGACCAGATTGAGTAGAAGTTAGCCATAGTTACACGTGGGTATTTTGTCACTTTAGTTGTGTTGCAGAGAAATTGCTATTTCTACATGTGCAATTAGTACATTTATGGGGATATTAGTTATAAAAAATTGCACAGATCGCACAAATCTCTATTAACCAGCAAGTGACAGTACTCAATTTCCCTGAGTGAGAGATATATCTCTCTGTATCTCTCACTCTCTTTAAAAACGATGTCTGATACAACAAAATCGGAGGATTATTTCATGTCCTCTCTTCTGAGTGAATGTCAACATCACTTTCCAGTGTTACTTGATTATTCTTGACTTCACTGTTACGTAATAAAAGTTTACACTGAGAATATAAAGAATTGTGAAATAAATGGATTAGGTTTTAAAATTTAAATTAAAGACATTTTTACAAATTATGTTGTTTTTTAAAGGAATTCTTTAATATTTGTATGCTTTCTAGAAAATGCTGGTGCTGTGCAGAGTGTGTATATGCACTGAGTTACTGTGACTGTTGTGGAAGACTGAGATTTTCCTATTGACACTGAAAGGTACGTGACAGGACAGAGAAACCCAGTGAAGTCTGGGCTGAAGACAGAACTAGTAGGAAACTCCCAAAATATGCATGTTGTTACTACAACTAACTCTTTTCAAGATGGTGTTTTACCACAATACAGTGCTGGATCTGGAAGGTTAGAGGTGTCAGGAGTCAGTGCAGTGTATCAGATAACCAAGAAATTCTGCCTTACAGGTGTCAGCTGTGCAGGATTTAGGTCATATTATACGACCATGGAGCTTCCCTCATAGGCACACACAACTGTTCTAGGTGTTCTGAAATATAAAAACAGTGATACCTTAGTCTTTCATTTAGCTTTTGCTGCATGCCCAAGTTCTCAGGAAAGCAGAGGCTGGATGGGTCTGAATGTGAATTTGAATAATTAACAACAAAGGTAGAAAGGTTGACAACTCTTCAAGCAGGTACATACCTTAGAGGTGCATCAGCCAGTGACTGGCTTACACTGCTCTGCTGTGATTGTTTTCCTGGGTAGCAAATCTGTCCTAAGTTTTGCACCTTCGCATTTGTGGGACTGCACCATCAACTGATATGAAGGGGCTGTCGTCTACTGGCTGTCTGGACTTAGTTGTCTTTATTTTTAGGTTGGCTTGTATCAGAAATGCCACTTGGTGGTGTAGGCCCACAAGTAATTATCATGATAGAGTTAAGGGTTAGAAAACTGCAGCACGTAGTAAGATGCTGGTGGAGAAGAAGGAGCAAATGATAACACTCAAGGAAAACAGAAGACTTCTGAGAGTCTGTGTCTCCTTGTCTTTTAAGTGATACCAGCAGCGAGAGACTGCATGCACAAAGATGCAGACTATGTCCCACACGGGCACAGAAGGGAGTGAGAGTGGCATCTGGGTTGAATAATACAGAAAAACATTAAGCCAGCAAGTTTGATTAAGAGCTCTAAGTTTAGTGAGAACAGAAAGAATGCAAGTCATGCAGAAGAAGAAAAAAAGGAGAAAAAATACACCATCTGATTTATTGACAGCAAAAAAACACAGCAGCAGACTTAAAACAATCCCAGACTCAGATGGAAAAGAGCCACTTCAAGACTCAGTACCACCGTTCCCCAGGAGTGTGTCACCATGGTGCAGTGGGAGACAGTGGCACAGCCACACTGGGGCCCAGTTCTCCCTGCAGGGATGGATCATTGTCCCAGGGGTAGTAAGAAGGGATTGTAGGGCTGACGGGAAAGACTCAACAGCCAAATGCCTCCTGCTGTAACTGTACCTTTACTGGGGCCACCAGGTAACCAGCAAAGGCTTACAGCTGGAAAAGGAGGGGAGGAAGGAGGGTGGAGCATGAAACAAATATCAGAGAGGCAAAGTGTGTATTGTCCCCTATTAATAGTGATGGAAAAATGAGACAAGCCTATGGAATTACCATCTTCCTTCAGAATTGTATTACACAATGGATTACTGTGAAACAACAGTCAGTGATGTAACACAAATTCAGCTGAGGTCGGCAGTCCTCCAGCTCCTCAGAGTTCTCTGAAGCAAGGCTAGCAGTATGCATCTATCTCCAAACAGGTACTTTTTCTTTTCTGTCATATATGTGTTAGTTGGGAGGAAGGCCCACTGGGTTCCTTGGCATATAACTAATGCTGCACAAAGTCTGATCACTGCTTCCCTGAGGCAGTGGAGGTGTTCACATTTGTTGATAACCAAAGAAGAGAGCAAACAAGAGGCAGCCGGGGAAAGCATTAATTGCTGTCCATGAAAATTCGTGACTTTGAATGCAAATAGCACCTGAGTGGCCACTCCAATATAAATGCACACGGATCCCTAACTCCCCTCATCTGTCCACCATCTCAAATGCCTTAAATTGTCAGGGTAAGAAACCATTAGGTCCAGGCCTTGCTTAACTTGTGTCAAACTGCTTGTGGAGGAGTCCCACAGCCATGCACCCACAGCTACAGCTGCCCACCTATCACGCTCCACGTGACAGTGGTTTGGTAAGTTAAGGGCCAGGCATCCTGTGCCTCTGTCATGTTAGAAATGCAACATACAACAAACAAACAAAACAAAACAAAACAAAAAAGCAAAAAAATTGCGAAGAACAGTTCGATGACACTGTCCTGTTACATTGCCACCAGTCAGTGGCTGCACTGACATCAAATCTGTTCTTTCTCCTCCCTGCTTTGATAAAGTGCAATTGTGCTAGTTGCGGCAACAACAAGAGTACCAAGAATATAATTTCATGATCAAACAGCAGGACAAGTAGCAGAAAACTTGTATAGCTGCTTCTTGCACAGCTTGAAGACTTTTCTTTGAAAACATTACACACATATGCACGTATATGTGCATGCAGTTTATTGTCAGTCTTTGCTACCTGAGTTCAACAGTGCCCTGTCCTCAGTTTTCGGTTCACAATCACTGTAGCTGTATCTTCATGTCTTGTTCTAATTTATGTACAGATTTCATCAGCGTTGTTAAATGATTTCAGTCTGACTGGTGCATCAAGTCCCACCTCCAGTAACCTAAAGCAGTGGCCAGCTGGCAAAGAATTACTAACACTGGTTATCAGTGATATTTCTAGAAGATAGCTGAAAGATAGATGATAGATGGAAGAGAATGTCTGTGGGGAGCAGGGATACATCAAGAGATGCACAAGAAATGCGAACTCACTGAGCTTGTCAAAGAGCAGCACTTAGGGGTATTTTTTCCTCTCTACTTTGGAGCAGTTGTTTAATTTGGTTAGATATTTCTTTTCCCAAGACACACATATTTAGCACCAATCCTTCCTTATTTTTCCCTAGTAATGACACATCTTAGCCATACTTGGGTACAAACACCTAGATTATCAATGTCATTTTGTTTCAGAAAGATTTCCACTGTTGCCAGTAAATCCCTCAAACTAGGGGGATGCTGTTCTAGCAGCTTCCATGGGCCTCATTCTCCTGACTAGTGTGCAAATACATGCTTAAGTTACAACAGGAGCACCAGCAAACTGCCCTCATGCTCTCTCTGACAGGCAAAGAACAATGCAGAGAAGCAATGCACTATAAAGTTCAGTCACCTCCAAGAGGAAGGCTCCCAGTCTCCTTCTCCCAGCATGTCTGGTTTTTTTAGACAACATAGACCCCTTTAAGACCAAAAATAAAAAATGGTGCAGATATTTATTGTCAGATTACATTGGTGTAACAGGACCCACACACACACACCTTGCACTGAGGAGCCACCTCATTTTTTGCAGGGTTCTAAAGAACTAGAGCATAAACCCTTTTTTCTTTTTCCCCTTTTGTAAATATGTTGTTGACTCTGTCATCAATATATGCATCTCTGGCTATTTTAAAATGTTATATCCACTGTTCTTACTGCTTTGCCAGGGGCATACAGTAATGAGGCACTATTTTTAAGCTCTTCAATCAGCCATGACTTCCTTTTTCATTCCACTCTGTAGCTGCCATAGGGAGTGAGCACAGCGTTCCTCATCTTTTTGTGGTTTTTACTTATAAGGAATAGGCAGGACAAGTAGTGATTCTTGTCAGTGCTGGAGTCCTACACAATTTAGATTACAGGAAAAAGTACAGATTGAATCATGTCTCAGAAATTCACCCTCCAGTGTCACATTGTACCAAGTTAATGCAAACCAGAACTCACACTACACAAGCACAGAGCTCACAGTTTGTTTCCAAAGCTCCCACAGCTTTTTCCATGCCAGCTATATAAAACAACAAAAAAAGAACCCCACAAAAATAAAAACCAAAACAAACACCAAAACCCAACAAGACTATTAATATAACACATTCTTGTGTTTGTTTGCAGAACTGTATGTGAGCAATTTTATGAGTCATTTAATTACAAGGAAGCTGAGGCCTAAACAAAGAAATGCACTCAAGGTTTGCTTGGGTTGGCGACAGCCTCTGTCTTTCTTTCCCCCAAAAAGCAAAAGGTCCCAATACGTTTGAAGTGCAGCTAAAAGGAATGAATACATCAGATGGCACACCAAAACTGGACCCTGATACAGCTGTGAGACTGCTGGTACCTCCATGTTTTGCTTGAAAACTGCCTTATTTGGTGGAGGTATGCTGCCAGGCACATGAAGGCAGCACGTCTCACTGCTGGGCCACCAAGCCTAGGCAGGACCTTGCTGATTACTGCACATTGTATATAAATAAGCATTTGTGGAATAAAAACCCAAATACTGCACCCTCTTCACCTAACATAAGCATCACTCCCTGAAAATGTGATGTGGTGTTTCAAAGGGAAGCGGTGTTTATCCCTGTACCCAGTAAATGCAGTCAGTCCTTGCTCCTTCTTCTCCGAGGAGCTGATCTGCTGCCAGCATGCTTGTCCCCTAGCTAGGAAATGTGCCTGCACACCTTTGGGGGTCACCAAGAAATCAATAACTCTAAAAAGACAGGGTGGGATGGGAAGCGGGAGAGACACAACACACTTGGAAGAAACTCTAAGAAACACACTTGTCCACTCATAAGCTGAGAAACTTAAACTAGGGGGAAATTGGGTCTGGGACATTCAGGCCACCAATGAGGCTCAACTTGCACTCTAGCAAGCTGCCCCATGTTTGTAGAGGCACCGTGATAGTGTGCTGTTAAAAAAGGTATTTCATCTTGTAAAAATTATGACCATGCAAGATTAAATTCATGTGCCTCCATTGGCTGATTTATTTATTCTCCTTAAGCTGTGCTTAGCAACATGGAACCATGTGTAAATACACCTTGCTTCATAAATATTTTGTTCTCACCACTAATTAACAGGCATTTTCCAATCTTGCTGTTGGTTGCGGCAAGTCCACAGCAGCAGGACAAACTTGTCCAAGTTGTACCTGTTTCAAGGAGGAAAAGCTTGCAGGTACTCTCCATGCTCACTGCTCCTGCGTTTCTCCATGGCCTTCTGTATTCCTGTTGGCTGACCATAACTCATCACCAATTCCTCTGCCACCAGAGAAACTCCTTTGACCTTTGGCAGGTTGTTGTGCGAAGGGCACTGGACAGCTGTCTGCCTTGAGAGGCTGCTGTGGGAAAATGCTCCAGACCAGGGTGAAACGGCAAGAAAACACCTGGTACCACCCCCTGCCACTGCTGGGGAGCAGGATCTGGAATCCTGTCTCGCTGAGGTGACAGCAGCATCACAGCTGTGCAGCACAGCCGTTCTGCAGTGCCACTGGTGAGCCGGGGGCAGGGACTGAGGATGCCAGTGTAAACCTCAGACAAAGCATTGGTAGCAGTGCTCTTTCTGTCTTTTAAGCAAGTGCTGATCAGCCCAGTGTATGGCTTCCTCTTTCCATATTTCAGATGACCTCTTGTGGGGCTGTTTCCCTGTCTGTGCAAGTAAATCGGGGGAAGAAATGAGGCTCTGGATGTCATCACAGGGACAATGAATGTGCAGAGCAAATGCACATGTCCGTGGTTGGGGCTTATTTCCTGTATTCTGGAAAGGTGTCTCTTTTCTGTGGCAGAGTGTATTTTTTGAACTGAACTTTTCCCCCCTTTTAGTTACAGCAAATTACTTTTTTTAAAAAAATTGAAAATGAAATAATCTAGCTTTAGTTGATTAAGTGAAGCTGAAGAACCAGGAAAGAAGGCAATACTGAATAACCAAGTGCCCATAAATTTCAAGGTCAGGAGTTTGTAGGTTTTTTTTATTTTTTGTCTGTATGTAACAATGAATAAACCAAAAGGTTGCTTCCCTTAAAGCTCTCTGGGCAATGCCCCCCATCCATTAACTCAACAAAGCCATGAACAAAACCAGCTCCAACTAGCCAAGTTTCCAAAACTGCAGAGGTTGGCAGGGAAGTTGGGGCACACATGTGTAGATCTGAATGGCCCAAACAGGTGGCCTCATCCAACCTCTCTCTGACCCAAAAGACAAGGTCCCCCTTCAGCTATACACCTCTTGGGTAGGGTGGGGTGTGCAAGAAGCTCACCAGAGATCAGTAAAGTTAAACAAAAAAAGAGAACTAAGTTATTTCTATCCTTGTGGGCATGCACACCCACACCCACACACACACACAGAGGGGCATGTATGGTCTATTCCTTGTAGTAAGGAATATTATTAGCTAACATGCCTTATTAGGAAAAAGGCAAATGGGCAGATGCAATTCTGAAGTTTCCTGCCTTCCCTATTCCTCTGTTTCTCTAACAAATCTGTGTTCTTGTTGTCATCTGTAAATTTTATACGCAAGACATTTTTCCTGTATTTTCAACTCCCCAGTAAAATCATGAAAAGGCATTGGGCCTATCACGAAAAGTAGCATATTCCCCCCACAGACACCTTGAAGTGATCTGTCACTTTGCAGTCATTAAATTCATTTAACCTGGAGGAAAGGGCTTTAAAGCTCTGCCCTCTAGAATGACAGCACAGAACTGACAGATCACACAAAAAAAATTGTTTTAATACATTCCAGATGTATTTCTTCAGTGAAGTTAATACAAAGGTTAATCTGAATCTCTGTTCCTATAGTCTTCACTCTTCAATTCTCTCATGGCTACATGCCACATTTTTTTCTGCTTTCAACTGCATGGCTTTCAACAGAGTCAGACCAAGGGAGTACACAGTTTGGTCCCAAGCAACTTTTAAAGTATTTGAAGCTGCTGCCAGGCTTTTATGAGCTCAGTTCAAAATGACATTTGGGAGGTTTGAAGCATCTCTGATAAGACAGATACTGAAGAAATAAAGGAGAATCATCAAGGGGGAAAAAAAAAGAAAAAGAAAAAGCAGTATCCTACTGAAATGATAGAAATTACACTTATAAACAAACATATGGAACAGTATTCCCCTGTTCCCAAAGTAAATGTGCACCATTGACAGAAATTTGCAAATTATGAAACAATATGATAAGTTGCTTGAATCCTAAACCTTCAGTTGTAGGGAAGTGATTTATTCTGTACCATTAAAATGCTTAGCTGCAAAACAGAGACCAGAATTCAGTGTTCTGTTCAAATGCTCACATAAATTGGTAGGAAAGTTGGAAGACAGCTTTGATACCATCTTAATGGAATCAGCATTATTTATTTAAGGAAAAACAGTATTTTGAAGAGATTAAAAAGGACAAAAAAAAGAAAAAAAGAAGTTAGAACAACAGCAATGGCAAAGCAATTCAAACTACCTCTGCAGAATAGCAGAAATTCAGGAGAAAAGATTAATGTCTGAAACTCTTTTGTAGGCAAGAATATTAACTTCTGCTTTTATGAATAAATGAATTCTAAATTATTCTTTGTCTGCTAGATTTTATGAACTATTACCATAATCACATAAAACTTCCTTTTTTTTTTCATATAAATCTATGTATAGCATAAGACTTCCCTTTCAGTGCCATGATCAGAGACACTGCTTGAATGAAGACATTAAACCAGTGAGATTCCAATTAATGTACAGAACACTCTTAAATCTGTCAAAATGAGCTACTTGGATTACTGCTAAACCCAGAAAACCCCAAACTATGGAAGATGAAGGTGAATAGAAACTCAGATGTGGAGCTGTATCCATTCCACAAGCCCCGCTCCCCTGCCTGGTTTGATCCCAGAACGTATCCCTTTGCAGCCAAGCTGTTCTTTTCCTGCCTCCAAGTAGATGAAGAAAAAAGTTTTACTCAAAATGAGGGACAAGAAGGAGAATGTATTACATAGCACAAGTTTGAAAGGCAGTGACTTCAACCGTCTTGCCAGACAAGTATGATCTGCCTGATGCAGATGTAAGGGGAAAGAGGAGAAAAGAGAGCAATGCTGATGGCTGAGCTTAAAAGGGAAGTTTTACAGAATAGCTGAAAGAACATGATTCTTGCACTAAGAAATTTGAAGCTACTTGTCCGACATTAACATAAAGTTAAAGAGACCTGACGTGCAGCTGTTCCATGTAAAAAATATTTTACGGAATTTCTTTTCGGTATCTTCAGTTCTTTAGTGCATCTTTTATGTATGTCAGGCATGCACACACACATACACAATCAGGAAAGCTTTTATGGACATATAGATCAAGCTGCCGTTCAAAGGACTAACCCCACATTGAAGTGACATTATTTATGCTTCAGTCTATCCTGCATGAACTCAAGGGCCTTGTCCTCTACTTGAAAACCCATATGGGAAAAACTATGTTCCTACACTGTCCTCGGGCCCCTGGTGAGCCACAGACCCTTCAGTGAGCCCACAGGAAAAAAACGAAGAAATTGTCCACCCTGTGGTCCACCCTGTACACCCTGGCCTGAACCACTGACCTTACTGAGAATATTCATCTAGTAAAAATAAATATTTACAGAAAACGAGTCCTGCCTGAGCAAGGCTCCCCACATGGCAAGATGTGCTGGTGCAGGAGGAGCAGAGGTGTCCCCCAGCAGTGACAGGATGGATGACAGAGGACAGGCACCAAAGCCCACAGCACCTATGCCAAGAACCACGTGGGAAAATCTCCTGCTGTGGCAGGTTGCCACTGTGGCTGCTGGGTGTCCCCCTCTCCTTCACTGGCTGCCCCACACATGACATTTTGATACTCCTGCAGCCACTTTGGCCATAGCAAGGCTGAGCAGGAGGTAAACTGAGCCTCAGAGCTGGACTGCACAGAGTAGCCTTTCAGGGAGGAGGGGTGATGCTGCTCAAACCAGCAGCATCAGACTGCATGTCTTTCACACTTCACATTCATTGTTATTTCCTTAATAGAAACTCATGCTCTGGCCTCTTAATATGTTTAGAAGTGAAACAATAACCAATTTTCACTATCTTCCCTTCAGATTCTGAGTACTTAGGCATTTTTCATTTTTTCTTAGTCCTGTTACTGTTCTGTCTAGTAGTCATACTGCAGGTCTGGCAGCTAATGGAGGCACCAAGTGAGACCATGGTCATTGCTTGGTACAGACAAAGAGTATGACCTGTGTCACCACTATCCTTCAAAGTTTTATGCAGTTCTTCATATTTTGCAAATTTCATCCTACAGTTTCACTTCAGTATTGTCCTCAAGCTGCCTGTAGGAGGAAGTGGATTTAAAAAGGTAGATAAGCAGATAAACAGAAGGATAACCCAGTTCACTTAGCAAGTTTCAGCCACCACTGCCTTCTCTCCTTGGCTGCCTTTTGGATCAATGTGTGGGCTGGAACTGAACTTAGTTGGAGAAATGAAGGAATTTTACCCTCCAAGCATCATTCCCACCTGAGGGCTCTGGTACAGCCTTCCCTCTTGATTACTGGTTTTTGCAAACTTCATTCCTTCATTTTTCTCTGACAGTAGGATCAGTGTGAAGTATTCTGATGGTCTAGGCGCACCTTTTAACCTTGACCTCTATGAAGAAGCCTGTTGGCTTAGATTGAGCAGTTTTACAACATGGCCACTTTATTTCATAAAAATTTGTGAGTATTTTTCCCCCACAATTTCACAATTTGTTTGTTTTAAGAATCATTGTTAAGCCTAGTCAATGTTTTCTGGCCAGAGCACAAAACTTAATTTTAGGGACACTACAGCTGTATTTTGAAGTTGTTGTTTTTTACGGGGATATTGGCAGAATAATCATCCTCTCTCAAATTCATTAATCAAATTAATTAATTAAATATGTGTTTTCCTTTGCCAGAGGTCCTGTTTTCCTACTACATTTTTGTTTCTTAAGAACTTACTTTGGCCTATGGTATCACATGAAAATGCTGTAGTGATGAGCAGGTCTGACACTTTGCTGCACCTCTCCCAGTTTTCAAAAAAAAAACTTCTAGATAAATGCTTTTACAACACTCTGGCTAGCTCATTAGGAATACGGCATTTAGTAATTTTATTATTAAAAGTGATTACTAACACATTAAAAGGTTCTTTTTCATATGTACTGAAAAGGTTGCAGTAACATATCATTTCTATGCAATAATTTGAATTGTATTCATTGCCAGGGTGATATCTACCGATTCCAATGAAGCTACATCAGGAACTAATTTTGCTCATGACGTCTGTGTTCCTATTCTGTGTTATCTGCGTTATATTATCTCCCTTCACAGGCACAATTGCATGTATGTCAGGCTTGATTTGACGCAATTATCTGGGAATAAATGATCTTGGTTTGGCTAGTTTCAACAACTTGAGTAATTTCCACACTGTTACCACAAGACTTTTCTGCCTTGCGGAAGCCTCTTGGCAATTCTTCAACTCCGATCTAGAAGCCAATCTAAAAAGGTACAAACCCTTGGTGTGTACTTACTGTACAAACACAGTTGTTGCAGCTTATTTTTTTTTACAGTGTGTCAAAGCATGTGTGTGTGGTTTACGAGAAATATTAATTTAAAGCATTTTCTAGGGTTAATACACTTCCATGCGAAAAGCAAGTGTAGCAACCACAATTCAGATGCTTGTGAGAAACACACCTTTAGACTTGTATTGCAACTTAAGCTCCCATATTGCTTCCATCCTTATAGGAAAGTATTTGCAAGCTTTCAGTTGTGTGCTGTTATTCAGTCATATACTGGTCTATCAACTAAAAAGAAATGAAACAGAGGTTATGTTTTTATCATTAATAAGGAAATTGACAACTTATTTCAAAACATAATGCAGCTAAGCAGAGGAAGAGGCTGCATTTTCTTCAGGCTTCAAGCATCTTGGAGACAGCAAAGAGCAAAGAAGGGATCTGGGCACTCTCCCTTTTAAACACTTGCACAATGAAGCACTGTGTTGGCTAACACACAGATACACACTTCTGTTGCCTTTCTGAGTGTCTAGTGTTGACAAGAAAAGAGCCTCAGTTTTGTCTAAACTAACACTTTCTGGGTGTATCAAGAGCAAAAATGAATTTGGCAGATGCATGAGACATAACCCCACACTTCATCCCAGGGCAGAGGATGCTTCAAAGATCATTGTAAGATGCTGACAAAGCAACTGGTGCTCCTCATTTCTGTGGTTATGGTCTGACAAGTGTTCCTGAAACCTGCACTGTCTACTCAGGCATCCAGCAAATATATAGAAATGGCAAAAGATGGTACCTATAGCACCCACTTGAATCTGCCTGCTCTTGCTCACTAAAAATTCCAGTGGCCAGCTCTGGTGAGCTGAATTGTCTTTTTGATGTATTTAGAAAATGCAGATCAGATCCAAGACCTTCAGGTTCTGCTGGAATAAAACTAATCAATGGTACTGATATCCTAGCAGTCAGGGACTCACCTAGCTAGACCAGGACCTGGCACTAGTCCTCTCTACCACTCTAACCCAGATGGAGGCTAGCAAGAACAATTTATTTAGTACTAGATGTTGCTGCTCCATGGCTCAAGAGAAATCCCACTCCACCTGACATCTCTGATTTTCACATCAGTGCTTGGTGCAATAAAAGTTCAGTGGTGTTCACTGTGCTCTCTGTGCTTCCATGCTCTTAGAGCAGGCTGAGAAATGACAGCCCCTCATGCTGTCCTCACAGTGTGAAATGAAGGAACTCACCACCATGAGATGCTTTGTGTTACAGAAGTATAAAAAGGTTCAAAAAGCCATTAGGGAAGGCCAGGGAGGGAAGGTCCTTAAAAGGGTGACTGAAGTTCCCTTCAGGCAGCAGCCTCCAGCATGGCAAGTCTCTGAGCCTGACTGGTAGCCAGGAATTTTTATACTGGAGAATTGTCTAGGAGAACATGCTTTTTCTGGTCTAAGCATATGCCAAATATAGGACATGTGAATGGTTGAATTTTTCTTCTCATCCTTTATGGGTTTTTTTTGTAATAACCGTCAATTTAATTTTCTTACTTTCCAGACCTGGTGAGATATTGCAGGAAGAGAATTAGAAGGGCCAAAGGCCAACTAGAATGTTATCTAGCTGCTGCTATAAAAGACAATAAAGATAGTTTCTATAAATACAGCAGCAACACAAGGAGAATCTGCATCCTTTATTGGATGCGGGGAGTGATAAAGGATCAGGAAAAGACTGAGGCGCTTAATGCCTTCTTTGCCTCAGTCTTTAGTAGTAAGACCAGTATCCAAGTGCTCAGCCCTATAAATTGGAAGAAAGGAATGAGGAGCAGAATGAAGGCCCGTAATCCAAAGGAAAATGCCTGTTACATAAGTTCCACACACACACTGACATTGAAAATACCAAGTCTCATCACGGGATCCAACGGTTGGTAACTATATATCTCTCTACTTTTATCCTTTCTTTCTCTTTCTTAGCCTTATACATTTTCTTAAGTGTTATTTTTATACTTTTATGTTGCTCTATAACTATAGATAATAACAACCAAAATGGCTACATACCTGTTTTCTTTTGCAACCAAATTGTTTCTTCCAGGTAAAGGGAGACAGGGCAAGAGGAAATGGCTTTAAGTTCCTTCAGGGAAAGTTTAGATTGGATATTAGTAAAAATGTCTTCAGCAGAAGGGTTGTCAAGCAGTGGAACACACTGTCCAAGAAAGTGTCTGAGTGATCATCCCTGGAGGTATTTAAAAGATGTTGTTCTTAGGGGCACTGTCTAGTAGTGAACTCGGCAGTGTTAGATTAATGGTTGTACTCAATCTTAAAGGGATTCTGTGATTCTATTAACCTGTTATTTTTTTTTATTCTCCCAGTGATCATACTTTCACTTTTGTCCTCCAGTGCTTCTCCTAGAAAATGGAAAAATCTGCTGTGGTTAATGATTCTTCTAAAAGAAATAAACAAACAAACAAGCTGCTAGCACACCAAAAAACACTGCTTCTTTTAGGCTGTGAAGGTTGTAAAAGCCATGTGCTACTGCAGATGGGATCCTGATCACACTTGCAAACACACTGAAGAAAGTTACCAGTCCTGCACATTAGAAACTGACAGGGGTCAGCTCATGAAAAACAGGGCAGTGCCAGTGCTCATTTTCCACTCTTTTAGAGCTTGTAAAATAACTTTTATTTGACTTAAGCAAGAAGAGTGTCAGAACCGCTTCAGAAGGCCTGGCACTGGTTCTGCACACTCTGCATTACTCAAGAGGTGCAAGATGATGGAAGCAGAGGCTTGGGACAGCTCATGTGACCATAATACATTTGAACTTCCCAAGGGAAGTTCACTCTGCCTGCAAGTCAGGCAGCACACGCAGCGACGCAGAAGCTGGGCTGTGATGCCATTACTTTGCTGACGAGGGTGCCAGGCTGTTGCTTCTCTGCATGTGGTGCCTGGCCCATTTTCACAGCTCAATTTGACAGTACACACCTCAAAAAAAGCAGGAAGAAGGACAAAGGGCGAAGGGGGGGGGGGGGGGGGGGGGGAGCAGAACCAGATTTCAGCCAGGTCTGAAATCCCCTGAACAAAACTTATGGCCTCTTCTGGCTAAGACCATTTTGTTTTCAAAAGCAACATTCTTGCATGATTTCACTACTGCTTCACATGGGACTATTTTATGGAATTTGGACAATTTGTGGCATGATTTTTATGGTTAGATTTGCTGGAAAATACGAGCATGTGGTGGTCAGAAGCAGTTACCATCCTCAAACTCTGCAAACTCTGCCCCCAGCAAGGCCACAGGTGGGAGGCACGTGACACTGAAAAGAGGGAGATGACCAACAGCAATTTTGACACTAGTAATGCTTCTGAGTGTGCAGGCTCCTCACCATCTCATATTCTGCAGTGCAGAGCACTCCTTTTCTGTGGGTCCAGATGCCCAGCTGGTGTAAATTAGCTTCCTGGTGCTGCCATCATTTGTCTCTGCCCGTTGACATCAGCTGAGCATTTGTCTCTGGGTCCTTCTTTTCCTGAAGTCAAGCAACACTCCTAGAAGTTGTCAGAAGCCTTAGACCTTTCTGTTTGTCTTTTCCCATCCATCCTGGCAGCAAATCTGGGTGCCAGCAGTCTGTTAGGAAAGCGTTTGTCGGTTTTTAAAAACACAGTCGTAAAAGTGAAGGGAAAACTCCCACCTATCTCTTTCCTTTCTCGTTCCCATGAGGAACCTCACCATCCCCTGGAGAGAGAAGGCTTGCTGGACACAACCCACAGCCCAAGTGGGATGTTTCAACCCACCCAGGGAAGGGGAGCAGTCCCATTGGGGTCGGACCAGAGCCAATGCACAACATTTTACGCAACTCTGTTGTGGTGGGATCTAATGGCTTGGTGTCTGGGACATCTGGAAACCAGACACCCTTTGTGGGAGTCTGTGCAGCTCAGTCAGCCTCATGCTGCTTGTTGCTGAAGCCACAGCCCTGGAACACTTCTCAGTTTTGCTTAAGGGCAGGAAAAAAAGAAAAAAAAAAAAAACAAAACAAACAAAAAAACCCCCAACCAACCAACGAAAAAAAAGTGAAAAAACCCAGTTTACTTGAAACTGGTATCAATCAAGTTCAGTGTTACTGTGTTAGGTACACCTTGTGCAAAAACCAAAAACCTGCAACATCCCCCCCCACATGCCTCTCTGCTTCCCCAAATCCTATTTTTGAGTGAGGAGACAGAGTGAAAGCATGGTTTTGTCAGGACCTCATGACCTGTAACCTCTAATTAAAGGGGATTCTGATCTATATTAACAGAAAAACACCCTCCCCACACTCAAACACATTCATGGTCATTCAACTACTAATTTCAGGCACTTGTTCCAATATGGCAATATGACATAAATATACACTGTAATATCCCCAAAGTCGTTTTCTTCTTCTTTTTCTCCACTTTAATTCTCATATTAGTTTCACAGTTGATTCTTATGGTCAATTTTGTGATCTGAAATCCAATCCTTGGGGTCACTGTCTTTAACCCAGGCAGTCATACTCTTAAACCAGTATCTGTCAGCATCAATGGATGCTCCAAGCACAAAGGGTGGGCAGGCAAGTAGTTGGTTTTTCAGATCGACGCACTAAACTTTTGATGAAAGAAGAAAACCTTGACACAGACTAACTCCTCTTCTGCTTGCAGAAAAGACACTTGTCACTTGTGATAAAACACAGAGGTATTTTGTGCTCAGAGATAATGCTGCTACAGGCCACGATAAGACAAGTGTGCAGTCATGACTTATAAGTCCCCCTTTAATAGCCCCATTTGCCTTCTTGCTTTATCTGTGGCAAACATTCAAAACAACATCAGGGGATTACCTGTGTAAGGGCTGCAGCACCCAGCCCTGGCCTATAGGCTTACTTACCCACAGGTATATTCCATTATATGTATACATATATGCATTAAAGAGAGAATAACCTTCAAATTATACTCTGGACATTTTGTAAAACTCTTCAAGAAAAGGCATCCTAATGTCTCTGTGCTGTTACAAAACTATTTTTTGGGAGAATGGGTCTTAGCTTTTCAACCTCACAGGGGAACACAGTGGTTCCTTTGGCTTCATGACTCAACAGAAGCTTGGCTTCAAGCAACACGACTGAAGGGCAGAGGGAAATATGTTGTTTACCTACCATGGAAAAAAATACTTTTCTATCTTTTCTCTTGCTCATTTGTAGAGTGAGGATTTGCATAGTCTGCAAATCAGCCAGGCTGAGGGACGAAGACCACCCAGATGATCCTATGGTTAATACCCTCCCTGTGATCCAGCCCATATACTTTGTGGCTGAGGAGATGGCTCACTGGCCTCTGAGTAGCCTCTGAGAGCCCTAACCTCAAACATACCACATCTTTCTTTGGCAGGACAGTAATGTGAGATTGGTTTGCTCTTCGCTGAACTCCAAATCCAGATCTGCATCCTTTGTTCCAAACTACGGTTTGCTGAAGTGCAGTTTAACATATGTCATATGCTATTTCAGATATGTAACAACCAAAATGTAGCTGGAAAATCAAAGAAAATGAAAAACAGCTTATTGAACTCAAATATCCAACAATTATATGTGAATCCTCCATAATATAGAGTTAAGAAAATAGGAGAGGGCAGGCAGAGACCCCAAGGAAACATAAATCACAAGGAAAGTAGAGGGGAGGATGGCAGGAATCTGGCAGAGATTTCAAGCCATCCACTCTTTTTCTTAGGACAAAATCACTATCTCTATCATTCCCTACAAATGCTTGTATTATCTTAGAAGAGAAAAGATAAACATCAAACACCAGTAATGGGGATTCCAAAGCCTCTCCAGGCAATCTGTCCCAGCACTTCACTACCTCTTCTTTTAATGTGTTGCCTAAGTCTTTCTTCCTTTGCTTTGAGTGTTTCTTCATGTCATATCCACCAGGGACAAGAAAATGAGTAGGAGTCAATTTAGAGAAATTGCACTGTGTTTTGAACAAGGGATAGAAAACTGTTTTCCTTTACAAGTTCATTGTAAGTAGTTCTGGCTTACAACTATGGCTTTTTCCCTCTCTTCTTTTTTTTTTTTTTTAGGGCCAAATTCATTTCCACATGCATACTGCTGGCAAAATTATCTGTTTCAGAAAAGTCATCAGTAACAGTAAAACCCTGTAAAGACGTGGAGATGGGTATGAGTTCTGAAATCTTTCCTGAACCTATTTAATAGTGTTCCTGTTGGAGGGCTGAATCAGCAAAAGCCTGGAGGCTTGCTGGGGTCTTTGATCCTGACACCTTGAAAGGCGATTTGATATTCTTATCTGTAAGAATATATGCTGAAGTTTTTAGATGTATTATGGTTTGGCCAGATAGTTCCTCTCAGGCAGTAGGATTTTTGCCACTAATGTAATTGCTTTTAAGGAGAAGCTGGTAAGAAATGGAGTCTGAGTGCAGGTTGCAGTCTTTGTATTTCATTGCCAAAAAGAAACCAGTTCTTGTGCAGCACACAGTCTGCAAAAGTTATGTTTTTGAGAGTGGCATCCTATTCCCTTGGGAGAACATTAGTGAGTGTGGATGGCCACATTCAGCTTGTGCCACATTATCCCTGCAAATACACATTTGCAGAAGCCAAAGGGCAGATCTATTGCAGGGAATGAGCTGTCATAGCTTCACCAACTTCGGCTGGGTAGCAGTGATTTCTATAAATTAGGAAACTTGTCCCCAAACAGTGACATGCTTGATTTCCTTCTCTGTTTACAGAAATACTCTCCACTAAAGGAAACCCTCCATATGTAGGCTGATCTCAGCTTTTTTTGGACGCGTTCCTGAACATCTTGTAGTTGCGAAAGCAGGCCTTCAGCTTGGCATGATTATAAACACTTCAGTACTTGTTAGTAGGTACAGAACAGCCAGATCTTTAGCAACTGCATTAAAACACGGCATTGAAAGGAACATATTTAAGGTGGCATTCCTGTAACTTATGTGGGACAGCAATAAAAAGTAAATATTCACTGTGATGTAAGTTTTTACACAGGAATGGGTTTAATAGTTCGAAGTGGGCAGAACCTTTTCAGAGTTTAATAATTACATTATATATCAAATGAAGAGTAATCATGCTTATACAAAGGCTTTGCATTTGTCTTTTACTGAGATTCTACTCACAAGATTTAAACTATGGCATAAAGACAAGACTGTAAGATAAGACTCCTGGTCTGTGAGAAAATCTGAACAGTTCAAATTTTGTGGACCAAAATTCTGTGTGTTTCAAACTCTCAGGCTGATGTTTCAAGGCCCAGAGTAGCTGGGCACTATGATTGCCAAAGCTTCCTGACAGAAATTGTCTCACATCACCTAACTCTACTAACGGTGTGAAAGTTCAATGGGGCAGGACAGAATCTGTTACAAACCCCTGAGCTATAGAAACGTACAACTTTCCATTCATGATCAGATCACATGCAGTGCCAGGTCAGTTCTCTTACACAACCCATCCTGAGTCTGAGTTTTGCAAGAACTGGCTTTTCATCTTTTGATTTTGTAAATGCAACACATCCATAACCTGTATTGCGCAATATTTTCCCCAGACTAAAAGGGAAAAGAACAGACAGTTAACAGGCCATTTTTGAGGAGGGTATGTGTCTTCCTTTCTCTTCTCCATGACTTAATGCTATTACTTTCCAAAATAATAGGGGCACGTGTCCAAAATCCCACAGTCCTGAGAGAATTTCTTAAGCTCCACTTTATTGTTCTTCAGCATATTGTCTCTGCATAGCTGGAGCAGAGCATGGCCTCGAGTCTCTTACTCACGTCCCATCCCTGTGTGTGACTCCTCATCAGCGTTGAAAGGTACCGTCGGTGCAGCTTTAATTTCTTTTTTATTCTCTGCCTGACATTCTTACAATGACAAAAGCTCTAGATGTCAGATCAATTGGGGGGGGGGGGGGGGGAGAGAAATGCAACTGCTAACACAGCCAAAATGAAACACTTTATACATAAAAACTTCCCTGTTGTGTTAGCCGAGGTCCCTAGCAGAGATTTCATCTTCATCTTTCCTTTGTTTCATTACAGGACCCCTGTATGACTGTTCAGGGCAGGAGAGGCTCACATACAATCTCACAGTTATGTGGGACATCCCAGACCTCCTGCCACCACCGTGCTGTGCCCCAGTGGCCAGGGCAGTGCATGCCCAGGAGGCTCTGCTCCCCTACCCTGTGCTGCCAGAACCCAGACTGGGCTTGGCAGCTCAGGGCAGGAATGCCCCAAAAACCTCAGTGGGACTTCCCAGCATTGGCAAAGCCCTGGGAAGCTCTGCCAGCCTCCCAGTCACTCGTAGCAACAGGCTGTGAGCAAGCCAGATGTTAACAGAATATGTATTATGCTAACATGCAAGGTTTAATAAATGGTTATAAGGAAGGAGGTACTACAAAATAAAAGGCATGTGTTCAGCTCAAGAGGGCTTCTCTTTACGTTCAGCCAGCCTAACCTTTGGGATTAGTATCACAGCCCTCAGCAATACTAAAGACTCTTTTATATTTTTCTTTTCCTTGACGGTTTTATCAACATGCCTGTTCATGCATCCCTAAAGATTTTCTGTTACCCCCAGCTCAAATAACTGATTCAACCAAGATGTCAGCTTGTATCTAGCTGCCTTACTAATGAAATATCATATATTACCAGCTCAGCAGCTGGTGGGAAAATGGCTTTCAAAATTCACAAAGGACAGGTGTAGAAGGGTGGCTGAAAGTCATATTAACTTTGAGCTCGTGCGGGTCTATGAGCATGACATCTCTGGCAAAATCTATTTATTTATAAACCCACAGAGAGAATAAAGAATGCAGCTCATTAATACTGTGTGGTAAAGTTTAAACATAGGGCAAGCAAGTTAGCTTTGACAAATTGTATCATTGGGAAGGTGATCTCTGGACATAATTTGTTTAGGAACAAATGGGGAACAAACAGCGAATCTTCTCCCATGGCAACATTCTCTTCTGCTCCCTGAAATCCTCAGGATTTCCTCCTAGGAAACCAGAACAAGGCAATTTCTGCCCCATGGATATTCTGTGCTGTTATCTCTGCCCAGGTCTTAGTCATTACTCTTACTCAAAAGGCAGCAAAACATGCTGTTGCTATATAACCATAAATGGTCTTGTATCATATTACCCATAATTTGCTAATGGGGTTATCTTTTCCAGGTGTAATCAGGACACTCTTCTAAGGTAATGAAATTAATTAGATTCACCAATAATGTGAGAAGTTTTCTAATTAACCCCCTCTATAGCAGGACAGAACACCTCTCTCATTCTGTCCCTATAACTCCTGCCCCACAGGACTTCAGCAGCATCTTGAGTGGGTAAACCCAGCGAGAGACATCAAGTGCCCTATTATAATTAGTGTCTTATGACACTTAAATTGGAGATCTCTGACTAATGGCATCAATTGCCTTGAGCTAAGTGTTATGAAGAGCTAGAGGAAAGCTAAATTTTGTCCCAGGGAATATTGTTTACTTCTGCTGAGCAGCAGGGGGGAAGGGAAAGCCTTGCTTATGAGGAAGAAAAATCAGAAGAGCAGCCACCTAATTTCTAGTCATTTTTCAATTAACAAAACACACTTGGATGCTGCTCCTTTGTATAAGTCAGAAACCACAAATGTGCAAGGCAGTTTGGGAAGAGCCACCTAACAGTGCCTTAGGGCTGGATGGGTGGCATCTGTCCACTTCTCCCTGTCCATCAGCCTCTCTCAAAAGTGAATCATCACTCTTTCTTGATCTGTCCTCTGGTCTGGAAATCCTTATGTCAGGTCTCCTCAAGAAGGAGGGGCCCAGAATGGGAAGTACAGGCACGTCCCTTCTGCTGTGAAGCTGTTCCAAGATGTGAAGGAACTGTCAGGCTTTGACCCTTGCTTTGAAAGGAGAAGTCCAGAGCCTGGCAGATGCCCAAGCGTGGCTGCTACACAGTTGCTCCAGGTACATCTGCTATGCCAACTTTATCTTGTCATCCCACCCAGGCATATGGATTACGGTTAATGTACTCACACTTAGCATTATAGGCAAAAACTGACGTCACTTTTGTCCTCACTGGTCTTCACGTTCAGACAGGTGTGCCTGTGGAATATAGGACTCCTTTCAAGTCCCTTTGCAGAAGACCCTGACTACCCTAGCTCCTAGATATAGGAAGTCCTGTAAATCCAGTCAGATCCCAGGTAGTAACTCACCTTGTGTTGTGTCAGCTTGCATGTAAACAAAACTGACTTCAACACCATATCACCACCAGATTAAGTTTGCTCAAGCTTAAAGCACCTCCAGCCTCTAAGCAGGGGCAGGTCCTGGAGCCTTTGATCTAACAGCTGCACAAGTTCCTACTTAACATGACAATGAAGCAGGGAGCTTTCTCCACCACAGGTACTAACAAAAAGATTTCTATGGCATGAGTCATCAGCACTGTAAGCTGTAACCATAACTCTGAAACAAACCCTTTTTCTGAGTTATTGTGAGAGCAGTACACACCTTGCAATACAATGTGTGCCCCATACACACCTCATCTGTAATGCCAAAGTAAACCAGCTATGGAGAAATACTGTTAATACTTCATACTAAAGAGAGGTACAATTTTTCGAGGAAGTAATGCCAACTTTCCCTGTGGCTGAATGAAACCATTTTGTTACTTGCCTAGGGGACAGCCTTAGCAGAATCAGTGTCTTACATGCAAAGATGAAAAAATATTGTGTAAGATGCAGCTGTTCACTCACAGCCTTGTAAAGTTTAATGATATCATGTAGAGTATGTCTTCTGATGTAAACTGCAAACAATTCATTGGAAGCAATTTATGTGAAGGGACCTTCCAAGGGCCTTGTGTTTTTTTCTCCCCCTGTCAGTCACACTGACTTGGACCAGGACAGATGTGCAGAGGCTTGGGGGTTACTGGGCAGAGTAAGTCAGGCCCAGCAAGAGAAAAACTCAGCTAGTATCTCTCAGGGGTTTTAAGGATGGGGTTATTGGTGCAATCACAAGGCATGATACCTTTCTGTGTCGGTAAGTCTTTTTTATTTTTAGGGTTTTTTTCCCCTTCTCTTTTACTAGGGATAAAAGTGCTGAATGACAGTTGCCCAGCTGCTCCCTGCACACACACACAGCAGTCACTCTCCAACACCTTCCATCCATCCACCCATTTGTGGTGGCAGACAAAGCCAAGTTCCAGCCACCCTGGCAGTGTTGATGGCCCCAGGGCCCTATGGTAGCCATGTGGTTACTCCAGTTTAGAATTCCTCCTTGCTGTTATTTACAAATACCTTTTTCTCTCACAAGCCTTCCGTTTGTGACTATACTTGCCCCCCCCATCGCCAACACAAGGAGCTGCATGCTGGTTTTAGTTCTCCTTCCTTCTCCTTTGTAACTAACAGTAATTAGCTCCTCTCTGGAGCATGCTGTAGTCATATTTCTGTAGCTGTAAATACCACACAGCAGGCACACAGGGCAGCTCTCTCCTCATAGGAGAGAGCTCTACTCCTCTCCCATAGGCCTCTTAAGGTTCACATTTTGTGGGCAGAGCAGAAACAGAAGGTGGGATTAGCTGTCAGTGCTACCATGGTTAGCCCAAACCTTCGCTGTGGTGACTGTTAAAGCCCCACTCCTAAAACTGGAGGTTTTAACAGGAAAAAGAGGCATATCTCAAACAGAAGTGGATAGTTTAACTTCCTCTCCTCTACAAAGCAATACAGCTTTAAGATCTACCTTTTCCCCTTCCCCCCCTTTTTAACCAACAGAATAAATATATAGCAGAAGTCAGCACACCCAGATTACTTATCTCTGATACCGCGTTTGCCTTGTGGGGAGACATGCCTCATTTTTCCTCCATGCCTCACCCTTCCTGAAATGGCTGTACAGGTTTCTCAAAGACCTTCATGGGAAAGCACTCTATGTGTGTAAAATATTATGCTAAAGGCTCCCTGTTCACATTCACTGGACAGCAAGCTGAGCAGGCTCACCTTGCAGATGGTGCTGCTGATCTGCCTTGACCTTGGTCACCCTCCTCCAGCTTCAGTCCTAAACCTGAGCCCTTTGCCTTTCCCAAGAGGCCTCATTTCATATCCAGGCTTCATTTCTGGAGTTTTATCATGGCCAAAATCTCAAGCATACCAAGGTTAAAAATGACATTTTGAAAGGAAAAATAATCCCCAGTAGGTAACTATGTACCACGCAACCACTCACTCACTGCCCCCCAAACACCAGTGGCTTGTGAGGAGAATCAGAAAAAAAGGTAAAAGCTGTGGGTTTAGATAAGAACAGTATAATAATTGAAACAAAATATAATATAAATATTATGCTTAGTGTAATAAAAAGGAGGTCAACAAAAAGAGAGAGAGAGAAATAAAACCAAAAAAGACAAGTGACAAACAATACCAGCTCACCATCTGCTGACCAATACTCAGCTCATCTCCCAGCAGTGATGAGCAGCTCCCCTTAAACTTCCCCCCAGTTTATATACTGGGCATGATGTTCTACCACATCAAGTCTGCTGTCCTGCTGTGCTCCATCCCAACTTCTTATGCACCTGCTCACTGGCAGAGCACGGGAAACTGAAAAGTCCTTGACTCAGGGCAAGCACTACTTAGCAGCAACCAAATCGTCACTCTCTTGTAAACATTTTCATACTGAATTCAAACCACAGCACTGTACCAGCTACTAAGAAGAAAATTAACTGCATCCCAGATGAAACCTAAACATTTGCTCGCCTTTTTAAGCCTCCTACCTGCGAATAATGCACAAATTCATATTTTGCCTTTCCAAAAGGATTGCAAATGGATATTCCATCCATTTTCAATCTGGTGAAACTTAATCACACACACTTTAAAAGCCCCTTTTCACCCCAGTCTAAGGTCCACCAGCCAGATCTGTTCTAACAATTTTGGCAAGTCTGTGCCGGATGTTCTCTAAAGGATGAACTGCGCATCCCGCCCACCCCTGAAGTGGCAGGGTGTCAGTCTCTGTAGTGCCCTCCTTCCCTCCCTGTTACATCCTCCTGCTCCTCTGGTGTCCTTCTCTGCCACTGTCTGGACATGGCTGCTCAGATCTCTTGGGCTGAGGGTTCAGCACCTCTGCAGCAGGAGTGCAGGAGGTAGTTGGGGCGCAGCCTCATTTACTCAACACGTGTGGTCATTCAGAGCTGGGGATGGCATAACAACAACAACAACAAAAGTATCAGCTGAAAATAATAAAAAAGGAGTCAGGCTGGAGGATTAGGTACGTAGAGGCAGGCTGGGAGTTGGCAGGAAGAAACAGGGGGAACCTGCAGAGTGGCAGGAGAGTAAAGACTTTTCCTTTCTCTAAAATGGGCGTCCTCAATGCTTCTCTCTGTGTGTATGTCTTTATTTCTAAAGCTAGAATTTTGGAAGGAACAGTAATAGACAGTTAATGTCGATTTACATAGAGGTGTTTAAACTTTAATGTATGCAGGAGATATGTAAAAACAAGGTGGAAGCATTTGTATGTACTCTCATGTGGTAAGACTCAAACCATCAGATAGTTCTCAAGCTTCAGATATTTTTCAGTATATCAACACTGATGAGCTATGTCATGGATTGAACATTTCCACCAGGGGAAAATTTAATCATTTTAGTTAGTTAGGAAGCATATCAAGAGCTTCAGCTACAAACTCGTAGCACCTCAGATTGTGTGAAACCTTTATTCACAACTAGATTATAATACTTGAACCTACTGCACATGGTACTGATATTACAGACAGAAAGTAACCAAATAAAGCCCAGTTGTTGCACTCTTTACCAGGCACCCTTCCTTTGATTTTCAGCAGTTTAAAGGCTGTAACTCAACTTACATGAGGTGCTAATGAAGCTCAGTGCAAAAGACTGGATTACATCTTGCATAAAGGTTAGTTAGAACACATGAAGTGAACTGCACTCAGAGAGGGAACACTGAACCTCTGGTGAGGAGAGGAAGAAAAGAAAGAGTGGGAGAAGGAGAGGTGTTTATGGCCCTCAGACAAGAGTTTGCAAGGAGAAAAAAATGCTCTCTGTATGTTTGTCCAGGAAGCTGCCAGCCTTCCTGCAGCATGGGATTGATGTGAGCATGGAAAGCAACAGCCAAAGACCAAGAAGGTGTCTAGAACTGGTAGTCTGTCCCAGTATATGGCTCATTAACCACCAGCAACATCAGCCTCACTGGGGTTAGTCAATATAGCACCCAGCATTGCCCTTGTTCTGTTTCCTTCACAGAGAGTACTCATGCTCCCTATGCTAGCACAGGGTTATTTTTTTGCCAGTATGGGTGTTTCCTGAAATGCTGGTGCTCACGGGGGCAGGAAGCTTAGTGAAGAATAGCAAAGCTAACTCCAGCACCTTATAGGGCTGAGGAGGCAGCAGAAATCAGAGCACCAGCAGAGAAAAAAGGCAGAGTGGTACAGCACCTATGAAGAAAAAAGCTCTATTACAAGTGTAGGCAAGGGACTAATTATAAAAGCTAAACAATTTGACATGTATAGATTAATACTTAATTCATACCACTAGTAATAGTGATTTGCAATGCCTGCAAGACCTAAATATTTAGAAATAGCCTTGTATTCACAAGGATATCTTCCTGCATGACCAGCCCGATTAACCATTACCAATGCAATTGGTTTGGTAGTTCAGATTCTAGTCCAATGGCCAGCAACTGGCATTCACTGCCATGTAGGCTGAATGTCAGCTGCAGATAGCCATGCACCAAACTCTGGCAATGAGCCCAAAGTCTCTAGCAGACCCAGAAATGAAGGAAGAAGAGGGTGCTTTTCTTAAGCAAAGGCAGAAATCGTATTTCCACCGTAGAAGGCCTGTGAAGCACTCTGGAGCAATGACCCTTGCTGTGTGCCTCCAGAATGAAGCCCAGCAGGGCTCCCTCAGCAGGAGACCACGCAGTGCAGTAGGAGCTGGGTGTGAGGTTTGAGTCACTGCCTACTTGGCCATTAGCTGAGTCCTTGTTATCAATGGCCACACAAAGTTCTTAGCTCTGTGAACTGTCTTTGACTTTAGTGCTGTTTTAAACCAGGGGCAATACAGCACATACAACGTCTGATTGAAGTCCAGTACTGCCTCTACTCACAACTTCACACTGCTCTTCTTTTTTTGCACTTCCATGAGCAGTAGTAGCACTGCACAGAAACACATCTACAGTGCATGTGGAGACACTAACACTCCCCAGGCCGATTATCTACGCTGTTTAAAACACACACACATATTCACAAAATCCTTATTTTTCCCAAGTACTGTATTCAAATTAAATATTCATCTCCCTTAAAAAGCAATTAAATTTTACTGTCTAGTGATTTGCAAATCTAAACAACAAGTGTAGAAAAATAATTAGCATACTAAGAAATCAGTTATTTCTCTGATAAGCTCGTAAACCCTTTTAATTAAAGCCACAGTATTTTTAATTGCTAAAGGGAATATTTTGTTTATAATAGCAAACATTTCTAAGTTTTAATTTAAGTTCCAATCTAATATTGTGATAACTGAGAAATGGCCTCCAGGGGGCAACAGTATCCACCAAACAAAATAATGTGCATCTCAACTTTATCAAAGGATTTTCTTGCACGTAACTTCTTGGGATACAGGAAAGTTAAGTTAGCCAATGCAAACTCTGACAAGTTTCCTGTGAGCACTGACTGAAGGAAACAGTCGTCATTCATTCAAGACATCACTTATTAAAGAAGTTATTATCGATCAAGATACAACTGTATATTTCCAGTAACTTTATGCATGCAACCTAAAATTTTTAATGAAACATTATTTGCTTTTTAAGCATTCAGACATGCTATTTTGAAGACACCTGAAATATCTTGGAATTGCTGCGTTTTCTCACTTCCTCTGTCCACAGCAGCCTAATGATGTGCAAAGCATTTATGAAACTTTGGGTTTGGCAGAGCTGATGGCCTGGTAGGTCAGACTGACACAACCCCGAGTTCCCCAGTCCCCCCAGTGGTGAGGCTGAGCACAGGTATATGCCCAGAAGGACACCCACAGGCCTGCTCAGAGCTCATGCAAACACAAACCCTGCCAACCTCATCCTGTTCCCTTGCTGGCTGGTCAGGATGGCAGTCAATTAGTGGGAAATATATACACACATAGGCACAGCGTGGATCCCTCTGCTCCTGGAGTAGGGGATTTCACAGGGTTCTTGGGGCTCTCCACCATTCCAGTGGCACGCTGGGCTACCCTCTCAGGCTGAGGACCCACACACAGTCCTATAATTAATCACATAATCCAGCAATGAGCACATTGAAGTTGCATAGGATGGATGATAAGAAGCACGTGCCTCGGTGCTGGGATGTTGGTATTCATCAACCAGAAGAAGCATTTAAAACAAAACTTTGAGTTTCTGCCATGGTACCTTTGAAACTGACATTCCTGGGAACATTGATCACAAGGTATTACTACCAGGCCACTAGTTACTGGCAGTTGCCTTATAGTAACTTAGTAAAGTATTGTCATCCCTACTTCAAGTAACAATCACACTAAAATTCAGCTTTACTACTACAGATAAAAGAAGTTGGTGATTATTCATTATTTACTGTGCTATCATGTTTAACAACCTAGTCAAGGTCATGCTGTCCAGCTTTCTGTGAAAGGAATTATCCCAGAGAGCCTATACAAGAACATAGGATACATAGGACTGAAGATAAATGCAGGTAACTCACCTTGTGAAGGAGTATGAGATATGAGATTAGGAGCTGGGGGAAAAAAAAAAAAAGGCTTCTAAAGGAGGAAGAATATCATCATATCTACAGGTGCCATTTCTTAAAAAAATAAAGGAAAATATAATTAAAGGAGAAGATTGAATACAGGAGGAAATCACAGTAGTCGAGAACTACACGTCCAAGAAGACAGGACTTCCTTCTTCCTTCTGGACACTGAGCCCAAAATCTGGACTGAGGTAGGTGGAAGAGGAGAGTCACTTTAGCCCAGGAATGCAGTCAGATACTATCACTTTTCTTTTTATTTTTCAAGGTGCTTCAAGCCAAAGGTAACATTTTTTGAGTGTAACATTGTCCACCTGTTGATCTGTCTTGGGTTTTTTTTAGACTTTCTCTTTAGTATCTACATGGCAGACAGAGTATAATCTTAAATTAAACTCAGCCATGTTCAACTTGGTAGTTTTTTCTTGGATTTGAGCTGCTGGTGGAATATTTTACTTCATTTTGAACGTAAAGATGGACCTACAGTTTGAAACACATTTTAACTTCCATTCATCATGTTGCTTTTGTAGTTTACCATGTCCAGGCTTGACAAAGTGTTGATCAATCATCCATTGAGAACATGACTCAGATAGCATAAAGCACAATGAAAGCTGTGTTTCTCTGACTGCAGGTTTTAATAAAAGGAAACTGCTCTTTGAAGAATGCCAGCTTTTTTCACCCTACAGTCAAAGCAAGGTACAATAAACCTTAGACTAAAAAAAGTCAAAGTAACTATCTTCTTCCATATGAATCAGAGTCCATTCCAAAGGCCTTTAGCTGAAATACTTCAAAAGAAATTGTATAAGCATCAATTAGGGTGGTTTTAGTAAAGCTGTCCTCAATAAAATAAACATTTTTTGTTGTTGTTGTTGTTAGCTAAAAATGGAAATATTCTCATTGTTGGAGGAGGGAAATTCCGTGTCACGTAATTATTAAAAATTATTTTTACATTTCAGCATAATTCTGTGTAAAAAAAAAAATATACCGTTTGGTTTGGGGAAAAAAACCCAAAATATTTTAAGAAGATATCTAAAGATATAATTCCAATAAGAAAAACATGGGATAACAGTCACAAAATGAATATATTATGTAATTTAATTAAATAAAACCTAAGGTAACTATAGTTGGTTCCAGGACCAAACCCATATTAACCATTTCATTTTGAAAGGTATTCCATGGCTTTCCACTCTGATAAAGTGTGTCCAATGATCTGCAGTTTGTTTCATTTACTCATTCACAGGAAGTGTTTCTTGTAGCAAAATGTGATAAGAACAATTTGGATTCAAAAAAAAAAGGAAAAAAATATAACAAAAAGGAAGATAGGACTTATGTAGGCATCAGTTGTTTATGAGCTGGTTTGTATAATTTCTGATGTTTTGTAGCCAGATATTATTATTTCCTTATTTAGTAAACTAGCATTGTTGGCTAATAGAAGAATATCTATCTAATAATTTCCTTTTGGAAATTACTGATCCATTTTGGTGGGTGCATCCTTTTTTTTTTTTCCCCATAAAATCTGAAAGCATCTGGATTTGTTTCTTAGCAACAAATAGTTGCCACTTGCTCCTATTCAGCTCACCAGAGAGTGCTTCTAAGGCTGTAGTGATGTTGGACATTTCAGAGAAATTTTTATTTTTCCTTTTGTATGAATGGTGAGATCATGCTCAGATAGCACAGCCTAACAGGAATCTTCTCCAGTATTTTAAAACCTATTCTAGAAACAATGAAATACTTTTAAACTGAGATAATAGTTGAATTACTGGCAAGAATACTGATAACTCTGTCTATTGTGCTTGGCAAGGACACAAGAGGAAAAGGACAGCTAATTACTCAGTGTTCTGTATAGAGGGTTAGCTTTGACTGAACCAGAGTTTAGACATTTATCTGAACCTACAAAGGTACTTCTCACCTTTTTTATATGCTTTTAACACCTCGTCTTACCTATCCACACACAGAGGGCAGTCTAGTTATCTAGCACACCGAACAGTGGTGCTTGGAAAGCTCTGCATACTGATAAATACCAATTCAATAGCATAAATTTCACATCTAGTGGGACCAAATGACTTGAGCATTGCCCCCTTTGGACACCGTAGCTACCACAAAATATATGTCACCCATGCAAACAGTGAAAGTCCTTCCAAATAGTTCAAGGCCACTACACTGATTTCTGTCTCTGTACTTTACAGTTTCATGCAAGAAAAAGTTACACACAGTTCCAAAGGTTTTTTACAGTGTGCTCAGATAGTGGTAAACATGACTCTTTCAAGTTAATTTATAGTGAAATAGTAGAACAGTGCAGGACAGAGAGTGCTACAATGGAAAGTCTGTGCCAGCAGAAGTCTGTTCACCCATTAACTTCTGTGGAAAGGCCCTGATAGATACAATGGGCTGCTGATTAAACAGAGAAACTCGGCTGCTGCTCCCTCACTGCCCAGAGTTCCCAAACTGTATGGTGCTCTCTTGTGCTCTCTGGCACTCCCCCAGGTTTAGTGGGTGCCATGCAGTGGCATCACAGCACTGATCAGTTTATTTGTACACAACCACATTCTAGTTAAAAAATGTTCAAATTCTGTATGCAGGCTTCAGCATATTTTTGACCTAAAATATTTCTGCCATCTCCAAATAAGTACATTGCCAGAACCCTGCAGTAAACAGTCTCTTTGGCTAGGCCCTTGTCCTAGCCTATTCCCTCTCTTCTGTTTCACCAGAACATTGCTTGAATCAACTGAAATTCCAAAATTGTGAGACTGATATAAATCTTCCTTCTTCAGTAACACTCATGTGTATGAACCAAAAATCTAAAGATCCATCAGAACCTTTTAATCTACAGAGAAGCTGGGATGAAACCATCTTGTAGGACATTTGACAACACTTGTTTTGTTTGTTGAATCTCTGATTCTCAGGCACACAAATCTCAGCCTTGCCATCGCTGCAGCTGTTGATGTGGCTGGCTTTGGGATCAATAGCAGCAGAAGGAAGGCCAAAACGGAGATGTTAATTGCCAAATCTGTAACTTATGTTAGGTCCTGTGATACTTACCAGCCCTGCTCAAGATAGGACGGGTGTATCACACCATCATCTGATACAACATAGCACAGCCACAAAGATTGCACAGTGTGACTGCTGAGCACTCACTCAGAAGATACACAGAATGGAACAGATAGACAAACTGGATGTTTGTCAGTATTATGTCTGTATTTCTGCACCTGCCACAGAAATTTCACCCCATCAGATCTCCAGACATCGTTCTTGCACTCCAAGAGAATAATAATTTTAACTCCTCTCACTCTGACAGAATTTGCTGTCTCTGAGATGTTCCTCTCAGAACTACAGAACTTTGTAGTGTAATGTTGTTTTTTGTTCCACTTAAGACCTGGGCTTTCATACGCTGCAGGAAACACTTGGTGGCACTCATTCAACATCATTTTTACTTCCCATACCACAGATTCTCTGAGTTAATCTAAAAACGTGCAAAAAATTCCCCTTAGTAAGTTTATCCTATGAACTCTGTCACTAAGACCAACTCCTGCAGTCATTATTCACTTTTGACTTAATCATTAATGATGTAAAAATAATTTGTGTTTGTAAAAGAAAATCAAAGATCGCTTTGTGATAGTAAACTGATCACTAAATTTGAGCTGAGAGGTTTTTGCCTACCAATTACTCTGCAGAGTATCTACTTTTCTGCTTGGATGGGTACCTAAAATTTACTCCCTGTTTAAAGTGCAAATTCTTTTTCCCTGCACATTACTGCTCACTGCAACTCGTACACAGCTGCTTGAAAGCAAGCTCAAAAAGAAACAGACTCTGACTGAACCATCTGTTAACCAGGATAGTTGCTGAGAGACAACTGCAAAGGAGGTAGAGGGTTGCACTTGGCTGTACCCAGTAGTCCTTCTAATTCATACCTCTGGGTGACAGTTATTTGCAACCCAATATTCATTCTGTGTTTTGAGAAAGACAGATGGGAAGCAGCAGCACCCTGACCCACTTCAGTAAACAAATACCTATAACCCCCTTTTCAAATCCTACTCTTCCAGGAATTACTCCAGTATCTCATGGACAGTCCCCTAAAGCCCTGCCAAGGACCACGGCCTTATCGCTGACACCTAGCAGTTATTCCTATCCAAGCTGCTGAAAGATCTGACAGTCAGTAGGGGATTTATTTATTACCCTTAGCAGCAGGACGGTATTACATGAGCTAAGGATAATCCAATACCATTAGATAGCCCAAGGCTTGACTGAAGGTGCCTCCTTTGTGGGAGGGGGAAGATCATGCCCAGATGTCCCTGCAACTCTCCACTTAACACACTCAGAATAAAACTTCTGCAGAACAAAGGTTACAAACAGGTCAGTAGCCACTAACAGCCAAGATATTCTCAGTGGGAAACATCTCAAAGCAATGGAGCACAGCTAAGCACACAAAACAGTCCACTCTCAGAACACAGAATGCTCTCATCAAAGTTCTCAGTGGCCTTCCTCTAGAACAGAAACAGGGCCCATTGCCTATCCCCACCATCCTTCAACAACACAGCAGCCAAAAGAGTGACCCATAGGCCTTACTCCAGGGTCACAGTGCCCACAGAGCTTGATTACCTCATGGTTGCCTATTGGTCCTGGGCCTATGAAATCCATGGTGCTGAGAAACTCGTTTTCCAGTAGTTTTGCTTTTTTTCTGAGTTTTACTAGCTGCACCAGGGAAGCTTTAACTTTTTCAGAAGAAAATTGCCCATTTCCCTATCTGCATGTACTTGAATGCGATTTGTTTGTATACTCAGACATGTTTATATACTTGAGGGAATGCTTTACTGACAAGTTAAGCAGATGTCCACTAACCTTTACTAAAACCCAGCAGGCACTTTTCAAAACAAGCAAACATTTCTGTGCCTAAAAGGTGCGCACCCAAGCCAAATTTTTAATTTCAGAACATTTTACTTTCTGGTCTGTTTAGGAAGAGCTTTATGTTTTAAAATGTGAGAGTATTATCTTCTCCCTTTCCAGCTAAAGGGATATTCCTCTAACGTTCTTTTAAAAAGAGCAAAAGAGACTCCACTGTTTCAGCAGAAATGCAGAGAGGTAAATTGCAATCCAAAAGCGAGTTGCAATTTATCCACTTGATATCATACTGAGCACCATTTGACCACGCTAAGCACATGGTCAAATACAAAGCACTTACATGTGCTCTTTACACTAAGCCAGCACACTAAGAGTACGCTGCGCCAGACGAATTTTGTCACCATAATCATACAGCCTTTCCCAGACAAAGTTCCAGAGCACGAGCCACAAAGGGCAGAGCCTTTCCGAAACGCTTTGATGACCTGGCCCGTTCCGGGAAGGTGGGGCTGCACTGCACAGAGGCGGCAACAGCACCGTTTCTTCGAATTTCGGTTACTTCATATTTCATCGCGGACACTATTTGTTTTGGTAAAGATCCGCTGCTCCGAGAATTGCAGGGAGAGCTGCTGACGGCCGACTCGACACCAAGCCCGGGCAAGCTTGGGGCAGTAACCGAGCGAGCAGGAATCGCTTGTTAGAGCGATGCAGCCGGTGCGTGCCCGCACTCTCCCGATGGGTGGTGCTGCGGGGACAGCGCTTGGTGGCCCTGCCCGACAAGCCGCCACCTCCCCCCGAGCCCCTTGGCTCCAGCCCCCGGGACCAGAGCGGGATGAGGGGGTGCTGCTGCTGCTGCTGCTGCTGCTGCTGCTCTCCGAAGGGTTAAAAGCCTTCGAGCCCCATGCGCAGGAGGCGTCTGGGCAGTGTGGGGAGAAATGCAGAAAAAGTAGGTCAGCAGCGCCCAGCGGCGGAGCGGGACGGGACGGGACGGGACGGGACGGGACGGGACGGGGAGGGGGCAGGGGAGGCGAAGGGGGCTCTCCCTCGCCGGGGGCTGCGGGCGCTCCCGCCCCGACTCCGGGCGCCCGCAGACAATTCGCTCCCAGCCGTCCGCAGGTACACCCGTAGTATTTACAACCTGACAGCTCTCCCCGCTGGGTGCACGTCTGTGTTTTCGTAAATACACAGACACACATTCAAGGAATTTCGGAGGGGGGAGGGGGGTAGGGAAAGGCGCTGGAAATTAAAAGTGAAGCACAATTTGAAACTCTGCCTACACCACAGCTTTTATAATCAGCTTGTGACATGCTTGGCACCACACACTGTTTATGCCCACAATTAATGCAGTTAATACTAGGTTAGTAACTGTGGCAGCCAGCCACGTGCATCGCCTGGCACATGGGTGCCTGCTCCCAGCCCGAGAGGCAGGCTCTGCTCTCCGGTGCACACAGCCAGGCCAGTTCGAGCACATCTGGAGCCAGTTTAACTGGGGCCTCCCTCCAATGCAGCACTCGGCATTGCCAGTGTATTCTTTCAAACAAAACGCTATAAAAAGGGGAGAAGGGATCAGGACAAAAATTAGGGGTGAGAGAAGATTAAAAAAAAATGAGAGTGCAAGGCCCTTTCCAGTTGAAGCTACTCTGTCGCAGCAGGTTTCATAGCCTGCCTGAACAAGACACAGCACCAGAGAGCCCCTAACTAAGCCTCTATAACCAGTTTGTCCAGTTCCTGTTTCTCCTATCTCTCCATGCAGTTGGATACCTCAGTGAGCATTACACACCTGCAGCTGCTATGTTGTCCCTACCTGATGAGGGACAGTGGCAATGCTCTTCTCGATAAAAGGTGGTTCACATGAGGGGCTATAAACCTACCAAGCATAAGCATGCAATCCCAAGTAATGTTTTCCAAAAAAGGCTTTCTCAAGACAGAGTCACCATGTTGCAATGCGAAGATGAACATTTCACGGGCCGGTTGCAAAACCTCATTTGTGCTTTTTGGGCGGAAGGTGATTTTCGAAACTGAATTTTTACAAAGCTTGGAAGCTCTAGCAAGACTTCTGCATGAAAGTTTGGGGCTTTCTTGGGAAATCAAGCATCTTTAAGCATTGTGTCTGTGTCAAGCCATGTGCCTGTGTACCTGCTCACTAGTGCATCAGGCACATTGGTGTCATTACATGACCTGTTTTTCTTCTGCAGCCACTCACAACTTCAGTGAGAGCAGAATATACGTGCAAACCAGTCATGCATTAATTAACGTCACTATCACCTGTCACATGTTTGTTTCACTTATCTGTTCCCCCAGGAGAGGAGTGTTTGTTTTGAGATTTTGCATGCTCCTAAACATTAATGCCAGAAATGCCAAGGTCAAAGAAAGGTGCTCCTCACTTGCAGTAGGAGCTGGTGAAATCTGAGATAAGGTCCCAGAGGAGAGGAAGCCTACTTCACAGTCATGGCTTGGCCATCAAAAACAAATGCATTCTGCGCAGATACACGTCATCCTTCATCTGGAGGGCTACCTCGTGCCAGAAGAACACCCTTGTCAACTCTCATCCTATAACCCAGTTCTTCAGATAGTCTGAAGTGATCTGTCATATTAATTCCCACTTCCCTCACCATGGTTACATTAGAGGCAAACTCTGTATCTCTTTTCTGTTCAAGCCAAGTTCACAAAATACTAGAGGATTAGCTTCTTCAATTATATTTTAATCAAAATTGTAAGTATTCTCTTACTTTGTGCTGACCAACAGGGAAAACTTAGTTTATTGTTTTGTTTTTTTTTTTTTTTTAATTAAGCTACAAATTCATTAAAGGAAATTAATACTTCATGGTATACACCACATGTGTCTGCTGTTACTGTTCTCCACGTTTCTTTCTTTTATTGCAGTTTTTGTCACCCATTACTGCTTTTTCACCTGCTGCAAGCTATAAGATACAGGGTAGAAATTACATGGCAATACATGTTTGAAAGTGTGAAGTTCTTTCCTGTTTCAAAGTTTGAGAAGTAATTTCAATGCACAAGCCTCCAAAAGGCACCAAAAAACCCAAAATAAGTGGCTTTTTACCAGAAAAAGAAGGAAATCAGTGACTGATTTCCACTGAAAATTATCTTCAGCTGAGACAGGTTTCATTTTGACATGCTTAAATACCACAGAATTAACAATGCATATAGAAAACAAAAGGTTCACACAGTCATCAGCAATTAAAAAAATGAACATCTAGCAATGGAAAAATGCAAATGTACAAAAAAGGATTGTGTCCAAATAATGCGAGGATTATGAGGAAAGAAACTTCTATACTCATTAAAGGAAAATTACATCCTACTCAGGGTGCAATCATGGGGCATACTAGAGTGATATTTTATCTCCTAAATAACGAAGAAGGGGGACTGGTTGGAGTTCCTGTTCATTATTGAGTAAAACTGCTCACCTTTTTTCATCATGGCAAGCTCATATTCAGGAAGTTGGGGTAGTGTAGGAGAGACCCTCCCTCTTCCTGCTGTTGAGCTCCTGCTATACTAATGCAACTGGGGAGACTTCACACTGTTTAAAATGTCTTTTCTATTAATTTGCCAACTGAGGAGAATCAGAGTGTTTCAGTGCGGTATGTAGCCCCATTCCTTGGGACAGAGATGGGCCAAGCAAAGCCAACAGAGCTAACATTAATTAGTGGGTTTACAAGTAGAATTCCTTGGACTTGCTGCTATTTACTATATATTTTAAAAATTTAAAGATGGAAATGCACAAAGGTGAGAATGGGCACAGAACACATACGATTTTATTGTTCAAATCACTGTGTGTCAATTATTGTCCCCATGCTAATGAAGTTAGTCAGACACTCTTCTGCTTGCAGCTGCAGGCCACTGATTGCGGGTGTAGTTCTCTTGGATGACTCCTTGTGGGAAGAAATATCTGGGAAGCCACGGTTTCAATACAGTGGCGAAGACTATGGAAGTCATTGCAATCAATTGGCAGAGAGGTAATTTTAATATATAGTGAAAGCTATGAGTAAGTCTGATGCATTTATGTGCTCCTAGGGAGCATTTCTCTCTACTCAAGTGAATGCAGCATGCTGCATTTCTTAGCAGCATACTCAGGAAGTATCAGTGAGTTGGAGGGTGAGTTGAAGGACACCTAGGCATTGGCCAGTGGAAGTGGAATGGAAATGAGCGAGGCAAACAATGTCACTGTTCACAGCCAGACTATCAGAGTCATGAGCAGCTATCATGCCTCAGAACAAGCTCTGCCTGTTGCAGTCAGTGAACAGTCAAACTGTACTTCACCAGCAGAAAGAGGAAAAAAGGGGAATTTTAGTCACTTTCTACTTCTTCATCCTGTTTCCTCAGACATGCAGGAGTTACGAGAGCAAGGGATCATTATAAGATAGTCTTTTATCCACAGTATGGAATAATTGCCCTGTTGATTACAGTTGTGTTATCTGGGTTCTGCTGCACGTTGTGTGAGGGAGAGCTGACTAAAATGTGTGCCTTCAGTCATTTGTTGACTAACCCAGTCTTTGTGGCCGACTCATGCACATTCCACTGCAAATGCTTTTGATAACACTGCTATAAAGGCTTATGAATGTCAGTGTAGGAGGGCAAAATATTTTGAGCTACTCGGCTTCACTTTATAAATATTTTTGGAAGCCACCAATGTGAAATGCTCCATTCACACTCAGCCCTGAAAAAAATAATGGCTTCTTCTAAAACAAAGACACATCTGTCAGTGCAGTAGAGTATATGAATTTACATAATCTGCAGCACAGAAAAAGTACTTTCTCAAACAAATTAAGTCAAAGCAGGCAGAGAAAGAACAGCACGAAGCTCTCTATGCAATGTCAACAATAATTAACAGAGTACTTTATAGTCTGCCAGTGCTTCCCTGAATAAGGTACTCTCAGACATTTGGTATGAACAGGCTGCCCTCCTGTTTGTCTGCTCCTGCAACCCAAAGCTGCAAGTCTTAGCTTTTAGCAGCTACCCTGTCATTAACTTTTTAAATGTTATATGCCACCCAACATTTTTCCTTAGAAGGACAAAGGGCAGAGGGCAAGAAAACACTGTTGCAATTGCTGGAGGGATTCATTGGGTTTGCTTTGCTATGTCATGCTGGGAAATTTAGGGAATTTTCTTCTTTCTCAGATGCATCAAAATAAAAATAATATAGCACATTGCACCATACAGTGCCTGTTAATCTACTTGTTCCTGGGTTTCCCTGCTGATACCTTGGGAAGAGGCAGCTTTCCTGTTTCCCTCACAGAGGCATGAAACATTTGAAAGTTTTCTTCAACTCCAGCTGATTCTCCAGGGACACAGACTGCAGACATTTTGCAGCAGAGGTCTCTTCTCTCAGGCTGCCTGTATGCAAAATGCAGAACTGATGTGAGCCTGCTTTCACACACTGAATAGCATTGTATTGCTCCTGTACCTGTGATTTAATCACATGTCCTTTGCATGTACTTACAGATTAAATTTCCAGTGTTGCCACAGAATGGGACATTCCTGACATCTTTCTCTCTTTAAAGATGGCAAAACTGCAGCCTTGCCTGGAGAAGAGGGATTTCCACAAGTTCTTTTCCCTTCTGGACTGGTGTTGACCGATTTCTTCCACGTGTAAGAGGGCTCACAGGGTTGTCAGGGAGACAACTGTTGACACAGCTTTACCCTGGTATTTGGAGGGCTTGGGCAGTCGATTACTTTTCAGAGGATTGTGCATTGGTGCAGACCTGACTTCTTCATTTGCCAGTTTGAGCTCACGAGCAAGCACCATCTCCAAACTACAGCCATGAGAGGAGGCCAGCATACCTCAGCTAGTGTTATTTGAACTAGTTTGAGTAGCAAACAGCAAAATCCCAGTGCCTGAAAGTCACGTGCAGCCAGTGTGAGACACAGGACTTATTTGGAAGGTTGGTCTGCACTGTGTACATTGCTGCTAATAGCTCAGCTGGTTGTTTAAACTCATGCAGGCCAATATAAAACACTGTAATAATGCTTCTCTGATGCCAGCATCCTTTGCAAAGCACAGCCCTGAGCCCAGAAATTCCCATCAGCCTACAAACTGTGCCATTGCATTCAACTCCTCTGCAGATCTCAGTGCTTTCTTCCTTCCCCTCCTGCAAGCTGTGACCAAAACTAGATAAAAAAACAGCCCTCATGTCCCCTGAATTGGTGTAAAGTTTGAAAACAAGTATCATAAACTTTGCACTGACTGAGGCTAATTAGCATATAGGCAATCATTTATGATTAAGCCATGCAAAACGTTTGTTATTAGCACAAGAGCTCAATGCTACATTACACAGCAAAGGTCCAGGGCACAGAGAAGTTAAGTGACTTGTGCAGTTTGATGCAGCAATTCAGTGACAGAGGAAGAAATAGGCTGCTCAGTTTTCTCTCTCTAAACAGGTCTAATCTCTAGATCATACTTTGATCTCCCTTTAGCAGCAGAAAATAAAACCCCTTCTGTTCATGCTATAAGTCTTTACAGAAATTACTTTCAAGTTACAGACTCACCATTATCACATCACTGCAAGATCAAACAGAAAAGGGGGCCAGTAGGAGAGGAAAAGAAGGGTTACTTTGTGTCATTTGCTTCCATAGTCTGCTCAACAAAGCCAAAGAGGAAAAACATTATTTTTTTTTTTCAGACAGATGTCTTTTACAGCACATCAAACACTTCTCATGGGCGTATGTCAGAGACGTTTTACTGCGAAGGCTTTGTCCTCTGCATTCACAGCAGCCCGGATGTTTTTCAGGATTTTCCATTCCCTAAAATTCAAGATCAAATTGGGGCCTGCATTAAGATGGCAGCAGAAGTACGTCAACAAATTCCAAAATACGAAATTGTTAGTGAAAAGAAAGCATTAAGTCAACATGTTCCTGTGTTAAAGCTGGGGGGGTGGGAATTTCTGTCATCTTGAAAGGAATGCCTGGAGAAGGAAGCTGTCTGTTTTCAATGCTCTGCCTTGGATAAAGCCAACAATTGCCTTTCTTAATGGATTTTACTTCTAGTAAATGTTTAAGTCCTCCATGCAAAGCATGTGGCCAAAATATCATGAAGACAACATCCCATTATTTACTATATAACATCACATGTGCATATTGTACTCTCCCTCTGCCTGCAGCAATGCTCTGATTTGTTTATTCATAAGTGCAGTTTGTAATTCTCTAAATTATCTAGCACAACAAAGAACATTACACACAGAGACAAACTAGATTTAGTGTTACTACATATTCTTCCACTCTCAGGCCAAGACCCAATAGCATCTTACATTTCCTCTCTCAGAATCACAGAATCACAGAATATGCTGAATTGGAAGAGACCCACGAGGATCATTGGGTCCAACCCTTAGCCCTGCACAGGACCATCCCCATGAGTCACACCATGGACCTGAGAGTATCATCCAAACACTTCTTGAACTCTGTCAGGCTTGGTGCTGTGCCCACTGCCCTGGGGAGCCTGTTCAGTGCCCAACCACCCTCTGGGGGAAGAACCTTTTTTTTAATATCCAACCTAAACCTCCCCTGCCACAATTTCAGGCCATTTGCTTGGGTGCTGCCACTGGTCACCACAGAGCAGAGATCAGTGCCTGCCCCTCCTCCTCATGAGGAAGCTGTAGCTGCAGTGAGGTCTCCCCTCAGTCTCCTCTTCTCCAGCTGAACAGACCAAGTGCCCTCAGCCAGTCCTCATACAGCTTCCCCTCAAGGCCCTTCACCATCTTCTTTGCCCTCCTCTGGATGCTCTCTAAGAGCTTAGTAACTTTCCTATGTTGCAGTGGTGTGCACAGCCTTAGTCCAGGAATTACTATGGGGTCCTTCCAAAAATTCTTGTATCCTTCCTAGGAGAAAAAAGAGGTCAATGAATGTTGTTCTAAGGCAGTACTCCCAGCCCCTCTGCCAGCAAAATAGGACAGTAGAGGACGGCTCATGCTCCCCCAGGAAGCTGATCTTCTCCATTCCCTGGGAATGGTCACACTTGGAGGTTTTTGAGTCACCAAGACACATCAGCAACATAGAAGCACCTGTCCCCAGACCCAACATGCCCACTCTTTTCGCCTAAAGTGACACTGAGCTTCCAAAAGACATTCTGTTCCCTGAGACCATCATAGATTTAGATGCTTCACTTGAGAGGAAGTTTCACTATAAGCCAGAAGGACAGCATACTCCAACACTTAGAGCAGAAAAAGAGGAGAGACAGAAATAGCAGAAATATTTGAGGTCCCTCCCTCACAATCCTTCTCTTGTCAATTCTCCCATAGATTGGAGTAGCTGTTTTCCAGTTCTAGTGAGTGACTCTGGTTTCTGGAGAAAGTAAGCCACCAGGTAATCCTATACTTTACTGCCTTCTGCCATCCCTGCTGCGCTCCTTCCCCAGTGAGTCTCGACAGCCCCCCTCTCCAGGTTAAATCAGCCGGCTCTAGTTCACCCTCAGAGATGTGAGTGAATGGATGTGCCGCCCCAAAAACTCCCACCCCTCAGATCATACACTGCTTGTCTGAAAACAGTGGGCAAGCTTCTGGCAGCTCTTCCAGTTCAAAATAGGCCGGGGAAAAGCAGCATGTAATTTTCTGGCAACAACAGTGGAGCAATAAAGCTAACAAGTCCCTACAGCTATTCCCACCTGTTCCTAGAGCAATATATGTATTGGATATATACCCACCCATGAGTCTATCTGCGATGTTAATTCAAACTATTAAAAAGAAAAGCCAACCAAAACCAACCCAACCCAAACCTCAGCCTTTCCTGCACAGGAAAAAGACTGTAAAAGAGCAGGTGGACATTTCACCTGTTTTCACATCTCACTCATGCTGGGTGTAAGCCCCTTCCACAGAGGGTAATTAAAGCAGGACAGATGTGTCAGCAGCAACCCAAGGCTGACACTGACCAGAGATACTGTAATATACAAATATGAAGCAAGATGAGGGTGAGTCAGCAGATGTTTGTCTCCTATGTGGTGTCCTAAAATTTGGCTCTGTCTTGCAGGAAATTGCACTAATATTGAATCACTGTTCTGTACACATCATCGTTCTGTACAGATGTTTTCCATGGTGAGGAAGTTGTTGTTAGGTAGGTTTTACAATTTTATGCTGCAATTTTGTTTCAAGACATGTCCTAGAGCATCCAAATGACCTTGTGCAGGACAGTATTTGAAATATATATATGACTTCTCTCCAGTAAAAGCTTTGACCAAGACACTCCAGGGAAAGATGCAACAACCCTTTCATATTCTTCCTGGAGAAGACAAAACAATTTGCAACTATTCTCAAACAAAACATTACAGACAAGAGACAAAAAGAACTGGAAAGGACCAGAGGAATGCTCATAAAATGGAGATTTATCTCATGACGAATGCACTAAGATTGCCTGGAATTTCTCTAGGATATTCTTAATTTTTTCCACATTATTTGTTTGTTAGTGGACATATCTTCATAGGGAATATTTTCATTATGCATTATTCTCATAATGCTTACATTATGATTGGAATAGCTAAGCTTTCTGTGCTCCAGAAACTTTAAAAAATGTCCTGGCAAATTACTGTTAAAAAAATCTTAAAGATTTTAGAGGTTGAGAGGGAGTTAATCCAAACTCATCTGTAGCAAAACATGTTTAAAATTTATTTCTTTTGACAGCTATTGAATGTTGAAAGTGCTGTACAGGACATATGCTGATAATAGAAAAATCATCCCTTTTGCAAGTAATAACAGTAATGAGGCATTATTGCACAAGGGGAAAAAGAAAAAAAGCATTTCATCCTGGATCCTCTTTCCCTTAGACAACATGACCTTTGGCAAACTTGATGTTACCCAAGGGTCTAAATAGTGAAGTTTCCAAACAAAAGATTTTGTAAAAAAGATTTTTAGAAGATTGAAGATATATATACAATTAATGACGCAGTTTGGAAGAAGCCAAACAATGAAAGCAATTCTTGTTTTTTAACCTGGAGAACAGGCTTTCTATAAACACTGACAGTGAAGGAGATTACCACAGCAGTGAATCATAGTGATGAAGTGGAACTGGGTACACATACTATACTTGAAAAGTTTTCAAACTCTCAGCTATTGTCAGCCAAGATGCAAGCTATGTATCACAGACAGATTTGGGATGTAACATCAGCGAAACTCTGTGGAGACAGACTTCCCACTACATTAATACAGCTCCATGCTCCCAAAATGATCCTGCTTCCTTCCATAACTAATTCTGGGTGGAAACATTCCTACTATCTTTCCAGTATTCCATAAGTCAGAACTGCGTAGAGCAAAGTAGCTGAACTGAAGTTGTTCTTTTAGTGTCTAGTGTTTTGTTCTCGTACTGTGTGCTGTTTTTATACATTCACTGCTAGTTTTCTGATTGAGGCTTTAGTCTAACTACAGAGGGGAAAAAAAAAAAAAAAAAAGAGTGGTTTGGGTTTAAAAGCCAAACCAAAGCTGTTTCAGTTCCAGGTCCCATTTTTTCTGAGCCCTGAAAGTTAAAGCCTGGATGGTTTGGATAAGTGCTTCTAATTCTAGCATACCCCTATTTAAAGTAAGAGAGAGGATTTGTTTTTAAAAAGCTAAAACTAGGATGGTCTGGAATGAAGTCTCCAAAGACATTTAGGGAGGATTCAGATAAACAATTCCATTTCTCCCCACCCACCCTTATATCTCTCATTAATTTTTATCCTATTCCTTCCTTATCCTAGTTTTCCTTGCTGTCTCTCGAATATTGTTTGCTTCCCCTCAATTTCCAATGGAGCTTGAAATTAGATTTCCTTTACCTCCCTGTTAGTGAACAAAGCTCTGAACTGCACATTAACTTCCAAACTGAGTCACTGAGTTATCCTCCACCTCTGTACCTGAACTGGCTGAAACCATACTACAGGAATTACCATGTGTGCCTTTGTCCATCTCACACCATCAAACTGTTGGAAGGATAACTCTGAGTTTGGTTGGACAGGAACAGAACTATCCAACTGTAATGGCTTTAGTCTCCACTTATGACAGCAGAAATTGGCCCACAGTGTGACCCAAGATAGAAACAGCATTCATTGTTGCAATTTATAACTTCATCAAGGGTTAACTTGGGAACTGCAAGCTGGCAGCAATAATTCATACATTGTTGCAAACTGTGTTTTCATAATTTCTGTTGATACTGGCAAAGTGCTTGTTTTGGCTTTCTGCGTGTTGCAGTCATTAGTATAATATAACATAGCCACTGAGATATATTTAGGGGGAGGTCATTTTCATACAACTGATTATGTACCGGGAAGTTAAGTAAACAAGCAAGTTAAAGACATCAGCAATCCCACTCCCTGGTCCATGCCAAAGTGAATTCTAAACACTAGTTGGTTCAATTAGAGGAAAAGTCAAGCAGGAATTATGTCAGTGGGAAGAAAGAGGACATCACATTTCCTTTTACCGGAGGATTTACCTGGAACACTACTCATTGATAGCAGCTAAATATATCCATAAAACTGGAGGTGTTCAAAGACAAGCCAGAACATATGTGGTCACTACACCATCAGCGAGATTACTCATTCTGTTCATAATAATGAAGATTTCCTACTGAGATTTCACCGAGCAGAAAGTACAGAACCTTGACTATTTGTTTACAGCTCATTAGATGCTTTTCCAAGGCACAAAAGGATGCTGTCCCCGGAAATGGTATTTGAGGGGAAGTAAACGTCCAGGTTCTTCATTTTGCAAGTTTGTAACTGTAAAAGTTACAAAACAAGTCACTTTTGAGAGGTACTCATCTTTTACGCTCATTAGATTGCAATCCAGCGATGACTGAACATGATATTTAAACAGTAGTGTTTTTGCCAATGAGTTACATGATCAACACGAACTGCTAATGTTTTCTATTCTAAACCTTCTCAAAATGTCAAGTGTTCTTGTCAGCTGAGTGGAAGTGGCATAAAAGTAACTTTTGAAGTTGTTGTTGATGAGATACCCTTGGGAAACTCAGTACATATACTGAAATCATATTCACAATATGCTCTAATCTCCCCTGCTGCAAACGAATTAGGCTCCAAACTCTCATTTCCATTGATGGTAATGTAGCACAGTCTGGGTCTTCCTTCCAAAAAAGACACTGAGCATTCTTAAATAACATAAGTCTGTTTCATGAATTTTCTCAAGCAGCAAGAAAAAACAAAACAAAACAAAACAAAACCACACCAAAACAAACTACAGAAATTCCTTTTGAAAACCTAGACCTGGTAACTAACTCTTGTTACAACCCTCATAATTGAAATGCTGTTAATTTTTATCTTTTTTTTTTTTTTTTTACACAGCAGATCACCAGAACAGCAGAGAAATTCATAGTTGTCTGAGTCACACTGGCTGTAGCAGATTTGCTGTTTCTTCAGTCCCAGTTTCTTTTGTGGATTGAAACATCAGAAAAAGGTAAGAAAGCCTGCCAGTGATACAGAAGACCTGGGCTCACCATCACGTGTGATGATGTAAAAGCCATGCAGAGCTATTCCCAATAACAAACTGAGGCAAAACTTGGACATGCTTGTCCAGATGTCTCACACCCTCGGTCAGGTGCCTCCAGAGCCCTGCTGGCACTTGCAGTTCACAGTTGCCCCTCATTGGTCTTACCTTATTGCCCAAGAAAGAACCACAGGCTTCTAGGCTTTTGCCCAAAACCAGTGCTGATGGTGACTGTAACACCATTTACAGCAAAAGACATGGAGTAGTTTGCTTCTAAAGTTTCTATGAAGTAAGATCACCACTGACACTGCGTGTCCAGTCCCATGGGTTTTACATGTTGCAGAATGTCAAGATCAGGTGCTTTTTGGAGTCCAATTTTTGACTAACAAACACATTTTTTTAACTCAAATTGTTTTCCAAAAGTCTGGTTAGACAGGTGGATCTTTAGGGACTACCAGCAAAGGAACTGCATACTTGTGGTCAATGTTTGGTGCTTTAACCACACAGCACAGAATGGGTGAGGTGGGAAGGGAACACGGTGGGTTATCTTGTCCAACCTCTCTGCTCAAGCAGGGCCATCCCAGAGTGCATTACACAGGATTGCATCCAGACTGTTCTTGAATATATGAGATCTTTTCCTCAGAAGGTGCCAAAAAATGCCCAAGAGTTTCTGTCCACTTGCTGAAAGGCAAACTGGTATTTTATGCTGTTGTTCCATGCACAGATGTCTGACTGCAGGAACAAACAGTAGCATTTTGGACAAGGAAAACTCAGGTTTCAGTTTTAGCAGACCACAACAATGACAGTGGTGCAAAGCCTGTTTTTAAAGATGAGCTTTTATACATGGTGTTTCAAGGATAAAATGAAAATAAGCATAAAAATCAGAAAGCAGGGTAGAATTTGGTATGTACTTTTGTTATATCTGATTTTGCATCCACATTTTTTCACTTGACCTGTAGCAGACATTAGTTAGGATACTGGCTCCATTAAATAAACATTTCAGAATCGGAGTGCTTTCGAATTGCTATCTGCTCATTTGTGATCATTTAGTAACACTCAGTGATGATGCCTCTATAACAAGTAATTCATGTCTAAACTGGCTTTCACACTGCTGAAAAGTAGAAGTTCAAGCATGCTGGAAGAACAAGTTGGCCTCCAGAAAACATTTCAGGGTCATTTCACATTTTTGAATCGCATCTGATCTTGTAACTATGTTATGGCACTGATGGATCTAAAAGCTTGCTTTCACACAGGTAATATAAAGCACTGTAGCCTCATTTACATTGTATTCACTAACATGGAGAGAGAGTTGAAAAATGCACAGGGATATTCAGCAATTAGGTTAAACCACATCCAGAGATATCCAGAATGTGGGTTAAGCACAGGTAGTAGGGTACAGCTGCCACATCCAGGTCAATGAGATGCATCTGGGTTCCCAGCCCATCCTTGCCTCAGCTGGCTTCCTCTGTAAACCAGGCAACTGGGCCAGTTGGTGATGCTGCTTAGCAGTTCATCTTGCAAGCAGGGCACTTTTGCTCTTAGCCCTAACCACTTATACAGTCCTGACAGTTGTAAAGCCTGGCATTTTGCAACATCGACTCACTACCATGAAGTATGAAATTAATCTTTAGAATATCACATAAAGTAGGAGCTTTCTTAATTAGTAATGAGGATCAGTAAACCCTCAATGAAATACAGAGGCGTAAGCGCAGCAGAAAACATCCTACCAATGTGAATTTTTAACTGAAATATCAGAAGGCAGGGCAGTGATTAGAATCAAGAGGCTCTTGATGTTTGTATGAAATAAGAGTAACTTTAATACTCATAATATTCAGGTGATTTAATTAATCTTCACACACACCACAAGGAAGGAAGGCAAAACAATTCCACCTGTGCTGCAAGGGGACAACAAGGCAGCAAGAATACAGAGTCTGCCTAAGGCCAGCACAAGGAGTCTGGAATGCCTGGCTGCAAGCCCCATTCTCAAAATACATCGCTCCTTTCTAGGGGCAGCAGCCATTTGTTCTCTGACACTTTTAGAGCATCTAAGATTATTTCCACTGAAGTTAATAATCTGTGCAGTCCAATGAGGACAAAATTGGATCGTAAAGGTTTAAGCTAGTCCAGTTTCAAGATTCCCTGTAAGCTCATGGTTACACACACCACTGTAATTATCGGGTTCAGTTTGGGAAGCTGACTGGCATACTGGGAAGGCTGGGGCAATAACACAAAAGCTGTGCATTCAGCTCTTTTTTCTGCCACAAGAGTGGCCAGTCTTCTGGCCAGGGCAATTCCTGCAGCCTGAAATGCAGCTGAGGTTGCACACACACCGTGTATCCTCCTATGCCATCACTAGAGGTGTGTATGTCCTGCAAGGAAAAGGCAAGCACTTCCCCAGCCCATGAATGGTGAATGCACTGCAGACATGAAAGCAGAGTGGCCTGGGGATAAAGGCCTCCTCTAGCATGTAGGGTCATCCTTCTGCATTGCAGTTGTCAGCTTGTCAGTCCCATGATAAAGGGGACATGGTGAGGTCCTAGGGAAAGTAGGAAAAAAGGGGGCATAGACAGGAGGATTATCCCAATAAGGTGAATCCAGGTTTGAAGCCCCAGGCAGGATGTCCTTATTATGCTCTGGTCTTTTTGGAAGACCTTGGGCAAAACATAAACATTTATTTTTTTTCCCCCACAGCAGAGCTAAGGAAAATAATTAATTTTTTTTTTCTTAAGTGTTATGTTCTCCAAAACTGAATCATTTTGAAGCATCAGAACAGCAACTGAAGCTGGTAGATAGTATCTTGTAACTGCAAGAGAGACCTCAGGACTTCTGACTTCCATTGAGTTCCTGCACAAGCAGGACACAGAAGCCAGAAGCCAGGAGTCACTGACATTTTTATATCAGGAAGAGTAGCACTTCATTTCCACTGAAGAAGTTTGTCCTTATTACTTTTTTTTTTTTTTAAGCAGAGGTAGGCAGAGTGAAAATGGATGTCAACCTGACTGCTTACCACAAACTTTCTCCTGCTTTTCATACCGGATCCAGCCCTTTCTGTATGTCCAGAAGGCATATTGAGGCACTACAGGCATTTAGCTGGGGAAATCTTGAGTTGCTGGCTAACCATTTTGGACACCCTTAGTCACTGAAGAAATGCAGGTGCCATGAAGGGATGATGAAGCCCACCCAAGAATCCAAAAGTGTGTCAAACAGTTAATACTGAGTCTTGCATGATAACCTACAATTAGCATGCAATGCCCAAGGCACTTGCACACTGACAACATGGTTTAATCCAGTAATAAAGTAGGCTAAAATGATTATCATAGTAGCTAATAGTTTTTTTGACATAAGTGAAACTGTAGAAAAGAGGCTGCACAAATATATTGATTTCAGCAGCGCCTCTCTGACAAGTCTGTATAGATTTTGTTATTTATGGTTCATTTTTTCCAAAAAGAACCAAGGCCTGCAAATGTAGAAATCCCTGGTTGTATGAAATGGCTGTGCATGAGAATGAGGGATTTGCATGTTCAACTGCCCATATTTGTATCCTCCTATCCAGTTTGCATATGCAAAGGCAAAGGTTGTTATATTTATCAGTGCATAAATAAAAGGAGGAGAGATAAATGACCTGGTTTGCAGAGGTGCTGAGCACATGCAGTTTCCATTTATTTCAACTGGAGTGTGAAAAACAGGCCCTAAGTGACTGGCTCAAGCTCACACAATGCATGATTGTCAGTGCCAGGAAGAAAACCCAGAAATCCTTCCAGTCTAATCCTCCAGTTTAAATCCTCCCCAGTCTAAACTCTAGACACAGTCTCTCCAAGAAATAAAAAAAAAATGGAAAAAAAAAAATCCATGCAATAGCCTGATCACACTCTTATTCCTACCTTAATTTTCTAAGAGAATAAAAAAAAATGGGACGTGAAAAACTTCTGCATAATGTTTAATGACTAGCAAATAATGCCAAGTAGGGCAACTAAATATGTGTGAAGCATTGCTCACGCACCCATCAACTTGCATGTGTGTCACAGATGGTTTTAGTGAAGAGCCAAAAAGAGAAGGAGAGAAAGGAAAAGGAAAGCAAGTCCAGATAAAGAGTAGCTAGAAAGAGAGACAAAGACATTTTCTGCTGTTAAAAAAAAAAAAAATCCCTTAAAAATGCTACAAAAACTAATGATAAAAAAAAAACATAGAACCATTCCATCTCCTTGATAACGTGTAGGCTAATCTCTACATAAATAGAAATAACAGCCCTTTGAAATGGCAATGATTTGCTTGGAAAACATTCATTAAAAACGTCCTGCAATTATTGACTCTATCATTATTTCTTGGCAGCAGCTGAGTCTCACTGCATCTTGTGTTATTTTTCCAGTGAAAAGCAGATCATTGTTTGGGGAAAAAAAAAAACCCCACAAAAACAGAAACAGAAACAAAACAAACCAAAAAAAAAAACAGACAAAAAAACCCCACAAGGACATTGTATTTGAAATATGTGCTTGGTGACATGGAGCTGATTGCCCAAAGGAATCAGGATACATATATTTGTATTATTGTACACGTGAGTAGCTTGAATCATGTACTGCTCGCTCCCTTTGTTTGGATTATGCAGCTTGGCTGGGCAGCCATCCAAAAGATTCACATTAAATTCCAGCTATATTCAGCACAAAAGTCATCTAGCATCAGAGGATCAAAGTTACATCAACCAACAAGCACTAAGGAATTGATAAGCCACTAAAATTAGGTCATCTCCTAGCAGCTGCTTTTGATGGATGAAGTAGAATTTAGCCTCAGGTTTTCTATTTAAAGATCTGTTACAGCATCTTTTCCTGCAGCTACAGTGAGAACACAACAAAGTATAATGCTTCTGATTAAATGTTTAATCATTACTCTTTACTCTTCTGATTGTTTCTGCCATGGCACAGATTTACTGCACACACTATTTGGAGCTTTCCTAGCCCTTTTAAAACTGACATTAAAACAGTCAAGATTTTTAATTCCATAGTTGAAAAACCTAAGAGATGATTTTTTTTAAAAATGTGGACAGAAATCTTTCAAAGCTGTTTACTTACCGTGCTTAAAGAGATAGACTGTCACTTACTGGAACTGAACATCAATTTCTAAGCAATTATCTTACCACTGTGCCCACTAGAAGAATCACCACATCACCAGGAACCATATGAATACAACAGTACCTATCTGTGTATAAGTACCTGTGGGCCTATAGAAATTTTTATGTATTTGTGACACAACATACACCCTACCAAGACATGCTTGTGGTATCAGGGTAATGCAAATAGTGCCATCATTAGCAGCTTTGGAAGACAGTTCAAAAGGAAATAAACAAAAGCCCCCGAATTACTTTCATATGTACAGAACACGCCTTTGACTTGTTCAGAAGGTCGGCTGGCTGCAGCCAGTGTACAACAATCTTGTCATCATTGCATAAATGAAACTAATGGAGGACTACATTGTCAGGGTTTTCAATATGACATCTCTCATGTTTGTTAAAATCGCTAGAATCTATTTTAAACAACCTTGAGAAACACGGGAAGGGAAAAGAAACAACACCCGTCTAATGGAAAAGATTATGTCAATAGCCTTCTGCTTTTTCAAGTAAAAACTGGTGGGGAAGAAGGGCTGAAAAATACAGTAGATGGCAATGCCCCATAAGACACATATCTTTCTACAAATGATGGGCACTTGCATTCTGCTCTATAGCAGTCATCCTCTGTGTTCCCTTCTGCCAGCCTTGTAAGTGGGCTGTTGCTGGGTAAGTTTTGCAAGGGGTTGAAACTCCCTGTTGTTTCCACTCCAAATTTGGTGTGGCCAGTCTTTATTACTTGAGAAAGCAAAATTATGCACTGTAATTCAAAGTCTAGATCAAGCTTTTTCCAGCTACATATCTCTTCTTCAACTAAAAACCTAAACTGGGGCAATGGAGAGAATATGCAACATGTCTGGAGCAGACAACACATCTGAAACTTTTTCTTTTCAAGGAAGAATCTTTATGAGCAGAATGTAAATGAGTTTAATTTATCAGTAGTGCTTAGTACTGCATTCTGTTTGGATCTCAAGCTAATCAGCTTTGTCTTTTGCTTGGGGCCTCAGAGAAAAAGCCAGCCAGGGAGCCAGCTTGTAGGTGCCTATCTGGCTCAGAGAGTAGGACATCTGGTGAGATAGGGGTGCTTTGATGCCACATAAATTTCTGACAACCTCAGCTGAAGGCTGCCTGTCATAACATCTGCTGTCTTACTGAGCTATGACCACACTATGAATTGAACATATCTGATATTACACCACGTAAACCTTGGGATTTCGGTTTTGACTGGCCTAAGTAGAGGAGGGACAAAAGTGCCTTTTCTGTCCTCTAGCTGGCCTCCTTGGCTCATCTTAGTGCTAACATCCTTTCTGTTCATTTGTTTACTAACAGAGTTACTTCATCATCTACTAATAACTTTGTGCTCAAGGCAAAACTGGCCAAAGATGCCAGAACATTACGAGAGTTTGCTTACTTTGTGATATTGCATCTCTGCATTGATCTAGGGAAATAAACACAATGTCCTCTCTTTTAAACAAAATACCCAAACCTTTCTCCACTGAATAAGGCCACATATCTTCACTAGGGCCACAAAGTTTGTTTAACTGAGGACAGAAAAGAAGAATAACATTTGCAGGAGAAATTGTATTATCCCGGTAACTTTTTCTGGCAGTGGATTTAAAGTTAAATCAATTACTGAATATTTCCTTCTTTTGAGATATTCTTGACAATGACAAACAATCACAAATGAGAATAGGAGTTTAATACACATATACTGAGTCTGATACTAATCTCAATACAATACAACATTACTTAACACATGACCATAAACTAAACCTTGATTGCTCAAAAACAGACCTGAGGCACTTTTAAAAAATACAGTTGGACCAACTTATCATTTGGCAATTTGAAAAATTACTTTCTTTTCTACTTTTAATTTGTAAAATTTTTCATTTCAAAACCTCCTTTCTTTTATCCTCTTTTATTCTTAAGGTCATTTACTGCAACAAACTATGTGACAATCAGAATTTGGGGATAATCTAAGAAGGAAGAGTATCTGCCCTTCTCTTTTGTGCCACTACTGGCTTTATCAAATGTCAATAACTTTGAAAAGATAAATGGGGATAGAAATGAAACACCAGGAAAAAAATAACATAAATGCTTACTGAAGTCGCTACTCCTTTTATTCCAGCTATTCCAACCACACTCCTTTACCCTTCCCTTCTCTTATTTAGGACATTTGTTTGGTGTATCTACAGTTTCTAGTTTTAATAAAATGCTGTGTTTTTAAATATCAGAGTTATCATTGTTACTGTGAGAAACTGTATTTTGTTTCTAAATAAAGTGAGGAATGATTGAAAACAGATCAAATAACATCATTATGAGCTGCAGTTCTATTCACCAGGTATGAAAGCACTAGGAGTTGTAGCTCTTCTTGCTTGCCCACACATGGTTGCTATGCAGTATGTTCCAAAACACAAACGCACAAACCTGCTGGCAGGAGTCAGTAAGAAGAAGAAAATCGTGGTTACACATCTTCTTAGATGAGAGGACCTACTTCTTTTAGGCCTCCTTGCCTTTGCCTATGTCAGAAGAGTTGCACCATCCTATCCATGTCTTCTTGGAAGGGGCAATATGTCCTATTCCTACTTAAAGGTTGAGGGTTTGGCAAGGAATGTTCTGATCTAAGAGTGAGCAAACATTGTGCAAGATCTCATTACAGAGATCCCTGATTGCCAGCCTAAAAAGCTTTACCAGGCAATCTCTATTTCTTAGGTATGCTTATGAACCACAAGGAGCTTGATACTTATGCAGCTTGCAGTACACTGTCCAGACACAAAAATCAGCTGTGAGAAAATTGTTTACAGAAGAAAAGGTTAGTACACACCGTCACATTTTGAGGGACCACTAGTCTAAGCAAGCCAAAGCAAAGATTAATGTAGGCTTACAGTACGAGGTTTGGTTTGTGGTCATGTGTTCTGAGGAACCAGCTGTGCCAGCTGTCTTTCAGAAAGTGCTTTCTTTGTTTTCCATACCCATGAACTGCACTGGAGAAGAAAACTGTGAAAAGAGTGATTAGACTCACAAAATCAGACCCTTGAACATGGGTAAATTAAGCAACAGGATTAAGGTTTTTCTCTGCCTCTTAATTAAGCCCCCCCTCATCCTCCCCAAGCTCAGTTCCTGTGGTCCCATTCAGTTACATCTCATACCTATGGGTGAGTACATAATATAAAACATGGTCAGAAATTCTTCTACTAGAACCTTTCCTTATTCCACTGAATGGACATACTTACATTTATCTTACTCATTCAGCATGAGATCTCAGGTGTTATTTGCTGTATGTCATTCAAACCCTACAAACAGAGAGACTTTTTCTTGAGCTTTTATCTGGCCTTTTACAGTATGTTTGCTCTGTTTCCCCTTCATTTTTATTTTCTTTAGATAAAACTGAGTGCATTTACTAAAAATGTTACGTCGTTACCACCATTTTTCAGATGCAGAAAAAGAAGTGCTTCAGTGAGAAAAAAGTCAAATTTGTCTATACTGTAAGCTAATTTGTGTGAGCAGTTTGAGATGCCAGCTACAATTCTTAGTACTTGAGAGCACTCTATATTTGCTGAATATGCTTCTGCCTTGAGGGTTTAGCATTTCTGCAAATCAGATCCACACCTCTAAACATGGATATCCCCAAATCAAGAATCTACTCTTCTTCCCCACCCATCCAGGATCCTTCTCTTCGCCTGCTGTTTCTCACCCTTTCAGTGACTGTATTGCACCAAAGCTGCCATCTTCCTCCTCCTACAAGGTCAGTAAGATTTGGACTGCAGGAAGGGCAGCATCTCTACTTTTTTGTCTAGTTTTTAACTGCAGATAACTGCTGACAGCAGCAGCTCCAAGGGAAATTTGCAATGAAAAGTCTCTTCTCCACAGTCTGTGCATGTGCACACACGTGTGTGTAGCAGAGGTGGCTGAAGTAGAAAACTACCATTTTTCCTTGCCTTTACCTAAGTATCTTGTCTATAACTCTTTGATCACATCCCCTTTTCTATCCTTGTTGCCATGCAGCTTGTTGCCTGGGTTGCTCTACCCCCTTTAAACCTTTCCTCCACTGCTTTCATGGAGGTTTGGGCAGAGGTTGCTTAGCTAGGGCCAAGACCCACAATTGTGAGTGGTTTAAAAGGTATAGTGAGACTAACATGAATGAAACCAAGAGAAAAGAAGAATACTCACTGAATGAAAAGGAAAAAAATTATCATTGTCAGGAATTTATTAAAATCCAGATCAGGCTTCTAAGTTCAATGGTGGAAGATCCACATTTGAGACCTTTGAAATTCAAGTGGACAAAACCCATTTTGAACATGTTGTACTGGACCTTTTCCTGATAAGATTTATAGGATTAAAACTTACTCTTGTGATGCTGCCAGCAGCCTGTGTAGGTTTTGCCTAGCTGCAGTGGTCAAGATTCCCAGCTATATCAAGGTCTTTCCAACTTACTTCCAATAGCAGTAATGAATATACAGAATATTCTACTTCCCTTTTCCTTGCCATATATAGCAATTATTCTGTCATTCATCAAATGTACACAAATTTCTTTTCATATGTAAATACACCATTTGCTTCACAGCTCTAGCCAAACAGTTGTGCAGTTCTTTGTGAAGAAGATAATATATTTAATCACGGAGTGCCTTGTTTCCATTGTATGGAACAGGTGTTGTTTAATGGCACAGGCATTGTAACATTATATTCATTTATTAATGTGAGTGTAACGAACATATTGTTGAGACATGAATGTACTGGTCTCATGGTTAGGGTTAGTGGTTTCCTATGATGTGGTAAGTGTAGGATAGTGGCTTAGATTCAGACTGCAGAGAAGCAGGAGTTCATTATAGCAAATCCAAGTGATGTGGCTGGTTTTGGCCCTTGTTCACTTTTGAAAAGCAGAGAATACATGAAAGACTTCATTGAAAATGTGTAAGTTATTCAGTGTGGTTAATTCTACGTTGGCTTCACTCCCACCTTCTTTCAAGACCGTGTATGTGAACATGCTTTTTGAAACAGCAAAACCAGTTGCAAGAGATTGATGTTGCTTTTGGATATGTAAGCAATCTCTAGTATCCTATTTCATGAAGTAACCTGTCGCCAAATATGAGGGAGGAAGTGACTAGGTGAACCACTAAAGCTCTGAAGCAATGCTTGCTTGGATAGTGCAGCTGCAGAAGCTCTGTCCTTTGCTCATTTTCACACTTGTTGCCACGTTCAGAGTTTCTGCTCTGGGTGTTACTTACCTAGACTTGCAGGTCAGCCAGCTGGCAAGGTAGCTGTAGTTGCACAGGCAAATCAGGTGAGTGAGTGGAGTAACTAAAGCACATGATTTTCGTAATTGTGTCAAATGACCCATTTGGTGTCGGTCACGGACCAGAATTCACAAATGCAGGTAAGCGCCTGCAGTGCCCATTTGATTTATGGAACTCAAATGCCTGCTTCAGTTTGTTTGGACTCATGTCAGTCTTCTCTTATTCAGTGCTTTATGCTAACTCTGATGCCCTATATCACTATTATGCAGTGCATTAGAAGTACCTGGTTTTCCCCCTACCTTTGGAAACATTGCCTTAAAAATTCATGGTATGCAATTCAGTGATTTGATTAGGGAAAAGTTAATAAATGTGACTAAATCCTCATCTCCCTACTGTACCTTCTGGTATATGACATATCTTAGATTTCGTTTTGTCTGGCAATTTAATAATGTTAATCTTGTTCATCTGTACTTCCCTTCCATCCATGTCACTGACTGTCCCTTTCACAGCACTTTCTATCAGTCAGCTACAACCACTTTCCTAATAAGGCAAATGGCACTATCTCACTAATGATTTTCACTGGACTCTCTCAGTTCCCAACATTTTACTTTCAATGGAGGAGAAAGAACATAAGAAGGTAGATGGGAAATAAAATGTTGATACTATTAAAATATCTTCTGCACTCTTGTCTTGACTCCTTAATTTTTTAAAAGAACTGAAAAACATATTGGTCTGTTTGTTTTTTTTCAATAGCATCATTTCTGCAATATCCCAACTCCAGCTGCAGTTGAATTTCTTTACCCTTACAAATCAGTAATGAAGAGGAGAAACTGATTAATTATCTGCTTCCCAATTTTCTCCCGTGGGGCTTGGGACCAAGGCAGGAAGTGTTCAATTCCAGCAGGAGGGGAAATCCCTTCTGAGTTTGTGGTCAGTCACGAACTGAGTTGAGTGCAAGGGCCCCATGCATGAGGATCCCTAAGACCTGCAGACTCAGCCCAGATAATTGTACTTGAGCTTTCCATGGCTACAGAGGACAGGCAAAGCATTCTGGACCCTTACCTGAGCCACTTCACAGATTTGCCATCTCATGGTACGCCAGTTGCAACCATTGTGCTTTTACTCTCAAACCAGCCTCTACCCTACATCCCACATCTCTTTTACCATGTTTCATCATCTCAACTTGGGCGACAGCATCAATCTTCTTGTCCCTCTCATTTCACTCTCTCTCTTCCATGGACGTCCGATTTCTTCTGTGAAAACTGGTTTTACTAAGCCACTTCCCAAATCCACTGCAGGTTACAGAGGGAGCAGGGGACTCATCATCCAAGGACACGCTGGTTCATTTTGCACTGTAACAGTGACATGTAGCACAGGGGCTCATCCATAGAGTTTCTTGTCTCAGCCATGGACCATCTGGACATCGTACAAGCACACCCTGAAATACAGCCTCTTCCCAAAGCCAGTTGTCTGTCTAACAAGTAGGACCAACAAAGGATTTGTTTTGAGTGGACATGGAAGCAATTTGCCTAGTATTACAAAAGAAGACTGAGAAAACTAGGAGTAAAATCATCTTTTGGCTTCCTGACAAGATACTGTAGCTGACAAGCCATGTCAGGCTGTTTTATGTAGATAGTTTTAAACTGAATTTATTATTAACCAGAATGAATTTTATAACAAGATGGGAATAGTAGCCAGCAGCCAGCTGTGGCAGACCACACAGCCTTCCCAGAGGCCTGGCAGCTGCTCATCCCTCTGAGGACACAGACCACAGTTCTGAGGATCAATTACACAGGTTGCATTATTGCCTCTTCTCTCGATTTTATCTCCCGCCACCAGAGACCTCAGGACAGGTTTTTCAAGAATGCCTGTAATGTAAATCAGATTTTTAAAAGAATCACCCTCTCCAGAGTGAAACTGACAGCACAGCCAGGTTTACCTACTGAATCCATCACTCTGCAACCTGGACTTCAAAAGGAGAGACAGCAGGGGCAGCTAAATCCATGCGTGGCCTTGAGTGGACTTTGCTCAGACATCTTTGCTGAGTAGACTTGAGGGCCACAACAGTGACAGCTTTGTACCCAAACTGACCGACAGAAAAAGGCAACCAAGTTCTGTTCACAGCTCAGCATCTGTCAGTGACACCAGCCAACTTACTCTGAATTGTCAGCAATGCAGCACAGAGCAAACTATGGCAAGTAACCATGGTGCATTTTATCTTACTGTAAACAAAATTGTTAACGTGCCAAGTGATATCAAATCGCAGCAGTATGAAAATAGAAGGGCAGGTAGGTAGGGAAGACAGGTGATAGGAGGTTTCCCAGAAGTAACTGTCCCTGAACAACAGAGGTTCTCTGTGCAAAAGCTTTCTAATGGGAAGATCAGTATTTTCAACTATTATTTCAATAACACTATTCTTCATTAATAGAATAAATCTGTTACTATTGCCCTGACAATAAAGGCAATACGGTATTTTAAGAAGAAATTTTCTGTCTCTAAATTCACGTTTTTCACCCAAAAAAGGCATGAAGTTATTAAAAAGAACCAGTACAGCCTTTCCTTTAGGAAAATCCTAACACTTTTTCTTCAAAGATTTTTAAAGACTGAAGAGGGCTCAGGCATCTGTGTAGTGAATTTAGAGCCTGTACAGCTGGGGGAGATGCAGTAATCCCTCTTTTTAAAAATCTGACAGTGCTTGAAGTGAGGGGACATATATGGGTACAACGCAGCTGTTGTATGGTCTCAGGCAGAGTGCAAGGGAGAGTCTAGTCATATGGGTGCTAAAATGATGTCACTAAACATAGCTATCATTAAATTATTTTTAAAGTTTTAACACGGAAACACGATCCTACTAGTCAACAGTTACTGGACAGACCAGCTGGGAGGATCCACTAGCAGCATAATTCAGGACATAGACATTCAACACATTGCATAGGAACCTTAAAATAAGCAGAAAGAGGGGCAGGATTCCAGAATTATTTTTAAAAACAATTTCATAACAACCCTCTCTACCATGCCAGCTACTCTGTGCTGCAGGACACTCCCTGATAACTGCTGTGGTCTTGCTATCATGATCTCATCTTGAATTCTCATTACATAATGAGCTAAAAAAAATAATAATATCTTGTTAGCAGGGTGGGAAAAAAAAAATCTTATCTTCTACACAGAAAAACCACTCAAAATTTATACATATTAGCTGCTGTGTTTTCTTCCATCAACCTCCCTAAAAACTACTTGCTAAGGAAATCATGGGATTTACTTTTTCTTCCTTGCCTGTTGACAGCTGCTGGATGGCACACAGGCTACAGCAGGACAGAGCGGAGCAAACAGCACAGCAAGAATTCCTAAAGCAGCACCACACCTGTCACATCCAGCAAGGAAACTCAGAGCAGAGGTTGTGCTGTGCCAACATGTAGGATGAGCACTGGTAAGTGACAGGACTCCGGAAACAGGACTCCAGAGCAGAAGCATTTCCTTGCAACCTCCACCAGTACCTAGAGCTATGCTGTATTGTGAGAAGAGCACTTAAGAAATAAAGCCTTTTTTTTTTTTCCCCAGTGATACTAATCATGTTTACCCGTCCTCACACTACAGACTTTTAGCTAATGAGCTATTATGTTCCTCAAGTTATGCAACACTCCCATAAGATCTTTCAGATTACAAATGGATTTTTTTTTCCAGGCATCATATTGCCTGTAGCCCGAAATTATCAACTGACCTGCATTAATTCAGAACTTCTGAGAAGTCATTATGCAACATAGCAACAGAGGTACAAGAGCAGAGGTTAGTCATTACCATGCCCCTAATTGGAGTGACAGCACTAAAATCACATTAGGGAAGAATTTCAAAAGGCTACACCTACAGTGTCTAAGTAAAGAACATAAATGAAGTGTTAATTGAAAGTCAGAGAAGTAACGAGTTATGAAAATAAGATTAGAATAAGAGTTACAGAGGAGAGACTCTGCTGATTGGAGAGAAATTATTTATATGGCCAACTGCTGGAATTTGGAAAGAAAAACTCAGGGAGCAGACAATTTGATATTACCCTATTTAAGTTAAAATGAACACTGTGAGAGATAATTCCTGAAGATGCTAACTGCACACACTGGAGAATTCACCAGGGAATACTGACCATGCCTGACATTTAGGATAAAATGCCAAGAGGTTGCACTGTTCTTTTCATGTGCCCTCTGTACTCTTCCATTACTGCCTGCTGGTGATATGTTCAGAAGGAAACCTGAGCTGCCCTGAACAGTAATGAAGTGATATTGTGTTGTAACAGCATGTTTAACTTATATGTTTTACTATTATTTTTGGCAGCCATGTGACAAAAAGCAAAAAACTCTGTGTGCACACACGTACATTAAATTCAAGTCACATGAGCAGCAGGTTTAATTCTGTCCCAGAAATGAATGTAGTATCAAGGCTTATGTTTCCTAAAAGTGCTTCCCTCATCTGATGCTCATTTGGGCAAAGAGAAATCAGCTTGTCTTACTGGGAGATGCAGCAGCCATTTGCAGTAGTACATCTGTCTGCCCCCCTGGCCCCCCCACCCTTTAGCATTTTCCCAGTGCCACTCTACCCCTATATACAAACTAATCATGGTATAGGAGCAATTTTTACTCCTTGCCTCCCGCCTCCTCCACCCCAGCACCCAGAGTAGTGCACAATCTGGCTTCAACACAGAACTTCAGTGGTGCAGAAGGACTAAATCAGTGCTCTGCACACAAAGGCAGTGCCATTCCTAATGCAAATATAAGGTGTTTGCAAACCCATCTGCACCAGTGCTGAGAAACCCAAACTGCTGATAAGCTTTTATCCAGGCAGTGTAGCATCTGAAGAGGAGACATGGAGTGTCTCCCATGATTACTCCTCCCCATGGTCTCAGTGTACTTCACGTGACGGACAAGAAGAGCAGTACAAAAGAGCAACAACTATCAGCTGCCATACCTAAGGCAGGTGAGCAGGGCAGGATACTGCAGACAACCCCAAGTTAACTCCAAACAAAGCTATCCCAGGTACCAGGAGTGCTTTTGTCTGTACTGCCTGGAGCTCTCTGCAGGCTACTTTGCAACCCTTCTTCAGCAGCATGCCCTCATTTCTGGCAGAAAACCAAAAAACAACCAGCGGCATTTGGGAGATGTTTTCCTTGTCATGGCCTTTGTGGATGGCAAGAGATTGCTGGGCTTGAGCAGGCAGCACTGTCCTCTTGCAATACTAGCAGATGCAGATTTAAACGACCCTAAGAGCAACCGAAAAGTCAGGAACAGGGAGCACTGATAAGCTCCAAGGTCTTGAGGAAGGAGAATATTTGGGATGTGTGGTGGGTGAAGATCTGTATAAGCTGCTGGACACACTGGCCAGGATGAGGGGCAGTGACTTTCTCCCTCTACTCAGCACTGGCGAGGCTTCATCACAAATCTTGTGTTCAGTTTTGGACCACTCACTACAAGAATAACATTGAGGTTCTGGAGTGTGTTCAGGGAAGGATAACTGAGCTGGTGATGGATCTGGAGCAGAAATGTTATGAGAAATGACTTGAGAGAGCTGAGGTTGTTTGCCGTGGGAGGGAGATCTTCTCACCCTCTAAAACTGTCTGAAAGGAGGTTGTAGCCAGGCAGGGGTCAGTCTCTTCTTCGTTCAGGTTTTAAGCAACAGGATGAGACAAAATGGTCTCAAGTTGCACCTCAGTATGGGGAGGGATTGGATATTGGGGAAAATATCTTCAGCAGTAGCATTATGAAGCATTGGAACTGGCTGCCCAGGAGGTGGTTAAGTCAACCCCACCCCTGGAGGTATTGAAAAGACATGTATATGTGGTGGTTAGGGGCATGGTGTACTGGTGGGCTTAGGACTGTTAGGGTTATGGTTGGACTCAACGATACTAAAAGTCTTTTTCAGCCTCAACGATTATGTGATTCTAAGCTACCTTAGCATGTCTGTATGCTGCACCTGGTTGCTGCTGAGTCATTTGGTGCCTTTGAGCAAGTCAAAACTCTGTGAAGAAAGTGTCTCAGTTTCTTTCCTTTGAAAGCAGAACAATGTTTATTTAGCAGAGTAAACCTCAGAAACACCAAAAGGCTGCCCTGTGCTTTGAAGCTCACGGATATCGTTTCACCACACAGAGTCACTGCCTCTTCTCCTGCTGCTGTTTTCCATATGAAAATGAAATTATTCCATGAACACTGAAACGAAACCTAGTTACTAATGGAGGTCAAATCTTTGTCCCTTCAGATTTGTTTCCCCAGTCACCTCTGTCCAAACCTCTCTCATCAGTCCCCACTGTGTCCCTGCATGCACAAAGCAGTGTGTACCCTACCAAGGACCCCCACGTTGACTGCTTATCTGACAACTGCTTTACCTGCCTTACCCTCTGCAGAGGCACTGCCTCTGCCTCTCCTTTTTTTAGAGCAGTTTCAACAAATCCAGTCAAAACATAAGTTATCTGCAAACGCCCTTCAAATCCAGTCGAAGATCGAACAAGTTCAGAAGCGGCTTGTGAGGGTGACTAGCAGACAGACAGACTGATCATAAAGAAAGATTGCATAAGGCTTGTTTGCTTATGAAACCAAGCTACAGTAGAAATAGGAGATTCAACGAGATGTTCCACAAAGACTATAATTCATTCACCTTATACAACTTATTATAGACCAACATTATTCATTTTACACAGCAACACAAAATATTACACAGGAAAAAGAAGGGTTCATCCCTCATTATAGCTGGTCCAGGGGTCATGAACCTCATCACGTGTCTTGCAAGCAAATATTAAAAAATTTAACGATTGCATTGCAGAATTTCATCTAGAGTTAAAACCTACAGAAAGCTGAGTGAACAGACTTAACAACAAATCACTATAAAGCTAAGCTACACTATTTCAACTAACAAAACCACTAACGGATCACAGACACCTACAGGAGTACTGGTCACCCTCCTAAATTTCAGCAGATATAGCATGGTCTTCCTCACACACATTCATGTCTATACACCTAAATGCAGTTCCCACAACTGAGCTCCATTCTGCAGCTGTTTTGTGGTGTACGTGCTTTACATTTCGGTGTTATGCACCCTTTATAATGTGTGAGCTTTTTGTTTAATGTAAGTTGCTCATTCCACTTGTGGTTGCCATCAAAGCATTTAACCTCATTTAAAACTCTAATTTTACATAGAACTGAAGAGTTGCCTCAACAATATTGAAGCCTATGCCTTTCTGATGACCTGCATCCAGCCATTTTAGATCAACAAACATGTCTTTTCCCTGACCCTTTTGAGCTTTTGTTCAAAAGTTTGAAGGCTGCTTACTGACAAGTGATTTGTTTCCATTAGAACATGCCTCATTCCAGCCATCCGTGACCATTTTGTACTTAGGGTTTTATAACCAGCACGTCTCAACATTCCTAAAATCCCAGAGAGGATCTGAAAATAGAATAAGAAATGAGCATTTAAATTAAAAGCAACAGCACTTGCACGAAGCTGCCAGGTTTTTATGGTAGATAGTGTCTTTTTGCCCACCCCCACTCTCTCTACTCCCCCTTCTTCTCAGGGTTGTAAGCTGTATTTTCCATAATATTTTGCAATGCCACCTAGGGTTACATTCACTCTATTTATAGGGCTCTGTTTTAAAGTGAAACAGGTGTCAGATTGAATGAGGCTGTTGTCAGCATACATGTCCTCTTGGGGATGGGATGGGAGGTTTACTAATTTCTGCACTTGGGGGATTTACAGTTTGATCGCTAATCTCTCTGCAGGGCCCAGGGGGAGGAGGGGGAAATGCAGAAGAACAGTGGAAGGAAAAGTTAGCTTTCTGCTGGAGCTATGCAGTGCTGCCTCTTCCCCAGATCCATGCAACCAGACCTTTTCTTTTTTTTCATGTGCTGAAACTGATGTGTTTGCAAAAAGGGGCCGGACAGCCTGTTCTGAGGAATGAAGCCCTTTGAATGGATGTGAAACAGGCAGAGCTCAGCTGAGATGGGGGGGAGATGAGGAGCCCCGTCCCACCTGTATCCCATCCACCCCTTCCTATTGGTTGCACTTCCAGGGAACAAAGATCAGCATAGTGCTTCCATGGCTCTCCACCTTGTGCCACCTTTGCCATTATCATACCCCGTACAGTGAAGCACTAATGTCACAGTCAGCAACTCTGTGAGAACACAAGCTTTAGACCACTGTGGTAATAGCGTGCAGCAGTAAACACCAGCACAGACCCCCTGACAGACTGAGCTTGGAGTCAAGACCAAAAAGGCAGTGAGCACGTGAACAGATGACGGGCGTGGGGGTAGCAGGGGAAGATGGGGTAACACTCAAAAAGAATTTAGAGAAAAGAAGTCACAGCTCGTTGCTCACCTTCAATTTGACTTGCAGGTTAACCACGCTTATTGCCTAGGCAGTGATTCATGAGATTAAAATAGGGGCCACTACAACAGTTGACATAGACCAGTAGCAGTTCATGAATTTTTGCAACTATTAATCACTACTGATATCAAAACTAACACTGCAGTAAGTGCCAGACATGTTACAGTGGCAAGGAAAAGATCTGCTGCTTGTTCAGGAGTACACCAAAACTACAGAAGTCAACTTGACAAACCAAGGGAAGACAAAGGTAGAGTGATAAAAGTCAGACAGTTGGCAAGACAAAGGAAAACGGAACAGGAGAAATCATAACTGAAGCTGGCTTTTCTTTCTGAGAACACTTACTACAGAAATTAGTACCTTTTTGGCACAGTACAGAAAGCAGGTCTTTGGGAAGTTCTGGAATGAGAAGCTCACAAATGGCATCAATGTGTAGGGAGAAGCTGGGAGACATGCAAACCATCAATGCCAGAGGCGTGCTGTGCACCACGAGGACTGGAAGCAGAACTGTCAGGGTGAGGACAGAGCTGTGGGGAAAGACAATCAGAGAGACAGTTTGGTAAGTTATGTGACACCGGTGTCAATGATTTAGAGGTGTCTTTGACTCACCTGGCACCATGAGAATACCAGTCTGGCTATATGATATATATTTTATTAAGTATTCACATGTATCCATCAGGGATTGGAACTTAACAACTTCCACAAAACCTGAAAATGGGAGATGTTTCAAGAGGTAAAATCATAATTAAAGACAAATCTGGATGAGAGGAATATTTAGTGTAGTTAGGCCACCACACTGATTTCCAGTGGAAGAAAGTAATCTGTAGTTCTTGAAAAGTCACATAAAACTGTCATATTTATCCAAGGAACAAGGCGTTAAGGGAAATGGATTTACATGTGCAAAAATCCCAGTTCAGCATGTGTTTGTGGATTTACTGTGATTCATCAGTCATTCATGTTAATTGACTGTACAAATAACAACTTACATTTTAAATTTAGTATTTGTACTTGGAGTTATCACTACTGTGTAACTCATCATGGTATTTGTGGTTTCTTTTGTGCACTTATTTATGAACACTTGGGGTTTAAATATAATGAAAATCATAAAAATACAAACAAATAATCACAAAAATATGACAATCCCAATACACAGAAATGCAGTGGGACTCTTGCAGAACTATTTAGTTTTCTTTATTAAACAAGGAAACAAACTCTGAAAATAACAACAAAAAAATATCACATAACTTCATGTAAAACGGGATTGGGAGAAAACACACAAATATTTAAGTACAAAAGGTTACACTTGCAGAAGTGCTCACCCGCTCCCATTCCTGAAAATGAACACCAGACCCACTGGATGCTGAGTGCTGTCAAAAATCTAACCACTTCACTGAAGAGCCTAACTGGGAACTGAACTGCCTTTGTAATCTGATCCATTTGGGACATGTGGCATACCAAATTCTTTGGAAAGAACTAGATCTTATCGCTGCCGTTCCTGAATTAATAAAACACAGTTGAAAGAGCACTTTGTGCAACATAAATAATTTTGATAACAAATTTGCATACCGCAAAAACAAACAAGCAAACGAAACCGCTGAAGAATCAAAGGTTTTATTTAGCAGGTTGTGCTTACGTTTGATAGGGGACTTCAAAACAGGCAGTTGGGTAAATCCCCTTGTGCTTACAAAGCCTGGGCACTTCACTGGACTTCTCACTTCCCTGACCTCCAGGGCTTCTGCTTCCCCTCACGCACAAGAGCAAAGGGACCGTGCTGGAGACTGTAATAACAGCTCTGTTGATTGCTGCGCTGTCTTCCAAAGGATGGTGCAACCATTCCTTCAGTTCTGCCATCCCTGAAGTTGGTTTGTAAGGAGAAGCCTGTATTAGACCCCTCTTTGAAAAGCACTTAATTCAGCCATACCACTGCAAATGCTTTCCAAGCAAGGTGTGCTACCAGTCCCCTCCATCACTCCAACAGATCTGTCTGATCTCACAACTCTCATCATCATGGCTGGGCTTCATGAACGAAGATTTAGGAAGGCTCTATCCACATTTGTTGCAAGCACGCTGGTGGTTAATGAGGCCAATACAAGACAGACATATCCGATTGCAAAAGGCACAGCAGAAAGACTCCTTAGGTGGGAAATTCTGCAAGACACGATTCCTTCTGCGTTGTCTTTTCTCCTCAAGGGTGATCCTGCTGCGTTCTCAAAGGCATCAGCAGTGTTATAGATGGTGTGTCTCCAGACCTCCTGATTGGAGGCCAGAGTAGACCAGTTCTGGTGATCAATATGGCCAAGGCTGAGATGTTGTTTCAGGCAGTCCTTGTATCTCCTCTTTGGGGCTCCTCTCTTGCAGCAGCCGGTGGCAAGTTCACCATAAAGCAGGATCTTAGGGAGGGGGTGGTTGGTCCTTCATCCTGGAGACGTGCCCTGCCCAGCACAGCTGTGTTCTCAGCAACATGGCCTCAATGCTTGTGACTGCTGCTTGTTCTAGAACAGATGGATTGGTCACATCATCTGACCAGTGGATGTTTAGGATTGTACAGCTCTAAGCAACAGGAAACAGAGATGACGACTGTACTTTCTTGTCATTCTTAGGTCCTTATCCCTAATATTGTTGGCGACTGATCACCCACTTTAAAATGATCGCTATCTCCATCCATCTCATTAAATCTATCTTCTACCTATAGCTCTTCATTTTGCTCTGCTCTCCTACAGACTCAGTTCATTCTGCATTTTTTCTCACATCACAGTTCTTACAATTACTTCTGCAAGTGTCCTTCCTCTTCCTCAGCATCACAAAAGTCTGCATTATATTTTCATTGTGTGACAGGCCTTGATTCTTGAGGGTCACAAAAACTGCATTTGCAAATTCCTTGATGGCTACAGCAGAAGCCTGTACACCACCCTTTGTGCTGTACAAGAAACAAAATAATAAAAGCGTCCATTGTGCAGCAGGAACTTCATGTTCACCTTTTAAAGGATTTGCCACCCTTATGGAGTTAATTTACATTAACATAAATATTCCATTAGTAGAAATGTTTATAACATGCTTCTCTCTCAAGAGGCATTCTGCAACATGATTCTTCAACCACTTATGTTTAACTAATGTGTGTCACATTTGAATAATATAAAAAGACAACTGAGTTAAGTGATTGAATGCCTGGAGAAAACCAATGTTAATTTCCACTAAAAGCAAAGCACATTCCCTTCATTTTGCAGCTTAATTACTGCAGTATTTGGCTCACAAATAAAAAAACGGTTGAAGAAAAAGCCTCCAATAATAGGTTGCTGAAGCTTATTTTTCCCCTCCCACGTAACTCTAAAAAGTATTTTTCTCAAGCCTTATTTCAAGCCTCTTCCTGTGACGCAGATGAAGGCTAGTACTCTTGAATACCTGCTTCCCAATATGTTGTTAATGTAATCTGACACCCTTGCAGGAGTTTGGCCTGGGGTGGCTTCTACATCCCAGGCTACATTACTGCCAAAAATCCACACAAAGAATTTGTAAAACAATGCCCTTCTCCTGAATTCTGATGGGAAATTCTCCATGGTTCTCTGGAACTTTTCAGAATCAAATTTGAGATATCAGCTGATACCCATGCCAGTCTGCTACTGAGCTAACTTGTTGGCCATTTGCTTTTAGTAATAGTAGCAGTGACTTCCTCAATGTAGTTGGTCAAGACAAAGGACATACTGCGTTTCATATAAATTTCACCTCAGTGATATCTAAAATAGATTAAGTCAGTTTTCCTGCCACATAAAAGGTAATCTTTAAAAAGTTCCACTAAAATGAACAGGAGACAGAAGTCAGTAAGTAAAGATAATATTAAAAAAGCTTAACAAGCCTTCTAGTTTATGCATGGAAAATGTATCACTGACAAAGTTCAGAACAAACTCATGGACACGAGTGGGATTATTGCTTTGATTTTGGTAAGAAGAGGGTAATTTACTATACCTGGAATACAGCAGTGTCCTGATGTCTTACATTATTGCTCAGTGAAGTAGTGACCCAGATTTCTACTCCAGGCAGCTGGAAACTTATCATAAGGGTCAGTTAAAGTGTAGTTATTCCTCCTTTATCATGGTTACAGAAAGTTGACTTGCTTTGTGCTGAAATTCTGTGAAATTTCTAAAACCCAGTTGGCTAAAAATTTAGTTCTAGAGAGTCGTGTTCAAGCAGTCAGATGAGCACACCACAGAAAAACAGAGAAAGATTTATTTGAGCTTTGTAAACCTTTTGTTCCTTCTTTTAATGTCCTGCTGGTTAAGTATCTCTTTCTGTAAGTAAGTAATAAAATCTTTGATTCTCCACCAAATTATGTGAAAAAATCTGCAAAACGTCATTAGCAGGAAGAGTGTGTTTAATTTCAACTCAAGCTCCAATGACTTTTAAGAGCAGAGGGTATATTTCCCTGAGTAAAACATATGATCTCATGTGCTCAGCCCACCCCGATTCTCTAGACTCTTAACCTTGTGTCCAGAGTGCACACAAATGTACCATTACAGGACCATCCTTTCACCCCAGTGGACATTCACCTTCTAGCAAGACTTTTTAAATTCCTGAGACATCTACTGTTTGTGGTACACTGAGATGGCTGCCTTATGACTGATTTCTGTGGACAATGTGTAATTGAGAACTGGCAGAATGGCAGGTCTCAGAGGGTTGTGACCACTGGCACAGGGAGAAGTGACACAGGATTGTAGTTGGAGGCCTGTCACTACTGTTGTCCCCCAAGGTTCCATACTGGGCCCAGTATTGTTTAATTTATTCACCAATGACTTGGATGAAGGGGCAGATGCCTCCTCAGCAAGTTCACTGATGACACAAAGCTGGGAGGAGTGGTCAGTACCCCAGAGGGCTGTGCAGCCCTGGAGAAGGGCCTGGACAGGCTGGAGGGAGCAGCAGAGCAGAAACACCTGAAGTTCAACAAAGTAAGTGCAGGGAGGAACAACCCCAGGCACCAGCACAGGCTGTGAGCTGACCTGCTGGGAAGCAGCTCTGTGGAGAAGGACCTGGGGGTCCTGGTGGAAAACAAGCTCCATGAGCCAGCAGTGTGCCCGTGTGGCCAAGAAGGCCAGTGGTGTCTTGGGGTGCATTAGGAAGGGCATTGCCAGCAGGTCAAGGGAGATCCTGCCCCTTTACCCACTCCCAGGGAGAGGGGGGACAGCTGTGCCCATTTCTGGGCTCCTCACAATGAGAGAACAAGGAGCTCCTGGAGCTGGTTCACTGGAGGGCAATGAAGATGATTACAGGATTGAAGCCCCTCTCTTACAAGAAAAGGCTGAGAGAACTGGGCCTGTTCAGCCTTGAGAAGAGACAACTGAGAGGGGACCTCATCAGTGTCTGAAGTATTTGAAGGGAGGGTGCCAGGAGGATGGAGCCAGGCTCTTCTTGGTGGTGCTGAGCAATAGGACAAGAGGCCATGGGCAGAAACTGATGCACAGGAAGTTCCACATGGTCATGAAGAAGAACTTCTTCACTGTGTGGGTGACTGAGCACTGGAACAGACTGTCCAGAGAGGATGTGGATTCTCCCTCACTGGAGATATTCAAGAAAAGCCTGCATGAGATCCTGTGCCATGTGATCCGGGATGACCACAACTGAGCAGGGAGGTTGGACCAGATGCCCCACTGTGATCCCTTCCAACTTGACCCATTCTGTGACTCTGTAATAGACTTATGCAGCATGGGCATATAAAAAAGGGCACAAGGATAATACCCTCAGGGATAAAGGACCGATTAGAAACAGTGCTTCAAGGACTGCCTTGAGGATCAGCAAACTTGAGTCATTGTATTTGAAGCACAAGAATGAATGTTAAAAGCATAGCTATAATTTTATTGCAAAAGCCTGCCACTTCTCACATCTAACATTTGAGGTCATGATTAACACAAAGGCATAGGCAATTTAGGTATTTGCCTGTTCATACAAGGGGTCATTTGAAACAATCAAGCAGTGGTGAGAATAACTACTATGCCCACGGAGACACTGCCCACAACTGTGTGCTAAAGCAAAACACCTCTTTAAGGGGATTAAATATAAAGGTTACTCTAAATTATAGCTTTTGTGTACGTGAGTAGGAATTTTTTCTTATTTGTACAGGGTTCCACAAGTTCAGATATAATTCTTATCTCCAGATGTCATGCCAATTGTCTGCTGAGTGAAGGAGGTGCCTTATTCTCAACAGCTGTTATAGGAAACAGTTATACCTATGTCACACCTACTTGGTATTTTTGTCTTGGGCACATTAATCGCATTAGAGCCCAAACCAGTTGAGCTGCTCTTCTGAACATCAATCCAACAAGGAATTTAAGTTTATACCTGACTTTATACATGTAAGTGTATTAATGAAAACTGCTCACATTTTTGAAGCTAGACAGGTACTACAATTCCTTATGTGAACCCAATTTCTTAATGATGATGAACTGAGACTAGCTGGGGAGGAAGACTTGGGTGTGTTTGTGGACGAAAAGCTCAATACATGTGCTTGTAGTTCAGAAAACCAACCACATCCTGAGCTGAAACAAAAGTAGCATGGCCAGCAGGGTGAGGGAGGCGATTCTCCCCCTCTTCTCTACTCTTGTGAGACCCCACCTTGGAGTCTGAGGTCCCCAAAAAAATGAAAGGCACGGACCTATTGAATGGGTCCAGAGGAGAGACACTAAGTTGTTCAGAGGTCTGGGGCACCTGACCTAGCCTGGAGAAGTGAAGGCTCCAGAGAGACTTTACAGCAGCCTTCAAGTACCTAAAGGGGTTGGAGAGGGACTTTTCACAAGGACAAAGGGGGACAGCTTTAAGCTGAAGGAGGGTAGGTTTAGATTGGATATTAGAAGAAAATCTTTACTGTTAGGGTGGTGAGGCACTGGAACAGGTTTCCCAGAGTTGTGGGCTCCCCACTCCTAGAAATGTTCAAGACCAGGTTAGATGGGGCTCTGAGAAATTTGGTCCCAGTGGATGGTGTCCCTGCCCATGGCAGTACCCATGTTTCATGGCACTTCTGTGGACTTCAGACTGTCAATCTGCTAGCGGGGTAGTAGATGAATACTGCTTTATTTTGCAACTGCAAACATCCTTTCTGCATCAAACAGAAAACACAGTTTCTCTAGTGATTACCAGACAAGTCACACATGATGTCCAAATTCACTTCCTCATCTTCTCAACCAGGAGTCATCAAAAAATGTTGCCCCAACAATGAACAGTGCTACTTGCACAAAACTTACGATATCATTGAAATTAAATAAAACCTGTGATGTGTGTTAAAGGAAATAAAAAACTGGGTTATAGAAAAGAAGAAGTCCCGAATCTGATTTGGTAAAGCAGGGCAGCAGAGCAGAGTGGAGGGACTTCTGAGTGTGCATGGAAGTAATCTGCATGAAACTGTTGTGGTGAACTTCTCATGCTTGGAGAGATTTCTAGCATCCTACACATCAGATCAGAAAACATGATGACACAGCAGGGAGCTGGGGAGGAATGATGTAGTAAGCCTCAGAAGAGCCGTGGGGCAAGAAGATCTGTGCCCACATCTCTGCACCATGAACCACACTCCCCCTTCCTGAGAAAACTAACAGTGAGTTCCCTGTCATAGTTACAGCACCATCCATCAGGTGTCAAAGAAAACACATCTGAAACATATAAACATAAAATAAAATGGCAATTCTAGCAGTTAAAGGGTACTGACACCTAATTACCTGTAACCTCATTCAAAACAATAAACTCCAAGCAGCCAGACATTCACAGTACCCTTGATCACACGGAGCAGAGAAGTAGTGTCAAAAAAGATGAAGCCTTCCAGAGGACTCTGTAAGCATGCCTGGTGAAGGATGCTTGCCACCCATGCCTGATAGCTGTGTGAAGGATTTAAGCCCCAAATTTCTTTCAACAGTGCACAGAGGTACACTGCTGTGAAAGTTCCACTCTTCCCTAGATGATGGGAATAAATGTGATAAAGCAGAAGCTACAGTATGCTGAAAGGACTACACATATTTGAAACCTCTATATAAGTATATGCATATATATATATATATATATATATATACACACACACATATATATAACCAACATTATCATGTGGAGTCACACTCAGCTCTGCCCACAAAAGGAAAGGATAGAGCTACCTGACCTTCTTACACTTTCATATATCAGCATAAACTTCGCCACTGGAGAATCATAGTGTTAAAAAGAATCACCAAAGTGCCCTCCTGGACAACAGTATCTACAGGGAGATATCACCGAGAAGCAGTTATCTTCCTAATAGGCATATTTCTTTTTTTTTTTTTGTTCTGTTTTACAGCAAAAATATATTCTTAGTATTCACAGTAGTACTTTTTCAAAGACAGGTTATATAAAGCAATACAACACACACACACACACAGAGGCACGCAAAAATAAAATGTGAATGACTCATTGCACTTATGCAAACTAAGTTGCGTAAGCCTGTTTTTCTCAGCTCTTAAAAAACCCAAAACAGCACATACACAACCCTAAAAAATGAGCTGAAATTCTCAGTTATGAAAGTTAAAACTGCTGAATAAAAGCAGAACTCCCTCAGCTTCTCAGGGTCCTTCACACCCACATCTGGTGTAGTGTTTACCGATGGATAAAAATAGAAAGTTGAAACTTAGTAGACCCCAACATTTATCACAGTATTTAAGAGTCAAAACAGAAAAGAGACATTCACTTCAGGCAAAATAACCCTGAACAGGGAGACATCAACAGCTACATTTTGAAGGGGATCCAGTTAATCCTCTCTGAAATACCACTCTTAGGTACAGGGTAGAAAGAAAATAATCAGCTATATTTCTTCAACAAGGAGGTAATTATAACAATGCAAACTGAAAAGAATGTAATCTTTTAAAAAAATCTTGCAGAATTTCCTCTAAACCATTACATACCACCCATATAAATTGTTGGCAGATGACGTCACAGGAGTTGGCTTCTTTAGACGTGCATAAAATCCATCTTTCTTGCTAAAGAGCAGGAGTATTCTCTTATCTGAAAGAACCAGCAGTCAACAGCAGGAATGATAGAGGTGGGACGCGAGTACGTGGGACACTGTTCAGGGGTTCAATAACCATCTGTGGTGGTTCGGGCTAGGCCTTCCTTGGTGACCAGCTTGTAACCAAGGAAGTGCCCAGATTTACCCAGTATTCCCTACGATTTTTACGTAAGCCAGACTATAAGAAGAAAGGAGGAGAGGCCTTTGCTCTCTTTCCTTCCAGTGGCTTGGAGGTGCAGGTTCCCTGCTGTTGAGTCTGCCGTGTTGGGGAGCGAGGCCTGGTCAGGCCTAGTGAGGTGTAGTGAGGCCTAGTGAGGCCTGGTTAGGCCTTGTCAACCTTGGGAGGTGGAGGTTGCCGGTGATCGTTCCGGAGCGACTCTCGGTTGTCTCAGGAGAGTAGTGAGCTATTTCTTTGCTAACTCTTTTAGTTGTTAGATATTGGGTCACTAATTGGGATATATATATATATTATTTTAGTTTTGTTCCCTTTCCCTTCCCCCTTCCCTTTCCCTTGTGAAATTGTATATTTTAATTGTATATAAGTGTAAATATATATATCACTTTGGTTCTCTCTCATTTCAGGTTTTCTTAGTTTTTTTTCTCCCTCTTCTCCCTGAGGTTTTTTTTGGGGGGGGGGGGGGGGACTTCTGGTGGTAAGGTTTGGAGACTTGGCAGGGAGCCAGCTTCAAACCATATCACCATCATCTATCCCAGGCACATGGCATCCCTGATCAGCCCATAAACAATAGGTCTTTGACTTCAGATTTGGAAAAGGCATCAATAGTTTTGCACACCAACCTTTAGAGCTGCCAAATCATGCCTTTGAACAGATAGGCTGCCACAAAATTTAGATAAATTAAGCCCTGGATTAAGGAAGGTGTGTAGCATAAATGAACCTTCTAATGTCTTCTCAGAAGTGTGATCCACAATAATTTAAGAGAGCATTTGCAAATAATCCTTCTTAAATTGCAGTAGTAGCATTACTTCGGTAAATTATTCAAATCTACTGTTGATGAGATGATATCGGGCCAGAAAATTATATGAGTCAGCTAACACAGTCTTACAAGATCCTGTTCTCTCATACACAGCACACAGACACACAGCACATAGGCAGGGCATGTGACTGCTCAGCCATTGGATCCTATGAGCACCTGAATGTCATAGAATCATAGAATGGTTTGGGTTGGAAGGACATCTATTTCCAACACCCCTGCCATGAGCATGTTGCTCAGAGCCCCATCCAACCTGGCCTTGAACACTGCCAGGGATGGGGCATCCACAACTTCTCTGGGAAGCCTGTTCCAGTGTTTCACCACTCTCATAGTAAAGAATTTCTTCCTAATATCTAACCTAAATTTCACTTCTTTCAGTTTGAAGCCATTACTCTTTGTCCTATCACTACAGTTCCTGACCAAGGATCCCTCTCTGGCTTCCCTGTAGGCCCCTTCAGACACTGGAAGGTTGCCATGAGGTCTCCACACAAACTTCTCCAGGCTGAACAGCCCTGATTTTCTCAGCCTCTTTATAGGGGATGGTGCTCCAGTCCTCTTAGCAACTTTTTGGCCTCCTCTGGACCTGCTCCAACAGTTCCATGTCATTCTTACACTGGGGGCAACAGAACTGGACACTGTGCTCCAGGTGGGGCCTGACAAGAGCAGAGTAGAGGGGGAGGGAGGCAGAATCCCCTCCCTCGCCCTGCTGGCCATGCTCTTGTTGAGGCAGCCCAGGATTCCATTGGCTTTCTGGGCTGCAAGCTCATGCCAGCTCATGCTGGCAATCATCAACCATCACCCCCTAGTCCTTCCCCACAGGGCTGCTCTCAGTCATTCCTCTGCCCAGTGTGCAGGAGTGCCTGGGATTGCCCTGACCCAGGTGCAGGACCTTGAACTTCTCTTTGCTGGACTTCATGAAGTTTGTATTGGTCCACCACTCAAAGGTGTCCAGATCCCTCTGGGTGGCATGCCTTCCCTCCAGTGTGCTGATTGCACCACACAGCTTGGTGTCATCAGCACTTGCTAAGGGTGCACTCAGTGCCATGTCCTGGGGATGGCTCACAAGCTGCAGCCCTGTTCAGTAAGAGGGAAAGCAGCAAACCTGAGTGTCCCACTGTTCGTGCCTACACCTCCAGTGCTGAGCAGAGCCGTAATGACAAGGTGAGGCAGGAGGACCCTGGGATGGGGCATCCCACAATGGGGTGGAACAGAATGGAAGAGAATGCTGCACTGGGAAAAGACAGAAAAGAACTGAACAGAGGAGGGAGGCTGGGGGTTGGCTCAAAAGGAACCTGAGGCAGGGCAACAAGAAGTTTGAAAGGTGAGGCTGCTTTACCGAGGACACTGACTAGCCACTAGAACAGTAGACATTATAAGTAAGAAGAAAACCCCTAGCACACTTTGAGTTAGAAGTTGCAACTCTATCTTAGGGTTCCAGCACCTCCATTCCAGCTTTGTGACTAGGACACCGTGATGGTATCTCTCACAAGAGAAAGAGCTGCCTGTTCTGTTTTACATGATACACAGGACATGAGTCCTGGTCCTGTGCCCACTGCCTGTTACTTATTCAACATGACAGACACATGGAAAACAGAGCAGAGTATATTTAGAGGAAATAAAAGCCTAGACTCTAAGGCCACAAGACGCAGCTCAGTGGTTCTATAAGATATCTTTAGAAAATTACCATTTTCTGTGTTGTGGTAAATTAACAATTTCTATTTGAAGAAAATATTGACATTTTTCGAACTATAGAGTTGGTGCTAATGATAAAAAACCAAATTCTTGCTCTCTGTCCCAAGAGCAATCAAAGCAGCCCTGATTATCAGAGAGCTCATGGATGACCAGACTTCAGTTTGAAACTGTTGCCAGTACATCAGCTTTGAAGTACAGGTTTCGAGCATACTGGTAACCCAACAATCTGCCTGCTCTATTGCCTCAGCCACAGAGACAGACAGCATTCAGGAACCAGTTCTGTCTGCTCTGGAAGACAGCCCAAGGCAGAATCAGCAGTTCCACCGCCTTCAAGTTAATCTCAGTTAACACTAATGACGCCAAGAAACAGCTACATTCATGCACTCTACTTTTACCAAGATGCTTGTGGTGCTAGGGTGAAATGTCCTTCAAAACTGAAAAGCAGCCTAGGTTTGGCTTCAGAAAAGACTTCCAGGTATCACACAGAGTCAGCTGACGCATGGCTCTGTCCTCCACTCCATGACATTTTGGGTCAGTGCAGAGTGAGGTTGAGCTGGGGGAAAGTACCCCATGCTAGCCATCCTCAACACCAAATGTCTTGCTAAGGACCTATCAGTAAGACACTGATGAAACAAGTTTCAATATCAAAGCCACTGCAAAACATTCCATTCTGGGAAACCAAATGAGGACAGTTTGCATCTCTGACTGTTTTAACACGCTTTAAGCAAGTTGCTGCAGGTACCAGAAACTTCGAGCACTGCAGCACAGAACTTTGCATGGGTCATTTGTGCTGCACTGTGCCACATAAACTGGGTCCAGAAGTTATATAACCTTGTCAGCTAAAACAAACAAAACAAAACAAATAATAATAAAAAAAATCTGTTTGTTAAAGGAACTAAAGTGCATAATCACTGATAAATTCTGCTTGACTGCTATGAACAATACTATGGTTGAGAAAGACACAAGGAGGGGTTGAAAGAAATCATGTGACACAAACCTAAGACCTATCCTCTAATCTTAACTCTATCCACTCTGTCCCATCAGAAGTCATATAAAGTAACTTTCAGATCTGAAGATGCCTTTTAATTTTGAGGAATAAAATAAAGCAGAAGAAAGTTCCAGTCCTACGAAGTTTTATGTGGGTAGTTAACTCCATTTCCACAGTTTTTCAAGTCACATAAAGTCAAATCATGTGTAAGTTTTTGCAAATTTTCCCCTGTTAGCCTTTTCAGAAGAAGAATAATTTTGAATGCTAATATAAGCCAGAGTATTGTGCATCTACAATTAATACTACTTCAGTGCATTTGGATTTCCATTCAACCTTTGTCATTTGACAGAGCCATAAACAAACTAACCAGTTTATTTCCTGCATTCTCTCCTTCAAACAGAGGACAAAGACAAAACGCCACATCAGATAGGGCAACATGTACTATTACAAGAAGCTATTTTCTTGAAATCTGCTAAAAATATCCACTTGGGTTTCACAACTTCATCCTGACCAGTGACAAGGAGCTCTGAATTCCACTGGAGATGGAGAACATTACATGCTGTTACTCCATAGTGCTGATAAATTTATTTTTAGGAAGCACAGACTCTACTTTCAGAAAGTACCACCACTACTACACCCAGCTTCTTTTTTAAGGGACAGGCAAGAAGACGTGAATTCAAGCCAGATTAGTTATGCCACTAATTCAAGGCAAAGGTAGGGATTTTTATCCTGTGTTCTTCACCAGTTCTTTACAACTTCCTGGTCTTCCTTCCTTCTGAGCAGGAGGATAAAGAGCAGGAGCATCGCTTCATTCTTTGTGAGATTGTATGCGTGATGACTGAAAAAGGAGGCTGGTAACAGCTCAGAAATTTTGTTTTACATATTTACAGAGGACAAAAGCATGCTTTCTCTGAAAATGACAGTTCAGCTTCCAGGTTACGCACAGGGGTTTTGCTGAGGCTGTAATTGATAGACTGATGTAGTTACAAATGTGAAATGCTGAAGGATTTGCCCAGGTCAGAAGACGGATATCCCTGAGAAATGTCAGTCTAAGTGAAGCCCGAGAGCTGGAATTCAGCAACTCACACTCACAGGGTTTCTGAACAAGAACCTGCACACTGACCATATGAGACACTGATGTTCCAATCCAGCCAGATTAGGTAAATCAGCTCCTGATCAAAAAGCATCACTGCTGGGCACCCTTCTCGAGCCAACAAGCCCAAAAGGATAATGATGGGAACGAAACTGTTCTTTCAGCCCCAGAGGCAGGGCTGTGCCACACTGGCAGAGCTGCTCTGCAAAACTGGAATGACTCCTGTGCTGCCAGCCTCGGTGTTAATGGAAGATGCTAGGCTCAGCAATTACACCAGACAAGTCACACATGATGCCCAAATTCACTTCCTGGTCCTAACGAGATAATTGAAAAGTCAGAAACAGAGGCTGCCTTCTTTTCATTAAAAAACCCAAACATTTAAAATACTCTTCATGCGTGAGGGTATGATGAGCATACAGGCATATATGTGACTGCATAGATTACATATTAACAGACATATTAAACATATATAAATGTGGCGTGTTTATGTGGTTTTCATATGTGTTTCACAGAATTACACATAATTCCTTTCCGTAATCACCACTTGAGTTATGCACACAGTTACTGCTCACTCAAAGAGTGCTTGTGTCAGTTCTTCTAAATTTACTTTGAAAATATTAGTGCTAAATTTAGGTATAGTTAATTTTTAACATTAATTATGCCATTCCAGATATTAAAGCCACTGATATCTGCTAAAAATACCAAACACTGTGTCCCATACAGCATTTATGTTGTTTAAACAGACCCTCTACCTAACAGGGAAGAAATACAAATGACACCCAAATGCTCTGCACAGGACACTTCTTCAGAGTACTGCTGGCAGCTCGAGCAATGCCATGCCACCTAAAGTTGCTTGTGGAGTTGGGGAGTTGGTGTGGACAGGTTGTGGCAGGAGGAACAACGACAACAGAGAAGACATCTATAGTCCAATAAAAATTTTCCATGAAACAGTGTTTGCTTAGCATACAACATAAGCACAGATGGGTCTGGTTTTTTTTGCTGTGCTACCCTAAGCCAGCAATAGAAATCTAGTAGCATACAGCTACAAACTGCCACATAGACAACTTGACCCATTTTATAACCTGTGGCCTAAACTTTAGCTGTGGGTTTACCAAAATTCCAATATAAAATGACTTGGAGAACAACAGAACAGCAACAGTTTGTGCAAATTCCAGCTTTACAGTTATTAAATAGACATAGGCATATATGCATTGCCTCTGCAGACAGCTGGTATGTTACATGACATTTTGTAATATACACAACCTATTTTATTCTCATTTTCAAGGATGAAAACTCTGATAACATAAACAGTCAGTACAAAAAGGTGTCATCTATTTGACTACTGAAACAATTTTCAAGTGCAGCCCTACAAGTCAAAGTCCTGTGTCAAAGAATACTGCAAGAGAAGCCAACTCTGAGGAATGGCAATGAAGGGGGCACGTGCTGGGACACCATATGTGCTGCACAAACAAGACCCCTCTCAGCTGCTGCATCTCTCAGCTTCCTTCAGCCTCTCACAAATTAAGTCCAGCTGATTGCCAACTGCAGCTGCAACAGCAAGCAAGTTCTTTATCAGGACTTCTCTATTAGTAGCTACGGGCAACCAACCTTGGAGCTCTGCCTGCTCTCCTACCTGCAGAGGTATGCTTGTGTTTAAGGCCTGAAAAACAAATACATCAGGCTCCTGTAACCAAAAGTTTACCATTTTGATCCACCAATGCCAAGTGAAAATATGTCCTGCATGGTCAGACAGATGGAAGCCCCCTGCATTCTGAGTGGTTGGTCAGTCACATATTGTCTTACAGGCACCTGGAAGGGGCTGCAGGGGGAAGGCAGAGGGGGAACTCACAAGGTAGCAATGGTTACAGGATATAGATCAGAGACACGAGAAATACTTGGATGGCATTACCTGCCACACAGTTTAAATCTGTCAATATCATGCAGAACTTTCAGCTGTGCATCTTCTAATGTGTTTCACAAGAAGCCTGTGTTATGTGGAAACAGGTGAACAAGCACTCTGCAAAAGTAGTATTTACTGGTTTTCTTTGAATTAGAAAGCCTCAAGATGACATACAGGAATTGAGCCCTGTCATCTCTTTGGGGTGAAGTACTAGACTTTGCATATGCAACACAACAGTAAGCTCAGAAGCATCTTGTGTATCCTGATTGCTAGTGTCACCTGTTAAGCTCTAGGCCAAATCTACGTACCATAAAGACCCCTTTCTCAACAGACATAGTTCAGCTGGAGGAGAAAGATGGCAGTAGAGCACACTTTTGATCCCAAGTCGCCTTATAACACCTGATCAAGAAGAGACTCCCTGACCTATGAGGGGAATTCCCCCAACTAACACAAAAGTTTCCATTCCACCAAAATAACTCCCCTGTTCCAGCTCAGCAGGTGAGACTTTAGGACAGTGGAACCATGAAAAAGAGATTATGTACAGCATCCCCCTGTCTGTCACCCAGAGCTTCCTCTGCCCTCTGAGAACACTCCCTTCTACTGGTGCTCCAACAGAGGGGTAGAAGACCGCAAGATAAAGGGTCCCAAGAAGGATAGAGGGATAGAAGGTCCCAAGTACCACTTTTAGGGTGTTGGGGGTTTTTTGTTGTGTTTGGTTGGTTGGTTTTGATTTTGGTTTTAGTTTGATGGTATTAATCCAGAATTCTGGAAAGATGAATGAAAAGCCCTAAAAGGCACTTTGAAAAATTATGTTTCACACCCCATGCATGTTTTAACTTAAGAATCTTGATGGTCCATTGCCACAATATGCTACATCTCCCACTGGTACACCAGACATCATTGTCAAAACACTCAGCCCTTGTCTGTCCATGAAGGTACCTGAACCTTTACAGGATTGTGTTGGATGTTGCACTCCCAAATAACATTAAATGTTCTCAGTCTAGCTGATTAGACACCTCATTCAGGCCCAAGTCTCAGTCTTAAAACACAGAAACCAGGTGTTCCTACTGAAGGGGCTGAGTCTAACATGTATATGTCAGTGCACTTCCACTCCACTCATGGGGTCAGGATGATATAAAAAAATAATAGACACCATTGTCTTTTTCAGCACAGCTGGAGCTGACATGGGTTTTACCCTGAACGTGAGACAATAGAAGTCATCGACTCTTTTCCTGAAGAGCTGTAAGTCTTCCTTCCACAGGAAAGCATCCTGGGTGCCTCAGCCTGGAGGGCTCAATTGTCAAAGCCACTGTAACTTCACTACTGACCAGCAAATTACTGGTGTGGATGCAGGACATGCATGAACACACATGGGAAAAAAATGAGCCTCCACAGCCAGGAAACTGGGACACCCACCTGAGGGTGGGGAATCCTCCATTTTGGTCACCAAATGGAGCATGGAAGCAATCATATGAGCAGGAGCAAGAACAACAGCCCTTTTCTTACCAGTCATGAAAAACAAAATAAAACTTTATACACTGAAAAAAAATCTCTAACATGGAAGGAAGGACATGGGCAGTAGCCAAGTAATTGTGCTATTGCCTTGCAGCAAGACAGAAATTTGGATTTGAACAGAGGAGACAGGTAACTGAATTAATTTGTCTCAAAAGTCAGCAACCCTCTTGCAGTCTAGAGAATGCCGAAGTTTAACACTAGCGTCTGGGTTCCACTCAGAGACCCAAATATCTGCAGTCCACCAAAGTCCTCTGACAGTCTTTTACATAGCTGCTTCCTCTCCCAAAGTGCTGCTTTCCCCTCAAGTTAAGTGGTTCATATCACCCCAATAAGCTCATTATAACCAACTACGCTGGTACTTTCTGCATAGCTTCTGACATTCTTGTCTGCTGAAACTCCTCTGACCTTGGGGCTGTATCCCACGGATCCTGCTTTAATCCACCCCTACATTTTTCCTTAATGAGGTTCATATACCCCTATGCACCATACACAAACACACACACAGACAACGTTTTAAATAATTAGTAGTTTTCCCTTAAGGGTAAAAATGTGCTGTAATAGTATTTCTTTTTGTTATGAAATAATGTAAACGATCTTGGTGTGGTAATATTTCATAATAGGTCTGTGTTATGCAATTAAGGCTGTAGGATTCAGATGACTTACGTGCACCTGGAGATACTGACAGATGCTGGGGACTTGGAGCTGTTGAAAAGCACATATCCCTGTGCTTACATACACACACACATGGGTAAACACACGCACAAAACGACATGCATCATCTGTCTACATCCTTTTACAAAAAAATACTAGGTACAGTAAGGTATGTGTAGTTTAATTTCTGGTAATTTCCTGTTCTCTTCAAATGAAGATCCCTTTGCAAATCTTGTGGCCCTTTTTTAAGGAAGGTAGATCTCCTGCCTTCTCTTCTGTAAACCTTGTTGACTTCAGCAAGGCCAGGGCAACTCAAAATTCTCAACTTTGATTTTTACTCTTTTCCTCAGATTTCTGTTTAGCTTGAAGATAAAAATGCAGAAACTTGCCAAATGCTCATGTTTGCAAAGCAAATCCTACTGCCAAGAACATAATTATTTATTTGTTTAGTGACATTTTTCCTTCTCCTTTAACATCATTGGGTTAAGACAATGTGAACGACAGCATTCTCACGAAAAAGTTTCACACTTCATCTTCCTCTTTCTTTAATTCCAACAAAGGCAGTGGCTGACTTTGCATGACCAAAGGTTTATCTCAAAATCATCGCAGACCATGTGGTTGTGCCTAGAGAAGTTCACCATCCATGGAGTTAAACATCAGAGTGTTGGTTGCCTCAGCACAAGCACAATCACATGCCTGTCGTGACAGCATCAGGCACTTTTTCACACTTTCCATCATCCCACAGATCCTTCCATCTCAGGACTGTGGGATAGCAAAACCGTGTAGGAAAGGTAGGCTTTTAATACTCACCAAGAAGTTGGTGTGAGAAGGGAAGTAATCTGTTACTGCAGGGACAGAACAGAAAGATCAGTGTCTGGGGGATAAGAAAGATGACAAGTAGGTTCAGGATCAGTCTTATTTAGAAGATAATACTGAGATAATGAGAATTGTAGTCAAAAAGTGTCAAGCCTATGCAAGATTAAAAGGTAGAGACAGGTTTTCTTGAAACAAAATTTTACTAGCTCACCACTCTAAAAAGAAACTGGGCTGTTTCCCTGTGATTTCCTTTTTCTCCTCTAACTCACAGTCTGCCCCATCAAGTCCCAGGGCCAGACCCAGGACAGGCCACAGTCCAATTCCACTGCATGAGTGAACACACAGACGTGGCTGGCACTGATTACTGCACAGTTACAAATCTGAAACACAGAGCAACAAACTGACACCAGAGCATCTATATGTACACTGTACCAGCTATGACCACTCCTGGAAATGGTCTGTAATCTACAGCACCTGCATGACCCTGGCACACTTTGCTGACATCATGCACATATAGCCTACCTGTCCTTGTAGCAAGCAACTTCTGTCTCCTGTAGGGAGGATTTCACACTGCACTGTGAAATCCTCAGTGCTGGACTTCTTGAGCTCAATCTGACACCAGCTCAGGGCACAGAGCAGGGTCTTGGGGCACACAGGAGGTAAGTGCATTACAGCAGTACACTACACTACAGTACAACACAACGGAGTGTAAATCTGAGGCTCCTCTCCCACCTGCCCTTTACATGATAGTTTGCATCCTCTAGAGCTTGTCTCCAGGAGAACTTCAGTCAATTTGGTTCCAAGCCCAAGGGATTCCAGGATTACTAACACCACACTCACGAGGAGACAGTTTTTCAAAGTCAGCCTCGCAAGTGAAGTTCAGTGGCCTTGAAGGAAGGTCTGCTGTGGAGCACATGCTGAACTCTCTGACAAGAAGTGCCACATTGCCTGCCCTAAGCATGTAACTTATGTGTGAATGAAGACCAAATTGGGGAGCCTAAGTTACCTCTAGAAGCAACAGAAAGGGGTTGATGCTGTCAGGAGGGATGATTTGGCACACTTACATCTATCTGGGTACCTCCAGTAGGCAGTGAGCATTCATTCCACTTAATCAGTATAACAAATTATTGGTTTGGGGAATTATTGATCCTGACAACCTCCAACAAATAATAAGAATCCTTAATATATCACAGGATTTGACCCTAAGGAGCTGTACCTCACATACACAAAATGACGCCAGACAAAATACTTTGCACTGATATTAAAATGAAATCCCTACCTTAGAGACTTGGTTTTGGTTCAGCTTGCTGCATCCATCATTCCAGGATATGTTCCTGTGCTACAGAGATAACAAATACTACACCCCTTTACCTAAACCCTTACATTTCATCCTTAAGCCAACAGTTATGCCAAAATTATCCAATACGGAAAATACTTCTAAAAATACTGCACTGTCAGTCTTTTATGCCATTCACCTGTAGGTGCATAGAGAATCCAAAGGTCTTTTTCCTTTTTCCATTCAGCAACTCTGTCAAACCACACTTTTAATCCAAGAAAAGGTTGTAAGGCAAACACGAGAACCCCATTTGACTCAGATGTGCATCAGCGATTTTTTTTCCCCTGCATGAATAACTGTCACTCCCATTTTCACTTTGGTAATTACAGAAGATGAGCTGATTTTTAATGTTTGTTCCAGCAGAGTTGAAGGTGTTGATTTCATTCAGACTTTAAAGTCTAATTCATGCAGCTGATCCACAACATTAACCGGAGTGCAGGTTTCATCAATTTGGTAAACTGTCTTCATAACAGCAGATGGTAATTTGTTGATACTTTAGTCTTTAAATGGACTCTGTTACAAAACCACTTTAAAAAAAAAAAAAACCAAACAAAAAAACCCAAAACCCAACAAAAATTGCCCCCTCCCCAGTGTTAAGATAGTTTAACCCAAAGAAATTGCTGACAGATTTGTTTTCAGCCCAGAAGAGTAAAAAGCTGACAACATATTTTTTGCTGGATATGGTAACTTAGGTTTATTTTTAGGGTTTGGGTTTTTTTTTTAAAGTACACCAAAATAGCAGTGGGCTTAAAAATCACCATCTGCTTCTAGCAATGAAATAATTCTCTGAAGAATAGATAACAGGCATAAAAAGTCCACCCCCAACTCTTTCATTCTCCACAGCAAGACTGAAAGTCAAAAGTATATATTACTTTGAAGCATTATTTATTTAATTAAACAATATTGCAGGGTCACAACACCCCTGTAAGTGTTCAATATACCTATTTATCAGTTATCACCAGCATAAACTGTTTACATTCCAGTCAGGATTAACTGATTGGCAAGTGCTACTGCTATTGCTTCCGTGACTTAGAATAAAGCTGCTAACATTTACAGCATAATAAAGACTCTCCCCATTTCTTTCTTTAACTTTGATTTAGTTCAGGTGGGAAAGATTCTAACTTGTAGGGAATTTTTTTTTTTTTTTTAATGCCTATTAAAGCTATTCTGCAATCAGTATTTGCATGTAAATAAATCTGAGCTGGTTCGCATCCAGCTAGTTCGGATCCTACTAACAGTGAATCAGTGTGTCAGTTCAAGATGGTGCAGGACCTGGACATTTGCTCGCTGGCTGAAGCCTGTCAGCACAGTTTCTCAACCCTCAGCAGAGTTAATGCCTCTGACAGCTCGAATGACTGCACGAGAAGACAAAGCCTGGCCCCCATGTCCTGTGCTCTATCCATGCACCAACAGCCTTAGAAAACAGTGTGGTATTACTGCTATCACCCTTGTGTCTTTAGAAATTTACACAATGTCAATGGGGCTCGAAAGAGGTGGAGGAGGATCCATCAGCTTTCCATGAAAATGGGTTTGATGAAAGAATAAATGCTCAAGTTAAAGTTCCTGTTCCACCTCCCTCGCAGAGGAAAACTGGCACAACTTGGTTGTCACGCGTCCTGCGAGGGCTCCAGCCACAAACAGCACATACCCAAGGTCAGATGGCACACACCCCCTCCCCTCAGCAGGTGATGTCAGGGGAGTGGGAGCACCGACTGCACGAAAGGATGCCACCTTGCCTTTGGTGGCAAAGGCCAAAGAGGAGGAGAAAACAGGTTTCACTGTTGGGAGTGGCGATGGGACTGTGTTCGCTGGTTCTGTGATTTCACCTAAGATGACAAATTCTCAGTTGCAGTAACTGCAGTTTAAAACATTTCAAGGTTTTGAACAACAGAACAGCATTTATCTTTTTAGTATCATTTTCCAGAAAGGTACTTCGGTTTGTTGTTTCCACCCCCCACGAAATTCCATTTAATAAACATCTTTTTCAGAGATTAAGATCAAATCTTCTGAAGATAAAAAATGAGATAAAACACTGCAAGATACTTCAAATAACACATAATATGAGTTATAAACAACTAAGTTCACAAAATGAAGAAGTAGTAGTGTTTAACAAGTACCATTTCTGACAAATAAGTCTTACTGTATTTATTTAAAATCAAACATCACAACAGAAACAATTCAAAAAAGGAGATGCCCATAGTGCATATTTATACTTGGTGGATCAGAATTTTTGTGAAATTAAGTGTCTAGCATTGAAAAGACCTGCTAGTGACCACTGCAGGAACAGTATTTAGGCTGACTTTCACATTTTGAGAGCAGAAAAATAATGGAGAAACATATGTTTTGTCATCATACCTTGCTTTGGCAAGGACAGAACTTCTTCACAGTAACATGCAAGAATCCTCTCTCTCTAGTAAACAATTAAGAGATATTTTATTTGTGAGGGAAATTTGGTCTTTTTTTTTTTTTTTTTTCTGAGTCAGTAGTCAACAACAAGAGAAAGGAATTTCTCCAAGAAAGGGGAAAAAAGAAAGTAATTAAGGGAAGTGGTGGGTTTGGAAACTCTAGTATTCTCTGGACATTTTCAAAGGGGACCCTCTTCACTGAAGAACAAAAAAGAAAGAACCGACTATGAATAGCCAAGATTCCTAGTGATCTCACTGGGAATTACACATTTATTTGGAAGGCATTAAAGGAATAAAACTGCAGAAGCAAGATCTGATCCAAATTTTGTTATGGAAATGGAAAAAGAAAATTTTGTTTTCTTTTTGTTTTCTGAATTAAGCTTTTAGTTCCCAGTTAATGACACACTAGTAAAAGTAGAGAATTGCAGGGGAAGTGATGAAGGAGAGATGCCATTTTGGGTTGGGTTGGGGTTTTTTATATTACTTATTTAGGTTGCGATTTACTCAGATTTATTGTCATAGGACTCTCTCTCCTACTGACTACATCTCTCCAAAGTGGCATTCAGACACATGGGAAACAGGGCATATCACAGATTGTAAATGTTTCACTAGAGTCTGTAGGTGAGCAAAGAGTGCTGTACAACTGCACAGGATCCAGTGTTCATTCCAGACAACATATTCCTTTCTTCACAGTAACATACAGTTTTGGCTGGTTCTAATTGTATTTCTCAGTCTGAAACAAACAATCCATAGAGTCCTCTTTCTTTCACAGTCTGGATGCTCTCATGATTTGTTTGATCCCACCAAAGTAGCTTTTGTTAGTGCATGGAGTCACCTAAACAGGCACCAAAATTATCTCACAAACAGGTTCTCCCATCACTGCTAAGAAACACTTAGGCCAGCTGGGCTCATCCTGTGCACACATATCCTTGCATCTGAACCCAACCCAGCATAAAGGATTCACCTTTTGTGCTGCAAGGTTCTGAAAACTCTCAGCTTTTGCTGGACCCAGAATGAGTTCAAGGCACTCAGCAACTGAGTTTGCATAGCAGGACCTTTCTAGCTGCATATCACAGGCATGAGATTTTTTTGTTTCTTCTCTCAAGTTATAGGTACACATAGGGGACTAACAAATAATGCAGATTTCAAGAAAGCAACTGATCCAATTTGATCTGCTATTTTTCTTTAAAATTAATACATTCAGGCCACGTACAAACCATCCAGTCATATCCTGTGAAGGTTTAAACAGCGAAACCACAAGGGAAAATAAACTAACATCTCTTCCCTTTTTATCTTAAAAGTGTCTGAAATGAATTGGTTGCTAAAGAAACCTGATATAATTGTGACAGAGTGTTTTGAAACCCTTAGTGGAGTTCATCTGAAACCTCAGCATAACAAGTGGCCTCTTATCTGCGTACTATTCCAGGAAGAAATGCATGGCATTTCGTCATCACAGCTGAAAGACTAGCTGGCTCTGCACGTAGGCTAGGCGAGAATAAGAGCCCTCAGCTATAATGAGGGCACGCTGGTAGCTAATGCTTAGTCAGAGGCCATTTCCTTTAGCCTTTGCTACTGCCTGTAGGAGCTGGAATGCAGGAAAAGGCAAAAAAAGTAAAGCGAACACGCTGAAGGTCAATGTTTACCTCTCCTACTTGTTCTCAAGCGAAGATTATTTCTGAAGAAGTGGCACGCACACATTAATGTCGTGGCATCCTAAACCACCCTCCCCCCCACCCCATCACAAGGACTTCAAATAGCTCTATTTAATGTGGCTGTTCGTGAGCAGGATTACTTACAGGAGAGAGGAGAATCATAAAAAAAGCAGATGTCTTTTTTTTTTTTTTTTCTCTCCAGTCTGACATTTAAAGGCAAATTAGTAAGTGGAAGTTTAATACAGTTATTTCCTTGTGAAAACTGATCTTGAATTTCCAAGCAGGCAAACCGACTTTTCTCCTTCAGAAAGCTGTTGAAACACAGATAACTTGTAGCAATTACTTGAAACCAGAGGATGAATTTTCATATGTGAAGGAATTTAGTAAGGAATAGTTCTTTTTATAGGCTTTTCCTCTTTTGTACATTCTGAAGATGATAACATGAGTGATGCACTGTCATCATGCTTTTTAGCATAGGAATCTGCAAAATTTGAACATGGAATGATTCATCAATAGAATATGAAAATGTTAAATGTGAATGTGTAGCAATGTTCAGGCTGTATGTTTGCAAGACACTTCGTTCAGGACGACATTTTGCTTTCATACTGTGCCTGCAGAAACATCAGCAATTATTGGGAATTTAATCTGCACTAACTATGCTGATTTAAGCATACAGTTGTATGTACTGTACTACTGAAGACACTGGACTGAGTCATTTTACATACATGCAGTTGCTGGTCTAAATAAGGGCTAGATTTGACTTGTTCTGTTTAACTCACTGGCTGAACACTGAAAATAGTTGGCACAGATTTTTCTCAGGAAATTCAAACTTACACAAGCAGAGGAAAAATATTGCAAATGAGATGCTGCTGTGTGCAAAAATTCTTCTTGGGCAAAACTTTAAACCCCAGAAATAAATCTTGTTTTCAGTTCTCACAAATAGGCTTTTCTATTCAACTCTGAAGGTTTAAAGCAGTTGTTAATCAAGTACTGTACACAGTACTAAGCAGGAAAGTGTTCAGTTATTTCTGAAATACGTTATTTTGAGGCTATGTTTGAATCTTCCATATTTATGTGATGAGAGTTATGTCACAAAGTTAATCATTCCCAGGATTCTAGCATTTGGGGTAATGAAAAACTTCTTGTGCAAGCAGTCATTAATCAGTGAGTCTAACATTGCATAATGCTTTCTGAAGCATGTGTTATGTGATCAGAGTACAAGGCTGCATAATACAGCAAAGTGTTTATGCCATATGCTGACCTTTTCTAAAGCAGAAATGGAGCCATGTGATGTGCCGCTCCTGCCAGCAGTTGCTTATTGCCAATAATTAAGTTTGATGATATGAAGAAACACAAACTTGTATTGCTTTAGAGTTCTAAAAGGAAGAAGCTTTGAAGTTTTTGGCACTGCGAAGCACAAAGATAGCCAACTTGGCCTGGATACACTACCGTTGTCCATTACAGGCACCGCCCATCAAAACTGGAATCAAGTGCCCTGCTCAAGTGGTTACTGGCATTTGTGTAAAGGAAAACATGTGCATCTTTACAGGACTGCTGTATTAACCAGAAGAGCATAAAGGTCACAGGAACAAAGCAGCCAAAAGCATGCTTGGTACCTCCAATCTCAGAACATCACAATAACATTTGATGTTCTTGTGCAATAAATGCTAGTAAGCAGCTATTACTTAATCTCCTACTAGTATTACACAAAAGTATACTTGTGAAATACTTCAGATAAATATGCTGTAATTATATGAAATATAAAAACATGTGTAGGACAAAATGTTTTTGTAACTCTAAACTCACATACCTATGGAGACGTGGGTTTAGTGAGCTATTTTAACAATCCTTTAAATGCTTCTGTGAACAACATTAAAACTACGTGCTGGAAGCAGAGTGGGCACATGGACATACATTTTATAGATTATGCATATGCACACACAGAGTGTGACCAAAAGCTTGTCCTGTACGCATCTACTTTGTGTCTGTTGGCAGAATCAGGCTACTGAGCTGGAATAACCAGCTTCATGTAACTTTTTTAGCACAGCCAACTACAGCTATGACCCTGTTGCTACACCACCACCTCCCCTCTGAATTGCTACTGTTCCCTTCTACCTCACTGATGACAGCCTGACTACTCCGGGGACACAAGTGGCTATTATATCCCTTGCTTACTTTAAGGAAGTATTTTCAGGCTTAACTAAGAATCCTAAAGAGCAAAGCAGATTAGAAGCACCATCACAAAATGCACACAACTAAGACATTGCTCTAGTCTAGAATTCAGATTCTCAAAATTCCTGCTGGCATTTGGCATCACAAAGTCATGACATGAAGCAACAGCACTTGGAAAGTGCTGTATCCAAGGCCTTTTGGGATTCATGAATTAAACCTTCCACACCTAAGGAGTCTGACTCAGTAGGCATCTTCATGTTTAGCAGACAGGACTCCACACAGTACAAAGGAGATTCTGGGGACAAGAGGAAAGTGAGCAGAGCTCTCATCCTTACCGTGTCATCTGTTCAAAAACCACTGTGGTATTTATGCGAAGGTCATTATCTCTATATATCAATAAATTCACTTGTAGAATAAATAATTAAAGTAGAAAAAATGAATCAGAAGTGACTTCAGAGCACCCATACAAGTCACTACTATACGAGAGTTTGGCTCACGTCAACCAAGTGAAAGGAGAGAGCAGAAACTGAGTTGCTTTGCTGTTTCATGAGTCCTTCATCTACTGAACAAATATACATATGGAGGGGCTGTAGCATATCCTCTTCACTTTTTCGAAAAGACTGATTTCAGACAAGACTTGTAAGAAAGGGTAAGAATCCAAGGTGAAGAGAGAAATTTCATTCCACCCAAAGTGGAAAAGAAACACGTCCATGTGTCCATTTACAAGCTAGTAAATTAAGCAGAACCCTCCTCATTATGGTGCTTTTGCAGCTCCCACCTTCTTTCATATGTTATATGTACACTCTAGGAATCATGTCTGGATGTTGTGAACTCTACTAGTCATCAGGGTTCGGGACTCAGGTGCTGTAACCAACCAACACAGAAAAAAACCACTTTGTGGAGCTGCTCATGAAGATACTAGAAATGACTGTGCTGAAGTTGACTGTGACTAAAACGGGCAGGCTGAACCCACCCTACAAAACCTGCTTCCTACCCTTCCCAGACTTGGAAGTGTGCTCCCTGGCTCTCTTCTCCTTTCACCACTGCTTGGAAGAGGAGGCTGGCCAAGAGAAGACAACTACAGGACAACGGGAACCACAGACCCTGAGGTGTCAGTAGCTGGGGATACTTACATATGTTTACAAAAACAGTTCAGCTACAGACCAGCTCTGAAGACAACAGTCCCAGCATTTCAGACTTATTACACAAAAAATAAAGAGTCAAACTCTTGCCACGCAACCACAGAGATGTATTATTAACGTTTATATGCAATGAAAACACAACCTTCACAACTCTATCCTTACAACTAAATTTTTTACTTTGTCTTTCTAAGCTGGATGAAAGAGACAAGTTTTTAAAAAATTTGTACAACTGGCATCAGAACTTTTAACATTCTAGAAAGAATTGAGCCAAAGATGATATCACAAAGTCCCTTATGCTTAAGGGAAAATGTTAAATCAATTAGCAGTTGCCAGAATAAAGAAGCAACAATTTGACGTATAAGTTCCTTAAAAAAATAACACACTTTTCATGTTCTTCTGAAAGTGGCTATATATTATGCAACAAGAAAACTGTACCATATTCTCAGCTCTTTAATGTTACAAAAGCTTTATTAGCATATGCTTCAGAAATTATAATCAAAGGGTAGTAGTCACCAGCCAGAACTTTGAAGAGTTTATAAACATACATGTACAGACTATGCCTTAGAGGGTTAATGTACTATTTTGAACTCAAGTATTGCAATAGGACTTAGCTTTGACACAGAACGTTCACACCCTCTGTAATAAATTCTTTTAACATACTTCATATTTCTTCCCATGTGAATGAGTGTCCTTGGAAGAATTATCTACTAGATAAAAGCTGGAGATGAAATCTAAGTCTAGACTTATTAAGGGGGGTAGAGACTGATCTTATAATCTACGACAGTTGTTGATTAATGAGCTGCTCATGATTGCTGTAGGCCTCCCCAAGCTGCAGGAGCGAATGATACTATGGTACTGGGAGGAATGTGCTATCTGGATGCCACACCTTTGTTGAAACTTAAGAACTGCCTTTGACTCCTGCTACATTTATTCTAGCCTTGAACTACCACATGTACACACTGAGATACAGGGTGACACACATGCATCCCCTCACTACTTGACTGCTGCTTCTGTGGCAGAATTTCTGTGCTAGCAGAACACATGGCAAGTGTGGCCACTTGTAGCAGGCACAGCACATGTTGTGTGGGGTCAAGTATTCTGCTGGTAGTGCTCCTGCACAAACAAATTCAAAACTTCCTGGAGCAGAATAGTGGCATCACATCCTGAGGGCATCTGGTCTTGCCTGACAGTCTGGATAATTTTATTTATACGTATACATATGCATATGCACATTCACATACATATGCATGCATATGACATGTCAGTATACACACACATATAGAGCATAATAAGTACATTGTGAAAACACAGCAATCTGCATAACTAAAGAAACTTCTATTGAACTCTGCTTCAAAGTTGAAACTGAACGTGGTTTAAATCTATAATAAAAAGGTATATTACCCAATATTTAGTGATAATGTGGTAATCTCTGATTATATCTTTCAAAGACCTTTCAGGAAAATTTTTTAAACTTTAATAACTTTCCTTATAAAATGCCAGTGCTCTTAAAGTGAAAACAACCCATAGAAATTCTTCAAAGTATTCCCTGCACACTCACGTCTGAGCTTCAGACTCAGAGGAAAGAAAAGCTAAGAGAAAAAAAAAGGGGGGCACAAACAGAAAAACTAGCTACTGTAGTACGCAAGAGGAATTTCATTACCTTTAGCTGAACACAACTCTTCTTTTGGTTTATCTGCTTGCAATTATCCTTTTTCTCATTTTTGGAGATAGTTCTAAAAGTGTGCAGAAAAAGAACATCTTAAAATAACCACATCACCATGAACATTATCACACCTCGACTACACTGACTGCATCAGCCTCAGTAGACAATGAAGCCCTGTAGCTTTTCAACACTGTCATAAGGTACAAGAACAAGGCTAAAATTCCACAAATGAGACAAGAAAGCACATCTTGTTCCATTTCCATGCACACCACGCGAAAGAACAATGATTTTCAAGTAAATCTTTTAAAACTGTAAATAAATCCTCTGTCTAATCTCAGCAGACACCTTTTCAGCGATTTGCGTGCATGGAAAAGGAACGAAATAAAAACTATGTGTTGATAAATTAAGATCTTTCAATTACTCTTTTCACTTTGCATCTGTGAGTTGGGTTTGGTATGTGAAGTGACACTAGTATCAAACCCTTTACTTTACTCCCTAGGTCTCCCAAAACCAGACTCCAAGCAGCATGATATTCTGCCCTCTTGTATGTTGTTCTCTTCAACAAATCTGACTATGATTAAATGAATCAAAGAGCAATGACTGAGTAAAACATGAAGCAGCTGAGAATGATACATCGTGATGTTTACTATTCTGAATGCAGCTGGTTAAAAGCAGTTCTAGAAAAGCATTGATATGAACCTTGGTGTAGGACTATGAGTAATGCCACACAGAATTTCAGCAACAATTGGGCACCAATGGCTCAGCAAATGTCACAGAAATGTTCCACAGAACAACATCTCCAAGAGCTCTTAACTGTGTCTTTACATAGCCTTAGAATAAATAAAACACCACTTTTCTTCATAGCAGGTGAGCTACTCAAAAGTATTGAACTGACTTAAGCCATGCAGACAATCATGAAAACTTTATCCAGAAATTTAGTAAAACTACTAAGAATGTGAGCTACTTCAATAACATTGAAAATACAAATGGCTTGACAGACTAAAGGTTAAAATGATATGTGTTATATAAAGTCACACATTACCTTCTGCATGAAACTGAGAATTTCTAGGCAATTTAGTAAGTTGAACTTACACTCTTGAGATGTTATAAGCTGAAGGTAATGGACCTACATGTGTTATAACTTTTCAATACCCAACTCAGTGAAGTGCAGAAGAACTCACTATCTACTTGAGCTCAACAGAAGCAGGAGAAAAAGATGCTTCTGTGTAGGGACCATGAGATAACCTTTCAGAAAACCAGTGGGGACCAGCACTGATTCATCCATGGAGTGGATTTAAAGTGCAGAAAAGCACGGCTTTACCAGGAACTGAAAGAGTCGAGCGTAGGTGCTTGAAGGATGATTTGCCAGATCATACCTTTCACGTGGAAAAGTCAGCCCTTATAAGAGCATTTCTCTTACAAATCATCCTGTTGTGGAAGCAGAGTTCTAATATTGCTATTAATCATGAGCACTGCAGACATCATAACACGTCACTTAATAACAGAGATAGGGATTAACACATCTTTTGCTAAAATATTGTTCCTTCAGAACTGTTTCAACATCACTCCAAAGTACCTTTAAAAATTGTCCGACTGACACTCACTTTGTAATGATATTCAAACTGTTGACTTCAAAGCAGGGACTCAAATTGCCATGATATGACACTATCTCTTCCTGAGAAAAGGAATGGAGAGACCACTGCGACAGCAAAATTATTTTCTGAGATCAAAACTACTAGTTAAAGGCATGAATCTACACAGTCTTATGCCACAGTATTTAAGATTATTAGATGTTTTTAAATGGATATTCACAGAAGCTACTTAATCAGTGCTTGTTAGAAAAAGAGGCAGCTCGACAACCACACTGTATATCAAAGTTATGAAACAGAAATCCATCAGCACAGACTTAATATTTTTTTTTTCCTATTAACATAATTATTTCCTAGTCAGTAAAAATGAAAATGACATGTTAGCATTTCAAAAACAGGAGAAAATGACCCTCTAGGCTTTATATGACTATCAAAACAAGCACCAGTACTTTATTTGCAAATTATTGTGCATGAAATGATCGACTCAGCAAGTTTACCAGTCAACAAAGTGTGAGCTCTACCAGTTATAATCAATTTACATGCAATGGTATGTCTAAATATGAATGTAGATGAGTTCTTGTCATTTCATGTTGATGAGCTGCTTTATCATCACAGATATGGACAGTGACCATAGTTAATGTTGCAGAAACAGCAAAGCAGTCACAAGTTTCATGAGCCAATGGTATCCAAACACAAATAAATTTGTTTTCATATAAAAAGACAGCCTCCGACTGCTAAGCCATGTTTATTTTCCAGTCAAGTTAACAAAAATACTTTCAACGAGGTTATTTCCAGACATTTGCTGTATATGTCATGTCCACTGCAAATACAGAGTATGAACCACAACCGTTTTCTCACCTCGTAACCTACTGCATTTCTCTTTAGATATATGAAAAGAACTCTGAGGCCACCATAGAATAAAGAACGTTTCAGTATCATCCCCCTTGTATATAAATATACATTCCTAGAACCTGCAAAAGTAATATTTTGCAGATTAAGATAATTCTAGTTTCTTTAACAGTGCATTAGTCACATCCCTCCACAACCATCTTTAATACAATCATCAAAAAATTAAAATAACTGGCTCAAGTGAAATAAAGTTCCTTCACAGCTGATAGTGCTGATCAGATGACACATTGGAAGAATGCAAGACAAAGACAGGTTTAACATACAAGATGTATAATTAAAGACTGGCCTCAAAAATGTTTCATTTAATACAGTTAAATTAATATAATGGCAACAATTTAATCAAAAGGACACCATTATGTGCTGAAGTGAATTTCATTTTACTAAGGACAGTGTAAATAAGATCAACTAAGCTTAACATTTTCCAAACAATAATCCTTTTCATTTCCCTTAGCTTTATTAACAATGTACATATTCAGATAGAATACTCAAATATGATTTTTACTGATATACAGAATCATTTAAATGCATATTTGGTACAATTTCTTATTTTTGGTGTTCAGTAGTTGTCTTGCTTTGATAAAATGATACAGCATATTTATGCCTAACATCACCGATATGTTTTTGTCTATGTAAAGAATTTACAGAGCTTTGTTCAATTGTGGAATGGTATGTTTCACACACGCAAAATTTTGAAAATGCTGCATGAACCTGTGACCTTGCCAATACACAGATCAAAACCATGAGAAATTGTAATGAGCATGAGCTGACACACGTTCAGAATGTTGTAACATCTGTATGGTTTGCTGTTACTTTGGTGGCTGTGATATTCCAGGTGCAGATGCAAAGTGCACCTTAATGGTCCTCATAGAAGTACTTTTATCCCCCTGTGTTTTAAAGGCATCAGATTCTTTTATTCTCCCTTGTAGCGAGGAGGTCTCTTCTCCTTAAACGCAAGAAGACCTTCAATTCTATCTTTTGTTGGAATAGTCTGCAATGAGCAGAGTAACACTTCATTATAGACACCAAAAACAACACCAAGAAAAATATTAGCATACAAATCCTTGTTTTTCAACATACCCAGGACGACACACACAATACAACAGAAAAATTAAAAGCTGTCTAGTCAGAGACAGGAAAGTACCAGACACTTCAAAGGCATGACATGTGGCCGTGAAGCAATTTGAGAGAAGGACTACCTTTTCTCCAAACAGATGTCTGTAAGAAACTCTTTAGGGTTTGTTTTTGATGTTTCGGTGGTAGGTTTTTTGTTTTCGTGTTTGTTTGTTTTGTTCTGTTTGGTTTGGTTTTTGGGGGGGAAGGAGGCCATTAATCAGATCACCATATGTCTTAAACAAGCATCTAAAGCCGAGGTTTCTATTTCCATCATTAAAAACTTGTCTCGAAGGCCAAGAACATTCAATCTCAAACACATCATTCCCATGTTTCACAGGCAAGGAGGTTTGTCTTGATTTTCTGTTGGTTAGCACATATGCCATTAGGGGCACAGTAATGAACTGCCCTTCATGTTATTTCATGTCAAACCAAAACAAAGCAAAAGGAAGGCAGTTCTTGGACTAGATGCACGGCAATGTCTGACTGGCTTGTAGTCCCTCTCTACCTTCACCCTAACAGCCCTGGCAGGGACATGTTATTGTGCACCTCCTTCCTGAAATTCCTTACAAAATCAGAATAAGCAGATGGAAAGTCTAAACACAATGCCAAAATGTTTGCAGAAGAAATCATAGAACAATTCCTAGTTGAATTTCCATGTTTCATAACAGGCACCAACAAAGCCTATTTTCTGTGGGTTTTTTGGTGTAATCATATTTACATACCTGAGCATAACAAGCTTCTTCAATTGCTAAACCTGTTACTAAGTCGACCTGAGGAAAAGAATACAATGTTTTTTAAAGGAATATTTTTTACATTTATTATATATTATTTCCACATAAATACTGTGTTTCTGTACGCCACATACTATAACACCCCTGCAAAGTTCTTCTACCTTACTTTAACACAGAAATGCTACACTGACATATGGTGACAGTGGTTAGTATTTGTCTAACAGCTTCCCTATTTGGCAATACAATTAGTATGTAATACACTCAAAAATGTATGCTCTTTGCTACAAATCATCTGGGTAGGCAACAACCATTAGCTGCCTGCACATTTGTAATAATTTCACTTACTACAGGGGAAAAGATGTAGTGCATGATTATTTAAAATCTGTTCTGAAATAAGTTATCTTCAAAATATCATATAAAAACACGACATCATGCCACAAAAAAATAGAAATTCGAGCTTAGAGGGGTTTAAAATAGGGAAAAAAAGAGGCCAATGGCCATTCTGCATCATCATCTATTTTTAATACATTTATTTTCTTTGTGAGCTGGCCTGAACAGTTGAAAAAGCTGAATTTTGCCCTCAATATTTCTCTGTCTTAAGCATCAGCTGCTGCAGAACTCACTAGTTCTCCACTTGACCACTGGAAGGACTGTGGCTACACACCACAAGCAATTTTCAAGGGGAGATAAGCTACAGGATAGGTTACCAAAGGAAGCTGTAAAATCTGTGCCATGGAAGTTTTGTAAAAATAGCTTGGATGCTCGTGTGCCTTGGTTGGTTTTAATAAGTAGATCTTTGTCTTGTGGCCTCAAGGTTGAACTAGAGATGATCACTCAGAGTCTTTCTAACCTTAATGTCCATAATTCTATAAACATCATCATTTTGACCTCTCAGTCCACTATATCTGGTAGCCAGACAATTTATCTTGTTGCACTCTGAACCCTGGGTACCACTGAAATAAATCCTGAATTCCATCATTACTTGCTATGGAAACCTAACAAACACACTCTTTGCACAACAGCATCAGAGTTTGGTTCTCACACCACAACTTACTGGTGGAACTCAATTATATTGCTGGTTGCTTTTGGGACTTTTAAGAAAAAAAAGGACCATTCTTAAATTTGTCTCCTTGGATTCCATGTTGCATACAGTGTGATACCCTTTTCCTTTTACCAGGCTCAGCTACAGGGTGTTCCGCTGCAGAGCTTAACTTTAAACATGGACAGTCCTGCTGAACTCAGCAAGAGGACCCATATGCCTTCAGTAAAACACATGTCCAGACGTGTTCAGGACTGGATTTTAAGGAGCTTTAGAGCTAGGTCAATAATGTACAAAAAGGAGTGGCGATCAGAATCAAACATGAAATCAAGCTCCAGATACAACTTTAACGCTAAGCTCTATTAAACTGTTAAAAAAAATACATGCCCTTCAGCCTGAAGGCTGAATCGAGAGCATTGACAGACTTGACAGAGTGTAACTTTGATCATTGTTTCCCACCTAGGATTTGAAATACAATTTGTTCATAGTAGTTTGTGTTTAGTTTCTAGTATTCATAATTAGCAGGGTGCACTACTCCTGAAAAGGCATGAGGTTACTAAGCTTCGTTACAGAAATCAGCATCTAGGGAGTCCGAGACATAATAAAACTGCATTTCATCCTTTGGAAAGTTTTGACCAAAGAGATTTTGAAAGACTATACAGTGAGAAACTAAAACAGTTCTAGAAAAAAATCACCACAGCAGAACTGTTGCCAACCTGATTTCTGCTCACTCTCATGGAAAGTACAGATCCTTACCTCCATTCCCTGATTGATAGCCAGTTTTGCAACTCTCATTGCTACTGGTCCCTAAAATGAAAGAAAAAGTTTATTCACATATGATCAAAACCTACAAGATGTGTAGCTGAAGAGTCTGCACCTCAGTGTTCTTATATCAGGACCTAGACTTTGGACTCTCATTAAATTTACAGTAATGGGTCAAATATCCTAGATTTCATCACTGTAGAAGACATTTGCTTCCAAACTGATAGGTTGAATACTGAGAAAAAGTAAAAGTACACTATTTTCAAAAGAACCTAATTAAAGCATTGTGTTTGGTTCATGTTTCAAAGGTGATGAATGTGCCCACATTTGTCAAGCTTTGCCAATTCCCCTCAAAACAAGGCTCAGAAAGGCCATCTTAAGATACATCACTATAGGTCTTTGCAAGGTCAGTCCTATGTCCCTCCTGTCAGGCAGTGGAGACACATGAATAGATGTGACAATTAATCAACATGTTAAAAATTTTATCATATTTTCATGTTTGTCTTTCTATGAGGGTGCTCAAGACCCTCATATATAAGCTATAACATTTTAAATTTTCAATTAAAAATTTTAGCTGTTACACTTGTGATCCAACAAAGTGGTTTATTAATTGTTTTCTTCTTCTGCCTCCTACGGATTTGCTACCTGGGACCCTTTACTTGAAAAGTAGGTTTATCAAAATCTCCAAACTCACATTCCTACTCTGAACTAACAGCTTGCAGCCGATGGTAACAGGGAGCAATCAGCTACTACCATAAGGATCATAGTTGTGCTTCTTACTAAAACTTTTAAGTTCTAAAGCACAGGAATTCAGCAAATCCCACTACAATTCTTCTATGAAAGACTAAGATAGAATGTCACTTAGAATGAATGACAAAAAGAGCATGAATCTTTCATCAAGCATATTTACAAAGGACAGAAAGCAAATTTTCCACTATTAAATGGGCTTTGCTTTAATACTGAAATTCCATTTAGCTTTATGTTTTCAAACAGAAGTTACACTGAGATACATCCACCTTCATATGGACTTTTCTGCCTCTCTTCTGAAGTGTTCAACAGCAACAGAATGACCTAGTAAGACAATTGCTATAGTAAAAAATAAAACCCGTGCATTTTTTTTGTTTAAAACTTGAAAGCCAAAATGCACAACGAAAACACAGACCAGATCATGCTGAGATGAGGACTGATGGAAGTTTCTTCTTCACTATGAAATAATTACCAAATAACACCACTCAATACACAAAATAGAAAACTTCTGATTGCTTGCCACATGACTAAGCATGGCTTTTTAATACACAACTTCATGCCAGTTTTTTTTTTTAATACAGCTGTTTCTTTTTCTTAATATTTGGTAAAAAGTAAAAACCAAGATCAAAATAACCTGTCATACCTGAGGTAAGAATTCTTTTGCCAGAGCTAATGCTCTTTTGTATGCAGCATCCCCTGCTTCATTCTGTTCTACCACGTGGCTAATCAATCCTATTGATTTTGCTTCCTCACCATCCACAACACGTGCAGAGAAGATTAGTTCTTTTGCCAGTGACACTCCAATCGTGCGAGGTAATCTCTGTGTCCCCCCTAGAGTTTGCAAAAAAAAGAGAAAATGCAAGTAGTAGTTTCCCATTTATCTACACCACGAATGTAGATGCATTGTTCAGTTTAAGTATTTTCATTTTAGATTCCACAAACAATTACATGAGCATACAGGAATTAAATTAGTACGAAGTCGTTACCAAATGCCTTCCTCAGTTTTGAAACTACATCTAAGTTGAAATCAATTGTCCCGTTTCTTAGAAAGACATGTAAATAACTGAAAAGAGGTACTATTAATGGAGGTTCTGTTCTATTACAGACAAGTTACCTTACTCATATCAGGCAAAAGCTGAGTGAAAGCTACTTGCCAGTAATCAGCATATCCAAAACCTCTGGATCTTTTCAACACTGTATATTTTTATTATATCAATCACCACTTTCGAAGAACTACACTTAGAAAAGAATATGTACCTTAACAAGACTGTAGTCTATGCTTAAATTTGCACCTTAGGGGCAACATTTACATGTAAACTGAGATAAACTCACTACTAGAGAAGGTCTCAAAGAAGCCATGGTTTTGTCTCCTTACTTCCATATTATTGTTGCAATCTTAAAGCATGATTACAAAAACTAGGGAAGGACAATCAGCAGAGAAAGGCATCTAACTTTAGTTAGCTGTTCTTAGTACATTCAAAAATTCTCTGGCATATCAACATTTTCAGAAGGTCAATAAGCAGTAACCACATTAACCAGACGACATGAAGACTTCTTAGCTGGACTAACAATTAACTTTTGAGAACTAACAAACAATGAGAATGTGGGATTAATCATTATCAAAATGGAAGATGTAGATTCAAAATCACAGAAGCAGATGTTTATATGAATTAAACCAGTGGAAATGGCCTTTATCCAGAAGAAAGCATTTTTAAAACACACAAAGTATACCATTTTGACATGGATCTGAAAGACATACTCAATTTATTCAAACAGTCTGTAAGTAAAAATTTCTTTCCAAATAGCTATTTCTGCAAGAGCATGCTAATATATTCAAATGTAAATATATGTATATATGCAAGAGGAGTATTTATAGGAGTTGTTCAAAGGGAGGTGGTACAACACTGAATAAATGTGTGTTCAAGCAGTAAAATATATTAATTTCCACTAGATAATGGTGGACTAAGTATTTTAATGAAGCCATTCAATAGAATCATCTTACTGATATTTCCTGAAAATACTTTAAATACATATCTGAGATAAATAAACCGACTGGGAAAAACAAAAACGTTTTTGTGATTCAATGATTCAGCTTCCAACTATTGTTTTTCTGTGAACCACAAGCTGCAGTACTACTGTATTCCTTTCCACAAAAACAGACCTGCCTTTGAACATATTATATCACAAAAAATTGCAGAAGGTTTGGAGGATTTCTGCCTTGTACCTTTCTAGAATATTACAAGATCATTATCTATAGCAAAAAAACTGAGATGTATTTTCCAGGTAGAAACTGGAGGAATTAAAAAAAAAATGCTTGTACTCATAACAATTAAAATAAAATTTGTAGTACAAAACTATTAGTAAATACAAAAAAATGTGATACTCTCAATGTCCTACAACACCTGAGAGGATTATAGCAAGACTGTCCTAATGGTCAAGGACAACAGGCAATGGCAAGAGAAATTCCTGTTCCATAAATTCTGCTAATTCTGCTGGTTCTCTAGAGCTAAGCTAGTGATAGTGCTAGAAGTAAGATTTTGCTAACAGCACAATTTACAGAAAGCCTCTACTCTAGGGACATTTTTCTGAAGGGGGCAGGGGATGCACACCAAAGCAACCCCCTGCCAAGAACACCAAAAAAAAAAAAGCTATGAACTCTTAAGCACAAGCCTTCCCATTAGCCTTGGCTGCCTCACTGCTGGGATTCATGGAGAATGACTAAAGCTGTATCTATCAAATTTACAACAGACCTACTTGCCATAAAAATGTGAGCTGTGCTTTCAAGAAACTCGCTACTTCTGATACTGAGCTGTACCACCATCATCACAAACATTTACTGGTTTTTTTACTTAACTACTGAAGATGTCTTTTAATTTCTCACCCAAATATGCTGTCACACTCTAATCAATATCTATTCTCACACACATTTTAAGCATATATCTGAACATGGCAAATGTCTATCCTTATTCTCCTTAAGAATACTTTAGTCAAAAATTATTCCTTTCACCACAGCCACGGGATGTAGAAAAGCATCCGGTTTGGCTTTTGATTAAAGAAAACTATTTGTCCGAATCATAAGACCTGAAATCATATGAGGCTGAATTTACTGACTCTGCACCTTCTGCTTCTTCCTTGTGTGCTATGCTCAGTATTTCTTCTACTTAATCATCTCCCCCTTCCTTTACTGTTTTATCTCTTCTATTACTGCTTTACCAGGAAATGCTGAAAACAAAATTTCATTGAGCAACAATATTTCATAACTTTGACCAAACAATGGATATGTTTAAGCATGAAATAGTGTTTATAGATGAAAAAACTGTTCTTGCCAGTATCTTACACAATAATGATTAAAGAGCAAAAAAAGAAGACTCGTTTGGCTGCCTCCTACACTGCAAAGCCATTAAGCAGAGGAGCATATTCTTTGATTAATATTCACAGAACAGAAGCCAACAGTTCACTGCATCTATCACATATATTCAGTAGCAGGGGTAAGATATATGTACACACAAGAGCAGCAAGAGCAAATTAATCAAATGCAAACAACACACTAAAATACACCCAACCCAGCAAAGTTGCATCCATTTATGAAGAAAAGACAGAAAGTACACCACAGACAAATGTTCTGTTTTGGTGATACACAAAGGACATATAATGCCTGCCAACTACAATCAGAGCTAAAGGAAGTAACACCCAGTCTTCAAAGACATTACTTAACCAAGGCATTTCATCTAAATGTAGAGCAGAATTGGATGGGAGAAGAGTTGTTTCATCTTCACAAATTTATTGACATGTTATTTCAAGGACTAGTGATCTGGTATTACTCACTGTGTTGATGAAAGTATTTAACATACAGTTGCAATGTAAATGTGTTCTTACCTGAAATGGTGTATAGTCAATGTTGTAATATTGTAAACACAGTTTTAGATGACACTTGTTCATGTGAAAAGTCAGTAAATCAAAGACTGCTAAGTTCTGGTACAAAAATTGTTAAACAGCATTTTTTTATTTAACAAATAGTTGATTTTGTATGAATATTATTTACTGTCAGCAATTCATCAATTACAAAATATGTACACAACTGGTTTGGATTAAGGGAGTTACGTGATAAATGCTCAAGAGTATATCCAGAAAGATGAAGCAACTAGCTTACTGGAAATAGATTCATCATTCTGGCACAGAGTATCTACAGTCAGTAGTTTCTCATAGCTGAGGGCTCTGTCAAAACATATTGGAAAAAATAGTGTTCTGACAAAAAATCCAAACTCTAATTCAGTAATAATCCTGTTTATTAAGTAAAAACCAGTCTTTCCTATCCTATCCTATCCTATATCCTATCCTATCCTATCCTATCCTATCCTATCCTATCCTATCCTATCCTATCCTATCCATCTCAAGCTTTGTTTCATTCACATCAGATTGACTTCACTGACAGGGATAAAATTATTATTTTAATATAAGACTTTTTAGTCATGTTAAGTCATATTTTAAAAGTCTCTGTAACAAACATATCCTCCACTTTTAAAGTACCTGCCATCTGTTGCTAAGTTAAGCAATTTTCAAAATATTAAACATGCTAAAAGTCTAAACACTCTACCTAGATATTATTTAACACCAAGTTTCCAACAGATTATTTTTCAAGGTCAGGCCTTGATCCTGCAATGTTGTACATGTTTTAGCTAGCTTAAATCCAAGCATAAATCTTTGTGGGCTTAGACATTTTGTCTCAGAAGAAAACATGAAGAGCCTTTCACTGGCACAAACCAGACAACTGGCTAACAACCAAAACCAGCTTAGACCAGGAAAGACACCAACAGATGCAAAAAGATGAGAGAGTGAAAACGTAATGGAGAAGAAAAGAAACAAAATATTATCTCTGCAAGGGGAAAAAAAAAAACCACTGAGCTGACAAAGAGCAGGTGGTAGGTGAGACCACTCTTGTGTCTGGCCATATAAGTCCTTGTTTGGAAGTAGGCTGGAAATCTGAGGAAAACCTGAGACAGCGGCCGGAGGCTGACTCAGAGGTTGCCCCAGGGTCTGTAATGACTGAGAAAAGTTGTTTGAGCCAGATTTCATAGTAGGTTGCCCAAAGAGCTCATGGAAGTCTGGCCTGTCAGCCAAGGCGAAGAAAGCCCCTCAGCCACATCAGAGACATATCCTCCCTACCTAAGGTCCAAGAGGCAGGATGGCTTGCTACCTATGCCAGCCTGGCTCTGGAAAACCCCATCTCCAAAATGGTCCACTTAATCTGCAAGTCAGCCTTTAACTTTCACACACCACTTTTGTTTATCTGTGTCTATGGATAGTTTTATTTAAAAACCTATCTGAAAAACACCAGAAATAAACCACACCACCACACACGGGTGGCTTGCAGGTGGCAGCTTGAATAAGAAGAATGTAGTACTTGGCTAAAAGATGTACAAATGCTTAAGATGCATGAGAGGAAGTGTAAAACACTTTAAGAATTCGCTAGCAGATAAACAATCACAGCTTTTGTACTGAAGGATGAAATGGGTACGTAATTTAGAAAAAAAACTAACTTATTTTCAAAATACGTAATTGTTTTGTAGATTGAGAAAGTAGAAGATGGTTTCCTAGCAGATGGCTGCGTGTGTGAAATGAATAGAACCAAAAAAATGCATCTGGAACCTGAACTTTGTAAAACGGACTCCACTTCAAAAGGGATTCTGCACCTGGAGCAAGGAGCTCGCTCCACATTTCCCTCACAAGCATGGTACAAACAACTCCACTGTCAGACCAAACACCATTTGAGAAGCACGGATCTGCATTACCACCCACAGACTCCCAGGGCTCGAAGGATTGCTAATACACACTGATAATCTGCCTTATTTGGTTTTAAATGGAAATCATTCGAGGGGGAAGAAGAGAAATGCCTAAGACTGCTAATCTACTTATTAATTTTTACATTAGTGTAAACAAATGCAACGAGCTTGAGCACGCACAGGTATTCAGTAGACCACAGGCTTTCCTATTACTACAGATAGGAACTTGGTATTTCATTTGAGAATGCAGTGATGGGAAGCCACCTTAAACGAAATTCAGAAGCACATCCACATTAAAATGTAAGTCTTCTTGCTGCAGATAGAAATTAATGGCCCATGAGAGGGCATTTTCCAATTTCAAAATTACACCCACACATTAATGAAGCCATTACTCAGCTGTAACAACAGGTAGGAGGTTTAGACCAGTGCTGCTGTGTAGGATCATACTTTACAAATCACGTGGGATTTATGCAAAATATTAGGTAAGAAGTTTTATTTGACTTGTATTTTAAATAAATAATGTTATAGTACATGTTCTTGCACTTTTGATTGACTATTAGAGCTAAAACTCATTTAATGTGAAAAATCAAGACAAAAAAACCCCCAGACATGAGAAAAACTATTATCATTACCTAGAGCAAGTGAAAGAGAAAATTAATTACCATGGTAGTATCCTATTTTTACTTACATTTTTAATGAGATCACAGTCTGAAATTGGGACAATTACTATAGTTTTTAATGGACAGAATTTAAATGAAGAAACAACAAGCAAAGCAAAAACCAGACTATTAAATCTGAAGTCTTCACTGCTTATAAGCAAGTGACTTGAATGTTTTCCTCACTTCAGTGCTCTCCTTATAGAAATCTACCATTTTATTCTTCCACACAGCAAAGAAATGTGCTAAAGCCCCCAAACCAATTCCTACTCCTAACCCTATTCTTTCTCCCATTGTGACTACTATCAAATTAATCTGCTTTCATCTCTTCCAGAGTAATGGGTTTTTAAGAATTTATGCTTGAAATTATTCATCCCTGAAATTCTCTGACTTGAGCAGCGCCAAAGAAAGGAGAACTGGTGGCTAATACAATGGGATCCCAGGGAAAACAGCAAAGCCAATGAGGCAGTGGGAGGACACAATCCCGCCTGGTTCAACTGCCAGATCCCAGGCAGGCAGAGCACTCTCCCTACTGATAAATAAATGTATTTAAAACGAACATGTACACATGAAGCACGCTTTCCGTTCCTGAGCAGAATGTCCTCCCTGATGAGGCAGCCATACACTACTGCCACACTGCACCTAGCCTAGCATTTAGGTTGTAACATAATGTCTAAAACAATTTTTGGCGGGCTTTGAAAAATACAAACTCTACCAAAAAACTGGCCAAATCATTCAAAGCTGGCATGCATTAATATAGCAACCTGCAATGAAGAAAGTAAACTCCTCTGTAAATCATTTGAGATAGCAAGTTTGATGCTCAGAAACACTCCTAACTTTTTTTTTTTTTTGCCTGATCTGTCAGATTATCTAGGAGTGCCAGAAGGGCATTCTCTTCTTCTTACTTCCCAGACTGACCCTTCTATTTGTTATTTTACAGTAACAGTTGACATGGGAAGAAACAATCACTGTTGCTATTAAAAATTCTCTATGTCACATGAATAATTGAAATGTAATTTTTATTTGTGCGTGTTAAATTTGTATTCTGAATGTTATATTATTTGCTATTCCTTGCAAGTATACCTATATGCAAGAATCATTAAAACCTACGTTAGAAATTAACAATTAAAATAATTCAGCACAAGTGTAAATATAAATATGCATTCAGCCTATGTTATAGGATATCCTCCATGTGCTAATTTTGATCACTTGGATATTTTCACATCTAGCTTGAAACAATGGAAGATTTATTTTTTACAGAGGTACAAACAGCCTTAGTGACTTCAGTTTAAGGTTTTCATGCTCAATAACTCTCAGCTGGCTATCAAAAAATTAAAATCAGTGAACTGCCACCTAAAAAATTGCAGTTTAAGTGATCTGAACACACCAGGTTAGAAGCCTAAGACATGGACAAGCTCCTCTTCAAAACCAGGATCATCCTTTACATACTCTATAGAAAACTTCTTTATTCACTATATAAATATGATTCAGTCCTTACTCAGCTATACTGAGAGCAGTAGATAGCCCACAAACTATACAAAAGATCAGGTATTCAAAGATTGAAAGGCTACAAACTCAACATAAACAAAAGCAATTGGAAGAAGATCCAAATGGTTTATTTGCTCATGTCCTTATCAGGGGATCACATCTCTTTACTGCTTTTGACTGAACCTTTGTTCTATTTATTGCTGTTCAGGATAAGCTGAGAGAGGGTGGGTAGGACTAACACTATTAAAGGGCCAGACAAGAAATGGTATATTTAAAATCACTCTTCTCTCTTGATTGGTAAATACTATTTGATTCACATGCTTAACATTTTGAGAATCAGAGTTTCTTAAGACTTTACAGCCCAAATTAATTAAAAATGTTAAATTTAGTATGTGTATTATTTTGTAAAGATAGACAACAACTTTAAACGTAGATGGGATAGACTTTCTACTAGGATAGTTGATACAATGGTTTGGTTTGGAAGGGACCTGAAAGATCACCTCATTCCAATCCCCTCGCCATGGGCAGGGACACCCATAACTTTTCTAGGCAACCTGTGCCAGTGCCTCTCCATGCTCATAGTAAAGAATTTCTTTCTAATACCACCTAATCTAAACTCACCCTCTTTCAGCTTAAAGACATTAAAGTAATTTCAGCTTAAGGTCAGTTCCTGTGCAACAGCGGACCTACCCCAATAAGCACAAACTGCTATTTTAACACTTTATTGTCTGGGATTACTCAGATGTTTTTCTTTAACAGAAAACTACAGATCTTCCATCACCTTCTAGACATTTTTTTAATTCTTAAAAGAAAACCAACAAAAACCCAGAAGTCAATAAGTGACAGGAAATCAACAAAGAAAGAGATTAAATAATCAATTATTCCCAAAGCTGTAGCTGTCAGACTGTTACAACACTAAGGAAATTAATTACATTGAGAAAACACCTTTTATGTTCCTCTTGCCTGCTGCTGTGACATAGCAATACAGAACAGAACTGTTTTTCACTGGTTTTATCATGCAATCTGAAATGGCTGCATGCAGCAGCAAGACTTTCCCCATGGATGGAGAAACTAGTGCTAGTTATATTCCTCTGTCACCTAATCAGGCACATGTGAGTTGGATTTCATGGACCTTTGCAGTTTTAAGGATCAAAGATACTAATTTTATTTTCCTTACACCCTACATCCAAATTCCAGGAAGGGAGACATTAGGGGCTATATAGGCATGAGGTAGTGAAGACACAAACCGATGTCAACTGCAACACCTAGGACAGCTGCCCTGCATCTGTGGGGCCCTGCACTGCAGTTATTAAAAGAACTATAAATATGTTTTAGTCAACATAAGTAATTAAAAATAGTTTATAGCAAACACTAAGGCTCAACAAGATAGGGAACACCACTCATTTCACACTAGCTGGTCTCATCCTGCCCTTCAGGCAGGACCATTCTGATGTGAGCAGAGCCCACTGCTGAACCCTTTGTGCTTCTAGGTTTGGCTGCTGCTCCTAGTTTCTAGGTCTCTCAAGGAATTCTACATGAAGATCCTATGACCCTTATCTGGCAGCAATCCATCTGCTTGACCACAGAGTCAGTGCTAGAGCTCTCCCAAATCCTCATCAGGTTAGGAACATTTTACTGAAGCCTTGAGGTGTCAAAAGCTCTATTTCTGCCTAAGTCCTTCAGAGAACACATGGCATATGAGCAAGAAACTAAAAAAAAAAAACAATTTCTTTAATAAAGAACAGTTTACCCTTGAAATCTGAAGAGAATCACAGAACCTTTAGGATAAAATGCTGAATGAAACACCTTGTAGACTCCATTTGCTTGCAAGGCCAGAAATTTGACGAGCAAGCATAACCCCGTATCACCTTCTTGGCCTCAGTCTCTTTTCTCTTTCTTTCTCAGAAAAAATGTTATTTTTTAAAAGACTTCCTACCTCTCTTTCATTTTAAGCACAAGATGTGTTTCACCCTAAGTACTGTTAGCCTTCTTCCCTGGTCAGACTCAGATGTAACATTTATTCTTCTTGGAAGCTGACCATTGAAACGGCTCAGAAATGGAAAGCACCTATCGCACCTCCATGTTTAATACTAGTCAAACAGGGTTGCATCTTACTGTGCAAATACAATTTACGGTCACACAGCAAGCTGTAAGTGTTCTGTGCAGGTATCTGATAGAATACCAAAAGCAGGATAAGCCTGCAATGTGTTGTAAGCACGACCCTTACGCTTTTTTATGTTACAAATCACAAATATGATTTGAGAAAGTCTACTTTGCTATCTCAGTCTCTCTTATCCGGTTCCTTGTTCGTACATCTCTATTTCCTTGGGGTATTTTAGGATTCTGAAAAAACGTTCCTGGTGAAGCAAAAGAAAAAAAATCAATTTTAATCTGAAACAAAACATTTTGGTTTCACAACTTGATTGGTAATTTAGTTCAGCCATTGAACTGAGCCTTCCAATTTTTAACAGTGCTATCTAAACCCAGAAGTTTTTATTAAGGAAAATTTATCCTTCTTTTCTAGCCCGCTGCTTTTACACGAGCCACATACTATTTCACAGCAGTGAGAATTCGTGGGAAGGAAACACTCGGTTGTTTGAACTGACGAAAATAAAACACTATCAATAAAAATAAGACCATTAACATGATGGTGATCTCACATGGCACTCATGCTGTGCGTGTGGAGTACCCTTGAGCAGAAGCAATTTTAGTTGTTTTGCACTGATAATCCCCCAGTCCTGGTAATATGAACATCCTCTCCTTAGTGGTTCATAATGGAACAGAGGGGCAGGTGTGCAGCTGTGAGCTCAGGCTGGTAGGTTTGAATCCCACAGACAACCTCACCTTCCTTGTTTGACCACACACAGCCATGAGCCCCCACAATACTCTGCTTTAGGTCATTTTAGCTCCCTAAATATGAGAGCAATGGTAGTTTCTTGCAAACACGGCGGAGGGGAAAGAAACAACTACTTCCCCCTCAAAAAACAAGAATAATTTTCTGCAGGTATAAATTACATATAGCTGATAATCAAGGCACACATAAAAGGGTATAGGTATCCCACACCAGGGATAAAGACCTTTTTCAAAGAAAAAACACTGGGAAACTGAGAGTAGAGCGAGTAAGCCTGCAGTTGCAGAGTGCAGGAAAAGATGACTGTAATTGGAAGCAGAGTTTTCAGTGACTTTGTGCAGAGCTCCTATGTGTCTTCTTTTTGTGCAAGATCATCACTATATTTCCTAGAAACTGGGCAAATGAGGGTTTCCTTTAGCTTAGTTCTTCTCTAGAATCCTCTAGAAAAAAAAATTCTTTGGCCAATAAATACGTTTTATCATCCTGCGTAATCAAGAAAGCCAAGAAGCTACGAGGACCTCAAAGGGCTCAAGCTAAAAGGAGAATTGCACTCCATTCATAATGAAATAACAAACAATCATTCCCTCTGGAAGGTATTCTTGATATTAGCATACTGAACTAAAAGGTCAAAATTAAACTAACTTCCTTCATCCTTTTATATTTTGGATAAATCAAATTTCAGAGTAGTCATTCCTATTTCTTGATGACCAGATCCAAAATAATGCTAAAAACATCCATCAGGGTAGGCTTCTGAGAGAGTGAATTCTTAAAGCACTCATGTCTGTGTCAAGTACATGGCACTCTGTGTTCCAATTTTCTTCACAATATCACAAAACTTCTGAAGTAAGAATTAGCTTAGAATTAGTGAAGAGAAAATTTAGATTAATCCAGTCATCTGATTAACACTGGTTTCTCAGATGTCAATTTCATATTAAAATATAAAGTACATTAATATAGAGTTGTTAGCATGAAGTTCCAAAGGATTAATAGCTTTGGGGGCCATTTTCCTACAAGCTTGTTTTCTGTTGTGTCTGAGAACCAGGAGAAAAGAAAGTCATTCTTGGTCATAAACTGAAAATACATGAAGAAAAATGGAGGTAAAGAAGGAAGGACAAGAATCTACCATTTCTGAAATTCAGAGATTTGTAACAGTTGGCTCAAATAAGTCTCCAGAGCCAGAGAAGTTCTGTGAAATAATTAAGGAAACAGTACTCCATAAATCATTTTGTCCAACTTGTTTTGTGGTGAACTAACTTGTGCAGCTGTTCTTCTGAGGCAGACTACACAATTGCCATTTCATTTGTTGAATTTTCTGGAAGCTGAAGAAAAATGCCAGACACACAGTGAATTCATTACGAGTTTGGAAGCTATTTCTCTTTCTCACATAATACAGTCATAAGTATATATGAAATGGAAATAATTAAACTCTGTACTATTATTAAGCAATGACAGATCTCCAAATAGGTAAATTATTCAATTAAAAATGGAGTTACACTATTCATACAGATATGAAGGATGTATTTTTCACTTGCTTCAAATTTAACATTGACCATAAGTAGAATGAACTTTGTGTTTTGTCCTACCTTGGCCTGATACATTGATGCTACTTACTTCATGGCCCTGAACCCTGTGGCAGCTGAAAATGTGGCCACAGTAAACTAGAAAGCTGTGCTATCTATCTATCTATCTAATCTATTTATCTATCTATCTATCTATCTATCTATCTATCTATCTATCTATCTATCCATCTATCTATCTATCCATCTATCCAAGAAACTACAGATGTTTCATTCATCCTTTACACTACCCTTACTGAGAGTTCAGGACCTGGTTTAGTTGTGTTTTCCAAGAAACCCTCCAGTGTTCTGTAGTGCCATGATGGCAACCATACAATATAATTACAATATTTTTTAGTAATTGCCTTTTATGCATTACAGTATAAATGAGGCATGACTATTTTACATGAGTATCTTAAATTCACTGACTGAACATCTGTAAGAAATAAGCCTGATTACCTTTTAAGCTTAATCACTTGGTTTTGCTTATTCATTTTAGCACAAACAAAAGATTACCATTTTTGATCTGTTCCTCAAAACAGATTAATTGTATTAATTTATTAAGTAATTTATTATTTCGAAGAACCAAAAGTCAAGCCTATTGTTTTTTATCTTCTATGCCTCAAAATTCTTGTGTAATAATACTTCTTCAAACACTGAAAGTGCCCACTTGTAATATTCATAAAGTAGTAGTTGGGAGGGTTGCTGCTTTAATTTACTTATTGACAGAAAAAATACAAAAAACCTTGTAGTATGCAATAACAAAAACTTTTCTTCTACCCATTTCCTTCCCCCTTAGTAACAGCTTATATTCTTACAGCTTCCCAAGTGCAAAGACATGGATTTCTTTTGATCAAATGTTAACATTTTCAAATTCAAACCAACTGCTCTAGCGGTATGAAATAGGTTTAATATTTTCAATTTGCTCCGACACATTACATGCATATCTGAGAACAAGGGAAGTGAGATGCTTCAGAAAATTTTGTTTTGCAACCTCTGTGGTCATTACTAATCCAAGTCTGGTAGCCACAGTGCAACAGGCTAAATTGGTTTTTCTAACAGCACAGGCGTGGAACCCAAGATGAGATGTTACAGCAGATGCAGAAGTTTCTAAATTTACAAATCTGATTACACCTGTTACAATTTACAAACTGCACAGCAAAGTATCTCAGTGTATCACAACCAGACCAATGTGATTTTTATTTAGAAAAGGAAAAAGTAGAGATTAATATTTTCTTTGACCGCCCAACATTTTCTCTAAAAATCAAGAACAATTAGGAGATGAAGGAAGCTGTTGTTTGCTGGATTTTCACTTTGTTGATAAAACAAAGCTATTTATATGCCTTCACTCCAATGAAATTTTGGAATAAACAAAACCTTTTAACATCACCACAGCACAGGTTTCTCATACATACTACTGAAATTTATTTTCATAACATTCCTGTAAGATGAAGTATTATCACCTGCATGTACTTTTATATGGAGAAAAGAATAACTGTGCCCCCAGAACAAGGCTGAAAAATGTGAAGGAAACAGGGAATGATGTTCATTTTACATAATGGGGAAACAAGATATACAAAATATTGTGTACTATCTCATCAAAGAACCATCTCTTCTACGAAGGAGAGGGTCAGTGAAAAAAAATGTGATGATGTAATTTGTCATGTTTCATAATCTATATGTACAAAGGAGATAATTTCAGTCAAGGAGCATTACAGTGACAGTCAAATTTGCTACAGTTTTCCTGATGATCATTAGAAAATGTGCATTCATCTTTAAGTGTAGTATTCAGTATAAACACACCTGTTTGCACTGAGTGGAACACAGGTGGGTTTCCTGTGAAAGCAGCTCTGTTTCCTGCTGGCTAATATGCATAACTCCTTTAAGTTCACGAGACTCTTCACTCTCAGGAAGCTTAGCCATGAGGAGTGTCCAGTCCCAAGACTGAAGGATTGGCAATCTTACAGCTCTGCAGTGGACTGACCACGAAAATACGCTAGGGTTTAAGAGTAAAGAAGCATTAGGCTACCTGGACAGTTGGCTAACAGATACCAAGCTCCGGCCAAAGTGAATGCCCAAGGCCACCAGCCAGGGGAAAAAGCTGGAGAAGAAGCCTTCAGTGTTCTCCCAGCTGAGGCCTCAGGATCAATGGCTGCTAGATCAGCAGCTCCAAGGCCCCATTTAAAATGATTCTTACGGTTTAGATGTGGAGTGGGAAACCTGTGTAGGAGGCAGGAAGAATGCATAAACAGCTAGCCAAGAGTCTAGAAACCCACAGACTTCATACAATTAATTTTTTTCCATTTTTCTTCACTTGCTACTTAGTAATTCCTGCCCTGGCTTTACGTGTCAAAAACTTTCCCATTCCTTTCTGCCATACCAGCAATCATTAAGTTCTTACATGCTTCAGTTGTCTCTATCATTCACCCCAAAACAGTGTATTATATGCAGCTTTAACTCCCTCCTGGAATTACGGTCCATTTTGTCTCTCATGTCTGATTTCATTATGAGATTAAGTTTCCCTTCTGTGTTCAGCAGGTTAAAGTTGAAGGTTAGTAACTTTCCTGAGTTCTGGCAATTTGTAAGAAATGGGCTGAGGCAGCATTTCACACCATACCACTCAGACTCTGTAAGTCAATATGAAACCTGTATATGGGGATCAGGTAACAGTAAGAGAGTCTGCAAAAGAGGAGATGTTAATTATTTCATGGCAGGAGGAGAAATAGCTAAATGCTACTTGGTTCAATTTTCTAGTACCCCCTGCAGGTTAATACAAAGGAGTAGCATTTGGCTTCAAAGTGAATGGCATATATATCCTGCCTAATTAAAATGAAAATAATACCAAAGGTCTTTTATGTTGCTATTAATATTTAATAAAATATTTCTAAGCTTCTGTGTGAGGAGAATACCAAAGCAAGTTTTGACTCTATTTCACCCATGTCCTCAATTTCAGGAAATGATAGTATCTTTTGCACAATACCATAGTACTTACTATTATTCTTGGGATTACACCCAATAGCCTTCCTTGTTTTCAGTTTCCTCATGTTCATATCACGTTATCCAGACTACTTACCCTCCTCTGGTCAAGCAGACAAAACTGACTGTGCATTTAATTTAGCTATTTCAAGTATAAACTAATCTTCTTAAGAGGAATTCAGGATTCAAAAACAAATATGGAATTTTGTGAATTCTCTGAATTATAGTGTTCTATTTTTCATTTTCTATTGCACTGTCTAACAATCTTGCACTTTACACTATTGTGTAATCAGTTTTCATTTCACACCCATATTAATTTCCTTGGTATGAAACAGTAGGGTAAGCAGATTATCACAGGCCTCATCTTCCTTAAATCAAGTAATAAAAAAAGTAAAAATCCATCTAAATGTTAACCCTTAATATAAAGAATCTTAGCAATATTTATATATCTATTTCAGGCAGTGCTGCTAGTATGACCTTTATTATAAAATTTCTCAATGTAAAGTATTTTTTTATTTGAGTATACTCGCTCTTTGAGTGTAATAGCTCTACCCCATATAAGTATTATAAACAGCCCAGTAATCAGTTCATATTGCTACGTTATTCATGTTACTTTTTTTTTTAATTCAGTCAAAAGAGTTTAGCTGTACCCTAAGAATGAAACTCACGTAAAAATGCATTTAGCTCAAAATAAAATTAAAAAAAAAAACCCACAAACCAAAAAAAAAACAAACCCAACCCAACAAACAAAACCAAAAAACCCTTGTTTGGAGCCACGCTAACATCTCTGCTTTGGAATACAGAGTTAAATTTGGCTTGCCATTGGTGGCAATGTCACTTGCAATTCACACAATATATTTGGGCAAGTTTCAGTCTTAAAAAAACTCTCATGAAAAGCACCAGTATTCATGCCCAGGAAATAAAAGAATATACAGAATAACGCATACAGAGCTGGCTTTAAACTTTGCAAGCTATATTGTGCAGTTTTGTGCAAAATTGTATGTAGTAGTTAATTTTTGTGTGCTTCAGTTTTCAATCACTTTCTGCCAAAATACATTTTACATACGTCTGCATAATCTCTGAGATGTGCCTGTGCTCCTGCTTTTCCAGGGTCCATATGAGGAACCATATAAGGTAGGCTATTTGAGGAACCATATATTACTTTCAGCTGCAAGGTCCTGGATTTCTTTGCTGCTAAAAGAGAACAGTAAAATTTTTGTACAGCAACATCAAACACCGTGTAGAGCACAGTGCATGCTGCAGTTGGGACTGCTGATGAAAGAAGAATAATATGACTTGCAGGATGACTGTATGGGAGCATTCTAAAATATCAGACTGATCTATACTGAAGTAAGAAAATTCCATTTCGAAGTGAATTAAAATAAAACAAGTTATGTCCATTCTAACTGAGAATCATTTTTGTACACTCTGAAATTAACACAGCTTAAGTAATACTTTAAACAAAATAAATTTTTAAGTGACCTCCCTCTTCCACCACAGTTAAGTCTTTAAAAAACACTGGCTCCATTTCCAACTCCGTACGGGATTGCATTTTAGCAGGTATAATAATTGCTGGTACGTTCCCTTCCAAACGTTTTTGATGTACCATCTGTTCATCTGGACACTCAAATTGTGCCTCGCCCTTTTTCCCATTTGCTTGTTGACTCATCAGTCCCAGCCCCCTCCTCAGTGTTTCAGCTCTTCAGCAGGCTCTTCTCTCTTCATCCTTAGCCACTGGTTCCTTAACATCTTGTCCTTTAAGTTCCAGGATCACCTACCAATTTTCTCCACCTAAAAAAACTAATGCAACTCTGACCAAATTCTCATTTCTTCTCCAGTTTTGCTTCCTGCTTAAGTACAGTTTCCCACTAAAGAAGTCCTGAGCTGTGTCTTCCTTCCACACTCTCCCTGTGAGCTGTGCACCTCTGCAAGGTGCTGGCGTGCACCACAGCCATCCACACACTCTGATGTGGTGGGCATTGCAGAAGGGTCACCAACAGCACAGGAGAAGGCCTAAGAGTTCTGTTCGGGAGCTTAACATCAGCCTCCCAATACAATGAAAATACTGCTCAGGCCCGAACAGAAACAAATAAATGTCATTGGGAAGTAGCAGATAAATCCCTGAATAATAAATCTCTAAATAGTATGTGAAGATTCAACAACTTTTTTGCTTCAGTCTTGAATGGTCTTCAGTCTCTCTTCCCATACTTCTCAAGTGGACAGACCACAAGATAGGGACTGGGGGAGCAAAGTCTCTCTCACTGGAAGAGAAGATCAGGTTCATGACCATTTGAGGAACCTGAACATACACAGGTATATGGGACCCAATGAGATGCATCCCAGAGTCCGGAGGGACTTGGCTGATGTAGTTGCCAAGGCACCCCACACAGTACTCAAAAAGTCATGGCAGTCAGGGGAAGTCCCAGGTGCCTGGGAAAAGGAAAAATGTAACCATCTGGGAGCTACTGACTTGTCAGCTTCACTTATATGCCTGGGAAGATCACGAAACAGATCCTCCCAGAAGTTTTTTTACAATGAGAGTGGTAAGGCACTGGAACAGGTTGCCCAGAGAAGTTGCCATTGCCCCACCACTGGAAGTGTTCAAAACCAGGCTGGATGGGGCACTGAGCTACCTAGGCTAGTGGAAGGCATCCCTGCCCCTAGCAGGGAGCATTAAACTAGGTGATCTTTAAGGTCCCCTCCAGCCCAAAGCACTCTGTGATTCCAAGGATAATGCTTGGATACAAAAAGATGTCTCTTTAAATATAAGGTCCTCAGTAAAATCCTGCAACCTTTCCAGATCAAAAAGATAGCCTATTTTAAGGAAAAAAAAAAAAAGCAAACCATTATGTTTTCATTGACAACCCCATTAAAAGTATCTGGAAAAAGTCAGATAGCATTAGAAATTTTAGCCCAAATGACTGGAACTTGTCAGTTGTATAAACCCATCCCAAGACCTTTGACCAAGGAATTCTTATGCAATCTGCATCTTCTTGGGAAGCCTCAGCAAAACAAGAGCTTTCAGAAGCAGATGTTGGCACTATGCACTAAATGGAGATGTTCATATATGTGTGTGTGGATAGATATGTGTAAGCATGTATAGACATTCACAGCATTGGATCTCTACATTTACTTAATAGAAACACTAATTATCACAAGTTTTACAAAAATGCTATTTACATCTTCCAGGGCCTCAACATACAGCACCCTGTACAACATATGCTACTTTAGGAATACCACTTTATGTCTCAAAGTGATTGAAGACAAGATGACTAATTCAGTGCAGATTTTTATTTTAATACTATTCAACAGATGTTATCGCACACAGGTAAAAACTTCATATGAACAGAAGGAAGAAACAGACAAAGATCTAAAAGCACATCTTTCTCTAAGAAAAAAGCACAGGTAGCCAGCATTTTGGTATGCATATGAAATCTGCCTCACTACAAAGGACCTGCTGCAGGGATTCTTTTCCCATTAAACTGTGCTTAAACCCTTTAAGACATTTTAAAGCACCATAGTAATGAAGCCCCAGATACAAGTAGCCCTGGTGGATTTTAAATGCTGAAATCTATGACTACCCTGGTCAGATGAATCATACAACAGCTTTGCACATGCACAGCAAAGCCAGTGCTTCAGAACTAGTGCATGTTCACAATAGAGTTAGTTTGGTCTTGTCCAATGAATCCAGCACAGCTGGTGTTGGACCAAATATTCATGAACAATTCAGCCACATTACTCATCAGGCAATTTTCTAGCAGTTGAACAACTGAGTTATCAAGCCTCTCAAGCTATTCAGATCCCTGGAAAACTAAGGAAAAAGATGTGTTCCACATGCTTTTGAGTAAGGCTGGGTTCTACATCCTGTAACACACAATGTTACCTACAGAAAATACCCATTAATTCTACCTATACTACAATGAAAGCCACTCCAGAGCTTCACACAATGCCAGAGCACTCACACCATCGTTTGTACTGAGGTGAAACTCACTACAGCTGAATTTCACTGTATGTCTTAGTCAAAGGGGTAATTTGAGCAGCCCAGTGCCTTGCCTGGACTCTTTTTTTTCCCCCTCAAATCAGCTTACACATGTTAACCTCTAAGGCCACAGAGACACAAAAATTCAACACAGAAAGAAGAAATCTGATAAAATCAAAAGAGGCTGCTTAAAAGTGAAGATCTTTACTCTTACATAATTGATTACTACATCGTAGGATCTGCAAGCTTACATTGAAAACCATATTTTCTGCTGAAGTTTTTAACTAAAACATATTTGGCATGGTATAACTTAAACCTCAAAGTGCATAAAAGAAATACATTTACATTAAACATATTTTTGGAGGCCTTGGTGTGTGAAATATGGTAATATAGTTTTCCTCCTAGCTAAGAACAGCTCCCAGATGTTTTTATTCTTAAACAGACAGTAATCACAATACTTTTTTTAAAAAATAACCAGTAAACCAATGCCCTCATCTCTTGTATCTTCCATTTCAAGACACAGAGCAAGAAATATTTTCCTTCAACGAAACCACAACAATGAAATCTCAATGAAATGAACTGAGAGCTTATTAACTCAAGAGTACTTAGCGATTCTTCTCAGCATTTTACTCTTATTTGTTGGTTATCTTCTATTATTATTATTATTATTATTATTATTATTATTATTATTATTATTATTATTATTATTATTACTGTTGTTGTTATTATTTTCCTGGGTGGGGCTTGGGGGTTTTTTTAGCTTCTTATTTGCTGCATGTTATGATGTGAGAGGTTATCATTTTGAACAACTCCTACCTGAAGAGTTTTTTTAGGCTTAACTCTTAAAATACTCCATCAGACTGTTGCTTTCTTCTGGAATGTTTCAATTTTACCGCTAAGTTTTACTTATATTGATCACAGACTGATAACAAGATTATTTCATATTTATTTTTAGTTTAAATAAAAGTGCTCAGGCAGAAATGTAACCTGCAAATGCTTAGTTCATAATGGCACATATTAAATATTTAAGAGAACGGCATTGATTCCCCATAGATAGACTTACACTGATTAAAAGCCTCTACAGTGACGTTAGTACCCTCATTATCTGGAATAAATTTTGTCATAATTTCCATTACAATCTGTCGCTTTCAAGGGTATAGGAAATATGCAAAAAATAATTACTTATACTACATTTCCATGTAACATCCTAAAACTAATTTCTAGACCTACTGCAGATTTTTTTAATTAATATAGTTATATTTCTCAACATAAATTGGAACAATAGATACTCAACTTTATTCCTCAAAAATGAAATCTGGAAAAGCAGGCAGTCCATAATATGCTTCATATCTTTTAAGATTTTTGCAGGGAAAACTAACCAAGGCTTCTTCTCCTTTAAGAAAATAAACTGTAGGATGAGAAATTACTGGAGGCTAAGAAGTGACATAGAAGGCTGTGAATAACACTAATTTGTAGCTGAAGACAAGCAATTGCAAAGCTGCCAAAGGAATCTCATGTCCTCCTCTGAATATCTCAAAGCATTCAGGGAGATGCAAAGTCCACTCAAACTACTCTCTGTGTTTTTCCTTCCTTATACATTGGTTCTCTATCATATTGTTACCCACAGTACTGCTTTTTGCAATAACCTGCCTTTTTTAGAGAAAAAAATTGAACCATATCAATCTCTCTTCATCACTCACAGCACTGCAACCACAATCAGTGTCCTGACCTATTCTGTGAAACACCTCAATTCATATACATACTTATTTCATCATACCATTTTAATGGTTTCAGATAGAGAGAGTTAAAACAGAGAGAATAATAACTATTTCTTTAACATATTAAAAGTGAAATAAGCTTACTTTACCTGTAGTGTACTTTTCAAAATCAATTTTGAAACACCAGTGCCATTGAGATATTAGAAAATCTAGTTTGTTTTCTAACTACCTGAGGTTCTATTTCCAAGTTTAGAAAATCACAGCTGCAACAAATATATAATCTATACACACATTAGGCATATACTCACATTTAAGTCACTTAAAGATAGCATTAATAATTAAGTCTGTAAAGAGCTCCTTCTGTCTTTCTGAAGTTTTCTGTGCCAGGAGGAAATTATAATTTTTGCTGACATTTATAAACAAAACACGATGTTTAAAGCAAATTAGTGAACAACACTACACAGAGAAATGTAACATCATGTTTGTACTTGTTAAGGGCTATTACCCTTATCAGCAAAGTACATCAGTGTTTGACATGAGATGTTAGAGATGTATAGATCTATATTTCAAGGAAATCAGTTGGTACCTTATATTCAAAACAATTACTTGCCTTAGCAATTTGTTGAATTGAAACTTTAACAACTTTTTGTCCTCAACAGCACCACGGTTAAACCAACAGACTGCTTCAAAATGTGAACTTTATAGATCACAAATAACATAAAAGTCTTCAAATGCAAAATGAGGAAATTCTAACTGGAGAACTGAAAATATGGTAACAAATCCAGACTGTAAGGAGTAATTCTTTCTCCCTCCTGGGTAGTCCCTCAGAGAATTTCTTCAAAAACCTTAACTGAAAAAAGTCTACTCTTTAATATGTAAAGATTCGTGTCCATTTAAGCATTTAACTTCAATTTCTGAAGCTGAGCTAGAACGATATGTTCCAAAGTTTTGCTCTCTGATTCAAAGCAAAAATAACACATGCTAACGTCACACTTAAATATATCATGCCACTGGTACAATCTTAACATATATTTATGCTAATAAAAACATGTACCTACTGGTACGATAACCTTTAATACTTGAATTCTGTTTGTGTCATAGGATTTGTCAGCACTGGGGGCTTTCCAGCTATTTTATTATTAAAGCAAATGGAAACGGAAACTTAAAAGGGCAAGCTCAAGATAACTTTGGGCACAGTGATACATACGTTAGCAGAAGATACTAAATATCTTCCAGAACAAGCTATACAAAGTGTATTTTCCTATTCGGTACAATCTGCAGTAACACAGTTTGATGATAAAATGTCATCCATCTGCATTCTAAATGCTCCAATACCCTCTTGCATGTCAAACACCTTCTCTTCAAACTTTTAGCTTCTGTTGACACTTCATTAGGGAACATTTTGAAAATCTCTTTGGTTTGAAATATACACATTTTGAAACACAGAGTGTCTGGAAGACTTTTAGCAATTCTCTCTTGGTTTTGGATATGAAATTTATCTTGCATCTTCTAACTCTAGCTTCGTACACATGAATTACACAGAAGTTCCCAATGGCAATTCAGTGAGCACCCTGGAGCCTTCCTAGTCTTCTGTCAAGTTATATATTGATGACAGAGCTGAACTAACAACTTTAAGGCCTCCAAAATCTATTCCTCTGCGAATTCTTGGAATACAATTTTTAGGCTTTTCATGGCTGAGGTGTCAAATTCAGCCAAATGCCCTGCTGCAGAGTTAAGAAATCTAACAGACTCTACTATGAATTTAAGAAGCATGTAAATTTTAGAAGGAAAAAGTCTTAGTCAAGCAGCCACGACACCTAAACAAATAATGGTGGATATTAGCTCTCACCAGGAAAAAAAACCAAAAAGTATCTGGGGACCAGCATCTTTGATGGTATGCTACATTTCAATCCAATTCTGATTAGGAATTCATTACTTTTACTCATGGCAGCCTTGTATGACATTGCTCATCTCAGAGCTCGGTGAAATTGTACAGGAGGGGGTCCCTTAGTGGCACAGTGTAGGTCAGGATGCTCAAGCCACACAAGTGAGAGCCTGTTTGGGCCAAGGTGAGGGTCAGGAATTGTGAGAATCCAGAACTCAGAGTTCTGCTGATAGTCTAAAAGCTTAATGCATCTAATCACATACCAGTTTTCAGTTCTCTGATAAACTTGCTGCAGCTTTTTTCTGTTCCCACAGATAATGTCTAAAATCATCATTTTAATTCTTATATATCATTACTCTCCCCACAATCATGTAAGATTTATAGCAGATACACTGTACATACTCATCTACTACTTAAAAACTAAAAGCAGTTTCTACAGAAAATCAACAAGATATTTTACATAGCTGTATATTATTTGCATTCTCTACCTATTGTTCTCCTGATCCTTACAATCCTTGCTGCAGCGTATTTTATATGCCTGAATGTAACTTCTAAAACTATTCCTGTGACTCCCAGACGAAATCAAATTAAAAACAGATAGGTTTTCAACCCAGTGACAGGATTGGAAGTGCTGCAACACCAACTGGAAGTTCATAGTGGCACATGTCAGTACTTTATCATTCATTTATGTCCTAACTCAGAAGTCCCTGAACGGGTGACTGAACAGTAAGATTTCGGTCACCAGTTTCTTTCTTATTTCATCTCTAAAGTTAACTTGCCAAAAAGAGATTTTTGTGGTACTTCAAAAAAAATCTAGTAGAAGAGGTTTTTGACCAGCACATGAATAAGTACATTTCAGGTTCAACCAGAAGCCACAGAATGAAATAGCATACTGAGGTTCTTCTTTTCCTCTTGTTACACGTCACATGCAATTTTCTATAACAATTACACTGTGATTATGTTTTGTTCCTTTATCACCCAAAGATCATCAGGAAAGAATTTCAATAATTAGTCTAACATGCCTAGATTACAGAAAGGACATGCATTTTAAAAGCCTTGAAACACAACACATCTGTTTTTAATAATAATAATAAAAAAACCTAAATATTTTTCAATTTGGGCTGATTATAAGGGCGAGATAAACCACTAAAACATGAATTACCTGAACTGCAAATACAACACAAAATTTGTTTCACTCACTCCTACAGACTTTTCAACATGTAGCACCACCCAACAAGTTACTAAAACCATCATATTCTGAACCACAAGCGAATCATCGTACACATTCCAACCCTGAGGATCAAAGCTAAAATTTTACTTTGTTCACCATGAAGTCATCAGAGTTTAAAACTCATTTTGCTTCACCACATAAAGCTTGAAACTGACACTAAACATTCTACATGTCTGTAAACTATTATATCAAACTGATTGAAAGCTATTATCTGTGCCTTCTGAACCCCTTTACACCAACAGAGCAATCTGACTTTTCAGACAAGTCATCATCTCATAAGACAATATGAGGAAAAGAGTTCTTTCAGGAAGGGCATGATTAAATGGCTTTAGATGCAGTTAAACTCCCCATTTAAAAAGCACTAGAGTTGCCCAATTTAAGACACTGACACACAGACACACACAAAAAAAGCTCTATACATCTTCATACATCATACAAAATGAAAAATACACAATTATTGTACATGATAAGTGCTGTAAACAAAATAACATTACGAGAAAATTGTGATCAGCTCATTAAACTGGTTAGTGAGCCCTGAGCTGTGTTAAACACATATCCATTACATCTACAGATTGCTGTAATTAAGCTTTCTGCATTTTATTGCCATAAAATAATTCTTCATGAACAGCGCAACATTTTATAAATTTCAATGAAATAAAATTAAATACGTTTGATAATAAAACATGTATAATAACTGCAATCTTTGTAATTCTCTGAATTGCTGTTAAAAATAAATTTACTCATAACACAATGATTGATCGATTTATTTTTTTTTTAAAGTTAGCCATGAACCAGGTAATCAGAGGTACCTGTTTTTAACAGACTGTCTCAAATACCAAAAAAAGACAAGGAAAACTGCTTAAATACAGGCTTGAAACACCTGAATGCTATCTACAATGTCTGAACAAGGAGACAACAATTGCCTTTGTGCATGTTATGAACAGATCAAACAGAAACAACCTCTCTAAAAATCAGAAAAAGGTTAATTTCATTTTACTGCACATTCTTCTACATAAATTGATAATTATTATATGGTTTTGGACTGCACTTTAGCTCTAGTATTTCAGAACATAACACTTCCAGTACCACATTCCCACATGAGCTAGCAAGAGCTGACATTAAATTATGGAACACAGTCATGAGCATAGCCTCATGAGCAGAGACTTCAGGTTATTGAACTATTTGTTTAAAGATAGGTATTTCTCCAACTGAATGCAGATGAAATTGCTGCAGTAGTCATCAAATAAAAAAACTGAGCATGAAAAAGGCCTCATGATAAATTCCCTCTGCAAATACAAAAGCAGTAAATAAAACAGAGGAAAATGAGAAAAGAATGTTAGAAAGTGTATGTAAGGTGGAAGTGGGGTCAATCTACTTAAGAGGAATACAGAAACATCACATGAGCACAAGTGGAAATAAGAGCTGGAGTTGGAGGGGAACACGAAGAGCTTCCGTAAGTATGTTAGCACCAAAACTGAACGAGTTAAGTGTGTGGGTGTCTGGTGAACAAGGTATGAGACCAAGCAAGGGTGCCTTTGCCAGGGAAAGGTACAGCAAAAGCTTAAATACTATTCAATGCCTTTTTTGCCTTGCTCTTCATCATCAAGGTCTGTTCGCTGGCCCACCAGAGTTCCTGAGCAGCATGGTGGCGTCTCTGGGACTGAAGTACTGCCCACAGCAGAGGATGACTGGATCAGGGAACAAATGAGAATAACTGGACACCTCCAGGTCTCAAGGTACAAGATGGGATGCATCCAAGGGTGCTAAGGAAGCTGGCTAATGTCCCTGTGATACAAGTCTCTTCTTCAGAAGGTCACATCAATCCCACAAAGTATCTGATGTGAAGACTATAAAAAGGCAAATGTCATATCCTTCAAGAAGGAGGATCAAGGGAACTACAAGCCATCCAGACAAATTCAAGGTCATGGGTCATTTGCACTACAGTGCAAATCCTCCTGGAAGTCATTTGTATTCACAGGAGTGGAAGTGCCTGACCAACCTGACAGTGAGATGCTTGACTCAAATGATGAGGGGAGAGCAAAGACTGTAATCTACCACCAATTTAGGAAGTTTCTGAAAGTCTACCACAGTGTTCTTATTGTTATCCTCAGTTAGTTAAAGCACAATTATAGAAAAGATAGAGATATACAACAGCCTCAGGAGCAAAGGGTACAAATTGCATCAAGTGAAATTCTAATAAATTACAATGAAAAAATTCTTCACGAGGGTGGTCAAACCACAGAACCGGTTGGTCAGAAAGGCTGAGGAATAAATAACCTTTAAGACACAAAAAACTTGGCAGGACGAGGCCGTGACTAACCGAATTTCAACAGAGAACTGGAGTATATGACCTCAAAAGTGCATGTCCAACCTAAGTTGTATCATTCTAGAATACACAAGAGAAGTTCTTCTTGTATGATATCAGCTTTAGTCAATCAGACAGGTCCAGCTGTTCCAATCAAACAGGTTACTTCTTCTCTAAACACCCCCCAGCATCCTTCTACAACTGATCCCTGGACTCAGAATCAGATTCCCTGAATCTGCTATAGTCAAAATCAGCCTGGACAGCTGATTAAATTACAGCTCTTCGGTAGACCTTTTATTTTGACTATAATAAGGGTTTGAACAGGCTGTTCTGCAAGCAGATCTAAATGACTGATGACTTCTGGCAGGAGGGCAAGACAGGCAGCTGAGGGTAGGATAGTAAGCAGTAATCTCTTCTCTCGAAACAGCTGCTTGTAATATGCTGACACCCTTCCAAGTAACTATTTAAACACTTTAACCAACTACATCAAGAAAAAGTGCATCATGGCTAACATGATGCACAGAACTAACATTCAGTGAAGCAACTGCTCTTTGTCACGTAACACAGAAACTCAAATAAGCTAGTGTGAGTGAGGTAAGGAGCAACAACTGAGGGAGTAAAAAAATCAACAAAATGCATGAGTTTTGTCAGCACTTTCACTTCCCTTACTGCTCAGAGAATCCACAGTTGCAGACACTGGTAATGATGTAATGGTCATTTCAAAAAATGGCACTTAGATCATTCAAACATCACTTAAATATCAGGTCACTGTTAAATTAGAATCTACAGATCCCTCAGTGCAAAATCAGCTCAGTGGTACAAGTTCTGAACAAAGCTTGTAACAAAGCAGAGGCTTAAGGGAAGGGAAGATCAGACAAATTCATGGAAGCAAAATCCACCGAGAGTTATTAAAAATATATAAACCTCATCCAGCTCAGAAAATCCTTAATCAAAAAGACAGAGACTAGTTCCATTTATATACACTAGCCCTCTGGGAGACAAGACATGGGACTAGACAGACCTTTGGGGTATGCAATACAAGCTCCCTGGTTCTAAAGTCTCACTTGCTCAAATAATCCCAACCTGTAAGCCGGAGAATCATATGTGGAAAACTATAGCCTCTATTCACCCTTGTACTTGAAAGTTTAAATTTGAGCTTACAGACTTCAACCAGTTCTTAAACTTCTTTGTGGATCACCGAGGACTTTTAGGCTGTGTGAAGATCAGGAAATAAAATAATTAACTCCAAAACATTTAGTCTATTGCAGTTTCACTAATAAAGCATTTTAAATTTTGTTTGGCTTAAAATTTTCTTCTTGTTTTAATACAGAGTAAACAAGACAAGACTATAAATTGTAAATCTCTGTCAGAAGCAAAACTTCTAATAACACCTTCATCTATGACTTAAGGGAATCGTTAAGAGCTTGGAGAGAAAAAGAAGGAGACCATGAAATGCTTTGCACAATCACCTCAACCAGCAGAAACGAAACACAAGAGATTCACAGCTCAATCTGTATTTACTCCATCAAGTGTACTCTTACTTCTTTAGTAGTTTCCTGGAACTTCTTTGCCAGTTCAAAACCTTATTTCCATAGTTTATTCCCACTGAGCTTCATTTGCAGCATCAATCAACTGTTCATCAGATCAAAAAAGGTTTGTCATAAAGATCAGAAATAACACATTGATGGAGTATTGAAGAAATGTTATTTTTTCTACATCTAGAATACCTTGGGAATGCCAATGGCAGTCTTTCTTAGTCCTGTTGAAAGAAACAACGTGTTCAGATTACGATGTATATGATTAGCCTTCACACCTTTGCTGATCAGTGTATAAGGATGAAACTTCAGCAAATACATCATTCTCTAAATGTCAGTGTCCCTACTCTGTTTCTGCTCTTGAAATCCCTCTCTCGGCATCTTTTGTTCTTTACTCTGCTTCTATTGAGTAAAATTTTCAGTGCAATACTTTCAGTTTTTTATTTTATTCTATCCATGAAGTCTCATTCTGTACTGAAAGATTGAATCTGCTTTTTGAACTATAGCAGTAATAGCAGTAAAACTCTACCATTCACTTCTCATGTTGTGAAACAAGCACCCTTGAGCCTTCTTCCCTCATGCACCTCATGCTGGAATGAGGTGTCTTGTGGATAAATTTACTATCTTCTTCAACTCAGGCCTTAAATTTTCTTTTACTCTGATGCCTAAGGAAAACTGAAGAGACTGAATCATAACTCAAACCATCACCTATCACACCAAATATTGCGGTCTCATGGCTTCCTTATATTTTTCATCTTTTCTACATTGCTTATTTTCTACATGTACAATTACACTTATATTGCAAGTATTTTTCATCAGGAGCAATTGCCTTGCTCCTCTTTGCACCTTCCCTTAAAAAACAGGCTTCTCATCCATTACCAGAGTATTATTGTGCTACAATAGTACAAAGAAATGATACCAAGTAATTTTAAAGGGACTCTTTGTTATTACATATTCTAGAAAATCTTCTCAATTACTTAGTTCTATACTTAGTGGGTTAGATTTACAGTTATCAGAAGAAAGCCTATCTTGGTTTTGTTTGTTTTTTGTTTTTTGTTTTTTTTTTAAATATAAAAACAACTGAGAAATTCCTTTAAATCACTTGTTCAAATACCACTAGAGATAAAGTAGGACATGCAAATATCTGGGGTTTGGGGAGGGTTGATGTTAAAAAAAAAAAAACATATTCAAAATTGGAGTGATTTAATGAACTTTAAAGTAAGTGGCAAATTAACAGACTGCCTTCTATTACATCATTGCAGATCAATTGTCCAGGTACAAATATGTAATAATTTTCCAACATGTAATGTAACAGCCTAATTCTACTGCACTGGTTTCATAGTATGAATAATATGATATCCAAACACTGATTCATATGACTATAAAACAAGAGGCTGATGTGGACCACAGTTCAACGACTTTTTATTCCACTGAGACAAAATGATTCATATAATAGACATTTTCTAAACTCCTGAGAAACTATGCCACATTAACTCTTCCATAAGTGGTTACACAATCACATTGGCTATGTTCCCCTGATGCCCACAACACTGACAATATTTCTTTTTCACAAGATTTACAGGGGATTTTTAGCTCCTCCATTTCAGTACACAAGGTTTCACCTGTTAGATCTGACATGTGAGAAAACACTTTCTGTTGTTTTTGAGATTACTAAAAATCCCATTGAGGTTCTTCACTGATGGTCTTCAAGAATTCATATTTTATTTTTTCAGTGTAGTAACTGTTGCAAGCCAACTGGTGCTACCTATTGAGACCAATCAATTCTTTCTCCCTCATATTGTCAAATACTGAACAAAACTACTCAAACCTGAAGCTAGTGTAGAAAAGCAACATCACTGGCTTGGAGTGATCAGTAGCATGGACATTTATTACAGGTCAACTGAAAATGAACAACCTGCATGTCATAACAATGGTAAATACCACTACTAACCACTAATACCACACTAATACCACTATCCTGCATGCAATGAAAGCTAATACTTTTACTATAATTAGTAGGTTTAAAAAAATAGAAAAAGAAAAAAAGACAAAGACAGATGTTTAAACAAACATCAGTAACACTTTTGCATCTATTTATGGTTTGAAATTTTAGCAGGTAGACATTTAAAGACATACAAATATCACTCAGAACTAGACAAAACATAGACACTTTGCTAATCTTTTTGAATGTTTAATTGTCAAGAATTAAACAAAATAATTATTTCAACTTGTTCAGTGTCAAGAGAATCTGGTGCTGGTGGCTACAGGGCTTTGTTCCCTAAATTCTACTTTCTTTCTTAGCAACCAGATACTTACTGCTTTCCAAAGCACTCAATGAGAATTTTGGAGTCATTGTCATTTAGATTTTTTGAAACACAGTTCCACAAACTGTTTCTAAAGCTGGAATTGGGTTAAATTCACCGAGAAAAATACAGGTTTAAAAAAAAAACAACAAAACCAAACAAAAACCAACCAACCAACCAACCAAACAAACAAAAACAAACAGAAAGAGCAGAAAAATAAAATTACTCTTACAGCAGCTAGTGAATTATCATTCATTCACCTAAAAATATAAGTGTATGCATGCATGCACATGTACACAACACTCTGCACAAGGCGCAAATAAAAGTTATTTTAAAGTGTTAATTCTTACTTTTACAATGAATAAAAATGTATAGTACCAATGCCTTCAACCCCATCCTTTTTTTTCACATTTAGAATATGACACGAGCTGTTGCAGAATACCAACTCCAAGGGAGCAGCAAGACCTAATTTTATGCCGAGGCATTATAAATTTAAACTTTCACATATCAAAGAAAAATACCTAAGATTTTGTAGTACTCTCCATCCAGTTCTTGTCCTTTGAAGTGAATGCTATTTCTAACTAAAGCACAACACATTACACTTTGTTTTTTGCATGTAACACCTTTATACAAGTAAGTATGTCTGGAGTTCGGATGTCAAAAGTCTTTTACAATCTAAATGATTCTGTGATTGTATGCTTTCAGTAGGCATTCACTGAACTACTTTTCGACACCTCTACTTAAAGTAATTTGAAAGAGCAAGTACAGTAAGCAAGTCTGTAGAAGGAGCCAAGCATGTTAGGGCATGGCCCTAAGGCAGGGAACAGTTGAAGTTAGAGTACATTTAAGTATCAAACCATTAAAATTATTTAGACACAGTGTAACATTATGCATACATTTTCTTTACTGAGTTATCTTGTAAGTGTATATTTCTTGTATACATATATATACATATACAAATATCTTGTATATGTATATTTCATGTATATTCATGAAAATATTCACATCAACAACTATGGAATAAGCTTCTGAGAATTTAACCTAGGTTAAACAGTTCATTAAAATCTCTGTTCCAGGTAAATGATAGAGCCCTTAGTTGTGCGAAATTCCATCCTGATTATTTGGAATCATTCGTATTTGCCTGCTATCACAGGAGAAGTTTAAGCCATCGAAGTTTCAGTGTGGACTTTATAGTAGGGATATACATTCTTATTTACCTTATCTGCAAAGTTCCAGTGACAAATCATAATGAAGTTTCAGATGTCTGCTTTCTAAGCAGACTGGAAATAGATGACTAAAAATACACTTCTGCTATATCCTTTTTAATATTGTAAACATGAACTTGAGCTAGAATAATTAAATAAGCAGAGGACTTCAAGCTTCCTTATTTTCTTCGAGGTGTAGGATTTTCAAACTGATGTACTATTTCATTGTTTACTTTCTCCTTCTGTACTATTAAACAACAGGTATGATGGCAAAGCACTGTGAAATAGCCTTTGCAACAACAATATATTACCTCCTGTATATCAGGCTAGATTCCACCTAGTTTCATAATCAACATCTCATTTCTTCCCCAGAAAGATACAAAGAGGAATGTGATGCATTATCAAATCAATGTGGACTTTCCTTAACCACTCATTGTAAAAGATTGCCTTAGTTAAATAGAGAGCTTTGTATCTTTTTCAAAGTAGTCTGAGTCCTTAATACAATTAAATCAGTAATTTAAAAAAGATCTTCCCAACACCTCAAGAAAATTATTTTGTTAAAGTAAGTGCCTTTCTTAATTCTGGTTGTGTTTAAAGGTAGCCAGTTTTAAAGGTTTGACTTAATCAGTCACATACTTGATTATGAGACTAAGAAATGTGCAAATCAGCCCTTTTCACCATTAAAAGAACTTAGTATATCACAGTGAAAGATGACATAGAGATAATTTCCAGACTGACCATGGCAATAACTAACAAACAAGTGCTGACAATATTTGACTTCTCAGAAGATGCAATGAAAATCAGAATAAGGTGTATTATTTTTAATTTTTTTGTGTACAGAAATAAAACTTAGCAGGCCAAGAGGTGGAATCAAAAGCAACTTCTGACAAAGAATGTCAATGATTACTAAAAATGAAAACATCAGTCATATGGAGGTGTATTCTATTTAGATGAAATGATATTCAAATGCAGCTAGTTCTTGGAAAACATTTTCCTCCTACACACATTCTTAAAGCTGACTTTTTCATTATGGAAATGATTACTACTATTACACCACTTCCATATTTCTACATTGCCACCTCAGTGATTGATGTAATTTACTTTAATCAGACACTCAAAAATCAATGAGCTACACTGTGAATAGTTTATGTTCCAATATCTCACTTCTGCAGTAGTGCAGATTAGTCTGGAGTTATATTTGCAATAGGCAAAAAAAAAATCCCTACTCATACTATACTTCACACATATCTGAAAAACAAAAATAAATCAGTAACACTTTTTATTTTAAAAAATTTACATATTATCTAACAGTACTTTTCACACCAACAGTTTTCATAAGCTATAATTATTTAAGACAGAATAACTACGTTATTATACTTTGCTAAAGCTGATTTCTCACGGCTGAAATTCTTCAAAGATATTACATTCACCTGCATAAATCTCTAAATATAAGAGATTTAATATATAAGGGAGATTTATATACAAGGGAAGTAACAAGCAGAAAAATCAACACCAGTAAAGGGGCAGTAAAGATGACGTACACAACTGAGGAAACCGCCAGACCTCTGTTTCAATAAATGTCAAAAGTCATGTTTGGTCAGCCAATCAAACTCTACACTTGGTCTGTGCTTATGATTGTACTATCTATTCAACTAAAAATATATTATAAGTGTAACTTTACAATCTATTCAGCTGTGCACTAAAGATTCCCTGTAAAATACAATCTACATTTATCCTTTCATAAACCTGTGAGCCAATAATGATGTTACAGGAATACTGGAAATACTCATGATATTAATAAGCATTCATTTCTCTCTGTGAGAAAAAAAATCCACATAATCAAACAGAGAAATGATGGATCCACGATTTTGAAAATGCACTTCCCCTAAGCTAAGTGCTTATTGATGTGTTCATGTACATGTCTAAAAGTGACACTGTTCCTGACAGAATTAGACTATGCACATATAAAAAAGAGATCACAACTCCTTTAAGCAAAGAAAATTTTACAATTGTATTGGTTGTGGGTTTTTTCATATATATTTACTTAGGCATTCTGGATGAACTTCAGTTTCAATTCTTCACCAATGCAGAACTTTAACTGCATCAATGGCTCCTTCAGAGAATTACAAAAACTTTGCAAGGTAAACTACATCATCTACAAGAATAAACAAAACAAACAAACAAACAAAAAAAATCGCTCGGTTTTTTTCCTGCATCTCAAAATGAGGCAATTCTCTCAATATTATTTTCAAAAGATAACCTTTTAGTTAAGATCATTCCGTATATTCTTTGCATCTGTAGAGACACAAGCCATATGCTGAAAGAAAGATTCCTACTCAGTGTTTGGTCCTAATTAGGAACAAAACTTAGAATAAACAACACAACACGACCCAGCAAAACCTGGAACAAACACCCAAGGCAATTCAGTCAGTGACATCAGACATGTTAGAGTATACTAATGTTCAGTTCAGATAAATGCTTCTTCAGTCAGACACAAAAGCTATGACTAGAAATTCACAACCAATTTTAGAATGCCTCTTAGCATAACATAAGTCTCTCTACAGTCTGGTGATACACTTTGAAATTAACTACTAGATCAATTTGATCCCTACGTCTACATCCTCACACACACTCAAATCTGAATTGGATAAGGTACTGTGCTAGGGTGACTCGTTCTTTTTATATCTTCTGTCCTGCCACCCTCTGGGCCAAGAATCACTGTACCTCACTGTACCACTCTGTTCTCCAAATGTGACTGGTCACAATAATCCCATTTTCAATAATATACAGACACTTAAGATAATCTCAGAACATATTTTACTTTTAGAGCATGGAAAAGATCTCCAGCTAAACAGGCAAACTCACCTCAACCTGAAGTATGGCAGTACTATTACTTCGTTATTCTACATTTATTTGTAAGGATAACTCCATTTTCCTTTAAGTTACTCAAGTTGGCTTCCTGATGTGACAGCCTAAGGCAAACTCCCTTTGGCACTAACGCAGTAACTGCACACCTTACCTCACCCTTGGTCAAGCAGGAACACAACTATAAGTTCTGCACCAAGCCTATGAAAGAGACTTTACTGCCCACACCACACAAGAGAAGAAAGAAGGCAGAAATCACGAAACACCCTTGTGTAAAAACACCTCTCTTTTAAAGGCTAAACTACAAATCATATATTTAATGAAACCTTAGAAGAAGAGGTTTTGTCAGAGGTGATAATATGAAGTCCTATAACATCAGGAAACGAGAGAATGTAAAAGGTAGCAAATCAGAAAAATAGCAGGGGACTGCGATAATACTTTGTTCTATGAACAGTGTTGTCAGGAAATTTGACAATTTTTCCATTATCAGATCATACTTCACCACTGTGAAGTACTACTTCCCTTTTCTATGCAGGGGGCAGGGGGAAGGAAAAAAAAACAAACCAGATTTGGACTCACATACGCATTTAACATATTTCTCTATGTTGTGCTAGTACTTGTGCTTAAAACATGCTCACTTTACCCTGATTCTGAGAAGTTAAAAAAAAACCAAACAAAATATGCTTTTCACTGTCTTTTGATACTTCATGCAACTGATAAAAGTCACAGAATCACTGCTAAGTTGGAAGGGACCTCTGGTGAACATCAAGGCCATCTCCAAATCAAGGAATTCTGAGGACAAGATTTTTCTGATGCAGTAGCTAGCTCCTGGATGACAGGATGAGGAAACAGACATCTATACAAACCTCCTAAAACGTATGGCACCTGACAATCCTGAAATAGATAATAGTCTAACAATTACTTTAGTCTGCCCACCAGAACAAGAAATGCAAAACACAGCTTTCACTGTTTTTTTTAATGTCTTTTCCCGTGGTTTTTAAGCAATTTTTAAAATTTCCCAGAGGAATAAATTTTGGGGGTTGGGGTGAAGGGGGCTTTTTTTTTGAGGGGTGTTGGGGTGAGTTTTTTCCAAAGCAAACTATAATAGAGAATTTTTGTGACTTACATTGGATCCATTATGTATAATCACCTCTTCTCTAGGAATAGAAAAGCATATGAAATGTTATCTTTGCAGACATTCAACCATAACAAACTAAATTCAGGTTTCATATAAAAAAGGTATTGTAAAGACAAACTTTTAGTAAAGACCAAAGTAAGGAGTAGAGTTCACTCATCTGGAACAAGTCTTGCCTCAAGATATTATATACAAATTGCAGGGAATTCAAGAGTATCAAAAAATCTGTAGCTACAATATATTACACTCCACAATCTAATTTAGGACACATCTTTTACAGAACATGGAAACATTTTATCTGGGGTTTAACTCATTTTAGAATGGAGAAGCGTGCAGAGCTCAGAACTGCCAACATATCAGCCTTTTCCACTATTTGGACCTTTGACACTTCCAAGACTGCATTAAGTGCTTCTTAATTCACAGGGGCTTATTTTTTCCCATATGAGCAATGAGCAAGTTCAATAGCTGCTTCCTATGTAGATGTACTCCCAGTGTTTCTTTCTTCCTCTCTTATTTCTCACTTCAAGATTGAAGAAAATAAAGTTTTTTAATGGTAACAGTGCTATGGTCTGGATGACCTCCTATTCTGTTGAAGAGATGGATACCCAGAAAGATAGCTGCCACTTCTGAAGTGTTTAGCATGAAGACTTTTGATCATCTGTAGTAGTTATAAAGCTGGCTAGGTATAACATCTTCATGAACAACTAAAATATCAAAATTCAGACACTTTATTTCTGCCTCTAGCAGCAAACCTCAGAGAAGCAGTAAGAAATCTTTCACTACTACAGGTCCAGTCCTGTAGGAAGTGACAGGCCAGCACATTTGGATTAAAACTGTCTATTAATTTCCTCAGTCTGAAGAACTTTACATATTGCCTTGCTTGTCAAACACATGACAACTAGCACATGAATCTAGCCACAAACTTCAGGAATTTCAATATAAGATCAATAGCTACCAGCTAAGTTTCAGGCAAAATTATTGTGGCAGAGAGCATTTGGTCTTCAAATTGTCACATTTCTCTTTCATACTGACAGCAGTCAATTCTGTATCAACTCTTTTCTTTTTGACTTTTTTTAAAATCTTATGGACTGAACTGGGAAACAAAAGAATAAAAATATGAGCATTTACTCTGTTTTTATGACATATTACTTACTAAAGAGTTGTTACAATTTTTTATGTGAGCTTTTATATATAAAAATTCAATGTAAATGACTGGCTAAGGCCATGCAGCTTTCACTCATTAAATATTCATTCTGAAGCACAGTTTTCCCTCTTAGGTTTTATTGGCATATTTATGATGGCTATGAACAGAGCTCTGTTGAACCTCTGTACCTTTCATTCACAGTATTTCATATTGCTAGGACAATCTGCAAAGTTTTCGTATTGCCTCTGCAAATGGACACATAATAATTTGCTACATTTGTTCACAGTTGTTGCATCTGTCTGAGTGTGTTACCAGCACAAATTACATACATATATTTGTAAATTGCCTGTCCCTTCTAAGTAAAAAAAACCAAACAAAACCAACCAACAAACCAACCCCAACCAAACCAAACAACCCACAAACAAACAAAACCTCCTAAAGAAACAAAACAAAACAAAAAAACAACAACAAAAAAAATGAAAACCAGACACATCCATCTAAAAGAATGTAAAACCATAGTATGGCTACAGCACTATGCTCTTATGTTCTGCATTTCACAAAAAACTGCCCTTAAAACCTTGTGCACATGAGATTCAACTCACCACACCTACTTATGAAAAGCACTTTTTGACATCACAGGGTACGTACAGCTCCTGCTCTGAAAGCAAGACCACAGAAGTAACCAGAGCCCCAGCCAGAAACCCCAGAGCACAGGACAGCATGTTTAGGGAGCTGAATTCCACATGCTATCTTCTGCTGGCAATAACAGCCTTCGAGGATCTGTCTTAAGAGAAAGGTTGGCTTCTGCTTCAAAGTATGAAAATTCAGGAGCACCTGTGTCTTTCTGCTACTGTGTGCCTTTGTTCTGGTGTTTAAGATGAATACCTAGTTACTGGATGTCTGAATTCAAAATTGTCCTGCCATTTCCCAGGCTACAAGAGAGAAACTTTAACTTAAGCTTGCCTATATTTGAATCCAGGTGTGGTAGCACTGTCAGACTCTTCCAGAAAGAGAGTGGTAGGAATTATACTGAAAACATGAGCTTTGCAATTAAAGTAGCTACCCTTCACTGACCTTTTCTAAGAGGACAATTGCTCCCATGTTTATTGCTACGAGAAAAATGATGGGGTAGTCTGGGACCTAAGGTGAATTTCCCACAAAAATTTTTCTTCTGACTCAGCTAATATCCACCTAGCACCTCACTCCTTCATATATGCTAGAAGTTATTTTTTCCCTTGTGTTTACCAGAACAATTGTGAATTCACTGAAATTTTCAATGTATTTGAGATTAAGGCACCTGAGAATGGCTTGATGATTTTGAAGGTGAGACTTACAACATTAAAGTCCTGTAGTATACAGTGAAAATTCCACATGTAAAATGTTCAAATCTATGAACAATTTCAAGATTTTTAATTGGTTATCATCCTGCTGCTTTCTACAAGACCTACTTTTATTCTAGCTCTGTTGGGAGAAGTATCATCTGCTGACTCTTTACAAGAAAACAGAGAGCCAAGAGAGATATTTTCTTAAGAACTTTCCCCAGTAAAAACAGGCGAAAGAACTGATTTAATGACAGAAGATGAAAACTGCACTTAGCTTAAGTTATTGGTAAATGCAAACCTTTGGAGAAAGTGTTGCAGAAATGCATCTGAAACAGTCAATTAGCAGATGCCAAGCTCAGCAAAATGAAAAAAAAAAGAGCCTGTCACAGTAATGACAAAAAAAAAAAACCAGTGAAGCCTTGTACACTGACATTTTCAAGAACAACATTCACGTGAACTTTTAGATGATTAAACTGCTCTATTTTATGCATCTTACAATACAGGTGAACTCATCATTCAGGCTGAGGGATTTTCCAAACAGCCCAGTTTCAATGTTCCAAAACAACTATAAGTTTAGAAAGTCACCAAACATTAACACATTCCCTAATGTCATGCTGAAACACAAAAGTGAGACAACCTCATGCCCCAAAACAATAACCTGAATCATGATCACACTATGCATTAATAATATAATAGTATAAGAACATTATAAACAATTAATGGAATATCCCTAAAAGTAATTGAAAAATGAATACAACAAAGATAATAATAAACAACTTCAATAATATGTTTTAAACAAAAACACATGTCTGAAACACTGCAACATGAATCCAAATCATTTTCATTTGGTTTGAAAATGGTATGAAAAACCAAGTAAATACGTCCGGCTTCTATGTGATTTACTAGATCAGAATGTTGTTTTACATTGTTCACCCCCAGTTTTGGTTTTATGTTTTATCACATTAGAAAATGACTCACTGATAATTTACTTTGTTTTTACTTTCTTTTTTATGACAAAGACTTTGGGAGACAGTCAGCAGATGCAGTGAATAGAGAACACTTAATTTACTGTGTCACTTGAAAGAATCTGAAAACAAAGGAGACATCAAAAGATGAATTAGGCCAAGTCATCAGAATTTGCTAGCATTCCATACACTGAAAGACTGGATATTATGCAAAACAGCCAGACCTTTCCTTGTTTCATGAAGGGGAATGATATAGTTAGCAGTCTGATAAGATAAATAGCACAAAACAGAGGAGTATGCAGTAGCTACAGCCCTTTGTATGTAAAATACAAAATACTGGTTTTTAGCAAGAGTCAATGAGAAAGCTGCTATTTTTTGTCCTGTTTTGTCCTTCTTCAATTAAAAAAATGCATTTCTTATTAGAGAAAAAAAACCCCAACTAACCTTCACATTGGATTTCATAAATTCTCTTCTAGCACTGAAGAGGTGTAGGATGATACCTCTAGGGACACGCAATTCATCCAAAAAAACAAGTGTTCGGCCCCCCTCTGAAGGGATCAGCTACACTGCATAAAGTCGGAAGATTTAAAGATACTCTGTTTCAACGTCCACTTAAAAAAGATATCAGAGTTTTCCACCCTCAAATGCTGCTAGACATTTAAGCAAGACTAACAGAAAACCAGATTAGAAATAAAAGCTGCCATTTGCTTACACCAGCTTTCCAAGGCACTATGAAGAAGGGGCATGTTTTCAACTATCATTGCTCAGCCATGGAAGTTCAGGCCACAAGTTGTCTGAAACCAAAGTTTTGAGAAAAACACTACTGATCATGAAGCTTGAGACCAAAAAAGAAGCAATTCCTTCTGTGATTGCAAAGGCAATGACAGCAGATCAGCTATTGTTGATCTACACAGTTCTGCTGAAAGTTCCATCAGAAATTTTAGTATCTCTAATATTACATGAAGTACCCTTGCTCAGAAGCTCCTGAGCTGTCTTAAATTAGACCCCAAAATACCTCAAAACCAACAAACAACAACAACCTCCACCCCCTCTTCATTATTAAGCTTTAATCAGTGACCAAAGATCAGTTTTGTACAAGTCTAGAAAATCCTTTCCTCATATATACCCAAGAGTAGGGTTTACTACATGCAGTGATGATGCCTGATACTTTAATCAGAGCCAGCTTATTGCTATAGGCAAAATTTAATTTTTCAAGATAGTGGATTAAGGGCCAGGATGCTGTGCAGCTTGTACCATGGGGAATACTAAATGAGGAACTGGAGAAATATTCAGATCAAAAGTAAGGCAAAAGGCTCAGAGCTAGGATGCAGACACAGAGGGGTATCCCTTTAGAGCTATGTTTAATGATTCTCTACTGCAGAAACAGAAAAACTGAAGATACCAGCAGCATTGCTGAACAGCCAGCTGTGTCACTGCACAGTAACAACTGTTTTATGATCACTGAACCCTCTTCCCTCAATGGCAGCAGCAAGCTTGACTTTCCAGGGCTCTGGTCCATGCAAAGTAGAAAAGAGCTAACAGCTATTTTGGTATCGAGGACAACCCACAGCCACGAGTGACTGCCTGCCATGCCTGTGGCAAAAGACAATTCTAATTTCAACAGAAACACTGTGAGGGTGGGGACGAGAATAAAACTGAAACACCAGTAAATTCAAACTACTAATCTTCCTTTTATTTAGCAAGCATGACAGCAATATCATAATGTGTTTTTTCAAACAATTATGCATCATCTACACATGTTGAATTTCTGTACTGTCTCAAAGGTAACCAGCATGGTTGTCAGGTATAGTACCGTATAATGTGGTGTAAAACCACCACTTCAATCAGTTATCTCTCTCCAATAGTTACTTATTACCCGTATGTTCCTTTTGATTAAGTTGTTGCTTTGTTTTCATTAACAGTCAGACTCTTCTACATGATTAAAACCAAAAAATGTTGCATTGAACAGATATCCTATAACTAATCACCTGGTAGGGTGACCATGACTATTTCCAGATACTTCCTCAGCCTCTGTTAAGCCAGTGACAGATTGCAGTTATTAACAGGTCAGTGAATAAATTAATTCCAGGGCACTGAAAATTATGTTCATGAAATGAAAAGTGGCCTTGCTGACATTGCATCACTATTTCTAGACAGTGTGCTTGAACACCAAATAAATCTCACAACTTGGATGAGTGCCAAAAACTAGTGACCTAGTTTCATTAGTGTGGGAAAAGACTAGCAATTGGTCCTATGAGAGCAGATTACCAAAATAACTTCACACAAAAGCATTCCATAAAGAATTTTCTTTAAATCAGACATTTTCCAACCTAACAGATCACCGAAAACCTTGCCCTCCCCCCCAAAATGCCAGTCTGACATACATTACATTTTAAAGTTAAAATGCACTTCAATTACTCATACTGACATTCCTATACAAAATTCCAATTAGACCGAATAAACATTATCTTCTTTCCATCCCATTATCTCTTTCCATTTCATTCATAATAATTTAAAACTGTTTAAAATCAAAACAGCTCTTGCATTTTCAGTGAAAAATGTAACACTTCAGGCTTAAACAAAGAGTTTTACTAATATAAGTAAGTCTATTTTTAAGCACACAGTAATCTGCTCAGTAATCTTCCTTGATTAAAAATTCCTTGGCTTCTCTTCAAAAAACACACTGAGTATGGATGAGCTCAACAGCTGTCGACATAATTTTTAGGAACTTAGCAAGTATTGTTGCGTCTATACTAGCCCCCATTTATACACTCCAGCTGGTCCACCAGATCCCCACTCCCAGTCCTTCTCCCCCAGAAACATCTATATTGAGATGAAGAGATTTTGAAGAGGGGAATTTTAATAACAACACACAGCAGAAGACATTTCATCTTCTTTTCATCTTTCCAAAGCCTGTTGCCTTCTGTGAATTGCTTTCCATTCATTAATCCAGCAAAGTGCAGAAGGCAAACTGAAATACTATAAGAAAACTATTACAGCACCCGTAAAAATCCCAGAACATTCTTTCATAAGTCAGACTAGAACATGACATAAGTAGAGCAACGCAATTAGTTTCACCCAGCAATCCCTGCTTACACAAGTCTTTACTAACCCTTGCCAATGACAAAACCACAGCTCTTCCCTGTGTGCTGTGAGCAGTTGAGGGTCACTTGCACAATGGTTTATTTAATCACCTCAAAATTTTGGGGCTTCTTTTATCCTCCAGATTCCCTCTGGATTCACAACTACCGGAAAAAAAAAAGTACCAGAGGATGATCATAGATTTTGTAGGCTTTACTGTGGCAAACGCTGATGATGTCAATGGAAACTTTGAGCAAATAATGACATGGAGACCTGTGACTAAGTTTTGGAAGGACATACTCATCATTTAAAATTTCAAAAATGCTGTGGGAGTATCTGGGGAAAAAAACTGAACAGACCAAAAAGCTACATGGTTATGTTTCTAAAACCCATACTAATTATTTTAATCTTAATAAATAATTCCTTCAAGAGAATCAACAGGAAAATTTCAGCATCTTACTTCTTTCTCCTCAGTTATTAAAACTTATTTAAGTCCTCATGTTTGCATCTCCAACCTGTCTTTTTTCTCTGCCAGTTAACTCCTGATCAGCATGCTTTTTTTTTTCTCCTTTTTATCTCCTACACCTTCTGTCTTTGCTTCTATGCCCAATCTCTTTGTAGGCTCCACCCCAAGTACTTGTACAGGCTATGGCAGTATCATAACTACATGCTGTCAACTGCAGACTTCACAAAGGGCAGGGATGGGAGACACATCACAGAAGCTGAGTCACTTTAAACTTAAAGGGTGGCTTATGGGCTGTTTGATTCTCACATATGGATGTTGCTTATCTCACCTGTGAGAATCATGCAGGTCTCCCAGACATACTTTTTATCTCATAACTGAAAAACACATTTGGTCATCACTTCCACAGAACTATTGGGAACTACTAAGGGATGTGTAATATGATCAGCTACATAACATTTGCATCCAACGTCTCATCTTCACCATCTTGCACTAAATTGCGTCTATCACTGTGCAGATTAACAAGCTTCTTAACACTACAAGGAGTATTTTCATCACCCTTTTTACACATCTCATTTAGTGACAAACCAAGAACTAAAATAAGGAGTCTATGTTTCTTGAGCTGTCAACGTACAGAGACAGGACAGCAACTAAGACTTCCAAAATTGCCTAGACTGTATGAATAATCTTCTTTGCTCCTTTTATTTTGCTGTATTCAATTGCCCTGGTACGTTTTTCATGCACACATACTGAGAGTTTGGTAATGACATATTTCTGCTTGATTCTGTCACTGAGAGATAAAGTTAGATTTTTCCCTCGTCATCTCAAGGAATTAGAAAACAAGTTCCCAACACAGACTGACTGACTTACGCATTTTAATCTTCATTCATCATTGACTCTTTAAGGTTAATAATTTTCTCTACTTCACCTGCCTATTTTCTCTGTGTTTCCTAAAACTCCTAAGGAGTTCTTTCTCCTTACCACTTGTGCTACTGTAGACAGGAAGAATACAGAAAAAGCTTCATTAGTTTGTCAAATAGAGTGCATAAGTGAAGCTATAGGAAAAAAAGGAAATTATTGAGACAATATTTAATCTCTGACAATGAGCTGAAGCAGCAATGAGTCTCTATAATAGACAAACATGGAAAGGTAATCAGAAAAGTTAGCGAGCAATAAAATTCAGAGATGCTGACTGTGGAAGAAGCTGAGCCTAGAACTCTGAAGCTCAGTATTTTTGTTTTAGCCATAGTCCAACAGGAGAGGTTAAGACAAGTCAGTAGATATTAAATTTAATTTGTTTAAAATGCAGCTTTTATTTTTCCAAAATGCAGTTCTTTTGAATTAAAAAAAAAGCAAAACCAAAAACAAACAAACAAACAAGAAAACCAAACAACCTTCAGTAAGCCAACTTTTAAAAGAAAATTTAATGCAATTGTATTTTCCATATGCTGCAAATTTTTATTTTCGTCATGTCCCACTTTTCCCCAGAAACATCAGCTATTTTTACTCGGTCTTCTTTTTGTTCCCACATAAGCTTAGTAATGAGATATGGAAAGAAAATAATACAAAAAACTTTACACGAAAGCGTGCAATTAGTTTTTATTAGGATTTTCAGTGAACAACAGAGCCTAAGATGGACACCAGATCCTGTTTTCAGGACACATTTGGGGATCACAAAGGTGGTCTTGTAACAAAGTACATCAGGTTTTGTACAACTTTTAAAACTAGTTCCAAACTGTGCAAGGGGGAAATCACATCATCAAAGGCATTCATGACTGATCCTTACGAGTGAATACAAAACTCATTCACCTGATCAGGTAAGTGTGTATAGAGATTCTTTTATCTTTTTAACTGGCTTTGAAAAAATAAAGGGTTCCTTACCTAGCAGTGTTTTAGATCATTCTTTTATTCGTTTACTTTATTCTCTCCATGCCCTCTTCACTTGAGCACCCCAAGTGAATATAACCTCCTTTGCACCTATGCTACGAAACCTACTGTGAATTCCATTGATGTTGTTACAGACTGCCTAAACCATAATTTTATTTGGTGTCATACTATTCTATATATGTAGTAAGAAATATCAAGCTGCAAAAGCTCCAAAAAGTTTCTGTTTGCTTTCTTTTTAAACCTTCACTCCTTAGTTACCAACAGCACAGAAATGGTCCGAAAAGATACAAATGTGATATCCATGTTCACTGAAATAGCACCTGAACAGGACTTAAATCTGCATTATTTTAGGAGGATAAACAAATAATTTGTTGCATTCTTTTCATTTTTCTGGCTGTCATTCAAAAATGAGCAATCTATCAATCTCACAAAACAATTTTCAAACTCATGAAAGCACTCATATACCTATAATGAGGAAAGGAACTGATAACATCTCAGGTTGTAAGAACGAATTTTAATAAAAACAGTATTCAAAAAATCAATCTTGATATTAAGAGCAATGTTTTTATTCCCTCAAGACATGACAAAGGTCCAAAGAACATTCAACCATTGGTTGTTGCTACGGTTTGCTTTCTCCATTGGTGTATTTTACTGATCTCAGAACTTCTATGCTTTGCTTTCCAAGATCAAGTGCTCTTACACTTCCTCTAATGCTCAGCTTGGCTTCTGGGGCTCTCCTTTGTCCTTGTTTTACTTCTTCCCTCCTCTGCAGCATCAGGGGACTAACTAGACACAGGACATTGGAGATGCAGTGCTGACACTTATGATATTGAACTTTCTCAAACATTTGACTGTTAATTCTGATTTATCAACAGAACAGCTCTAAATTTAGGTCAGGAAGAGATGTTCTGCCACCTCTGCTAGAATGTCAGAAGTGGTCAATTTCTTACACTGAACTTGACATTCCAAATATCTCTACACAATTGCAGTCACTTGGGACACTCACAACAGCCTTGGATACCTCCTTTTTCTGTAGGAAGTACTAGCTGTGTTTTTAATATGGATTTGGAAAGTGTTCTACGGCTAAAATGCAAAGGGAAAAGCACAGATTGTTCCAAGGATCAATCTGTAAAGGTAAGTGTTGGAGATAACCTTCTTCATGCAGACACTGGGGGCAGTTCTGATGACACAGTTCCAGCACCTACCCTTCTGCTGAATGTTGCTACTACTTGTAAAATATTCTACTTAAAGAGATGAAATAATTTTGTATACGAAATTTGCAAAACATTAGGTTTATGTATGGAGCTTTTGCAGTGTTAGTATTGCAAGACATTTTGCAGCTTTGCCTAAACATCATTGCCATTACAACTGATCACAAAGCCTGGGGGAAAATGAGTCACTTGATGAAAATCAGTTAATTCTTATTTAAGAAAGGGAAACTGTAAGAACCACAATTCTCCTTAACTTACAGAAGCAGAACCAATTCACCCTCCTCTAGAAACATTCTATATATTGTGTTTAATTACTTTGAGGAAAAAGTGGATGTTAAGACATCTGTTTTCTATGCTATTAGCAATGTCTTATTTCAGGACATTTATTTAACACAACTCATAAAATAAACATTAAAACATATGAAAATGCAACTAGAGCTATCTAGACCTCAGATGACTGAAGAAAAACAGATAAACTTTCTTGGAGAACTAATTCAGGGGGTTTACTGTATCAAATCTTAACAGGATTATTAAATGCTCAACAGTCACTGAGACCACAGTAAAAAAAGAAAAATTAAAAGTTTTTCTTAATTTTAAGCCAAAAAGAAGAAGAAAATGCATATGCTTGGTTTTTCCACAGTAAATAGATTTTTAAGCACAGTATTGATGAGATGCTGAAGATGTTGATTCAGAAGCTTGTCTTGTAGTAGTATTTAATTTGTGAACTTTACAGTACTAAAACTCTGACAAAAGCCTGACATAAGGAAACAGAAGAAGTAATAGAAGTCAAAAGAGACTTTATGGACTAACTGAAACAAAAAAGAAACGAACTCAAAGTTTACTGTTTCCCTTTGGGGTTTTTTTTCCCAATCAGTCAGTCAGGACTAAGAGCTGAACTTTAAAAATGTAAGACTCTTACACAGGTGTCCTTATCTAATGGAAAAAAAAGTAGCCTATGTAAGAACTCAGGAGACCATATGAAAAAAGTAGAAAAGAAAAGAATAGGGTAGTGAGGGTAGGAATAAAGATGGACCAGACAGGTACAGGATTACCCGAGTAAGATATATAAGGTTATACAAAATAATCAGATTTTTCTAAGTATCTCTGTAATGATGTACTGTCATGTAGCACCTACATGCAGAAAAACTACACTAAATATACAGAAGCCTTTAAGTCCTACCTCAGACACTACCACAAACAGTGACACTGGAATTTTTTCAGTATTTGTCAAATGCAATTATTCCTATTCCTCTTGAAACTGAAGTTTAGAAATCTAAACAATATCCTATCAATCTATTGTAATGTGCATCAGATTTCAACTTGAAATGTCTGACATTCAACTTAACCTTTACACTTGCCCGAATTGGCCAATGACTGCTGTTAGCAAGATCACATTCTGTGTTTTTCACGTCTGGGAATTCCCTTGACATCTTCATCATCCAAAACAGAAAATTTTTTTCAACTCTAAAATAAATACTGCAACAGAGACCATAAGGTTGTTTTTAAAGCCAAGAATTAATATTTTCAGAGATAAGGAAAATACACTATGATTACGTAAATCTAGATTTCATTTTTACACTTATTTTCTTCCTGTGCAAAGAAAACTAATATTTCAGTATTCTTCCATTGGAGTTTATAATCTTATAATCCACAAGTACTATAATTTCCCCAAATGCAAGTTAAAGTTTAGAAAAACAGTCAAAGCAATACTGTTACCAAAGTGGAAAGAGAAGAACACAGAAATGCTTTCATTCCATCTCTCCCTTCTTCTACATTTTAATGACAAAATCAGTCCAGTCTGTTATGGCATGAAGCTTCAGTTTCACCTTTGGAAAAAAGGCTTCAAAGCAACTTTAAGATGCAGAAAGAAGATATAGCTTATTTACAAAGACTTTCTTAGAGTGTTAACAGAGTTGGTTTTTGTTTCTTTCCCTTTTTTTTTTTTTTAAGTCTTCTTCATAAAAAATGCTTTTAAATTGAACATTATCAAGGAAAACACGATCCCAGGGATTGTGTGTTGGGTTTTTATTTTAATAATAAAGAGTGGAAGACAGTTTGGTAATTAAGTAGTTGGATTTTTATGAGGAGCATAGAAGAACAAAGGCAAAATGATGATGAATTGAACTAAACCTTGCTAATCAAAATGCTTTCATAAACAAAACAAATAGAAAAAAACAGTGACGGCTATACAAATGCAGGCCAGTAGCTACAGTTTTTATCCAGCAGGGTCAACTTATCTGCTGACACAAGTGTATTAATTTCAATGAAGTTCTATTATTTTATTCTGGTTTGGTTTTTTTTTTTTTTTGGTGAAAACATAACTGTGGATTTATACCAATACCTTTACCTTACAGATGACACTTTCACAGAAATAAACTGCAAAAAGGAAGCACAAATTATTTTTTATATATATACCTGTCTTTCCCACTTCTTGTTATCACAGAATACTTTCCCCTGTCCAACTAATATCTCTCGCTCTGTTAACAGAGTAGAAAGTTTATGTATATCGTTTACAAGCATTTCTGTCTCCTCACCACAGATCCATTACTGAATGGTACATAAATAAGATACAAACAAATAAAAGCAGATCTGCCAGCAAGGCATCATCTATCAATTGCAGACTTAGTATGATATCCATTGTGAAAATCCAGAGATAAAAAAACAGAAATACATTATGGATGGAGACAGTTTTAAAAACTTACAAAGTAGAAAAACAAGGGACTTCAACAAACTAATGCTCCAAAAGACAATTTTTGGCTAAGGAGAAACTTGTCACTGAGAAACACTTCCTTTGCAAGTTGAGAGACATGAGAAACTATATTCAATTAATGACAGATGTTTGCTTTCTTTTTACTTCAGTTTGGGAAATAACAACAGAGAGAAGAAATACTTTTGGTTTTGTGCGCAAAAAAGACTCTTCCTACACTGAGTTCCATACAGACACAGAATTACACAGAAAATAACTTGTTTAAACAGCTTTTTGACTAAGAGATGAAAAAAATATAACTTCTTTTAGAGATGAACAGGCTTGAGAAAAGTTACTCTGACAGATAACAAGCATTGCCTCAAAATGCAAAGCTAATGAAGTCTGGTTTCTCATGAAATCCTGTCTCGTACAAACTCATTGCTATCCAGTGAGATGAGGATTCTGATTGAAACATTATCCACAGCTAAGACATGCATGGCACCTCCCTCCTGTGCTCTTTCTTTCATGCCCAAGAATAGGTTAGTTCATGCTGAAACTTTTTCATCTGAGGACAATAAAATTTTCCCTTCATCTGGCCACCTACTTGCAGTAGAATTCTAGGGACTGTCTTTTTTTTGCAGCCTCTAAACCACAAATTAGACCACAACGGGCTAACAGGCACCAAGTTCACAGGCAAGAAAATTGAGGAAGGGAGGGGATGAACAGCCAAATACACACTCTCAAGTACAATACAGCAGAGAAGAAACAGTCTAAGACATTCCTGGACTATGTGGAAGATAATTTTCTGACACAGTTGGTACATAAACGAAGAGGCAAGGTGCCTCACTGCTGTTTGTGAACAGAGAAGGATGATGTGAGGGTCAGAGCCCATCTGGGGCACAGGTGATTGTGAAATGATAGTTTTCAGTTCTCAGGGCAGTAAGGAAGTGGGTCGGCGGAACTGCCACCTCAGACTTCCCGAAGGCAGACTTTGGCCCGTTTAGGAGACCAGTTGACAGAGTCCCTTCGGAGGCAGTCCTGAATGGCAAAGGTTTTCAGTAAGGCTGGACATTCTTCAAGAAGATCCTAAAGGCACAGGAAGCAGGCTGTCCCCATGTGCCAAAAGAAGAATCAATGGGAAAGAAGACCAGCCTGGCTGGACAGAAAGCTTTGGAACTCGATAAAAAAAGGAGATAGTAATAGTGTCTGGTAGACTTTCTTAAGAAAACAAAAATCATCAATATTCATTTTCCACCATCAAGTTACCAGGCAATTTTCTCTCTGTTACACACTTCCACTAGTTCTCTGAATTTCGACTTCCTTATTAGACAGTGGGATGTACTGAAGAGAAAAAAGAGAAAGGTTTTCTACTTTCTCTAGCTCACATTCTAGCAGTTAAGCTTTTTTCCATAGTGGAGAGAACTGGATTTAAATATCCGAAGGCATAAGAATAATCCTGCTCCCTCACAACCTGAACAGCTGGCCTGTGAACTATTGTATGTATGCTGTCTGCCATGGATGAATTTTTGAAGGAGATTCAACCTGCTCACCAATACAGTACCAGCAATACAGCATACTCTATAAATGTCTGCTTGGTTGAGACCCTCAGCAGACCCTCAGAGGAATGATTCATTTTGGTTCACTGCAATTCAGCCAACCACCACTCAAACTTATCCTTTAGAAGGTTGCAGTACTTCTGTGCTTATTCAAAAGCAAAATTTCCTGCACCTGGGATATTTCACAGAATATGCTGAGTTGGAAGGGACCCACGAGGATCATTGAGTCCAACCCTTAGCCCTGCACAGGACCATCCCCAAGAGTCACACCATGTGCCCAGGAGTGTTGTCCAAGCATTTCCTGAACTCTGTCAGGCTTGGTGCTGTGCCCACTGCCCTGGGGAGCCTGTTCAGTGCCCAACCACCCTCTGGGGGAAGGACCTTTTTCTAATATCCAACCTAAACCTCCCCTGACACAGTTTCAGGCCACTCCCTCGGGTCTTGTCTCTGGTCACCACAGAGCAGAGATCAGTGCCTGCCCCTCCTCTTCCCCTCCCAAGGAAGTTGTAACTACAATGAGGTCTCCCCTCAGTCTCCTCTTCTCCAGCTGAACACACCAAGTGCCCTCAGCCAGTCCTCACACGCCTTCCCCTCAAGGCCCTTCACCATCTTTGTTGCCCTCCTTTGGACACTCTGTAATAGCCTAATAACATTCCTATATCATGGTGACCAAAACTGCACACAATATTCAAGGTGAAGTCATTTGTATTAAAACTGGTTGGTCACTAGACAGCACCTCACTCAGTCTTTTGATGACCACATTTCAAAATCGGATGGAATAAAACATAACGTACAACAAGGTCCAAAACATGTCCAGCTGATATGTCCTGAATCTATATTTTAATACTATTCTAGTAACATTCTTCTAACACAGCTTTTCAATTGTATCTTTGTAGGGCTTTAAAAAGCAGACCTCCCCCAAATAAATGTTTTGCATATAGCCTCAAATACTCACATTAATTATCACCCAAGTTAAAATTTTCACATCTATCACATAGTCCTGGCAGCTCACAGAACAGAATAAACCCCATAGTTTGCTATAGCATAGGGACCCAGTTCAAAGAAGCAACACAGTTTGTCAGAAGGTTTCAGGTGTGCTACATGGCAGCAGAAACGTATGGAGGCCTCTTAATGGCTCCAGCTCACTTTTCAGCTCCACTTCCCAGTTGTTTTGGCTCAGAGCAGCCTGAAGTAAACATGTAAGAAAACATTCACTGTAAGAAAACATTCCATTAACCCATGAAACCTGTGGTTCAAGTGTGCACATCTGGCTTCTCTACCTAAATGAGATATGCAAAATATTCCTTCACTCAGTCTTCACCTTCTGGTGACAAAAAGCATGATCAGTTACTCTTCAGATGACGAGATTTAAAAGGGATGAGCCACTGTGATTGCTCAACAGAACAGGACTGGTGCAAGTACAGGCTGAACAGGAAAAGGTTGTGATAAGCTCAAATGTAGTTGGCAAAAATAGTCGTAAGAAAGGCTGATATGAATATGGAAAAAAATTCATCTTTGAACATACCCCAAAATGTTTTAAGTTTAAAAGGCAATGTAACATGGCGAAATCTGTCATATTTTCAAGGAGCTGAAGACATATGCCAGAATCATTATTTTAGGATGAGAAAAAAAAAAAAAAAGAAAGATTTTTCAGACCTTAGTCTTTGAATAGCAGTAAAATATTCTGAATGAAACTAACAGTGAGTCAGTTACCTAGCATTTTAAGGTAAGAGCATAGAAGTTTGAAACATCTATAATTAACTGAAGACAGGGAAACAAGACAACCTACAAAAGTTGAATAGTTTTCAACTTTTTCTCCATATACTGAGAAATTTGACCTGACTTTCTTGAATTGGAGCAAATGTCTCCAATACTGTCCTGCTGTTCTTAGAAGATGGAGTGGAAGGACAAAGAGGAAAAATTTTCAACAAAGATAAGCAACATAAACTCCTGTTTTATTCTTCACTGGGACTTATTGTCAAGGCATGTTACTTCAAGACAACACCACTACAAGGAAATATATCTTTAAAATCATCTGCATTATTATCTTTATCCACTGCTAAAAAGAGACCAGTCTTCAAGCACAGCTCTGTTTTCTTTATGTATAATGTAGCTCAGAATGGTATCTGCAATGGTATCTGTTAGAATTGGATATACTGCTTTCAGAATAGGTTCGACCCACTAGAAAGAAAACAGGAGTAAAGAAACAAAACAGAGTTCCCTAGAGCTTCCAGAAATTAAGGCCAAAAGTCAAAGGAATGCACTTTTTTCTAAATTATTGTCCTTTTCCCAGACCAGCAAATATCTTAATTCAAGTAAAATGATTTATACACAAAATAAAACCAAAAGGTTTTGTAACACACAGACCTCTCTGAACATTATTTATTACACAACTTGTATTCACCCTGAGTCCAGGAAAAGCCAGTCAACTGGCCTTCCAAATATAAAAGAGGTCTTTGCCTCCAAAAATCTCAAAAAATTCACAGCTATACTATCACATTTATTCACAGCTATACTTTCATTTCTTTACAACCAATTTAAAATCAGCATGAAAACAGAATTCGAATTCTAAAGTACCAAATGTTATGTAAAAGTGGATCATATTTTAAATCACTGCTTTCGTACACTGACAGGTTTTTTCTCACCTGACCTTTTACAGAATTTACAGAATCACCTGTCATTTACAGAATCACTCAATATTGACTTAGTTACTGAAGACTTTGTTTAAAAACATAATATGCAAGTGCTCCTCCCTGAAACCAAGAAATACACCTTTTAATTATTTTTTTTAAAATAATACCAGCACTAAGCTGGAAAACCTGCTATGATCCTTAATAGAAATATAAAAATAAGCAGAAACTCATAAACAGCAATTCAAAATACTAAGATCATGTGTTATTTAGTTATCCATGGTAGTAAAAGCAAAACACTCATACCTGCACCTGGAATGATTGCCAACTTCGTTTCAACTAGGCCCATTTTAGCAGAAGAGGCTAAAAAACAGAATGTGAAGGAGTTCTTACCATAACCATAGGAGACAAAAATCTATGGAAATATTACATATGACCTACAAGTTTGTTAATTTATTACTTTTCCTTGAAAAAGAACAATAGATCACTTTAAAAAGCATGTTTATAAAAATCTTCAAATAGATTCAACTGATCTGCCATTAGTAAAAGATCCAACTACTTCCATCAAGGCAAGTTCTGTACCTTATTAGTTTCCATATAACAAGTAAGCAATTACAGAGACTTGCTTCCAAATGTAAAATACTAAAAGGAAGAGGCTGCTATTACTTAACGTCTTAAAATGGGGTAGAATTCTTATCTGATTATTTGAATTCTTGAGGTGACAGAATACTCTGTAAGGTCAAATAGACCCCGAATTTCTGGCAACAGTTCAGGACAAAGTTTCCATTTACTTTCCATCAATTGGCTTTACAGTTCTGACAGCTTATTAGCTAACGGTGCCCCTTTTCAAGTGTTGCTGTCACTTTTGTAACTTAATTTCTTGTGTAATGATACTCTCACTAGCAACTTTTGCTTTTTGCCTGCACCCTGTTTAGATAAAATGAAATCTCCATCCAGAGCACTTCAAATTCATAAGAATAAATAAAATATGAAAATAATTACACAACCCTTCTGGCAATACTGATAAAATGAGGGTCATAAGAATGAAATAAACATGTAATAAAACCAATCCAACTATCAGTGATGTTTGAAATTAAACATTAGCAAGTACTTAGACAGGTTTCTGCTTAAGTCCTTTAAAACAATGGGTTATAAACAACGTCAAATACAAAGTAAGTTTTATAAGACTGTTGTCAACACATGGATTAGTCAAGTCATCTGTAACACTAATAATTCTATATTCTAAAAACAGGATTCAGACCTACCTGCCACCCGTATATCACAGGCTAATGCAAGTTCCAGGCCACCACCTAAGGCTGTTCCATCTATTGCAGCAATAGTAGGTACAGGCAGATTGGCTGAAAAAGAAAGCATCAGTTAAAACCAGCCTCACAAAGAAGATCTCTGAAACACCATTTCATTACATTTCGTTCATTGTACAGTCATAGTATGGGAAAAAATTGTCATCAAACCAACTGTGATGAAAAATTGATTGATCAACAATGCTTTGGGAAAAAAAAAAAATTACCCCGCCCATCACTCCGTGGTTGAATAGGTTTGCAAGCCTTTTTCTCTGGCTTTGGCTCACTTTTTACAAAAACCTGAAAGTAAACTTCAAGAATGTAGATAGCAGAGCTAGACAAACAAAAAACAGGGGTACTTGGAAAAAGCACTCAGATAAACAGTCCCAGTTGGAAGGAGATGTCTCTTCACAGCCACCTGCGATGCTGGCACAGCTGGAAGCTCTCTGTGCCTTAACACTCCAGACCACCACTGGCAACAGTGGCCACCACTCTCACCCCTTTCCTCCTGTAAAACAGCAGCTAACAGCACAATGGAGGTGGGAAAGTCTTCAGTCTGACAAACAGATGCACGTGCTGTCAGTACACACGAGAGGCTCCAGAGGCCTGTGCAACCATGGTACGGTTTGTACGTAATTCATCATCAGTGTTCTGACACAGGAGAGTCATTCAAACATTAAGCCTAAAGTACTGCCCTTCACCTTCTGCAAGTTTAAGTTCTCTTCATCCTTCTTCACCACCAACTCAAAGTTTGATAAAAAATGCATTTTCACTTGAGAAATAAAACTGGATATTACAGCTTTAATTATATTTAATATAACGTTTACCACAAGCTATCAATTTTAAACTATACTCAAACAATATTTCAGTAGTACATTGTTGCTATTAAAGTTTCAAAGATAGTCAAAAGCAATTAATCAGCTGGACACTTGGGTGTGCAGCTTGTGGAAATGCTAAGCCAGCTCCTGACAGCAGTAGCTTTTTCTGCAGATGTTAAAACAATATTTTCTTTGTTTTAATGTTTCAATTACTTGAATTCAAAGACCAGTTCATTCAGTTGGAAACTGAAATAGAAAAAAAACTTCTGTCAACATATAAATGAAAATGAAGTGCGAGAGACTTAATTCCTTTTAAAATCTAAAAGGATAATACAACAAAAGTGATTAATTTGATGTATTAATTACAAATAATACTTCCTTTTCATAGTGAACTAGCTCATTCTTAATTTTAGAAATTTTGCCACCTAGCTTACCTTTCTCCTTTGTGACAGAGATACTTCAGATAATTTAATTTAAAAAAAATTCCAATTAAATGTTAGTGTACATGAGCATGTCAATTAGTATACAAACCTAAAGTTACAGAATATACAATTAAATGAAGGCTATTTTAGTGGTAAATTTACACACTTTTATGATTAACGACTAATGAAATATCCAATTGTCTTTAAGAAAAGAACAAAAACACAGCAAAGCTTTTCAATATCGTAACAGATGCTTTAAACCAAAGTCCCTTGGTTGCTGGTTTAGATCATGATTAATAGTGATTATCTGAATCAATTTCAATGTCAAAAGAGATTAGTGACTGTTTGCAACACCAAGCTCTTCCAGTGACTTAAAAGAGCTCAAGGTATCCATTATACTTGCCATCTACCACAGAAGGCATAAGAGACAGAGGAATAGGAGTAAAACCTGCTCTTTCTCTATTCACTTCTTCTTAGTGATATGGAAAGGCCACTCTCATTTCCAGCAGGGCCAGGTTGCTGACAGAAACTAGTTAACCCCGTCAACACAACTAATCTGCCAAACAGCCCTGCAATCTTGCTAGCTGACACAGCTAGTCCTTCTCTTAAAGGAACAGGCCTTTGCCACAGGTAAATGGAAAATAATTTGCCTGAGTCATTGTTAACTGCAGCTTCCAGCAGTTACTGCCCGTATGAATGTTCCAGTTATCAGAAACTGGCAAACAGTATCTTGAGCACTATCTGCATGACTTTGCAGTACTCCAAGGCAGAATACTTTCCCTAAGATAAGCAAGTTCCAGAATTAGCTATGGTGCAATTCAAGTAGACTATTACACATGGAAATGAAACTTAGGAAATGAGTATTATAAACCGGCTTTGTTTCAAGAATTACAGCCAGCATTCCTTTAAGGAAATAATAAAAAATAATAATTCAAGGAGAGAAAAAGCAGTTTGATAAAGTATGTTAGAATCATCACTTCCCAAGAAGTGAATTTTAAAGGATCATCTGACGTGGAAGCTGACAATGAATGAAAGGCAAAATACAAATTCTTTGTAATAGCTTGGTGCATATCTCTCAAATGAATTGGAGAAATTAATCCTTTTAATATGTTCCTGTGAAGCATCAAAAAAAAGTAACACAGAAATAAGTTAGCAATTGCTCAGGACTGTAAACTGAGTTTCTAGGCTATTAGAACTTGTAACCAAGGGCAAAGTTTCTTGGAATATTAATATTTTGTAGCACAAGAGGCATTTTACTAACTTTAATACACAACTGCCAAATCTGTTGAGCCCATAACAAAAACAGAGATCATGTTTGACAAATAATGCCCTGTAGACTTAACTGAGTCAATGCACTCAAATTTTAGGAACAATAAATTATGTAAATAGACAAGTCAACCTCCAAAATTATTCTACGTGAAAACGCTCATTTGCTATGAGTGATAAAAAAAAATATTTAGAGCTTTGCCAAGATGCCTAGTGGTTTTATTCTTTAACATTCCACATTTTTGCCACACTTTGAATAACAAAATATAAATTTCAGGAAATTTGTGCACTACTAATCATTATTGCTAAATTCTAGATCTGGTACAGGTTTATCAATGTGCAATCATGAGCTGCAGAGTGAAGTCAAAAAGGAATTATATATATATATATATAAAAGAAACAAATTAACTAAACTAAATGTGAGTGTACAATACACAGACAAGGGTAGACCATGTATATAGACAGATTAATGTTGTTGTTAGAAGTAATTAAAAAGACTGAGTAACAAGCAGCATTAAACTTTAGTCAGAGAATTTCACTGAGCTACCACAGTACATCAAAGTGTGGAATATGAAGAACGCTAAATAATAAGATAGTTCATGAATTAATTCACAAAAGATTACTTCACACATCTATTGTATTGTAAAACATGCTGCAAATTCTGTAAAGACACTTCCATTTTGCATGCAAAACATGTCCCAAGCAAAAACCATTCAAGACATTATCAGGTACAGTGACCAACAGGTAAATTGAAGAACTTCAATAAGAGAAACTACACTTCGTAACATTATATACCTAAACTAAACCCACAAAAAGGTCAAACAAAAGTTAGAAAATATTATATACAGCAATATAAAGAAAGGGGCCTGTTTCCTACTCTGCACTAACTGTGAATCTTCAGATCAGCTTCAAGACTACACTCCTGCTAAACAGATATGTCACATGTAGTTTTAGATTACGCTGACCAGCAGCATCTTGTAGACTTGGGATACCTCCTGCTCTCCTGTGACTTCCATTACTGAAACATATAGAATAGAGTAAGCTAAACTCTCCCACAATTTTGCCATCAGTACAGGATGTCAAAAAAGGAGCACTCTGCAGCTAAGTACATAAAAACACATGTAATGTGTTGGAAGTAATTTCAAAGAACTGGTTTTTCTGAAGCATGTAATGTTGTTTCACCTTTAAGTGGCTTTCCACAAGATGTCCACTGCTGGTGACTAACAAGGGATTTCCTTTCTGCTTAGAGATGATGATATGATGAACAACAGGCACATAAATACAGGCATCAGGTCTGGAGGACTTGACCACTAAATAGTTTCTCAGATGTGTGTCACAAAGCCCACACAGCTGATTCATATTACTGCGGACACTGATATTCCCCAAATAGAAAGCAGAAGTTGCCTGGATTCTACTAACCTGAATCATATCTGACTATTTAGTTCTCTGACTAATTCATTAGGAAAGTTCTTATAAAATTACAGCTATGTAAGATAATAGCTGAGATGGAACTGAACTACACGTGATACTTTCGCAGTAACTTTCAAGCAGCCTTTTTCACGATCTCACTTTCTCACTATTGACAGAAAATAAGTGGTCTGATCAACCAGGAAAAATCTACTTTCCACAGTTACTTAGGAAAAAGGAAGGAAGAAGTGCAAGGAATGAATACATAGAGTAAAACCAAACCAGCAAAAATTTATATATGAAAGTAGCCTTGCTTTTATGAAACATTATATACAGTATATTTTACATAACAGGCAATAAACACATTCTTTAGATGGTGTCCAAGGACTCAAAGGAAGACCTATCACCAATACTGGTCTCTTACTGATAGTTCCTGAAACAGGCATCAGAAAAATAATACAGTTATCCAGAATTCCAGACTTCATGATTTGTGCTCCTGGTCAACCTACATGAACTTGTCCAGATTGATTAAATTAAAATACATAACAACCAGAAAACAGAGTTACTGATGCAGAATGTGTCAAATTCAAAGAGACCAACCTTCCAAGAGCATCTCCCTTGCTTGCCAAGTAAATTTATACCTGTAATATTTTCTGTTAGCAACTGTATCACATACTCATATAAAAACAAAAAAAATTCCAGAGCGAGGCACAAGATATTGTGAGATGCAGACTGTTCGAGTACCAATGAAGTATATGAGAATCACACATTTGTAGCTTGGCAGCAGTTACAATCAACCTGTGGGATAACTGTAGTATTCCTTTCTTATAGCTAGGATATAGGAGTCATCATTGAAGAACTGAAGTCCGGTAGGCATAGAATTCAGTTTCTCCTGAAGTAAAATGTTTGCGCTGTTACTGCAGCAACAGTTCATGATTCCCATGAATCAGAAAATTCCATGAAAGCCCACTCAAGCCCTAACAATGCACAAATTCTATATGGTCCCCTAGAGACAATTAACTTCTATTTTTGAAGTACTCTTTTACAGATTAGGACAAATATATTCTATTCAACTAATTTTAACAGTCAGAATCTGGTATTTAGGAACATTCAAATGCAACCCCCTTTTAAAGCTTGCCTTTTTATGCATTTGATATGAAACACTAAAATAAAGACAGTCACCTTAACTTCCCTAGCTAATCCTGTGTTGTCCTATACCTGCATAATGTTCAAAAAAGTCCTTATTGTTCATCCCTCATCTTACTTCAGTGACCTCTGGCAATCAATCATCAGAAAGAACAGCTATTCAGACATAAATCAGAAGCTGGTTACTACCTCTGGTACCTACCAATCAGACTCGTAAGCTTGACTTGTCTTTAATTACGAAAAGAAGAATTCTTTTTTCCTGGTACTGACTGAAAAGAAAGTAGTGAGAGTACTCTATTTGCCTCAAAAACTATGAGTGTCCAACTAAGACAGAAACAGCAAGAGAATTCAATTTTACATGACAGTGGAACTGAGTTCCCACAGAACCAAAAAATAGATGGTCCAACCTATTTATTTCACAGGTGCGTTTCTGATTATTTGACAAATAAGGTTAATTAGTGAACAGCTTACTAGGACAAACAACATCAGGAGTCATGTCCAGCAGCTCATTTTTCCTTCTGAATAATGGATTTCCTAGAACATAAAGCAAGGAAGATGAATTGTCTAAAAATACCCTGCATACTGTGTGTATGATATGCATTACTGGAGGAAAGTATGCTATAAATTGAAGAACAGATTAAAAGTTCCACAATTCATTATCTAACTCTAGCAGATTGAGAAAGTGTGGCAAATATCTGCCTACATACATCTGCAGCACATGAGAAACCTTTAAATCACAGAATAGCTGAGGCTGGAAGAGACCTCTGGAGGTCACCTGGTCCAACCCCTCTGCTCAAACAGCATCACCTTCAGCAGGCAGCTCAAGCTCATGTCCTGATGGCTTTTGAAGATCTCTAAGGAGGAAGACTCCACAAGTTCCTTGGGTAACCTGTATGAATGCTCAGTCACCCTCACCCTCAGAGTGAGTAAGGACTTTGTGACGCTCAGGAAGAACGTCCTGTGTCCCAGTTTGTGCTCATGGCCTCTGGTCCTGTCACTAGACACCACCGGAGATAGCCCAGCTTCTTCTTCTTAACTCCTTCCCCTTTAGACATTTCTATATTGATGAGATCATCTCCTGAGCCTTCTTTTCTCTAGGCTGAACAGCCCTAGCTTGGTCAACCTTTCCCCATAGGAGAAACGCTCCAGAGCATTCATCATCTTCATGGCCCTTCACTGGACTATCCAGTAGCTCCATCTTTGTCTTCTGCTGGGGAGCCTAGAACTGGCCACAGTACTCCAGCAGTGGCCTCACCTGTGCCGATGAGAGGGAATGGATCACCTCCCTCAACTCCCTGGCAACACTCATTGTCAGCCCAGGATACCATTGTAGTTCTTTGCCACGAGGGCACAGTGCTGTCTCATGTTAACTTGGTGTCCACAGGACTTGCATGGCTTTTCTGTGCAGCTGCTTTCCATATCATTACCCCCAGCATGTACTGGTGCATGGGGTTGTTTGCACTTTCCTTTGCTGAACCTAATGAGGTTCCTGTCAGCTTACTTCTCCACCTTGGTGAGTTCCCTCCAAATAATAGCACAACCCATTCCTTATGCTTTTAAGCCAGCAGCAAACTTGCTGAGGGTACACTGAACCCTGCACTGGCCCCTGGGATACACACTGCTGGCTAGGGGCCTCCAAGCAGACTTCATGCTGCTGATGCCCAGAGTCTGCATCTATTCATTTAGCCAATTTTCAATCCACTTCGCTGCCTGCTGACCCAGTCCATCAGTTACTTTATGAGAATCTTATAAGAGACACTGTCAAAAGCCTTACTGAAGTCAAGGCAGAAAATATCCACTGCTCTTTCCCCACCTACGAAACCAGTCATTTCTTCATAGGTTATAAGACTAGTCAAGCAAGATTTCCCTCTCTGTGATTCCATGTTGACTACACCTCACAACTTTCTGGTCCCTCATCTGCCCAGTAGTAGTTTAGTTTCCATGTTTACTTGTTCCAGCACCTTTCCAAGGATGAACTTTATTCTACAGATAAGAAAGATCCCCCTCCATGTTTCTTAGTACATTTATTCAAATGTAGCAACAATAATGGAGCCTTCAAGTTAATAAAAGGAATGGTCACATGCCCCCAAAATGTCTTAATAGCCAGACAGAAGAAACAGAAGTCACATCTGAAGAGTGCAAGTGTTAAAGAAAGAATTACAAATTTTAGGTTTGTTACTACAAAACAATGTACTCATTTACATGGTCATTATTTTCAGTGTATATTTCAACTAGCAATAGCTTAAACCCACATAATACTGCAAGTCTATGCCTGATTCCTACACCAACAACACTGAAAGAAAGGTTCAAGACCTGTTACTTTACAGTCTCCTTATGAACCTTATATCTGCAAGTTTTCTGGTTGCAAGTTAGAAAAGTGTTTTCAAAAGGTCACGGATGCAAATAGGAATTTTGAGTCAGCAGTAATGATTATTTAAAACCACACCCTAATTTGCATAATAACTGGGAACGGATCCTTAATTTGGCTTTAAAATAATTAAGTTCATACCTAGATATTCTTATCTTGTAAGTCAGAATAGACTTCTCTTCCACCTGGGCACTACATAGATTTTTGATCTCCCGTGGTGATGTGACTTCTCATTGTAAAAATTAAGATTTTTTTTTCCATTAAAAAAAAATTTAAAGGACATAAACTATGCACCTTGAGTGGCAAGTAGAGGTGGACCATATGCAATTTTGATAATTGCAATATTCTTTATATTAGGAACATAATAATCACAAAATTACACTTACATATTAGATAATTTTTGTCATAGGAAATCAGAAAAATAATTGCAACACAATACTATATCTTGATTTCATCTTAAGGGACCTTTTCCTGAAGAAAAATAATAATGTTAAGATGGCATATTATCACTGGAATGTCAGGTTTTTTTCAGGCATTTACCTTACCTTGCAAAATCTGTTATCAAGTCAGTGGCTACAACAGTTTGCTTGCATTTTCAGTTGCAACACTACCATCAAGAAAAGACCTTTCTATGGGGGGGAAAAAAGCTAACAGAAATCAAATACTTCAACAAATATTTTCATTCGTTCTGTAACACTAAGAAAACCAATCAATGAATGTAGCAAAATATGAAAGAGTCTGAGAGAGATTGTCAAATCTTCCTATAGGAAGTTTAAGGTAAAGAAGATTGGTCAAACCATTTTTTGCAAAAGGCAAGTAATTAAATGCTGCAAAGCTTTACCTCTCATAATTGCAAAAAGAATGAAAAAGCAACTACTCGAAGTAACTTACATGTCTTAAAATATTTTTAAAAAATGTATCCATCTGCAAAAACATGACCACACACTCTTAATTCTGAATAGGCTATGTATGCATTTGGACACACACAGCTTTTTGCCATTCATTTGCTAGAGTACAGCTGTGAAAGGCTTTTATCTACCCTCTAATTCCTGTGCTCTGGATAAGAAGCTTAATAGACTGTAACTGTTAGTAGAGTTGTTTGAACATCAGTGTCTTTGCTTTAATACCTTCAAAGTTCAGGCAGACAATCCACAGCAGTGAAGAGCTGCATAAAAAAAATGCATTTTTTTATGCATTTTAAAGAAATTTTGCTTTTTAGTTAAAAAGGTTACTGTGTATAGCTTACAGTTGATTATTAAGCAAAAGATATTAATAAAGTTTTTCTTCCCTTTATTATGACAACAGCTAAAGCTCCTCAGTCAATCCCATTAATTTCCCAGTTTCCTCCAGTGATTACTCACTCTGATATATGACCTAGAAAAAATATTTTTGAAAGACAAAAAAACAATCAAAACAACCTTAATATAGGAGTATTAGGAATATTACATTCTTATTTTTTAAAATTTTCTATTTGCTACTTTATTGTGGACAGGTAATAGAGACACTGTGTTTTACAGTCTTGATAATAGAAACAGAAACTGGGAAACTAATGGGAATGAAAGAGGTGCTTTAATCAAACCATTTAGCTACAGTTTGCTATAGTCAACTCTTCCATTATTTTCTTTTTGTATTATATAAAATTATTTGCATATTTCATTCATCTTCAGTGACACACTTCAGTTTGATAAACAGATTCCTCAGTTTCTTCATATTTCCTAATGTTCCACCTTCTAGTCTCGTTCTGCCTTCAGTAAAACAATAACGAAGTAAAACCCAGGTGATAGAATCTACTTTCTGTGCAAATGAGTAAAAGCTTTGGATAGAAGAAAAATTAAATTATTTCTTGTATTTCTTACCCTTACTAAGTACATTTAAGAATTTATTACTAACACAAACAGCAGAGCACATAATTAAGTAGTGAATTTATAAAACACGGGGGATAACACCAATGTTAAACGAATTCAGTTACATTTTTACATTCTACTATGTAATTTTTTTTATTTCCTAAAGCTCACACAAAATAAAACTCAAACTACAGTCTCTACATAATATATACACACAATACATATGCACAACTATAGTCTCTAATATAATCTCTACTAAGAAAATCAAAAGGGATATGTTTTTCTTTTTTTCTTTTACCGTCTACTTGTCTGATTTACAGTATGAAGACAACACAAGCATCCTTGTTTGATTCAATGCATTGCCCAGTCTAGTGCTAAATTACCTTTATTTCTAAATTACCACAATGTATCAAACAATAGTTTCAAGCCCGCTCATTCATGGAATACTACAGAAGGAACGCTCCCTAACATTTAACAGGAAGCATAATTTTTTTTTCATTAACTAGCTTGGCAATATCAAGCCAGTGCATACCTAGGCAAAAGGTGTGTGCAACACAAGACTAGAACATGCTACTCTGAAGTCAAAGCCTCATGCCTGGGCCAGGCAATGACATTTGGATTTCTTAGACAGAAGGACAACTTTATGCTTTCAGTACCACGCCAGGAGTGCTGCCCTTTTAATACTGATGCGTTCTAGGAACAGAGCCAGAGACCAAGACAGGCAAAGAAAAAGAGCTAACAAACTATTCCTTCTCACTCAGGGATTGAAACATGCAATTTCAAACCTGAGCAAGGTGAGGAAGGGGTTGAGTTTTCCAGGGCATCAAACATACAAAATGTGGCTCCCTAGAGAGGGAACAGCCGCTCTGGACAGCAAGTCATACTAGAGGCCTGTTCTAACAGAGTGCAAACTGGCTGTGTTGATCTCAATAGACCATTTGAGCAAGTAGTACCCTCCTTTTGGGTACAGTTACTTTTTGTGGAAGGAAAATTAAAGAGTCATGTCCAGAACATAGACTCTTTTCCTCATAAAGCAGCACTTGGAATTACTGCCAGTAGGAAAACTAAACTACTGCTGAGGATATGTTGATTTTTTGTCAAGGCTGTACAGCAGCACCAGGGATCAAAGCAATGAATCAGCAATGCAAAGCCACCTCTGATCTTCAGATCTACACAGAAGGAAAATCAGCTTATTCTAATATTCAGGTCCTCTATTTCGGCATTTCTTTTGTAAGTTTTTAGAAGGTTATTATTGGGGTGTGGGGAGGGAAACGTATCAGCAATTGTGGAAGTACTGTTGTCATATAAATAGCTAATAAACATCTTGGTAGAGAAGTTTAATATTGCATTTATTGTCTCTAAAATGGTACAGAGTTTAGAATTGTGGTTTTTAATTAAAACCAATCCAGTGCAATTTGACAAAGCCCCTAATTTCCGCTCTGCATGGACAGAACTGTCTGTTTAGGAAACAGGCAACACTTTGTCAACAGGTATCTTAAATTAATTCAATATTAAGAGAAGCAGTAAATCTACTACTGGAAAGCAACCAAGAGCTCAGCAACACACTCAGAATGCAAGCAGTCAAGGACTGCATTAGCTATGCAGTACACTTAACCAAAAAGGCAACCACACAACACAGCAAGCGGAATACTGTGCCCTGTGCCAAAATCTCCCTTTCACGGTGTCAGCAACACAAAAACACCATGATGCCTGAGGCAGGCTGCTAAGCATGGCTCTGCTAGCTGTACATTAGTCCTTTTTCAAATCTGATAGCCGTGAAATTTCATTCAGCTTTCCAGTAAACGCCAGTTACAACCTGTATCCCTCTTCCCTACGAGAGAAATCATCAGTTCTTACCAAAAGATTTCCAAACTAGAGTACTCTGCCTTTGATGGCCAGATCCGCCTCCAGCAAACAGATAAATTGGGTAAATGTTACATAAGGAGCAGTAATCAGGCTTGGAGTGTTCATTACTAAACCAGGATTTTAAATGCTAACCAAAGCTCCACAGAAGCACCAGAAACTCAAATAGCAATATAAGGCACTGCACTGACCTCATCAGTTATTACTCTTGCTTATTTTTGAGAACTCACAGTGGGAAGGTGGGGTAGTAGTTGGCAGACCAGAAAACAATTGAAATTTTTATAATCCTGATATCATTCTTGGGATTTCTGAGAGCTTGCATCCGAAACTGAACTGTAGAATGTAACGTGGCACAAAGAAAAAAACTCCCAAGGATGCATGATCTTCAATAGTCAAAACTGGAACTTTTTGGAAAAGAGGATGTAGTCCAGAAGGATGAACAAGTGCATTCTTTTAGGTAAGTTAAAAGTTTGGTGATGACTGAAAGAAGCCAGAATGACACAGAAATTGCTAAGGAAGGGAGGGAAAAAAAATCTATATAGAGATGTATCTGTCTTGAATAAAAAAAGCACACAATAAAAAACACAAGTGCAAGCAACTGACCAAGGTGCTTTCTGAGGATGATCTCATTCAAACTATGTTAAAACTAACGTTAAAACTAATCATATCTGTAAAAATTATGTATAAACAAAGTTATTAAATATCACCACTTATTGAAGTTGTATCACAACTTAGGTATCAAAATTAATCATCTGCCTTTCACAAAGTACTGCGAGGTTTGTTATAATGCAACATAATCTACAGAAAACAAGTAATGTCAGTATTTTATTAAAAATTTCATTCTTAACTTAGTGCAGATCTAGGTTCCATTAGGCCATGAGTAAGGTGTTTTGTCTCCAAATGTGAAATAAAAAACAAGCTGACCACTCTTTAATCTTAAAAAGCAACCAAGAAAGTCAGTCTCCAGTTTTTATTCCCTGCTTGTGGGATTTGGGTACGTGCGCCTATGTTCTTTGGAAGAGCTTTGCTAAACAGTAAGTTTCTCACTTATTAGAGGCTGGGGCCAAATGTCACTCTGAGTAATTACATGTATTGGCTGAGTTGAAATTTTTTCTACAGCTTCACTTTTTCTTTCTGTTGAACAAGGTGTTTTTATGGAGGAGTGTGGTTACTGCATTCAGCCCCATACATAGCCTCAGTTTGTTTTGCAACTGAAATCCCAACAGATAACATACCTACAACAATAATATCACAGCCCAGACATGGACTTCATGGGAGTCATACTATAAAAATACATAATGAAGATCTGACCCAGAATGATAGGGGTTTTTTACCCCCCAAAGCATCAAAAACAAGGCTTCTGGAAGTCAGTGTAATTTGATCAATTTAGGCAGGCCTGTCTTGTTGTGCACGGTTACAAGAGATCTATTAAGGCTGTCTCTCCTTGTTTCTTGAGGGTAAAGACAGTCTTACATCTGCAGTGAAGTGCCTCAAGGCAGAATATAATAATGGACAAGTACTCTTACAAATTCTACTATTAAAAAAAAAAAGAAAAAGAAAAAATACAAAACCCCCAAACACACACAAAAAAAATACCAAACCCCAAACAAACCCCCACAATTCTGATATAATCTTAGCAAAAGCAACCACTGCTAAAAATAGAAGCTGTTTTGATTCCCCTCCCCACAACTTAAAGATCTTAAGTGCTGCAACTAATGGTTCAGTTCAGTTTTTTCAGCCCTTTTATGTGTTTATTTTTAAACCAAGTGATATTTACTGCAGTCTTACTACTTCACCCAAATTTAGCAAGAAGTTATAAATTATGCCCATATAAACAAGTGCAGTATGCTTTTAATTTCCAGAAAATTCTCTTCTGTAGCTGTATTCCAAAATGATACTTCAGCTTTTTACAAAACCACTAGCATAAGGATTTTAAATGTGATGAAACTGACAGACACTAAGGAAAGCCTAAGCATGCTAAAAAAGCTAAGTTTATGCAGTTGTTTGAGACATAATTAACCTTAAGTGTATTTTGTCTATAAAGGTAACTTAATGGTCTTCTTTCTGAAAATATAGCTAAAAAGAAGTATCTCCTTAGTAGGTCACACGTCTGAATACAAATTATCAAAACATGACCTAGTTCTGAAAAGCAAAAAGTAGAATACATTTTAAATGAGATTAAAGCATTTAACTCAGATAGAAAAAGAACAAAGTAGGAGATTGGAAATATTTTTCCCTGGCTATACAACATTCTCAGTGGTAAATACTAATTTGAAAATGGTTTCTCCTCATTAACCACCTCACAACATTCTAGTCGTTCCCAGGCAGGAAAAATATCATTATCATTTTCAATATACAGATTCATTGCAGTAACCAAATGCAAATAAAATGTCCCCATAGTTCCACAAAAACTACATTCTGTAATGACAGATCACTTCTTCAGAAAAAAAAAGGAAAAGAGCTAAGAGCCTCTGACTTGCTACAAAATTATATTCACTTCTTTTCATAAGGACATCACACAACAGGACATCTTGTGCAGCCATCTAATCTAAACTCATAATTTTTGTTTTATATTCTCTACTAGTTCCTGGTATAGGGAATTACACACAGACTCCCCACTGGACTACTACATCCAGCTCTGAGATCCCCTGCACACAAAGGGCTTGATCTGTTGGAGTGAGTCCAGAGGAGGGACACCAAGTTGATTAAGGGGAGGGAGCACCTCTCCTGTGAGGAAAGGCTGGAGCATTTGGGATTTTTCACCCTGGAAAAGAGAAGTCTTTGGGGTGACCTAATTGTAGCCTTCTAATACCTGAAGGGAGCCCACATGAAAGATGGAGAGGGACTTTTTACAAGGGCATGGAGTGACAGGATAAGGGACAATGGCTTCAGACTGAGAGCAGATTTAGATTAGATTTTAGGAAAAAGTTCTTTATTGTGAGGGTGGTGAGGTACTGGAACAGGTTTCCCAGGGAAGCTGTGGATGGCCCATTTTTGGAGGTGTTCAAGGCCAAGTTGGATGGAGCTCTGAGCAACCTGGTCCAGTGAAAGGTGTCCCTGCCCATGGCAGGACGTTGGAACGAAATGATCTTAAAGGTCCCTTCCAATCCAAACCATTCCATGGTTCTATGTTTTTTTAATTGCTTTGCAAAGACCCTTCAGAAAAATGTTAGAGCTGTTCTATAACTACATCTACTGCTGTCATAATATGCTCAAAAAAACTATGCATCAAAGATGTATATACTGGGAATACATCATGTGACCTAAAAATTAAAGCTACTTTAAACAGTATGCATGTTTAAACATACATGATATGATAATTGACCAGCAATATTAGAAGTGATATCTCAATATTCTTCTCTAGTCCTTTAAAAATTAACTAGGAGAACCTTGTAGTGACTGTTCTGTTTATGTTTTAAAGTGGAAATGGCAAAATGGGGAGAGGGAGGGAGTAAGGAAAGGGGAAAGGGAGAAGGGGGAGAAAGAGGCAAAAACGAGAGAGGGGAGAGAGACACAGTCAACCTAAGCAAAAAGTTTTGTTACAGTATGAGACAAGGGTTATGAGGCTTCTGTTTTTCAACCAGAGGCATGTCTAATTGCTATTACATCCCCACACAAACCCTCCTGTCTAGGTACTTCAGTGGCCTGGGTTCTCAAATATTAATTCCACTCCCTCACAATTCCAGGCTTCTTTCTTGAGAAAGAGACTAGAGATCAATGAATAAAAGCACTCATAGAGGTTTCCTGAACCTCAAGTAATTCACTATAACCACAATGATCCAGTGTAAACCTTTCAGATAACACTGAAAATTTGCTTACATATTTAGTGGTTAAACAGTCTTACAGGAACCTTAATGAAGATGAACACTACCAAATATTTTTCTCAAAGTTTTTTTCAACTCTGAGGCAAAATAAAGCATCGAATCACTGTGAATATTTTCCATCATTCAGTGCAGAATGCTGTATTCAAATACTTCATGCTTCAGAAATTTTCTCACTTTAAAATCCAAAAATAATTGAATTAAAAAACTCCACTTTCTAATCACCGGAAAATCTTGAAACCAGTTGCCCCTATTTAAACATTAACAGCAGCTCAAAGTGTTTCCAGTAACTTCAGGCCAAGGAAGGCTGAAAAAATATTAGTGCTAAGGAAGCCTCCCAAAATTCTTACAAAATCCTGAACTGAACAATTTGTTGCTTGGCGTTCCAACAGAAGGACAAACACCAGCATGATATACAATATTAGCTGCAGGAAATTAATGATCTAAAATTAATGATTCTAGGCATTTCACAGATTTTACTTATCTAAAGAGCCCTTAGGGTCTACTGTCATGTCAAAGACCTGACATTCATTTGAGGGCACAAGTTTCTCCATGAAGTACCTAATCAAAGACACATTCTTCAGCAGTTTGTCATTTACCTGAAAAAACATACTGGTATCCATTCATAACATTCTGCCAAACCAATATCTGACACAGTGTTCTTAAGGAAATGTATCTAAAAACATTTTCTGAGAAATTATTTATTCCTCAGAGTTTCGTGCCAAAATTTCAAGTGGCAGAATATGTTTCATACGTAAATTAAATGCAGAAAATTAATTGCTTCTAACTTGGAACACTATACCTCTCTTTTTAACAGAAGATACTGGCAATACCCTGATGAAAAACAATTATATTAAAACTGATCATCAGAGATGTAAAAATATGATTATTTGATGGTGAATTCATAATGTAGAACTTACAGAGAAATTGTACCTTAAAAACTGGTACAAGTCCATTAAAATTTCAAACTATTAACAGGTTTTACTACTCCAGAGCAACTGCATATCAAGCAAAATTTTAGAAGGCTTAGTAGCTAAATTTCTATCAGCAGTCGATGTTTAACATGTTTCTACAATATATTAGACCATACTAATTATACCAACCACAAGAATTCAACAGTGAAAACTAAACTGTAAAGCACTTGGATGTCACTGAACAATCCATCCTTTACAAAAACAGAAGGGAAAATCACCTCTATTCCCGTTGAGATTTAGCTTTTCTAGCGCCCTTTAAAAAATTCCAACTCATTTTGGAACATTTTAAAAGAATAAATGCATGATGATTCATGTTTATCAACACACTCCATAATCCTTACTGAGTGCCTTCCAATTCAAGATCTGTGATGTGAAGTTAAACAGTTATGGGTATCCTACTACCTGTCAAGAATTAACCATGCATGTTTATGTTATTCCTCTGATCTAATGCTCCTCAGGTTAAAGTTACAATAACATTGTTCAAGGGAGAGGTTACTTACCCAATTCATTAATAGTTGCTCTCGCTCTTGAGACAAAAGAACTAACTTCACTTGAGTGCATTTTTGCCCTTTCTTTAAGGTCAGCACCTGTAAGTGACATTTCACACACACGTTAGCAAGCTCTATACAGTATTGTTAATGTATTTTCAAAAGTAAAATATTCCTTCATTCATAGAAAATATAAATCTACTTTTAGACGAGGAGTTTAAATTGGTCACATAAATTTTCCACAGATTTCAAGGAAAACATGACCTATTTATCCAGGAGAAAAAAAGAAAAACAACAAACCAAAGACCAACCAACCAAACAAAAAGATAAATTATCATAACCAGATTTTCAAGAAGTATATTCTTCCCAGTGACATTTCTTCTTCTCATATTAAAATTGAGCATTTATGCTTATAGTTCATATGACATACTATTTTATTTTCCCAACTGTGTCACAAAGTCTGATAAATATGTGGTTTTCATATTGTGCTCTTGTTATTCTTTTATTGGTAGATCATACAATACCTAAGGTGCATGGTTTTACATTAGCAGACAATTTTTATCTAAATAAAAATCTACAGTGGACCTAGTTCCATTTTTCAACTCAGTTTCAACTCATTTACTGAAATGTATTTTTGAATAAGTTACATACCATCATCATTTTTGCTTATAAAAAATGCCACAGCTTGAAAATTTTTATCTATTTCTTTATGAATATATGAAAATTATTCTGTTTAACAAGCATACTGCAACTAGACATGGATATAAACGTTTTTAAAAATTCACTTGTAGTATAACACTGACATTTTCTCTCATGAGTATGTAAAAAAAAATAACTCAGCAGTAATAATAGTAATAATAATAGCTAGATAGAGAAGCCGATCTTTCTTACAGAGGAAGAATACATAAAAGAGACAAAATCTGCATAGACACATTTATTCTCCAAAGAAATGAAACAGTTACATGGCAACTGCACATGTATTTTTTCTGTTTGGTAAAAAGTAACCTATTGAGCTAGTCTCTAGGCATATGGCTAAATAAGGCAAATAACCAATATTAAAAAAAAAAATAGTTTCATGTTTTTCTACCCTGAGAATCAAAATACTATCCATTCAGGAAAATGCACTGAACTCAGATTAAGTGAAGACTGAAGATTAGAATTAAGTTACACAGTAATAGGTTTCTCCTTTTACCTTTCTGGACTTAACTCATGCTAGGCCCTCTTGACCCTCTTCATCAAACATAGTTTTAGACATACTTTTATTGACAGCATTAGTTGTAACTCACAACTCTAGTCTAGCTCTGTGAAAACCAGTCTCTCTGACATTTTCTGATGAACATTCAGCTGTTGATTTACAGTACCAAGCCCAACAATTCAGCTCTACATTTGCCCTTTCTACTTCCATCATAGCAAAGCTCCTTATTTCACCAGGATTTCTGCTCTCCTTTTACCCATGTCAATAAAAAAACAATGAAGCATCAGTCCTGGCTGCAATTTGCATGTTTCCCACTAAGTAAAGTCAAGTTTAATTTACACTATAAGGCACTTTGCCAAAAAACTTCCACACAACCTTCTAGGATGTGCCCCAGCTGAAGACAGTATGACAGGACAGTTGACCAGACATACAAATATACGAGTATAAAACAGGAATTACTATGGTCAAGTCTGCACTGCAGCAAAATTGCAACTGCTACCTTGGCAATTCACAGTCATTGCACAGAGAAATCTTGCCAGGAACCTGGAAAGCAAACACAGTTTGCATCCATAAATTTGGATAGAACTCTGATTCACATAAAACTGCAAGCAACTTTCACAAATGCATTTATGTATAGAGCTAAAAGGAGCTTCATGAAACTTCATGTCAAAACCTGCTTTAAAAGTTATGTCAGCAACTGTGTGAACAAAATATATCATCTATTTTTTATCAGTTAATGTCTGGTCTAGCTTCTACAACTCTGGCCAAATCATTGCCTTTATAAGAACAACACAAGACTGTGTGCTTTATTAACAAGAAAACTGTGTAATCTGACTCAAAGCTTCCACACACTGAAATCCTGCTTACTTGTCATACCCTTGAAAAGAATTACAAATAAAACATCTAGTATTACTGTTAATAAAATCTTCTGTCAATATATGATTAAGACAATTTTTAAGTTTTGATTTATTCAGACTAATGGAAAAATGGACTCAATCAAAAAACCTCAACCCTTCTAAAATAAAAAAATTAACAAACTGCAGACTTCTTCCTTCAGTTAGAATATACATTTCCTTGAAGACCTTTACAGAAATCTATTAAATTTTAAAAAAAAACTTGTGTAGGAATGGATTAATATGTACTTTCTAATTTAAAATTAATGATTTTAATTACTGTAAAGAAATATCAGATCTTAGTGCCATAACCAACTTTTGTAATCTAACATTTCCCTTTTTAAGTGTTTCTCCCTTATAAATGCCAAGGAAGTGGAAAGAGTCCTTTCGGTAGCCCTTTTTCTATTTTAGCTCTCCAAAGCATAATAATAGTAACTGTAACTTTCTGAGGGAAGAATTTCAGTCAGAAGCCACTCCAAAAGAACACACGCCTTGGCATCCTCTGGTTCACGGGAGACAGAGCTGCCACAAACTTAATACTTTTGTTACTGTTGTAAAGATTTGACTTCTGGTCAAAGAATTATTAAGAATTCTGTGACCCAAATAGCAGAGAACTATTCAGGTGTTTCTTCAAAATCTGTTCTCAAGTCAGAAGCAGAAAAGGCTAAGTTTCTGAAGCCAGCCATGAAGGGGACTGCAGATTCAACCAGAGACTTTGCTCTCTCAGCTACAGAAATCAAAGACCGCTCCTCTCACCCCAAGTTTTCTCCTTCAAAGCAGCTGAAAATAGTATTTGCTCAACTGCTGAGAGCAACAAAGTAGATAGGCTTTTCAAACCACAAAAACTCTGACACAACGAACCTCTGCAACTTTCCCATGGGCCACAGCTGAAATCTGTGGGCACGATTGACCCAGCTGCTTCCCCCTATCCACTCCCAAACGACTCCAGGGGCTGTACTGTGGGTCTACTGCTCCCACCCACATTGAACACAGGGCTCTCTAAGCCCTTCTACCCAAGAAAGAAAGAAAGGGCAAACCTGAGCTACCAGTGAGCTGAGGCAAACTAACTGTTTCAGTTTTGATTACACACTGTAATTATGTTCCCACATCCATCCGGTTTGTACCGGAGCATGAATCATTGTTTTCTGGCGCTTTCTCGCATCTCAGTGCTTCGTCCCACTAATTGATTCTCATCTGCTCAGAATACTAACAAAAGCTAGTCAAAACCACCTGTGATTTTAGGAGTCATGCTCCCCAATTCTCACCTTCCTGCTCCCAGCACTTAATCAGCTCTTTTCTAAAGATTATAAAATGCCATTTCCAAATTACTAGTTGCTAGTACAGGACAAAAGAGAAGTGCCACAGTGAAAGACTACACTGTCAGTGCCATCAACCACTTCCTCCTACAGCTACATTAGGAGTTGGTCAGGTACTCTCCACTTGTGAATAAACTCCTATTGAACCAACTTAATTCACCGAAGTATCACTTCCAAATTTACACAGAAGTTCTCTCTGGTAGGAGAGAACTTCCCTGCAGACTTCCAGTGAACAGATCTGTTTGAAAAACACCAGTATAAACAGCAGTCTTTAGGATGTCTGCTGTGCTGCAAGTACACACACTGGTCTTTCCAGATCAATTCTTGAAACTGATGTGAGGAAGACGCATGCTGTTCTAAATACCACCTACACTTCTACTGAAGTTTGTCAATCCAAAAGGTAGAAATGTCTGTTTGATTTTGATCCATCACTTTCTTATTCCCCTCCTCCAACACTGGCAGAAAATAGGAAGGTTGGTTATTTTTTTTTTACCTTACTTCCCCTAAATATGAAAACCCCGTCGGAATAACTCTCATTTGCATGGTTTTAAACATTACCCTACTCAAAGGTTAGCTGTTGTACACTGTCAGTTGAGAGAGTTTTCTCAGCATGTGCCTGACTTCCATTTCACAACGATGCCAGAGAAAATGTTTATTTGAGAAAGCCAAGGGCAAGCCAGCAAGATGAGCACGTTGCTGTTATTCACCAGCATTTTTCCACTTGCAGGTATGTACGACAAGGATGGCTATTTAACTCAGAGAATATACCAAAGGAAACCAAGTTTTACAGTGATTACTCTGACCCCTCTTGCCTTTTTTGGATATTTTCACAAACCTTCTAAACATAATTTATATACTGTTGAAAAGCTATGTGTTGTGTTTGAAAAATACGTTCCAACATCTTTGTACAAGCCTCACTTTTTAAATACTGTAAATGCCTAGAAATCTTCTTGTACAGACTGTTCTATACTACTTCCAAAACACACCACAAAATCTCTAAACTAGAAAGGCATAAAATTTAAAGGTTTATATGTGATACTTTAAAAATTAACTTTATTGAATAAATATTTCTCATTAAAATAAGACCTTTAGAGAGTAGGCACACCAAAATTAAACAGTGAAGTTACTCTACCAAGTGTCAAAAGGTGTCCAAAGTATCCTTTGTCTGAGACAATGCTACTACACTTTTTCTAAGAGAATTTCTTTTAATTTAGTGAGAGAAATAAGACATTTTGGCAAAAGATTTTACAGGAGTAAAATACAACCAAGAAAAGCATTTCACTAAAAGACTCAACAAAAAGACACAGTTCACAGAAAACACCCACTACAAACAATCAATATACCAGTTTTAGTAAAACACAATTCATTTAAGTTATCCACAAAAGGAGGAAAAGAGTAAAAGAAGAAAACAGATTAAAAGAGGAAAGAAAAAAGGAAGAAAGGAAGAAAGAAAGAAAGAGAGAAAGGAGAGGAAAATAGTTACCAACATCTTTTTTCTCCAAATTTCTAAGTTTCAGAAATAAAGCTTTTACATCCTGAAATCTATTTAGGACAACTTAACTCCCAGTTTTGAACAGCAACTGCAATACTTCACGAAACAAATATATTTATTTAGAGACAGTGTCAAGTCTAACCCAAGTAAAACTTTGTTAATACAGTAACAGGCTATGAATATTATTCTATTGATATATATTTCCAGTTTATATCCATAAAATCCTTTTAAAAACCCAAAAAGCAAAATTTGAATTTGATTATAACAATGTCACCATGTAGATTAATGATTTTTATTTTGCTTTCAACTAACATCTTTCTGTATGTAAAGCTATATGCTTGACAAATCACAGCACAAACAAAGTCAGTGACTACTGAAATCTCTAGCCCATGTAAAAGAAAAATGTTTTATGCTTTGCAGACAAAGTATCTTGAATACAAATTAGTTCAGTCTGCTCAAACAAGAACAGACAGAATGCATCATAACTATGGACTATCGTGGGCAACCTTCCCAAAAGTAACAAAAAAACTTATCATCTGTTTGGTAGAATAATAGACTGAAGTCTGAACTGGAAGGAATCTCTAGAGAATCACCTGGTCCAACCTTCTATTGAATGCACAGCCCTAAATTAGGTTATCCAGGCCACTCTATACATCCTTGCAAACAGAGTACTTTTCTCTGATACTACCAGGCACAGGATGACCAGTTCTCTCTCCCTCCTCAGCAACCTCCAGTCCTCTAATCACCTTATGCTGGCCTGCTAAGTGCTGAGTAGAATAAGCATGTCTTGATCCGCTGATGGTTTTCTTCCTGATGCAGTCCATGACACTGTTTGCCTCCTTTACTGCCACAGTACACTACTAGCTCACGTTATGCTTGCTGTCCCCCAGAACCCACAGGCCCTTTGCAGCAGAGCTGTACTCCAGCCAGTCAGTTCCCAGCCTGTCCTGACACTGAAGTTTACTCAATTCCGGGTGCAGTTCCTACTTATCTTTGTTAAAAGTCATGCAATTTTTGTTGGTCCAATTTTCCAGCCTGTCAACATCTCTCTGAGGGAATGGTGGCTCCTCCTTCCCATGCACTTCCCTCCCCTTCCACTTTGAAGTCATCTGCAAACTCAGTGAGGGTTTGATCCTACGATTAGAACATCTACAAAGATATTGGATAGCGCTGCCAGAGCCCACACTGATCCTTAAGGAACCCCACTCCAAACACCACCTGACAGTTTGTCTTTGAGCCATTAACATCACATTATCCTTTGATCTTTACAGGTGAGCCCAATTCCATGGTCTGTATGTCCAGACTGTAACTTACCAACTTGTCTACAGGAGGAGTACAGGTGAACTCATCAAGTGCCTTGTTAAGTCCAGGTAGACAGCATTCATAACTCTTCTTTCATCCACTGAACCAGTGCTTCCACCACAGAAAGCATCATGTCAGTCAGGCACAATTTATCCTTGGTAAACCTGAGCTGGTTTTTCCCAGTCACTTCCTTGTCTTTCACGTGCCTGAAAACAACTTCCACAAACACCTGTTCGCCACTTCCCCCAAGAAGGAAGTGAGACTGACTGGTCTGCAATTTCCCGAACTTTCGTTTTTGCAGATGGGTAAAATATTTGCCCTTTTGCAGTCACTTCAATGACCTTTTGAATAAGATAGGTGGTGGACCAACTCAGACACATCCAAACAGTTCCTGTTCACATGTGTGTGTCCAACTGGTACAGCTGGACTTTAATTCAGTCCTCCTCTACTGTCAGTGGTTTGCCATCTACTTTGTTGTTGCTTCTTGGCACAGAGACTTGGGACCTGACCTTTCTCAAGCAGACCAAGGCAGAGGGAAAATGGAATATTTCTTTCTACTTTTCCTAAGTTGTTCATAATTAAGCTGCCAGTCCCACGCAGCAGTGGACCTACATTTTCCTTGACCTTATGCTTGGTACTAACATACCTACAGGAGTTTTTCTTGTTACTCTTGACACCTTTTGCCAGTTCAAACTCCAGCTGAGCTTCTTGCATCCTAAGCATATCTCTGCATAACTGAGTGGTTTGGAAGTCCCATTTTCCAGGTGTAAGCTGAATAAAAAACTCCTCCAAAAATATAAAAAGGATATTCAAGAGATTAAAAGACAGGAATTTATTATTTTTTTTAAGAATGAAAATAAATATTCAAATCTAAATGCTTACAAGCTACAGAACACACAAAATAAACTTATAATTTATGGAATATATTTCAATGCATTCCTAAATATTTTCAAGATTTTAGATTCAAATTGACTCTGTAATACTTATAAATCAGTTACAAATTCAGAACACTAAGAAATGAATCATCATTTCATCAAGAATCATTAATTTTAATGCAGAGGTATGAGAGATCTGAAAGTTAAGGATAAAAAGTGAAAAAAGTAGTACCAAAATACCTACTGAACAAAGAAAAGCTAGCAACTTGCTTCTAAGGATCAACTTCTTCTTTGAGTACTACTGAGAAGAAAGACCTCACAAAGCAGTACAACTTACTCTACATTTTCTGTTCTCTGAGATTTTATATTTAAATTTAAAATCAAACATGTGCGTGTAACAGGTAAAATTTATATCAAAAGATCATTCCCTCAAAGATTAATCTCTAAGAGAACAATACATTGTTGGAAAAACATGGCTTTGTATAACACCTTTTTTTTTTTTTAAGTTTCCTTAAGGATAAATAAAAATCTAAGATTCACATTAACTTTATCTACACTGTAGAGCACTTTGAAACTTTTCAATGAAGAAAGAATCCCACAACAGTCCCCTTTGATAAGTCCCCACAAAGTTTTATTCAAACTCTCACATCTTCTCACATTTAATTTTTCCTTTACATTTATTTTTTAATTTGAAGTTAAACAGACATGACCACCACTTTTACGTGGTAAACACGACTTGGACCTCTACATTTTAGTGCATTTCTGTTGTGGTTTAACCCCAGCTGTAACTAAGTACCACATAGCCACTTACTTACTCCACCTCCCATGCCTGTGGGAAGGGAAGGAGAATGAGGAAAAGGGTTAAGATCAATTTAATAATGAAAATAAAATAAGAATAATCATAATTATCATCATCACACCAACAACTGATACAACAAAAAAGAGTCAGAAATAAAACACAAGAAGAAAAAACAAGTGATGCACAATGGCTCTCCACTCGCTGACCAATGCCCAGACCATTCCCCAAAAGCGATTGGCAGCTCCCAGCCAACTCCCCCCAGTTTATATACTGGGCATGATGTTCCACGGTATGAAATGTCCCCTTGGCCAGTCTGGGTCAGCTGTTTGGGCTGTGCTCCCTCCCAGCTTTTTGTGCACCTGCAAAGTCCTTGACTTAGGGTAAGCACTAGTTAGGCAACAACCAAAACATCAGTGTGTGATCAACATTATTCTCACACGGAATCCAGAACACAGCACTGTACCAGCTACTAGGAAGAAAATTAACTCTGCCCAAACCAAAAAAAAAGCACTTTAATGATTCCAAGAAAGGTAGGAAACAAAAAACACACAGTAAAGAAGTCAGAAATATATCACGAAGTATTAAGCAAGTGCTGAAAATCTTCTCATATAAAATGGAATGGAGAACTCCAAAAGTTACATGTAAGTATTCAGAACTCGGTTTTCCAGATGCACAAAATTCTTAGCAAGTCAGCACACTGTAAAAATACAAAATTATTTGAAATTAATAAAAATAAGGGTACCCATGCTCCCAGGCATTAGGAAGAAATTGAGTATACAATGTACTTATAAAAGTAAAACCAGTGCAGCACCACGGGACCCAGCCTAACAGTGAACAAATATACTAAGGAGCTGGCTCTGAAGTGCCAAAGAGATATAAACTAACAGTCACTGGCTGAGAACACACATCTTGGTCCAATGCCTACCTACCTGGGTTATCTCTCAGCCTTTGGTGCAGTTAGTTACACAAACATACTATGGAGATTATGACACGCTTTTCATAATTGCCTGTTAAATAACATTTTAGCTAAGAAATTAGTTCACAACATACGGTCAGCACAAGGTTTTCCAAGCATCTTTAGTAACCTGAGAGAAAGCACGTTTCATAACTTAAGAATAACCACCTACTATCTATCATAGCCATTTCCTTTACTGAACAGCAACCAATTCTGCCACACACTTGTACAGACACAAATCTTTGCAAACACCACCTGCACCGTGTACAAAGAAAATGCATTTACATGCAACTGTGATAAAAAGCAAGTTGTATTCTAAATTTCAAAACAAAATGAGAAGGATGCTTGCTGTAGTCATTTTAACTGGGGGAAAAACAGTTTGGCACACAGGATGACCTGTATGTTTCCTACACAGGGAAGTCATCTAAACGAATAAAACTATTTTATTTTTTTTTTTTATGTAAGACTGTATATTCCTGAAGTTCTCTAAATGTGGATACATGATTTTTGAGACAAAACTAATATTGTTGTTCTTCCATATAAGACTTACTTTCACAATTTATTAGCATGGCTTGATAACCTCACTTTTTACAAACATCCCCTGTGTGTCACAGAAACATTCCTGAGAATCATCAAACTGTGAAGAACAAACAAAATGTCTGCTGCAATTCCTATATGTCTGAGCCTGTGGCAGGATGCCAGTCCTAAACATTCCCTCTGGTAAGATGGCAGCATTACAGCTCCAGCACTATATGTTATCTTATATATCTTGCAATAATTTAGACACAGATCAGCATATTTAAAGCACTAGCTGCTATATCAGTCCCCATAAATAGGATATTTCAGAAAGTACAACTTCGGAGGCACAGGGGAGTTTTGCCTTTTTTTTCTATTTCCTTTCAGCTTTTCAATTCCAAACCTTTGTGAATGGCCCAGGTGCTAATTCACACAGGTTTCCACTTCAGATCCAGGAATCCTGAATATAAATTACTAACTTCATATACAAAAGTTCTACAATCCCTTTCCAATGCCTATGCAAATTCAGACCAGATATAGATTAAAGTCAGCTGGCTCTTTTTCCATGCTGTCTGTCCAGATCTAAATTTAGACACACCCAACAATATTCCTCCTGTTAACCTTTTCTACTGCAAAAGAAAGGCAGCATTACACCTCATATGCCTTTCCTGAATTCATCTTCACTTGAAGGGGGGAAAAACGAATCATTATAAAGATATTAACCTCATCTCTTCAAAATAAAGTAATTTTTTTTCCCAAACACCAACCAGTTTTCTTTGTGAAACTTCCATCATCCAGTCACTCTCTAGTCCCTTAACTCCCTGTCCTCTTAACAGCTTTGTCACAACAGGATTTTATGCAGTTTCCTCCCTGAAACATGAAAGAGACCAGTTGTATTGGGTTTGGCCAGGGTAGAGTTAATTTTCTCCACAGTGTCTAGTATGGGGTTATGTTTTGGATTTGTGCTGAACACAGGGTTGATAACACAGAGATGGTTTTGCTATTGCTGAGCAGGGCTTACACAGAGCCAAGGCCTTTCCTGCTTTTCATACTGCCACGCTGGGGAGGGAAGCTGGGGGTGCATGGGAGGCTGGGAGGAGACACAGCCAGGACAGGTGACCCAAACTGTCCCAAGGGATATTCCAGACCAGGTGACATCCTGCTCAGTATATAAAGCTGGGAAGAAGAAGGAAGAAGCTGGGGCTGTTTGCAGTGATGCTTGTCTTGCCATGTCACTCTGCCTGCCCATAGGAAGCAGTGAATTAATTTTTTGTTTTGCTTTGCTTGTGTGCATGGCTTTTGCTTTTCCTATTAAGCTGTCTTATCTTAACCCATGAGTTTTCTCTCTTTTACTCTTCTGATTCTCCCTCTGATCCCACCAATGAGGGAGTGAGAGAGCAGCTACATATGCTTAGTTGCCACCTGGGGTTAAATCACAACACGAGTACTGGTGGAAATACAAGAATGGTACAGTTACCTGTTTCCAAACAGGTAAATTAAGACAATATTAATTTTGGTTCTGTGCTATGTCTCACTTCTAGTGACTTCTGTCAGGCTAACAAATCAGGACTAGCAGAAGGCAGGCACAAAGGCTGTGTACGTGTAACTATCATAAAAAGGCTGTGTAATTTTTGACTCTCAGACAGATACAGAAGGAGGAGAAAGTGGTGGCAGTAGTGAGTGGCTACGAACCACAAAGACAGGCCTTTAGAACAATCAAATCTTGAAAAACCTATTTGCCCCAATCTTAGAATAATACCCTATAAAACATCCCAACTAAAGGACAAGACTATGAGTTTACATCATGGTAATGCTAAATATCAGCATTTAAAAAATGTTGTGATTATTATTCAATATAGAGCATTTTCTTTTTAAACAAAACAACCCCCACCACAGAAAAAAAAAAAGTAAAGCTATTTCCTAAACCACTTTGATTTCTATGTTATTTCCACAACAAGATTACAGAAGTACTTCTTTAGTTATTCTGGTAGTCTGAACAACCAACTTCCTCAAATCACGTTTCGTTTTCAAATTCAACCTTCACTAAGAGAACTCCTACATTCAACATAACTGAATTCTTACACAGAATGGCAAAGTTCAAATAAGACAACCCTAAAAGCGGCATTTTTTACCCTATTATTTAGCTCGAGACTAATGGTGCAATCATTAATCGTGATTTCTATTTATACCTGCCATAAGAAAATCCTCTGAAGAGATCAGCGCCAGAGTTCTTGTTTTTTAAAGAAAGATCTAAAACTAATTTACTACTGAAAAAATAGTATAAATGTAGTATTGCATCTCAAGTGTATCAACTGCAATAGCTTTGCAGTGAGTCTGCTAATATCTAACTCCTATAATGACAACTGACATACAGTTTTCTATCTTCTGATTCATAAGAAGGCGTTCCTAAAACTTGATAATGCTGAGATTCTTCATCCTTCTTCTCAAACCTTAAAAGAATATTCAGACTGAACATTCTTAGTAAGCAGTTATGAAGCCTTTCATCCCAAACATGAATGCACCCAAAATTTTCAGCAACCCGCTGTTTGTTCCACTTTGATTTCTAATAAGTTCAGTACTCAAAAGAAAAGACATCTTTCATAGCACTATTACAGATGACTGACTCAAATATTTTGCATATACCATGTATCTGACCACTGCTTATATTTTTTTTTAATGTTAAAAGGAATTGATACTGCTGGGTTTATCTATTTTGAATAGCAGTAAGTACAAAAATAGTTAACTAACAGCACACCCAGTTTTATGAGCTGTAAATAGAAAAAGAGGAAGTGTGTTATGTGGTAAAAAAGAGAAAGTCAGAATTTCTTCCAAAGAAGTCCTGAAGCCAGTATTCAGGTATAAATCCTATTAAAAAAAGGAGGAGTTCTTCCTGAGAAAAAACACAGATTGAACTGTTACATTACCTGGATGCAGACAAAGGCATGGGTGAAAGCCATTTTCTTCTTTCTTCACTACCCTTAGTTCAATCCCTTAATCTTGAAGGCATCATCCAGTATCTCTGTGGCAGCCTTAACCGCATTGGTGTATTAGCTGGAAACTTCCAGCAGGTCAAGACTCAATAACGCTGGATTCTGTGCAGCTATGCAGCAAGTGATATTTTCAATGGAACATTTAAAGAAGCAGGTAAATTATACATACAGTATATGAAAATATAAAATCATCTTGTGAAGGATATCTGCAAAAATCATCATGTTCTGCTGCCTCCCAATTACAGGATGATAATTTTTGATGCACACATCAGATCACAAACAAAGCTGAGGAAAGACTTGAAGTAATGGCCTTAGAAAGACTGCCTGAGGTGAAAACTGAGTTTGACTAGAAACCTTTTCAAGCTATAGCTTGATTTTTGTGGGAAAACTCAAACTGGAGAAGAAAAGTCTTCTAGGTTAAAGGTTAAAGACATAGAGCTCGGCTTTGGCAACTCAAAGTCTACTCAGAAAGCGTAAATCTTGAACTGAAAAAAAAAAAGCATTAAAACGGCTGGCATTGCTGCACAAACATCTCTAGCCCATATTAACAGTGGGACAGCACTCAAGGCCAAAGTCTCGCCATTCTACACAGTACTGTGTGAAAGTAACAACTAGTATGTGAGCCATGAGTAGGAACATCTCTTAATTATCCTTTGTTCACACAAAAGTCAGACATGAAACCAGCAGCTGCAATTCTATTTCTCACAACTCACAAGCAGTACTTCCCCTTATCCCCTGTGTCCCCAAAGGCTTCAAACTGACTCAGAAAAATAAATCAGAGTGCTTTCAAACAGCAAAATTTCCCATCCACTGAACATATTTTGAGCACCAATATTGCAAATTCAATTCTATTTTCTAAGGACTTGTTATTTTAAAATACTTCAGAGATATTTGATCTCTTCTATTTTTAAAAGACCATCCAAGAGACTTGTCAGCAAACTACTTCAGAGAAGAAAAGAAAAAAAAGGAAAGGAGATACAACACTGGAGTATTACCTGCTATCTAGAAGGTTTAAAAATTATACAGATTGGTGATATTTGTGCCTAGAGCTCAATCACTTAAAAACCACGTCCATCCACATGCATTCAGTAAGTTCCAGCTGGTGACAGGAATTCCACAAAGAAATGGTAAAATACCAACAAAATACTATTTTAGATCTAATTTTTTTATATCCTACAAAACCCTGATGCTTCACTATTAATATAAACTTTCTGCATTACATTGGAATTTTGCTGAGGGACAGTGCAGACAACTAACTACCTACCTGCAACTTTTTACCATTAAATAATTCGGAGAGGATTGTATTTTGTTAAAATAGGCAGGATATGACTAAAGGTCACAGAATTTCTTTTACTTATTGGAAGTTTTTCTTCATATTTGAATCAATTAGCATATACATATATATGTATATATATAGTTGCATTTTGCCCAATTCTATGCCATTTATAAAAGCAGGTATGAAACTAACTGTTAAAACTGTCTTAAGATGAAAATGCCACAGATTCAGATATGTCTAAATACCTCTGCTACACGATCATTTTATTTATTCTTTTCAAGAGCAAGTGGAAAAGAATTCTTTACCATGCAATAACTATTTTTTCCATGTGTTGCGCACATGTATTCTATTTCCAGGACACGTTACCACCAAGCGCATGAGATCAAATTATTTTTGCCAGCAGGTTTTCTCAGCCAAGGATATAAATGGCAAAGCAGGCTCAGTTCCCTCGCCAATAAAGAAATCAGGTGCCATAGGCACTTAGTACACCAAAGTAAAGGGTTATTTAACTCACACAGTGTACAAAGACAACCCGCCTCAGAGAACTGTGAAAAAACCTGCATCACTTCTTCACAAAGCAACAACAGACAGGACACGAGTATTTCAAATGGAAGTGACTACTCAATTTGACTTATTACTTATGGAAGAGATCTGGACCTTAAGAGACTGCAGTGGGAAAGTCAAATGTTGATAACAGAGGTTAAAAAGAATTAAGTTCTTCATCTAGGAACAAAGGCATTTACCAGCAATGTCCTGGGTGGCAAAGGCCTAACCAAAAGCTATCCTTATCAATTTAGTTTGATCAGGGATAATCAATAATCTGTATCTTTCTGTTAAAGTGATCTTCACATGGTTTTAGTCACTTTAAAACCACAAAGTTTTAAACCATTTTATACAGAGCACAAGATGAGTGAGTTCAATTTCTGACAAAAAAAGCATCCATGTGCATGCCCTGAAACTGCAGCACAAGCTCTAGCCAACACCTGAAAATAAGCTTGCAGATTTTAGGAAGGTGTAAGAGAGTCTATGACAGACTTGGAGTTTATACATAATCAAGATGCAATTGCTTTCTTTTAACTAGGATTTGAAGATGATGAAAAGAGTGAAAATTACATGAATTAAAATAGCTATTCTCCACCACAATCATGTTAAAGTGGGTCTGGTATCACACAGTCATAGCATCATTTAGGCTGAAAAAGATCTCCAAGATCATCGAGTCTGATTGTTCACCTAACACAGCCATGTCCACCACTAAACCATGTCCCAAGTGCCACATCTACACAGCTTTTAAACACCTCCAGGGATCCTGCTGGATTCAATCAAATTGCTGAACACCCCTAATAACCCGTTACAATCAGCAAAGCACAAACAACTTGATACTAAAAAAAGACAGAACTCTATCCAATAAGTCCTATATGTTTTCTGGGCAATAAATAAAATTCTATTTCAAAATATGCAAAGTTGTCTTCGGAATCTAAAATCATACTTATTAGAGATGTGCAAGTAGCTTGGAAAAATAAAGTTCCTGAATTGTCTTAATGTCAGTTAGGATACTAACCCAGCTTTCAAGAGATCTCCCAAAAAAAAATAAAAATAAAAATTTAAATGCATAGAGAGAACTGTTTCTCCATCCCCAATGGGGAGACTTGAAATGAAAGGCTTAAAGCAAAAACATATTGCCAATGCAGGCCTATAAAAAACCACAGCCAAACAACATTTTGTAATTTAGGAATACCTCTCAAACTCATAATCTAATACCTAATACTGTAAGGTGCTGCAAATTCCAGACTCCAAGATAAACCTGCAACTGTTCACATGTAAAGCAGCGTGAACAACAATCCCCATAAATCATCTCCCAAAGTTTGTGCAAACTGCTAACCATGAAAGGCTAGAAGTACAGAAAGATTATTTTTTGAAAACCTGTGTTTCTACCTGAAGAGTCCTGAAGGTACTTTTGGATTAAAAGTAATTCAGGAGCACCTCCCTAAATGCCAAGTTCTTAGCTGAGAGTTCACCACTGCACTTCGAAAATAGAACAGGAATAAAGAATAACCCTCTAGGCCTGCAACACCTGCTGGAACAGGCTTGAAGTGACTTCAAGCATCCCTCTAGAAAAGCTAAAAAGGAGTAGGGTAACATTAAAGTAATGTTGGTATTCATCACCTTACAGGACATTTTTGGAACTAACCCACCTGATGACTACAGATTTCATTTTTGATGTCACACAAAACCACAGTTCTGTACTGCAAAACCACAGTTTTGACACAGGATGGCAGATAAGCCCCCACTCAGTTGCTTTCTCACTCTGCACCAGCAGGATGGACAAGACAAAAGGAACAGTAAAAGCAAGGTGGGGACAGGGGGAGAGGGATGAATGGCTGTGTGGAAAAATCACCTTGCAGGTTGAGATAAAGAGAGTTTAATAAGTACGGGAGGAAGAAGAAGAAAACAAAGGATGCAAAAACAATCATTCACCACCAGCAGACCAATGCCTCTCCAGCCCTAAGCAAGGTCTACTTTGGAAAAACAACTACCCAGTTTTACTGCTGAGTATGATGTCATGAGTCATGGAATACTCCCTTTCACAATTCCAGCTGGCTGTGCCAGCTGTGTACCCTCCCAGCCTCTTGCCAACCCTTGACTCACTGGCACACTGAGAAGCAGAGGGGACCTCAATGTTGTCCAAGCACTGCTCAGTGACAACTAAAACACTGGTGTCTTTCCACCACTGTTTTGTTCACCAGTCTATAACACAGCACCATATGGGCTGCTATACGGAAAATGAACTCTGTCCCAGTCATGCCCAGTACAAGTCATAAAGACCACTAGTACTTAAGGCATTTGTTAATGCATACATCAACCACAAGCAAAACAACCCAAATAATTCAAAGTACCTACAGAGAGGTACAGAAAGATGACACATACAAGGATATCAGAAGACTCAGCTGAATTGCTCTGTGGCTTCAAAGAGCCAGAAGATACCAACGATGACTGCACAGATATTCCTGTAGCTTGAAATACTAAATCAAAACTCAACTAGCTTTAATACACCTGCAGGAATCAATAGAGCCTACAGCTTGCTTGAAGATGACAAATTATGCCACATTAAGAACATGCCCTACCAGGAGAATCTCAAGCATACCAAGACAACTTTATTCACTTTCACAGAAATAAAACTGTTCAGTTACAGCATCCTACCCACTAGTCTACCCTACCAAATCAAAGACTTTAGCAGCACTGAACCCTGCAGTCCTCACACTTTGATCCAGGCACCAGAAGCGGTCCAGTGATGGTTATGCAAGTTTCCAGTTAAGTCCTGTTTTATGACAGTCAAGTTCACCTACACACCTCTAACATGCAGGGTATTAGAGAAATTTCTTACACGGTGTCATGTGTGCCAACAGTCATCTAATTTCACGCTTCAGTGATACAGGATAAAAAAGGGGGAAAACAAAAAAGTGTGCAGCATTTCAGTGAGTAGCTGTATGTGAAACTCAGCACTACTCTGAAGCAGTCCTAAGCAGTGCCACAAGGACTATATTCCAAAAGTCAAATCCAACTGTAACACGTACATGAAATGCAGGAATTCATCTACCCATGTAACCTAGAAAACGTGGGTTTGGATAAACGTGATAGAAATACTATAGAACGATTTTTTTTAAATCAAAATTAAACACATTGCAGTTGCACTACATACATAACATAGCCATTAAAGATGTATTTCCAAGCAACAAAAGCTGCAATAAGCTAGTGACATCACCAAAGACATCTGTGGACCAAACCCTTGAGAAGCATATTAAAAAAAGAAGACAAATACAGAGCAAAACTATTTCCGATTAAGCTCTAAATATTGAAATAATTTTTTTAATATATTTTATATCCAGAAAGCAGAGTCTCTTTATAGGAGCAAATGGGAAAACAAGTTGTCCAACTACCTAAGAACATTAGCTGCCAAGGAGTTTTCCCAGTATAAAATGTTCTGCATCCATCTGGTATCTTTTCCATTTTAATTTAGTCTATTCTGGTAAAATCCACCTCAGAGAAGTCTTTACTATTTGAAAGTTTATTACAGCACTCTAAGTAAGGTCTGTATGTATGTTTCTCTATTCAAGCATTTCTCTATTCAAGGTATTCAAGCAAGGTACCTTTCACTGCTTCATAATCATCTTGACAAGATGTCACTTTCATTTAAATTCTGCTTTATGCTGAAGGTCCTTCTCCCCAGCTCCTGCCTGTGTCGAGTTTGCACACCAAATCACTACAAATTTCTACTCAGGAAACTTCTGTATCATTTCTGTAACAATCCAAAAGATCTTGAGCGCTGTGTCAGATTCAAGCATCTCACAAAACTGCAGAAGCTCTCCAGCCGTTCGGGATCATATTTGACTCCCTTATTTGTAAGCTATACGGTTATATTTATTCTCATTAATTAAATGACTTCCAGTCATTTGGGTATAAAAGTCTCAGCTCTAAAGTTAGGTTCCAACTCTCTATTTTCCATTAAAAAAATAAGCTGCATTTCCAAAATTTTTACTCAGCTTACTCTAAATGAGATGTAGGAGGGGAACTTAAAAACAGCCAAGTGTTCCCTTCAGAAATTTGTCTCCCTAGTTTTTCCATACAGCTACTCAAAAGAGAGGACACCCTGAGAACTACTCTGACTGCCAGACACAGAATTGAAACAAGTAAATTTCTCTTATCACCAGTATATTTATGCTTTGTGACTACTCCTCCAGAACATAACAAATTATTTTATACCTAATATTTCCATGTAATAATTTTAAGTATTCAATTTGATCAATTTTTTCCATGCTTTTGTATTTTTTAATGGCTCTGGGAAAGTCATTCCTGTTTCCTGTTACCCTCCTCAGGATAAACTAAAGAACTAATCAAATGCCACTCCCTCAGAAATATATCTTTTACCTAGAATTTAATATTTTTAATATTTTAGGTGGCTTTCAATGGAAGAAATATTTTCAGAAAATATTGCATTGTGTGCATTTGCTGTAATGGACTAAAAGCCTAAGACATTAAACTATCAGAACGGAACAAGTTTTTAAAAAATATATTATTTTTATGAGCAAGTAAAACTTACCATAACCTCACTACGTTCTCCAGTATCCAAAGATGCACTGCTTTTACACTTCCCAGCACACTTAAACCAGATGGATGACATCAAGTATAGTATAGCCCTCTGTTGCTCAAAATTAGTTCTAAAGACAGAAAACCATCACATAAAGTAACCCCACACTTCAAGTAACTGAAGAAGGTGCTGTAGTTCCAGGTGAATGTCCAGCCTTTGGTGAGTATTATACTAGCAAAGTCACCGTGCACAAACATGTTGATTCTGTTTGGCAAGGCTCACCACATAACTAGAGGACCAATTCAGACAGATTTGGGTCTTTTTAGTAAATCTTAAGTAACAGCATGGATCACAAGTTCAAAGATGGCTTCAATTCTACTGAGGAAGGAGAAAGAAGAATGCTCATATTATTGAAATAAATACATTTCCATTTCTTAACCAGATACCACAAGCCAGGCAAGAGAAGGAATGGACAGATGTTCTGTTTCATCAGGTTGAAAAAGAAAATATCAAAATTTTGTCAATCAAGGGAAAATACTGCTAAAAAGATAATTCCCTAGCTGGATTTCATAATTTATTTTTCATTAATGGTCTGATCTTAAATTTGGTATTTATTTTGTGCTCACAAATCACAGTTAGCTCTGGTCTACAGCTCATTCAAGACCAAAAAAGGAAGAAAAATTGCATGGATATATCCACAACTAGTATCCCCAGATGAATACACCCAATTACCAGAAACTTTTCTTTTTTTTTTTTTAAGTTTTATGCTATGGTAATATTAGCTATGAATAACGCTGTCTCTACTTCCACTAGATCCTAAGAAAAACTCTGACACAGGAGACAAGGCCACGGTGGCTGAAAGTACTTTCAATTCAAATTGTTTTCATTCAGTGGAAGAATGGAGTCCCTCTGAGACAGAAATTTAATATTTTTATAAATTGCTCCTGGTACTAAAGGAGTAACTAACCTAAAGATGTCATTAGAGAACTTCAAAACTAGAGAAGGACACACAGCATTTCATAGACAAGGCTTTAGAGCACACAGTGTTGCAAAAGAGAGACATCTAAACAGATGTCAAGCCTGATGAAAAGAGTCCTGCATCTTATGTAAGGGATGGAGAAAAGAACAAAGCAGCTACAGACATAGTCTCTTCAGATGGAGTTATTCCACTTCAGCTTCTGCACAGTACTTATTACACAGTGCTGGTCACTACTCACTCATCTGGAGAGAAAGATTCCTCATTACTTTTATTTTAGCCCTATTTTTACACAAGTTTCTCTTGAGACTCCATATAACCAGTCCACCCTCGATTTCATAGTTCCTCAAGAATAAAGGTGTTGCCTCAGACTTATTTTGGAAAACCCATAACAACTGTGTTAACTTAGGCCATCTGTCAAGTGCCCACAAAGACAGTCTCTCAATTCCCTTTCTCAATAAGACAGGAGAGAAAATACAATTACAAGCTCATGGACTGAGATAAGGACAGGGAGATCACTGCCTTGTTACCATCGTGGGCAAAACAGACTGACTGGACTTGGGAAAGACAAATTTCATCTACTGCCAGTAAGACGTGGATAGTGAGAAACAAAAACCAAAATAAAACCATCTTGCCCCTACTCTTCCTTCTCTCTTGGCTTAACTTTACTACTAACTCCTCCACCTCTCCCCACTGCTGCGCCTCACAATGGGGATTGTGAGGTGCAGTAAGACCATAACACTTGCTCCTCAGAGGGCTCTTATCTGCTCCACAGTGGGTCCTCCATGAGCTCCAGGGGAACAACCTGCTTTGCCATGGTCTTCTCCTTGGGCTGCAGGGGAACCTCTGCTTTGGCACTTGGAGCACCTTCTCCCCTTCCTTCCTTCCTTCCTTCCCACTGATCTCGGTGTCTTCAGGGCTGTTCCCTCACATTTTTTTCTCACTTCTCTCTCGGGGCTCCTGCACATGATTCTCTACCATTTCTAACTGTGTTATCACAGAGGTGTCACCAGCATCACTTACAGACTCAGCTTTGGACAGTCATGGGTCTGTTTTGGAACTGGCTGCAGCTCACTGTGTCCAGTACCAAGACAGCTCCTGGTCTCTTCTGAGAGAGGCCCATGTGAACTCAATACACTGGTTTAAAAACTATTCCCTACTAGAGAATAACTTTCAGAAAGCTGAAAAAATGAAAAACAAATTCTACAGTTCGCTCAAGCAAGGTATTGAAATGACCAATGGGAAGGCAGACAAGTGATTCTTAGCTTAAAGTTTCACAGCTGGTTAGATGCTGATTTAAGGACTGCACTATTGAGAACATTCCCACCTAACTTCCAATCCCATTCCTTGTGTCTGCCTCCTCAACAGGAACAGATCAGTCTTTTGGAGATTAAAAAAATAAACACAGTAAATTAAATTCTCATATTCTTAGTGAAAAACTTCCTGGAAACCTCCCACTTGTATTTTTTCTGCAGCTAAAGGATGAATGCATATTTTTTTATTTTTGAAGCATAACTTAGCATGCAGCTATTTACTGTGCCACCATTTGCTGCCTTAGCTAAAAGCAATTTTTATTTGCTAATTTCCCAGTAGCTTGTTTTCCAAGGTAACCACACGGTTAAGGTAAACTTATGCAAAATAATATGGATGACATAGCATGCTGAACCCCTTTGAACTACATTCCAATATCAGAATCATGTAAGTGATCAATTAGGCACATAGCAGCTCTGCCATACTGAGGGCTGAGAACAAGCTTTTGTTTAAGATTGACTTAGCCCTCATTCCAATTTCATCTGAAATTCAGTATGCGTTGTCAGCATAGAAGGTGGAGGAGCATTTGGAGTTAACTGAATGAGGTACTTTCAAAAGAAAGACATTTAAAACAGCTTTTCTTATTGGGATTTTTTTTCTGTATAGACCTGGGGATTAAACCACAATCCTAACTGCACTCTTTATTGGCCCAGCTGTTCAACATGTCCTCTAGAAAATCATGACAACAATTTGTTCTTTCAGAGAAACAACGACAAAATTAAGAAGTACAATAAATGATGTCAGACAAATGCAATCTGTAGGATCCAAACCTAACAGATTACTATGCACACAGGACAGAGCTGACACACGGCTGACCAACCTGCTGCATTTCACATAAGTGACGCTGCCCCAGGGGAAATGCAGCCGTCATTGAGCCTAACAGTCTGCAAGTAGATAACACCAGTTTGAATCTCAACATAGGTGCAAGCCTGGAATGAAAAACAGAGGAAAAAAACCTAGCTACAGACTACATATGAAGGCATTTATTTTGAGGAATGAAACGTATGTACAGCAACAAAAATATTCAGGAGACACTAAAACATTTTCATGTGTGACCTGAATCCTCAAAAGGGAACAACGAAGTAATACACAAACTCTCTTAGTGTGTGTGCAGGAGCTGGGATCTGGAGGACAAAGTATGCTCAGAGAAAATTTATATTCTTTCCTTGCCCATTTAACAGAGACTGCAGGGCAAAAGGAGACTACACCCACAGTAATACCTCCCTACTACTCCTGCTAGTTCTACAAAAATAAGAGTAGGTCAAGTATTTGAGAGCTATAATGGAATTCCTCTCCTTCTTCACTTCAAAACCTCATAAACAAAGAAGTCTTCAAGGATCTGCCCTAACAGGCTTATCTGCTTCATAAACTTCTGCCAGGAAAACTACACCAGCTGGAGGTGGCAGCCGGGAACCAGACACCATACAGCCAATTCAGCCTTGCTGGAAACATAATTCTGATGCAGACAATTTATGCCAACAGGAGAAGCATTTGGGTTGGCTTTACTCACACCACAGACTAAAATGATGAATTTTTGCTGGCAGAAAGATTACTCCTGCTTTTCTAAGAGAGGGTTTTATTGGCCAAGCTGAAGGAACTTTTAGGTTAAGTGGTTTTAAGAGCTCTAATACACAAATTTTTCAAATTGTCTTGAAAACCTCTTACAACAACAACAACAACAAAAAAGTTCACTGTCTATATTCTGATATGTCTCAAAGATTTCTGAAATAAGGTCACCAAATAACAACATTTTTCAAATATGCCAAGAAAGCTCGCTCCCTTTTTGTGCACACATACACAAAGCAAATAACGCTTCAATCTCACAACCTCTACTTCGGTTAGTCCAGTTAACTTTGAAAAAACAATACAGAAGAGACTGCCCTTAAGACCTGTAGTCCAAAGACAGTCACCACAAAAATCTCAAGAAGTTACAAGTTCTTGTCCCAGAAAGCTCTCCCAACTCTGCCATACAAAAGGAAATCCAGAAGTAGTGTGTTCCTCTAGGGAATCACAGCATTTCATTCTTCTCCTTTATGAGGTGGCAACACTTTTTTGCATATCAACAGAGGGTGGATGCAGAGAAACTGACAATAACTCACTATCAGGAAAGAAACAGTCTCCGACTGTTTGAGACAGCAAGAGTTAAGCAACTGTCCTGCTTGGCCAGTTGAAAACAGTAGCAAAGGGTTTTATTTATTAGCATGAGCTGTAAACTGAACCAATGGACTATGGGTCTGAGAACAAACAAATGAGGAATACATTTTTTTAATACATATGCAAGCACCTTCTTGACAGGACATGAAAAGAGGGCTGGAGGAACATGACAATCCTAAGGGAAACTATTTTTGCACAAAGAACAGCAAGTGAAGGTGGAAGGAAAAGAATACAATAATAGTCTGTTTCTTTAATCACTGCAACCATCAACAGTAAAACTGTTTAAAAAGAAAAGAATGTTACCTGATCTCAAACATCCATAGTTTTCAATTGCAAAATATAGCATAATCCCCATTTCATGTCACTAACGCTGACAAGAGTGAGAGAGACAGGGGAAAAAAAATGAAGGAAAGCAGCAGGCTTCAGCCTGCAAAAACATTTCCAAATGTAAAATTCTATTAAAACTAGAAGTTCTACAAATATTGATTTGCCTTTTATTCAAAGCCTTGGGAAATCAAAAGCAATAAAAATTGAGGTGCAATATTAGGTTGTTCAAGTCTTCGGAGTAAAGCCATTATCAAACACTGAAAACCAAGGAAAGCAGATCTTGGACAACGTATTTTATTTGTACCTTCTCTCAGACCTCATGTTGTTAAAATCAGAAGAAGCTGTAAGACTGTCTCCAGAATGACCCTGCTGGAGCAGAGAGGTTGGACCAGATGACCACCCTGTAGTCCCTTCCAACCTGACCCATTCTGTGATTCTGTGAATACACTGCCACGTCAAAAATTAGGTTTTGCATCAACTTCTGGATACTCCCTCCTCCCTTCCTCTCAGTACCATGTGTTGAAGGTGAAAAATCCTGAAAATCTGCTCACATAAAGTCCCTAAGCAACATCACTAGATGTTAAAATTACATTAATAATGAAAAATGAAGCTATTCAAACTGCCTATGTAAATGTAATTCAGCCCCTTCTGTGAACACAGCACAGCCCATGATCACTTTACCCATGGGACACCTGCCTTATTTCACGCACAAGACTGTGCCTTCCTCAAGAATGGAACACTGCCAGGAAATAAAAGGACTCTTGCACAGACTCACCTGCTTTGGCTGCAGAACTGGGCACGTACACGGGCCAGGACTAGTCATACATGTTCACTCCAGAAAGGGCAATACTTTACTTATTTGGTTTCAGACAAAGAAAGCAGCCAAGAAGTGACTCGGAGCCAGAGTACTTCTAATGGAAGCACAACAAGCCCTCATAGGCATAGTCTGCTCACAGACATAAGACATCCTTAACCCAAGCAATTCTTTGACTTCTAGGTGTCCCTTTTGATCAGTGCTAGAGCATTAATGAGGAACCTTCTGCGCCCGCAGATGTATGGAGTATAAAACAGGAGATACGGAGAAAGCAGTAGTAAAAGATTCAAAGTGAATTTTTATGCAGAAAAGAAAGGATGTGATTTCTGGCACACGTCTACATTCTTTTATACAATTCCTTTTTTTTTTCCCCCTCCCATTTCACCATGTGAAAATTCCATAATTTGGAATCATACCCAAATCCCAATCAGTCACCAACACAGTTTAAATCTTTTAACCATCCACAGTGTTATTTTGTGAAAAACAGTTGGATGTCATTTTTTGTGGACTAAGCCTTAGAAGGAAATAAGACACTTGGCCTGTGGCTTTCACAGATTTTTGTTGATAGCTGAAGAATGGCAAGATTTAATGATCTTGGACTTCTCTTCACACATAAAAGGGAACTAAATTCTAGGACAAAGTTTCTCAATATGCGGTCTGTAAAACATCAGATGGTGGTCCAAAAAATCATCACAAAAATGTATTTTTAAAAACATACATTCCCATACATGCAAGCAAGAAAACATGATTGAGAAAATACAAAAAAAATAAAACAAACATTCCAGGATTAGCCTAACTGAACAGCACTACAATGCCTAAGCAAATGTGACCCTTGCATTTTTTTAAGGAAATTAAGTGTTCTTGAAACAACACATTCTCCTTTAACATTTAAGTTTGAAAACACTTACTTCTGTTCTACTGAATTTCCTTAGTAAGTCCCCTCCAGAAAATGCCTTCTTACATCCACAGTTTCCCCCTTCATCCTACTTCCCCTAAGCTGTTACCTGTTTTTTCCACATCCCACTACACTTTCTCAGTTTTCATTCTCTGTAGAGACACCCCTTAAAGTCATCTACTGAAGGAAGTCATCCATCCACTGAGCTCTTTCTGCCTCTTTTCATTGACAAACTCTGCCTCAGGTATTCTGGTTCACCCTGAATTTCAGTTACCACTGTTGGAACATCCTTTATTTCAATGGTTCAGCTGCCAGAATCTCCTTTTTTAGGATCCTTGTTTAACCCATCACTTTTTTAAAATTACAGACACCTAGCCCACACCCTATCTCTACTCCCTGGATTAAGATCCAGATATAGCTATCCAGCCCTTGTCTTTCACAGTCTTCTTTTCAGGGCTAATTTTCCTTCCTAATGTCCAACAAAAACATCCTTGATCTTGTCTACTGTCAGTTGTATATACACACTTTGAGTTGCCTCTTTTTTTTCTAAGCCAGACAAACAAGTAACAATGACTATGTTAAATCTTGATACCAAAACAGCTCTGAATAGTCAGCCAACAAAGAATACTGGAGAAGCACTTGGAGCTTATAAATACAATATTAATAGCATACCTGAGATACTCTCCCTTGAAATCAGTATTACTGCTCTCCTATTTCCTGTATAACACTATCATAAAATTCAAGAATGTTAAATAAAAAAATGGTTTAAAAAACCCAACAGCTGGTAACAAATGCCAACTAACTGCCACCTTTTTATTTGAAGTACATAGTGCCTAACCTGAAATCCCATTTGCATGTGTTGCTCTGATGCTACACTCTTCATCAGTTTAAAAACTACAGTTTTAAAACCCTTTTTCCTGACATTACTAGTAACTGATTTTTAAAACTTTTTGTTTAACACAAGATATAACCTTTAAATTAAATACCCTGATTAATACATACACATTAACATAATTACATGTATTACCAAATATTTGATTATTCTGCCTTTTCAAGACAATTCTTTTCACAAGTCTTGTAAGTGACAAACTGTATCTGCATGAAAACAGACTTATTAAAAGCAATGAGAAATTTCAAACTCAACTAAAAGAGCTTAGGTAGGTACATATGCAAAAAATTGAAAAAACTATTTTGTATTTAAAACTGAAATAACTATGCTGTGTGGTGCTATCAAGCATAATGACTACGTAAATGATAGAAAGGAAAAATTTCAGAACTGATCTCTTTCTTGACAGTTCAGTTCTATTCGTATATTAGAAAGAACAAACTGATTTACTTCTGTTTTCAGTTTTAAATGGATTTAAATTAAATTTGAATAAGGTAGCAACCAGTTGAAACATTCAAAAATAAGAAGACTATTCACTTGATATCCACAGAAGACACTGTTGCGTGAATTGATCTTGATACGTCAACAAATTCTGTTTCCCAGCGTCTGGTAGTTGAGAGCTTTTGTTTTCCTGAGCACTTTGGCAAGACTCATGTGCTGTTGGATATGTGGGCTGGGGTGTGTGCTTTTTGTTTTGATTTGTTTTTAATTTGAGAATACATTCAGCCTGCAGTAACATGCATATTCATCATGAAATTCTAAGTTTACGTGCGTTTCTTTAATTAAAAATTCAATTTAATGTGTTTAAAATAGAGGTTTGATACAGCTTTCTACAAAGCCTCTTTATACAGCCTCTAGTGTTATTTGGACTTTTTCTGACATACATGCAAGATTTTCTAGGAGTTCAATTAGATGACTTTTCACCACCATGAGTAAACTATTCTATATTTTGAAATACTTTATGACACAGAAAGAATAAAACCAATATTTGGTTCTTGTCAGCAATTGAGGAAAATCATACAAAAATGTTTTGTTTGCTACTGAGATGAATATATGAAAAAGACATGTTTCCTTGGAATCTGGGCCTTTTTTTTTTTTTTTTTTGTGCAATAAGAGATAGAGACTTCCAGCTTCTCAGGAAAATTAAGTTTGCATACCAGCACAGAATATCCCTGGGACTTCACTCCGGAATATAACAGTTCGTACTTTCTTATCAGATTTCAAAGCATCCACAGCTTTTGACATCTACAGAGAAAAGGAGGAAGGGGAATAACCAAACACTTTTTAAAGTGCTTCATTCCAATATTTCACCTTTATAGTAAAAACTATTCTTTTCACTTACCATTTTTACAAGATTTTTGCTAAGTGCATTCTTGGCATGAGATCTGTTTAATCCAAGCACCACAATTCCTGGAGGGGAAGAAATTATTGTTACAATGTAGTAAAATATGTATCATCTACGTAAAATATTATTACTCTGAATTACACAAGAGGAATCAAGGGCTGCAAAAAAAGCTTCTGAAAGAAAATAAACTTTCCAATACTCGGCAGAAATTACACGTTTAAAGAACAAAAATATGGCCCTGACACCTTCACGTGGAAACAGTGCTTACAAAGGCTGAGTGTGGAATTACACAATTGCATGCACAAATTTCACGTTTGTGAGTGAAGTGCTGACATGCAATCAGGAAAGATCCTTAATTGTAAAGCATATGTTTCCATATTTAGATAGCCTGTCTTCAGAGACTTCTTAAGGCATGAAGTGCTACCACTGCTAAGACTAGCAACTCAGAGAGGTAAAAGAGAGTCACAAACATACAAAGAATACCAACAATGGGAAACTTGTACTTTTGTTTAAAAAAGGAACAAATTCATACAAAAGTTCTCCCCCAAGACACAGAAACCAAGCTCAATCCTTGGTACACAGCTCCAAAGACACATTCACAGCTCCCTTTGTCCAGATAAATCAGTTGTCTCACCAACTGATCACGCTGGTTTGAATGTTGCAGCAGAAACACCACTTGTTTGTCCTTATTCAGCCCCCCTCAGCTTAACAGGCATGATTATCAAACAGGAAAATCCTGAAAGGTTTATTTTGCTAATGTCTAAGCTTACTATGCCTGTAGCAATCTTTTAGACTATCACTGCCTCAACCCAACACAGCTCCCTGAATTAGAAACGAAAGCACACTGATCCAGCCCTGGTAAGGTTTTATCTATCAGTACCTTTTATGCAGAGAATGCAAGGATGAAGAGAGAAAAGGGACTAGGACAGGGACCACAAATGAAAGGCAAAAAGGGAGCTCTACCTTAAACAAAAATGTCCATAGTACTGCCATCAAGTTACAAGATAAAAAAAGAAATTCCAGAAACTCAGTATTTGCCCAGGTGATTACTACTTCACCACTCAGGTTTGAATGTATAACCTACATAAAACCTGGCCCTCGTACCCTCCACAGGGTGCCTTCCCTGTCATCTCAGTGCACACTACTTCTTTTATTTCTGGAAATTCTGTCCTCCCACGGGACTCACCATCAGTGCTTGAGTCCCCTTCCTCTGCTTCCTCCTGTATGTGTGCCTCTTTCTTGCTCCAAGGCACAGTCAATTGCTATGCATACCTCCAAAGAGAGGAGAGGAGCTGGTCTAGCCCAAATGACCTTCACTTCCTTGTTCTACAAACCTAATTTCCACCTCTTTATCCCCATGGGTGGAGGTATTCACACAGCACCATCTGCAAGGGTGGTTATTCAGCACTTACACAGGAATCTGTTTATGTTCTGTTAAGCAAAAAGGAGCTGTGCTGTAGCACTTCTCTGCTGTCACTTCTTCAGGAGGATCACTCCAAATTCAAACATGTTCAATGCAATAGATTAGACAAATGCAACACCACACTTCAAAGAAACAAAAGATCCCTTGACCTCAATTTGATTTTAAACTTTCAGGCACATTACGAATCCCATGTTTGAAAAAACTAGAGATGCTATTATCCCAAACCATACTCCAGTTAGGAAATATAGTCCTTTTCAGAAGCACATTAATCTTTACAGCAATGACACTTAACAACACTTGAATTTTTCTTCTCTCCACTAGAGCCCAAAGACTGTCACTCCACCACCAACAATAATCTATTCAGAAGTAAGTTCCAATTAACATTAAAGCACATTCAATATTTTTTCCTACAAACAGATGATCCTTGAAGACAAATCCTACAAGTTGATTCCTCTTAGCAGTGTTGTATCAAGTCATAAAATACCATTTCTGCTTCCTTCTTCAGAAGCAAGAGATAAAGATAACACCCATTCAGCTAATCTATTTCTTAAGTAGGCAAAAAAAAGATGAAGCAAGAAACGCAACAGGAAAAGCATAAGAGGTTTGCAAGAGAAAACTACATATTGCATTGATCTACACAAAAGACACTCCTTGAATTCATGTTTCAATCAGTTTTGTTCTGATATGCCATTACAACAAGAGCTGAGCATCTTGAGGATGGAAGGGACCCTAAAGATCATCTAGCCCCAAGCCCCATGCAGTGATCAGGGACACCTTGCACTAGACCATGTTGCTCAAAGCCCCATCCAACCTGGCCTTGAACACTTCCAGGGACAGTGTACCCACAACTTCTCTGGGTGATCTGTTCCAGCACCTCACAATCCTCACAGTAAAGAATTTCTTCCTAATATCCAACCAAACCTGCTCTCTTTCAGCTTAAAGCCCTTGTCTTATCACTATATGGCACTGCAAAAGGTCCCTCTCCAGACTTCTCGTAGGGTTCCTTCAGGTACCAGAAGGTCACAGTAGGTCACCCTGGAGCCTGCTTTTCAGGCTGAACAATCCTAATTCCCTCAGCCTTTCCTCATAGGACAGGTGGTCCATCCCTCTAATCATATTCATGGCCTACTCTGGACTTGCTCCAACAGGCCAATGTCCTTCCTGTGCTAAGCACCCCCGAGCTGGATGCAGTGTTCCAGGTGGGATGTCCAGAGCAGAGGGGCAGAATCCCCTCCCTCACCCCACTGGCCACGCTGCTTTGGATGCAGCCCAGGACACAACTGGCTTTCTGGGCTGTGAGTGCACATTGCTGGGTCATGTCCAGCCTCTCACCCACCAGCACCCCCAGGTCCCTCTCAGCAGGGCTGCTCTCAATCTGTTCATCCCCAGCCTGTGCTGATACCAGGGGTTGCCCTGACCCAGGTGCAGCACCGTGCACTTAGTCTTGTTGAGCCTCATGAGATTCCCACAGCCTCACTTCTTGAGCTTGTCCAGGGCCCTCTGGATGCCATCCCATCCTTCAGGTGTGTCAACTCATCTGCACCACTCAGCCTGGCATCCTCTGCAAATTTGCTGAGGGTGCACTCAATCATTTAATCTGTCATTAATGAAGATATTAAATAGCACTGGTCCCAATACAGACTTCTGAGTTGCCACTGATGTCCATGACTAGGTTGGTCAGGCAGGACCTGCCCTTGGTGAAGCCATGCTGGCAGTCTTGAATCACCTCCCTGTCCTCCATGGGCCTTAGCACAGCTTCCGAGAGGATCTATCCCATGACCTTCACAGGCACAGAGGTGAGGCTGATGGGTTGGTAGTTCCCAGGGTCCTCCTTCCTGCCCTTTTTTAAAGACAGGTACAATGTTTCTCCTCTTCCAGTCACCTCGGATTTCACCTGACTGCCGTGACTTTTTGATAATCCCTTTTACATTGTCATCTGAAGCATTTAATCATTGTTCATTCTTTCTAAAGAGCTCACATATAGATGTGCTTTCCAAAATCTTTTAAAATAAACTGCTTGAAAAATCTACTCGTAGAAGAAAAAAACTACTAAAAAGTAATCATTAACACATATAAGTAGGAATAATAATAATAATAATCATGATAATGATAATAATGATGATGATGATGATAATAACTGCAGTATCTGTATGGTATCAGAAACATGGCAGATATACTAAGAAGGATTAAGCATTCACATAATGCTAAATATTAATTTCATAGTTTTTCCTGGGAGTCATCCCCACATTTTTCTGGGACACACTTCAGCACATAATGTGCATCAATTAAAAATTACACCCACATACTGAAAACTAACTTCATCCATGCTGGCTAGGCTCTCCAAAAGATGATGATTCCCAATGTTGTCTAATATAAGCAGTCATACTCCTGTATACTACTTCCTAGCCAACCATCAGAGAAAAAGCATATGCAAATGTACATTATGTTCTCTGCTTACAAGTTAGCTCTGTCAAAAGAAAAAAACTGCCTGTGGTATAATTCTCAATGTTTAGGAGAATAAAATACTAAAGTAATGCATAATAAAAACAAAAAATGTCTTTTAGTAAAATAAAGATACATATATGTTTGAAAGATAGCTTCAAAATACCTGTAAATTCCCAGAAACACCCTGATTTCATAGCATTCGCTAAATTTAATATGTGCATAACATGAAGAGATTAGACCATGGTTTAACTACAGTTTTTATCAACACTCGGGAAATCTTACTTATAAATAATGATTTTTATCTCTTTTATCTTGTACTTTTTAGTGATCAAAACATTCATCCTCAATGTTTGGTAGAAATGCATTTATATGGTCACTTAGAAATAAATCCTGTCATTACACTCATGTTAGTAATTTTGTCAGAGCCAGAAAGATTCACCAACCTGCATAAAAAGTACTTGTAGAATTCTAAATTGTATTTATCTATTTGTATTAAATATACACACAAAAATGTAATCTTCCACAATTAAAAAAAAAATATTTTTAAAAAGTCTGAATTATGCACTGAAAAATGGAAGGATGATCAAAGAGAGCTAAGTAACTTTTAAGTTGGTCTCACTTAGCTACTCAGATAAACCAAGGTAAACAAGTTGACTTAGATATTTATTATTCTGGGATAGTTTCTTAAGTAAAACAAGAACATATGGTGAGCATATCATGCACAATTCTGGTGGCTTCCATTAACAACCTTATCAAGAAGTATTTAAGTGCAAAATCACACCAATGTTTACTAGACAGTACTTTCTAAAAACACCAAAACACTCTTCAAAATCCCCATCTGCACCTGTTTCATCTCTAAATACCACTTCAAATTTTTTCTGCACTTCTTAAACTAGTAGATCTCACCTGCTCAGCCCTGCTTTAAAGATAGCAGGGCTAGTATTTCCAATTCACCAGCTAGCTATCAGTTTCCAACCTCTACTCTATGCAAACGACTTCAACTGAGACCATATTTGTTCTGCCTGTTCTATGTATGTTAAAATTCCAACTGATGAGGACCAAAAGCTGTCTTACATACTCTAAACTTAACTAAAACCAGCTGGAAAACTTAAGAAAAAAAAGTCATTTTAGTGTAAAATCTAAATTTTACAAATGTTTATGTCACATTCCAGCAAGTGACACTGCAACACTGGCATCAAGACTAAGAAGATATTTCTACTAATTCCACCTGTAATTTAAAGAGCAAAAGCACTAAGCTCATTTAAATTTGTAACAGGATCAAAAATGCAACTTGGCTAAAAGTTCTGAAATGTCAACAGCTGTAACACATTGCAGCCCTAGTGATAATCAGATAGAATCTCAAATAAAGTAAAAGATAGATACTTAATTAAAAAATACTAAGGCACTGACGGTCACCTTTACTCGTAGAAAACCAATACTAAACCCTTCAAAAGCTGCAATATGTGCAGAATACACAGGTGTTTTACAATCACACTCTTTCAAAAATCTCAACAGCTCTAGTTCAGCTTAAATTTGGAAGCTGGAAAGTCTTGAGTTAAAATTTTAATAACCAGCCTTTTCAAATACACTACCATTTTAGTTTAGGTTTAACGACTTCCAAAACCTGGGGTATACAAAGCCCGTGAAAGTGACATGAAGCAGAACAGTTTGCTACTTTGCCTGCAGGAAAAGATTTGTCTATAGTTACAGGTGCCTGTATGTCAGGCAGTTAATGTCAGTTTTCCTTCCTCCCCAGTATCCTCAGCCCTAAAAGCCCCTGGAAAATATATCCTTCTCCAAGCAACATGGAAACACTAGGCATGTGGAAGAGACCAACCACAGCATGAAAAAGCATCTGTGTGCTGTAAAAGGTAGTCAGAGGGACAGGGTCTGACCCTGGATGGAGTCAAGAAGTATGTATTGGAAAATTAGTATGGGGCCACAACACTGGAGTCCCTCTTGGGAAAGTCTACAACATGAAAAGGTAGAAAAAGGAAGGGTAGGCTGGAGAAGAGCAAGAAGGATCACAGTGGTGTACACAGAGTTAGTGTCCTCATTCAGCAGGGGTATTACACACCATCAGCAGATAAAGATAGATGAATCTGGCATACAAGGTGAGGAGGGGAGTGTGCAATAGCACTACAGGGAGAAAGTAGAGATATTTCTTCTGTGGAAACGTCTGCTCTTTGTGCTGCTGAAGGAGGCATATGAAATTTATGTCTCCTTCTGGTTTACTTCTAGACCTTTATTCTTATCCTTTTCTAACAGTATTTGCTTCTATGTCCTTCTGAAAGTTAATGCCAAAGAAAATTCCTTCTGTCAAAGAGAATTCATGAATCAAAAATACATTGACTGAATCCTTTCTTACGATAGCCACAGTTCATTTTAAATACTATCCCCGTGTTTTGGGGCATTAGGTTAGATATTCAGTACAAAACACCTTCATAACATTACAAAAGCAATGATTCCTAGCTGATTCAACAGTTGGAACACAACACCTAATTCTATTGTTTGTTGTGTTATAGCAGAAATAAAAACTGATCCTCTACTTAAAATAATCCTGAAAAAAATCAAAATAGATGTTTAAAACTAATTCCATAGTTGGTTGGAAAAACACGACTACAGTATACCTTGAAGGAACTTGAAAGAGCTGGGAATAGAACTACAACTAAGACAGATGGTAATTTCAGGATCAGATTACATCATCTTTACAATCAACTCTTAATAATGACAAAAAACCTACCCTCAGCTGAAAGCAAAACCTCAGCTTTCCCTTTAAAAAAGGAATAATCTTCTAAGCCTCATGCTAAAATTTGAAGTTTTAGTTACCTCTTCTCTGTACATGCATACAAATCTATATGCAGGCACACTCAACTCACAGGCATTTGCCTGAATTTGCAGCAGGTCTGAAATAGCTGAGTTAACATGCTGAAAAGACATAAACTGCACTGTGCACCTCAACACGTGGTAGTTTCAAGGTATGCTCTCCATATAAAGACATACATGTGCTGCAGATGAAGAAAACTCTACACTATTGCCCTCTCCGTAAAAGCAGGTATAACATCATGGCTATAAAAATAAACCCTCAGGAATGGAGTTTGCACTTACTCCTTCTCCACCACTCCCAGCCCTGCTGCACCGAAATGGGAAGGAAGTGACAAACACCAAGGGAGGTGAAACACCTCCGAAGGAAGAACACCTGCAAAATCTGGAGAGCAACAAACCAGGAGAGGAAGCACCAAGTGTCCGTGCTGTGATGCATTGGCTCCAGAGTATTACGGAGCACAGATTTTCTTTCCCCGTTTAACCAAGGGGGTTAAAACAAAACTCTTGGTAAAGTTGAGCAGACTAAGGTCAGCAGCAGCTGACAACTATAAAAGCAAGGAAGAGGGCAGGATTATTAGGAAAGTGGCATGAGATGAGAGAATGCAGAAGCCACACTTTCTGGCACAGAAAACATTGATACAAATTCTATGCCCTTGTATGCTTCTGACCAAAAGCAGAAAATGGGTGTGAGAAGCAGCACCAACTTTGGCAGTTTGCTGCTAAACTTCATTTTCTTCCAGTTGGAGTGTCCAACAGATGACAACTCAGAAAGGTGCACCTCGCACACACAGCACCTGCACTGCAGTCCTCTGAAAAGGAACGGTGGTAGAGGGGACACACCTGAAGGACACGATGCCATCCAGAGGGACCTAGGCAGGCTCAAGAAGCAGGCACGTGGGAATCTCAGGCAGTTTAACAAGACCAAGTGCACGGTGCTGCACCTGGATGGGGCTGGGGGTGAACAGATCGAGAGCAGCCCTGCTGAGAGGGACCTCGGGTGCTGGTGGAGAGGCTGGACATGACCCAGCAATGTGCACTCACAGCCCAGAAAGCCAATTGTGTCCTGGGCTGCATCCAAAGCAGCGTGGCCAGCAGGGCGAGGGAGGGGATTCTGCCCCTCTGCTCTGGGACACCCCAGCAGGAACATTGCATCCAGCTCGGGGGTGCTCAGCACAGGAAGGACATTGGCCTGTTGGAGCAAATCTGAAGCAGGGCTGCAGAGATGACTAGAGGGATGGACCACCTGCCCTATGGGGAAAGGCTGAGAGAACTGGGATTGTTCAGCCTAGAAAAGGGAAGGCTTTGGGATGACCTACCTACAGCTTTCTAGTGCTGAAGGGAACTTACAAGGAAGATGAAGGAAGACACAAGGGCACATAGTGACAGGACAAGAGGGAATGGGTTCAAATTTCAAGAGTGTAGGTTTAGATTAGATATTTGGGAAAAAATGCTTTACTGTGAGGGTGGTGAGGTACTGGAACAGTTTTCCCAAGGAAGCTGTGGATGGCCAATTTTTGTAGGTGTTCAAGGCCAGGTTGGATGGAGCTCTGAGCAACCTGGTCCAGTGAAAGGTGTCCCTGCCCATGGCAGGGGGTCAGAAAGAAACGATCTTTTAAGGTCGCCTTCCAACCCGAACCGTTCAGCGAGTCTAAGCAAAGCCAAGAGAGACGAAGCTGACCCAGTTCCTCGCTGCCCTGCCGGCAGCTCCCGGCATCCTGCGGCGCAACCCCGGCCCGCTGACAGGCGGAGGAGGAGCCGCCGCTCCTCCCGCCCCTCGCGGCTCCCGCAGGGCCGCCCTGTCCCTGCCCCGCAGGGGTCACCCCGGCCGGGCCGGGGCAGCGGGGACAGGGCCGCCTGCTCCCCTCGTTACCTTTGTGCTCATCATCCAGGTAGCGGACGCGCAGCTCCTCCTCTTCCTTCGCCTGCGAGCCGTAGCTCCTCCCGGCCGAGGGGCGAGCGGCGGCGGCGGCGCCTCCCCGCAGGGCCGGCGCGCGGTGCGGGGCGCGGCCGAGGGCGGCGGAGGTGGCGGCCGCGGCGGCCGGGAGCCCGAGGCGGGCGCGCAGGAGGCCGATCCCGCGCAGCGCCGCCGCCATCGCTGCTGCCGCCTCAGCCTCTGCCGGCCCCGGCCCCGGCCCCGCCGCCCACGTGACCGGCTGCGGCACGCACGGGGCGCCGCCGCCCCCCCCCGCGCCGCCGCCGGGCCTGCGGGGCCCGGAGAGCCCGGAGAGCCCGGAGAGCCGGGAGAGCCCGGAGAGCCGGGAGAGCCCGGAGAGCCCGGAGAGCCCGGAGAGCCGGGAGAGCCCGGAGAGCCCGGAGAGCCGGGCCCGGGCAGTGCCGGGGGATGTGGGGCTGGTCCGGGAGCGAACCGCGCATCCCGCGCCGCGGCGGCGTGGCCGGCAGGGCGAGGGAGGGGGTTCGGCCCTGCGCTGGTGAGACCCCACCTGCGGCGCGGTGTCCCCGCGGAGAGCAGGGACGGGCGGTGTGTCAGCGGTCGGTGTTGGGGCCGATGCTGTTCAGTGACGGGGACAGCGGGATCGAGGGCACCCCCAGCACGTTTGCTGATGACACCGAGCCCTCTGTGCAGTTGACAGGCTGGAGGAAAGGGATGTCATCCAGAGGGACCTTGACACAGCTGAGAGATGGGTGTGTGTGAACCTCATGGAGTTCAACAAAGCGAAGCGCAAGGTGTGAGGGAGGGGATTCAGCCCCTCTGCTCTGGGACACCCCACCTGGAACACTGCATCCAGCTCGGGGGTGCTCAGCACAGGAAGGACATCAGCCTGTTGGAGCGGATCTGAAGCAGGACTGCCGAGATGACTAGAGGGATGGACCACCTGCCCTATGGGGAAAGGCTGAGAGAACTGGGATTGTTCAGCCTAGAAAAGGGAAGGCTTTGGGATAACCTACCTGCAGCTTTCTAGTGCTGAAGGGAACTTAGAAGGAAGACGAAGGAAGACACAAGGGCACGTAGTGACAGGACAAGAGGGAATGGATTCAAATTTCAAGAGTGCAGGTTTAGATTAGATATTTGGGGAAAAATGCTTTACTGTGAGGGTGGTGAGGCACTGGAACAGGTTTCTTAGGGAAGCTGTGGATGGGCCATTTTTGTAGGTGTTCAAGGCCAGGTTGGATGGAGGTCTGAGCAACCTGGTCCAGTGAAAGGTGTCCGTGCCCATGGCAGGGGGTCAAAACAAAACGATCTTTAGGGTCACCTTCCTACCCATACTGTTCAACCATTGCCCTGGGTCAGGGCAATCCCAGACACAGCTACAGGTTGGGTGGAGAAGTGGTTGAGAGCAGCCCTGTGGAGAAGGATTTGGGGGTGATGGTTGATGAAAAGCTCAACATGAGCTGGCAGTGTGTGGTCACAGCCCAGAAATCCAACTGCATCCTGGGCTGCACCCACTGCAGCATGGCCGGCGGGGCGAGAGAGGGGGTTCTGCCCCTCTCTGCTGCTCTTGTCAGATCCCCTTGGAACACCTGTACAGTTCTGTTGCCCCTGATGCCCCAGAGCTTTTTGGATTTTTCAGTTTTTTGTAGATTTTAAAAGTAGGTGTGTAGTTGTGCTGGTTTAAAGATAAACCAGCAGGGGAAATGAACTCAACTCAAAGGAGAGATTATAAATCAGAATAACAATTTAATAAAATAACACAATAAGTACAATTATACAGACAAACAATTGGTTTTAACCCACAAAACCCAAATGTATAACCCAGCACCCTGGGGCATGAACAGAGTGGTGTTCTTTGGCCCCCCTGAGTCCAAAGTAAAAGGAGTGGGGAAAACCTGTTGGTAAGAGTGCTGGTGCAGTCTGGTCAAGAGTGGTGATTGCAGTCTGGTTGAAAAGTGGTGGTCTCAGTCTGGTTGAGAGTGGTGGTCTCAGTCTTCCTCTGGATCCCATGAGTGGTTCCAAAAGTTCCAAGACTCCAAGATTATATATTCTCCAGTTCAGGCCTGAATGCCTAGCACTTCCCTCAGGGTGGGGAGTTCCACAAAGGGTGTGAGGACAGGAGCACCCTCCTATCTCACAGGCCTCTTAACACCCAGTTTGTAGCCTGAGGAGTCAGGGCTGCTCTGGGCAGAGGGTGTAAACAGTCTATTGATAACAGTTTCTGGGAAATGGCATGGAAGGCTATGGAATACACAGTTTTGGGTTACATCCATCCAGTGATGAACTGGTCCCAGCTGTTCTAACTAGGACAGTAGTAAATTTTAAGGTAGCTGTATAATCCCTTACACTTTAGCACAGTAGTTAGCACACACTAAACCCTTTCTCCCCATTTCATGTCAAATTTTCTAATTTCTTTTAGCTTGTTTAGATTCCTGTTCAAAGTAGAATTGTAGAAAACACCTCTGTTTAAGAACATTATACCCTAGACCCGAACAAGATACCTCCAATAGACAAAGCAACCTTCAAGCCCAGAACTTTGGACAAGCTCCAAGGACTATATGTAGTACCACAAAGAAGATGAAGGTGAGGAAGAAGGGGTCTCAAGGACCCCTGACTCAATTTCCAGAGGGATATGGCAGAGGCAGAGCTGGGAAGGATCTGGGGAGGGTGGATGAATCTGGGATTGAATGGACCATACTGTAAAGTTGTAGAACCACTACCTGGGTGCACATGAGTGTCTGTGTATTCCCCTGGGCCTGAGGGCTGTTATTAAAAGACCTGCTCTTATCTAAGACTAAAGTGGCTTGGAGTTTTTTTTCTCTGCAATCCTTTAAGGCATCACCCCCAACACAAGAAGTACATGGAACTGTTGGAGCAAGGCCAGAAGAGGCCATGAAGTTGCTAAGAGGACTGGAGCACCATCCCCTGTAAAGAGGCTGAGAAAGTCGGGGCTGAGCCTGGAGAAAAGAAGGTTGTGTGGAGACCTCATGGCAACCTTCCAGTGCCTGAAGGGGCCTACAGGGAAGCCAGAGAGGGATCCTTGGTCAGGAACTGTAGTGATAGGACAAAGAGTAATGGGTACAAATTGAAAGACTGTATATTTAGGTTAGATATTAAGAAGAAATTCTTCATTGTGGTGGTGGTTGAGACACTGGAGCGGGTTACCCAGGGAGGTTGTGAATGCCCCAGCCCTGGCAGTGTTCAAAGCCAGGTCATATAAGGCCTTGACCAACCTGCTCTAGAGGGAGGTGTCTCTGCCCCTGGCACAGAGGTTTGGGACTGGATGATCTTTAAAGGATCATTCCAACCCCTTAACATTCTACGATTCTGTGATTTTCATACACACCTTTAATTACACAGGTTTCTCGTGGGTAAAAGCAGATGTTTGGTTTCGTCAGCAGTTTGTGATACTGGTGGAAGTTTTGTGGCACACTTATTTGCGGTGAGCTCGACAACGTCCCACCTCAAAAGGCAACATGCTCAGGCTCTGCTTCGTGGTGTGAGGTGGCACCAGAATGAACGTGTGTGAACTCTGCAGTGCTTGCTTCCTCCCCCACATCACAGCCTCAGCTAGGCCCAGTCCTTGCAGAAGCACTGAACAAAGTAACTTCAGTCTGTAACAGAAACCTGGTAGTGCCTGCTTCTGCACACTGCCTGAAAAGGCTTCTTGGATTGGCCACCCTCTCTTTTGGAGCACTCGGAGTTACCATTGTGTTGCCAAAGTAAGGATGAAATTAATAGGACTTGGTGTTTAGAGCTGGATTTAGTTGTCTAAGCAACACCACCGTGGTGTCTGCTTGCCCTCCATGCACACTAACAGGTGTTCCAGCATGAAGCAAGTAAAATAATGTAAGAAGTACCAGTGGAGGTAAGAGGTAATTGCTGTCTTTAGTTGTAAATTTGCATGTTACAGGAGTGTTATGACCAGTTTCAAAACGAGGGTTGTCACCAATCTGTACCAAAACATTTGTTGGGCCAGAGTATAGGTATGTGTATTAGATATAAAAGAGGCTGACTTGACCCCTTACATAGTACCTGGGCAAGGTTGCTATAGCTGCAATTAATCCAGGACAGTAATGAGGCTCTTAAATCTGTGAATTTTTCTTCTTCAAGTTTCTTTCCTTTGAAGAATTAGGCATTGAGAATTGAAAACATGCCTTTGAGCCACCCCCTGTCATTTTCAAAATTCGATGTACTGAATAGGAGGAGTAAAGCTGTACTTCTTCTGAGCAGAGGCTCGGATGGAGCCATTTTGGTTGTTGTTTCGGAAAACTAGCTGCTGCATTCCTTCATGCTGTTGCTCAGCAGCTCCTCCATGCCTTCCTTCTGGAGAAATAAAGTCTAAAAATAATGTCCTGTTTGTTCTTGTGGAGCACCACGGAGGGCAAATGTGGAAGGGGGAGGAACAGTCACAGTATCACCTTGCATTTATTGTGTTTTACTATTTAAACAGGGCTATAGCTTGTGGTTCTCAGCTCATTCCAGTAGTGCCCACAGTATGCTAGAGACTTTTCCAGTAGAAAGAAATAAAGAGTGCCTGTCCTGGAAATTTTGGTCACAGTTGAAGAACATTTTATTTTATAAAAAGGAATTTTGAAACATTGTGTCCAATTACGTCAATAGAAAGAGAGAGACAGCACTGTTCTAAAAGACACAGGAGAAGACAAAAGGGCATTAAAAGCAGAACTAGATTCACTAGAGCCTATAATGTTGCCTTTAGGCTGAAGTCAGACCTGTAGTCATTTGCAGTGGTTCCCAGAGTCAAGGACTAGTGAACACTTTCCTGAGCAGAGGCCAGTAAATGGAATCAAGCCCAACAGCCTCATGTCTGTTGTGAAAGCCCTCACAATCATTTTTAAAACTGAAAAAATTTCAGAAATGCAAGTTTCTTTTACATGCTGATGTGTGATTTTACTTTGTGTGTAAGAACTTAAAATTAATTTCTACTTTTTTTTCCCCTATTAATGCTTAAAACTGTGTGATGAGCATGTAAGTGTGTTTTATTTTGGTCATTTAATACTACACTGCATTTTGTAATACTGTATGTTCAGTTCCTCCAATTCCACTGACATTCAAACATGATTCAGGACTTGGTTGAATGCAAAGTTTTCCATATTCTTTTGTTCCTTGCTTTTTTCACTGTGATTTAGTTCTGACAACACAGCTTTGAAGTCAAAGTAATATTTGGAAAGCACCTTTAGTTACGCAGGGAAAGTATATTGACATACAGATTATTATGTAAACACATATACTAATTGAAAAAAAAAAACTGGACTAACTGGAAGAATATTGTTAAGTAACTACCTAAATAACATATGACATTGTTTGGTGGCCTGATTGCTGCTGCACACAAAAATCCAAATATTGATATTTGGTAATGGGTACAATAAATTGATTTAGCACAACTGCGTAGATCTTGACTCGGCCTCCCTTATTGCCAGAGAAGCAATGTTAGCATGAATGAAAATAAAACCAGTGTAGATGGAGAATAGCTCATCAAACTCTCTGCACTCGGCTCCAACTTTTAATATGGTCACTCAATCATAATCTAATCTAAGGAAAAAAGCTTGAAGGTCCTTCGCCCTGATTAACTCTACACTTGGAGTTGCCTTGGAAAGCCCATTTACACCAGGTTCCAGGTTCTCACAGTGAACAGGACTGAAACTGAAAGGGGAAATATGCAGCATCTTTTTTAGCTTGGCTTATGGCTTTTGTTTGAAAGTACTGAATCAGAATCAGAGAATATGCTGAGTTGAAAGAGACTCATCAGGATCATTCAGTCCAACTCCTGGCCCTGAAAAGTTTGAGGCTTGGGGTGAGGACAGAACTGTTGTAATTTAGGCAGCACAGTGCAGAGGTGCAGAAATTGGGAGAGTACCTGCGTGGCTAGCAGAGAGAAGTTTTATTGTAACATTTTTCTGCATGCTTCAGTGCAGGGTACCTGCCTTGACTCATTTTCTAGAGGAAAAATCTCACTCTTAAGTATAACAGGGGCATGTGACCTCTAAACTTCAGATCTAAATTAAGTACCTAAAACCGAAGAGTGTGAAACTACTTGTGGATGTGCAGTTAGGGATCTAGTGTTGTTAAAAAGGCTAATAAAACATTTGAAATTAAACAAAAATAATTGCGTGTGTATTTATCCTAATGTGCAGTTTTACAGTTAACAATGAAAAGGTGCAGATAGTATGTACAATGAAGCAGGAATATGGGCAAGAAAGAATCTCACCTAGTTCTATGTTGCTTTAATTTTCTTGCATTGGTGCATGTAGATGAGGTGTAACAAGTAGTTTCATTTTCTCTGGATGAGCATATTAGTGTCAATGCATAAAGTGAAAAGGGAACGGGTTTTAGGGAGAAAATGTAGCACACAAATTTGGCTTTTCAAGCTAAATCCTTTGTCTTTCTTGCAAATTGAAAAGTAATTGTCTCTGTAAAGGGACTGTGATATTTGAGAGTGAGATCTGTTAGCTACCCATTCTCTAAGTTGGTTTATAAAGGTTGTTTCAATTTCACACCACCCACCAGGAGCATTTGTCTCTTCTAGTTTTCACATGTTTGCTTTTTATTAATGGCAGGATTTTACTAATTATTGTGTTATGCAGTTAGCACACTTGCCTTTCCAATCTGGATTTTTAACCTTTTTTAAAGTCTTTTTGATATTTTAACACTGAGACTGCTGAAGCAATGTCCCTCGTTTTTATGTATTTATTAGTAGTAAACATGTGGCTCTCACAGCGTGTCCTCTTTCTGGCACTGTGCCTATTCAATATGGTTTTGCAGGCAGCTGTTTCCTTAGATTGTCTGTTTTCTTTCTTCTCAGTGCAGCTTTGAGACTGTAATGCCAAGATGCATGATGCTTTTACAGCTTGCTTTTTCTCCTCAGTAATTACTCTTCCTAAACTCAGCCTTTTGGGGTATGCTTGCAGTTTTGCTTACATGGCACTTGTTACCCGGCCCCAGGACCTGTTGAAAACTGTACCTACGTGTCACTCGTGTCTTGGAGCACATTTTGGAGCAGATTTTGGCTTTGTATTCATGTCAGCCCCGTTTATCTGTGCCTATGCCCCCGCATCTTGAAAATGGAGACAAGTGCATTGGATCGATATAGTGGACAACCGCCTGGCACATGTGAGCCAATTACAGGAGAATGGGACTGTCTGCCCATCCTCTTCAGACCACAAACAAGACAGAATGCTAAAACAATTACAGGAACATAAACATGCTGAGCAATGCCTCTTGAGTGGGTGAATCAGCACAGAGCTGCAACTGTGTAATACTGGAAAGTTAGAGCCTAGGTACCTTAGGTACTTATAACTAGAATTGGGCAGATATTTAGTAAAGAAAACGTATAGAGTGCTTCATTTTGAGGCAGGGCACACAGTTTATCCCAAAGGGGCATGAAATAAGGGTATTTATTTCTGTGGGGTTAGATGTAAGCAAAGACATTGCAAACAGAGAATTGACAAACAGTGAAGATTTCTTAAAAGTTGAATCTACCTATTTACAGCTCCCAAGTGTTTTCATGCTGATACGTCTCCTCTTGCTGAAACTTTTGAAAAAGCTTTCTTTTATTTTTAGAGTAGTTCAACACATAAGGCATTACAGAGCCAGTTAAATAACTATGCATTCAGTCAAATTACACACCAACATCAACATCACTGAATACTTTTCTAGCAGAGAATGCACCCTGCTCTGCTATTTATAAAGATCGTTAAAATCACTCATTTTCTTCATGATCAGGCTTCTGGACAAACCCTTGTCTGAAGCAATACTCCCCTTCCATATCTGTATCCTTTCAAAGAACTCCAAAGCCAATATTAATGTTAACTTGTCTGAAGTGTCTTTGCTTTGGAAACAGGCAGGGCAACTACTCTCCTGTAGTCTAGGCGGGTCAGTGAAAGCTGCAAAGAAGCACAGAAACCAAGCAGAACACTGCTAATGGAGCTGGCATTTGATTTAAGGAAGTTGATATGAAATTCTAGTAGAAAATGGATTTGCCAATTTTATCAGGGTGCCTTTATGTGTGGTAAAAGGCTGCTGCAGAGGGGCTGCTGCTAAGGAGGCAGTAAAAACAGCCTGTCAAATCCATGCTATCTGGAAGGATGAAGTAGAACTACGTATTAGCCCACAGAAGGAAGCATTAAGGAACAAAGAATTACTATCATCATAAAAACAGTATCTGCATGCAGAGCGGGGTTTTCAGCTAAACAAGCATTTGGTGAAATAAAGGGGAAATTCATCTGAATAGCATTTTGTTTAAAAGTTTTTTTAATTAAAGTAATAAAGGACGTTTCAACAGAGCTCTCAAAAAAACAAAAATTTCAGTCACTGTTACAATCAGGAGATGAAAAATATTTTAGTGCTGCTGTCCACAGGTGATGAGTTTTCTAGTGAGAAGAACTTACCAAGAAGCTCTGCTTTATTTGAACACAATACATTTGTCATGAACTCCAGGTCCCTAGGAGGAGCTAATAGAAGTCTTATATTTTATGCTCAAGTAATAAAATGTAACAGAAAAATCAGCAGAATTTCATAGTCTGTTTTTGTCAGTTGCAACTCCATTACTCTCCATGACTGAGCCAGGAGTAAAGGTGTATATTACATTTCTGAATAGCATAATTACATTTCCCTTCTGTTCAGCTGATTTTTTTAATTGTTTTGGGGGGAGGGGGTCTGGGGTTTTTTTGTCTATACACAAAACTAAGCTTACAGTCAATGTAGTGTAGATATTACATGAAATTGAAGGTACTGTTTATACTTCTTGTTAAAAACTGCAGCATTTTTTAAGAAGATCAATTGCACAGTTACTGTTTGAAAAATATGATGCATTAGGCACAGATCACTCTGAAGAAAAATTGTAAGCTGTTATGATGTAAAACATATTTATGTTGATTACTTTTCCCTTTTAGCCTTTTATGATTAATAGTATGTTGTGCAGAATTCTACTGAATATATTACATTCTTTCTAAGAATGCAATATGCATTCACATTGTTGCCTCACATTGATTTTCACACCATATGGAGAAAACCCTGGAACCTTTTTTTGACCTTCTATTCTGTTTTGTTAGACTAGGTTACCTTTTACATGCTAACCTTAGCTGAATTTTTGTGCATTCTTCACTCTTTACATGCTGATGCAATTAAGATACTCTGATAATCAGAATAAGCATTTTCAGTGAAGGCTTAGTCAGTCCTATATAAGAAATCTTCTAATGTCATGAATCTGCATGACCTTAAGACCTGAATTTTCAGGGCAGAGTAGAAGGTTAAATAATCACAGTCTTTGCATCTCACATGGATTCAAGAATAGATGAGTTGGAAAACTACGTAGACTAGGGACTCTATTTTGTCAAAATGGATTCATCATAGCCTTATTTCTACTTAATCATCCCAGTGTAAATTATTTGTCTATGTACAAAAGCATAATTCTTAAGATCAAGAGCAATGAACCTAGCAATTGGTATGTGGAAATAAAAGAAAAATACATACTAAGTGGCTAGAATGCACTTAGGTGCCTGGTCAGACATACAGAGAGATTCACCAATGCCAGAGAACAGCCATTTCCAACACAGCAGTTTTCAGATTTCTAATTTCTTGGCATTCCTAATGGAAAGGTTTTTGTAGGTCCTTAAAAATAGGATCTCACTTAGGAACCAGGTTTTACAATTTGTGAAAATTAAACATCAATTAAGGAAAATATATCTTAAAAAAAAAAAATCTTCAGAGTCATTTTCTTTCTAGATAGCACCTTTTTGTGTATGTCACTTTGTTTGGAAGGTAAAACTATGTTCCAGTTGCCTTAAACCTGGTGAATTATGTTTTACCTGCTAAGCAGAACATAACATATCCTGTCTTCTCAACCCTGGCAGCTGCTGGCAAAAATAATTAAAAAAAAAGTTTTCTGTGTCTAAGCACCTCAATAAAGTGGAAAACTTAAAAAAACATAAACCAAATTTCCAAGACTAAGCCAGAATGTTAAAATAATATTGCCTACAGCCTTCTACTTTAGAGATGGCCCATAACTTTGCAGCATATGTGCTGTTTCAACAGTATACCTGAAAAAAAAAATCAAGAATATTGTTTACCTCCTCATTGCAGTCTTTCAAACATGCCGTTTTCCTGTGGCAATAGGTGGAAAACTAAAAATATGAAAAAGAAATAGGTGTTTCCATGTTCCCAAACAGTATTTTGTAACTACTTAGTGAAAGAAATTCCCAAGATTTCCATAAGAGTAGTAAACTGTGCACACTTGAGTACATATTTCATACAATTAGATGTATTGGGAAAGTTCTCATGTCCATGTATTAATCATACTCTAATTTTGACCTCAAGAATGATATTTCTTGCAATGCAGATACGGAGTGTCCTTGGCATTTTCTACTACCTGATCCAGCACCCTCTCCCAAAGACACCCACAGGAGATGCGCCATGCTTTTTTGGCTTCATGCATCTTGAGCAGACTGGAACTGACAATCCTTCCTGCAGCCACTGGGCAGAAACAGAGGATACCGTAGCTTGACTACAGAATAAAACTTCAGTAGTTCTCATTGTGGATTTGGTACCACCACAGCGTCTCTGAGCCTTGTCAGTGTAGCTTCAACTGAGGTACACGCTGTAGCATGAGGTGGGAACGAGATGGAACCACTGAGGTCTGCTTTGACCCTGGAGTGAGACTTTTGTATGCAACCAGTAGCCCTTCAGCCTGGAAAAGACAGAGTGGGAATTTGACCCAACAGATGCCCTCATCCATATGTATGTCTGCATTATGCTCAAGACACTTCATAATAACAGAATTTAGCTGAAAGGAATATCGTTTAAAGAAAACAGATCATTCTTTTTCATTACATAAATTGGTGCTGGACTAAAAATATTGTTTAAAAGAAGTGGGGGTTTGACTCTTAATGTGTTAAATGTGTGGCATTTTTTTAACATAAACTTACTAAGACAAATTAATCTACAGCCATATTTCCCAACAGTTGCCTGTGTTCCAGCTTTTCAGAGTTCAGCCTGGAGTGTTTTAAGCATGATTTTTCAGAGGTGATGAGAGCACACAAGAACAAGACTAATGAGTATGTCTGAAACTTTTGGCAATGTCTGAATTCCACAAAGGTTACATCAAATATTATGAACATCTGAAATAAATAACCACAATGTATGGACAATCATGTAGAACTGTGATGTTAAAAAGTGGAAGTGTATTCATCGTTTATATTCCTCTCTCCACCCTTTTAACAGAACACCATTGAGCTCTAATGAAATCTTGCTTGGCCATGGTCTTTTTTTTTACTCAGTCTTGTGTTCAATTCATCATAATCCTATGTTTAAAGCATCTGTTTGTTGCCATGGAAATTACTGATGTCACAAATTCAGTTAGAACTTCATGACACACTCAAATATTTTTTAAAAAATGAGGCTAGAGAAAAAGGAAATCATTGTTCAAATAGCAAAGCTTAGGTAACAAGCTATATGGCAAAAGTACACAGGAATATGGCAAAGAGTAAGGTGATTTATTGCTTAAGGCTATTATAGGAAATTTCTCTTTCAAATACAGAGTGATGTTTTTAGAATTGTAGGTAAAATACATAAATAAGTGTATCATAAAACCAAGCACTCTAAACCTTTACACCTGGAACTATCACATACCCCAAACCAAAATAGACACAGTAGTGACCAAGAAGTGAAATAAGTAGGTCTCTTAATGTAAAAAATTAGAAAATAAGTAAGTTTTAATTAAGAGTTGGTACACACACTCTTTATTCATTACTGGAGAAGTTAATTGAAATACCACTTAAAAATTTATTCAAATTAATGTTGGCATGTTCACAAAGTGACATTTCTCTGGTTTTGCATCTTTTTGGTCATTATACTGTATCTAAGACTTCAATTACATGAGTTGGCTGAAAACTTCTTACTGGCTGTATTATGTGGTCTGTCAAACCTGTCAGATACAGTATGTCTTCCAGTAAAAGTTCGCTTATAAGATGCTCAGTGGCACCAAGTGAACTACTTTCCCATTCCCAGCATAGAATGTAACCAGCTTCTTCACTGTTACTAATGGAAAACTAGCAGCAAAGGTAAGAAACAGATAGTTGATACCAATTTGAAGGCAGCAATTTTGAAATAAAAAAAATTTAAAGAGTTGCTGCAACCTTCTGAATACAATTTTGTGCAAATCCCAGTAAGTAGCAAAGCAATTTCTTTCTTCAAAATAGGACTAAACAGCCTTGTGAATAGGATAAAATTTTAAAAATATACTGGTTTCCTCAGTATTTCCCTATTGGCTAGCTTAGATTGTTTGCTGCTTACATCGCTTTTTGGATACCCCAGTCTTAAGGTGTCTACCTTTTCTTGTGGGGGTTCCAAAAGCCTGTAGACTACAGCAGAGCAACTAGGTGTCTTAAAATTTGGGTGTTGAAATGCTCTCTATCATGATGCCCAGCTCACTTTTGGAAGAATTCAACTGTAAAGTTCACTTTAAGAAAGTCTGAGAAAACTGATAAATACGTACAGGAGGACCTCATAAGAGATGGAGGTGGAGATGAATACTGTAGACCCTTTCTGTTCTGTCTCTTTTCTACTAGAGGTACAAATTACCAGATCTTGGCTAGACTTGGAGCCCAGAAATAGCTGGAATCTGCAACAGGACCTGAATAGGTGGAGGGCCACCATTTACATGTGCCCTGGGAGATCTAAGAAAGAGGAACAGATGTAGTGTTATCTTCTGTTCTACCTCTGGGTTAGATTGTTGTACAATATAAATTTATAACCAGTTCTTGTTACTTGTTTTGTGTAGTATTTGAATACTTAGCCTGTATTAGCAAGAGCTGCACAACTCAGACCCCAATCCAAAACCCACTGGAATCAATGGAGGGTCCCACTGTAAAGAACTATTGGCAATGTTGTAAAGTTGGGAAGCCTGAGGTTGCTAATAGCTAACATATTCCATCTTCCTAATAAGCATTTATGCTACCTAAGCTTGGCTTATTAGTACCTAATTGGAAGCCGGGAATAAACTTCTTTCAGTCAGCACTTCATTAAATTTACAAGTGTGTGGGATGCAGAATAGATGAAAGACATTTGACTGCTTGGAGGTTGGCTTTGGCACAGAGCTGTTCATCCAGACACACAGTTTCTTTTCCATATTGGAAAGGCAAAAGCAGAAAATTGTCTCATGTTATAGTCAGATGCTGCCTACGTTTGTCCCCCTGTCCACATCACAAAACAGTTTACAATTGTAACAGACGCAGCATTCAGACTAAGATTTGCCGTGGTGAATGCCTGACTCCAGCTTTGCCCAAGATTAAACTGGAATGGCCCAGTAATTTCTAGGATTTGCCTTGGAGGCGAATTCCTTGTATTGAAAGATGTGCCAGCTAGGCTAATGTGTCATCTCCATGTCTTGTTACGGAGCTCTACACTTCACCAGTGACATCCCTGGGATGCCCAGGATGTGCCTTTTGCTGACTTACCACCTTTTTGTCAAAAGTCATGCAAAGAGGCTAAGCTGCAGTATTTCCATCTTGGAGGGCCCATGGTTTAGAAATAAGCCATTTTAAAACACAGGTATGTCTTGGATAAAAGTGGTGATATTGAGGCAGTGTCATAGCAGGAATTAAATCCGCACGAATATCCGTCAATTTTTTTTCCAATCTGTTTGAAAACACCTTTAAAGCTACATTTTCTATAGAAGCACCAACACAAAGAACTGTCCTTATACATTGTTGCTTCTTTTCTCCTGAGTGGAGCAATGAGCTGCTCTAAAGTATCAGGTTATTCATTCAAGCTGTGCGAGATTCTCACAAATAACATGAATACCATTGTATGGCCTGTTAGCATCAGGTCATCTCCTTACAAGGAAAAGCTGCCTGAGCTTAGGGATAAATGTGGAAAAATCTTTTGCTTTGAGGTGGCATAGCCACCTATGAGAGACATCAAGGATGGAGGGAAGAGAATTAGGAAACCCACTCAGACTCTCAATTTGTGTTGTCCAAACCCACCTTATGAAAGTTTTCAAGCAATAAGGTGCAAGATCAATTAATTCTTTGGGGCACTGGGCTTGTCAGTCATCAATGGCTTGTAAAGTTAACTGGGTAATTTCTCAGTGATCTTGTTTGCCCTCTCCAAGGAGATCTTGTATACAGGAATCACAGGTAACAGGGTTTTCATGAGGTCAAATGGAAAGAAACAAACCCAGTTTGATCTCAAAAACCCCAATCTCACTGGAAGACTCCTTACTATGAAGAGGACAGCACTTTCTCACCCTTTCCCAGGAAAACTCCAAAAGAGGTTGTAAGAACTGCAATTTTCCCTACTAGTAAGTGCTAAAAATACAAGAAAGGACATTTTGTAGAAGTGAACTTTCACCTCTGACCTACATATTTGTTTTTCTCTTAATGACAAATTACACAAGCAAAATTACATGCATTTGCTAACGCTTTCTTCCCTTAAATGGTTTCATAGCATGTTCAGATTCAATTCCCAAGCTATGCCTTAACATTGCTGGCTGTAATTTTTGTTAGGCTATAATGCTACTGAATTATTTTATTTTATATATGTAGGAATTGCCAAAGATTTCCAAAGAAAGTAACTCTTTTTACAAGGCTTGGCAGACAACAACAAAACAACCGGGGGGGAGTCGAAGAGAAGAACCATCTTTAAACTTACGAAACAGAAAATATGTGTTTTCAGTTTCTATGTACATTGGAAATTTTTACTACAAATTTTTACTACATAGATTTATTAATTTGAGGTTTTAAATCAAATCAGACAGCTGAAATTGGATTATTGTTGGACAATTCATACAAGATAACATTTTTATTCATTCAACTCTATGAAAAAAATAGTAAAGGCCTCCACAGTTTCTAAAGATGAAGTTAAAAGTATTGAATATGTTTCAAGATACAAACATAATATAGTCCTGGTACCACTGAACTCAATGGCTGTACCCCTTTTGACTACATTAGGGGCAGAATTTCACTTTATTTCACCCTGTAAAAAAGGTTTCCCTCATTTCTTGTGTATCATTTTAGTCTGAATTCTGCATTTCTTCTGCCTTCTCTACCTTCGTGCTAATTGAGATGCATTTGCTCATAAACTGTCTTACTTGAAAGACACGTTGCAATTCCAATCCCCTGCATTTGGAAATGACTATGGATTTTAGCTGCTTTATTCTGAGTACAAGAAAAGGTCTTATTTTTAGAAAATTTAAGTTCCTTGCTCTGAGAAACCCATGCTCCTTAAAAGGTAAGGTGACTGAAAAGGGGAGACATAAAACTGGCAAGGAAAGATACTGCATCTAGGCAGATCTGTGTTTAGGGTGGTACATGGCACAGCCGGAAAGAGAAAACTTGTGTTTAAACTGTATCAGGAAAAAACCTCATCCATCTCAATGGAAACAAGTCAGGGAATTACTACAGTATGAACTGAAAAATCCAATAATTTGACAATTTTTAGATTAGCCTAGAGAAATAGTGAATATCCTTTTGCATTGATGACAGATGGGGTTTAGCTTGATTTTTCCAACTCTAGTGTCATTATCTGAAATCAAAGGAAGGAAAAGGCTCAGAAAAAAAATAAAATACTGTCCACTCAAAGGAATCACAAATGCTTTGTCTTAAGAATTATATTTTCCAAAGTGATTAATATATATTTTTTCTACAACAGCCTAGCTAATGTTTCGAAGTCATCTTTGCTGAACTGTACACACTTTTCACATAAATATGAAATATCACACTTTCCTGTTTATCTGCATTTTTTAACTAAAATTCCCTCTTAGATCTGTATTCAAATTTTCATCCAATGAACTCAAGCTTTTTCAACAGATTGGATCTTCTTACCAGTATCATTCTTATTGCTGTGCAATAAAATAATAGTAGCAATGATCTGACATTTCAAAAAGGAATTGGTGAAGTGAGAAAGTGTTTAATTGAGTCGGAAACAGACAGAGATCACGATGCAATAGCAACCCTAAAAGATAATGAAAATAATTTATACATTAAATAATCCCTTCCAAAAGTGTGATTATAATAAACGTATATTTCTGAAATAGAACCCTAATTCAAAAAGCACTCAGGAGCAGAGATAGCTAAACTACTCTTTGACATTTTCATGTATTATAAGGGAACAGTAAATTTTCAGTAGTGGCTGAAGTCAGACCCAGAGCAAATCATAAGGGCTCTGTATGTATTTTTACATGCTATAAAAATAAAGAATGTCTTCCAATTATATTAAACTTCACTCTGTAAGCTTTTATTTGTAATGTTGCAACAAAGAAAAGATTTGATAAACTGGAGATGGGGATAAGAGTAAAACACTAACTTCTGATGAAAGCCAGTCAATAATACAACCATCTTACCCCCTTTTAGTAAGGACTGGGAATGTGATTCCTTTTTTCACACATCAGTGACTTCTGTGACATCTCCACTACTATATATATTTCAGTCATATGGTTTAGTTTTATGCAGTCCTGCAAGGAGCAGGGAGTTGGACTCTTTGATCCTTATGTGGCACTTCCAGCTTCAGATATTCAATGATTCTGTGAGTCTATGGCACTGCTGGCATTGGTAAACCCACACACAGCTATGTGTTTTCCTAAATAGGGGCACAAGGTTTGCATAGGTATAGATAACTGCATGGGTTCCTTGACAATTATCTAAACATTGATTATTTTATTGTGCTCAAGACCGTTCAGCACTATTCCGAAGTACATTTGCAAACACTAATTAATTTTTACACATGGTTTCTGAGGCAGAGGAGGTTTGTTAAGGAAATGGAAAGTAGGGCCAAGACAGATGACTGAACTGCAAGAAGGTATGTCTGAAGGAACTTTGACGATAGTCCCCTTTCTCAAAAAACTGACGCCCCAACAGATCCTTATGTAAGGTACCCTTAAAAATGTCCAGCAATGGAGACTTCATAGCCTTCACAAGTGATCTGGTCCAGTGCTTTTCAAGCCTTTCTCTGAGTTTTCTTCAGTGTGTGGTTCTAACATGCCTTGCTTTTGTTGCAGTCTGTTACTTCTCGTCTTAACCCTCTTGAACAGACAACAGTTACCTTAATCTTTGCAGCACCTTTTTGTTTACATGAAGCATCTCGTCTGTATTATTCCTCAGTCTTTTCTTTTTTTTAGGATAATTAACCTCAGTTTTCCCAGGTTTTCCTTGTAGGTCCTTTTCATGGCCCTGTTCTGGGTTCTCTCTGTTCATGTAGATTTTGCTTTTATGTTCTTCAAGGGGGGCAGTGTCCAAAACTGAAAACACCCAAAACCATAATAATGCACAATTTCTATCCGCATCTTTTAAACTGTTCTCCTGTTTGCATGTCCCAATATGCTTTTTTCCCCAACATCATGACCTTGTTAACTCATGATCAACTGGTAATCCTTCACAAGTCACAGGCAACCCCCACGGAGGCCTGTTGTGCAGTTGAGCAATTGAACATTCTTGTCTGAATATAGTATCTTGTGTTTATTCCTGAGTGTCATCAATTCACCTGCACATCCAATTCTGCCAACACTGTTTTGAATCTTGAGCCTGTCTTCCACTTCAAGGACAGTCTCTTTCAGCCCCAGATTGTCTGCAAATTCAGTAAGCACATTATTAGAGTTTCGTAGTTTTGATGAAAATATTTAACAGATGAAACTAGGTGCAGACTACTGCAAAATCCCACTTGTTCCACCTTTTGTTTAGGTTGAAATCTGGGAATTCACCATGAACTATTTTCAGATGATGGCTCATGCTTCCCTATCTTAGCAATTTCATCTTGATCACACACCCATGGCCTACTGTGCATCTGTCATGTGAGAAAAAAGACTTTTACAATAGTCAAGATGCATAACATCTATTTATTCTTCCCTGCCCCATGGCCAACAGGCACTGTGGTAGAGTAAAACAGATTAATATGTTCGTGATGAACTCCTGTTTATTCTCACCTGTTTCCTCACTAACTTTCTATTGTTTGAAAAAAAAAAGATTGTTTCCCCCCATTTCTCAAAAATAGCTATTGGAGTGTCTGAGATATCTTCAGATGATTGTTTGAGGAGGAATCTCATCAATACTTATTTTGAATTTGCGTGAATCCAAAGGTGAAATTCTTTGGTCACTGCCAATTTGAAAGCATCCACATCACTGAAGAATTCTTGTGCTGTCCTCCACAGGCATTGTCTTGGCCTCAAGCTTGACTTTAACTTTGTTAGAGAATACTAATCCAAAAATATTAACTCTTTGAGTTTTGTGTGCGTTACCTATCACTATTTCCTCCTTTTTGTCTTGTAACAGAGCAGCAATTCCCTTCTCAGCCTTATAGTGCTGATGTTCATATATGTTGTTGTTCCTGTCCATGTATCTCACTCATTTTCTACCTCAGACCTCCGTGTGTGCTCACATAACTAATCTACTGTCCACCTTCTCTGTGTTTTGCTTATGGCTGGTGACAGTGAAACCCATCATTAAGCAAAGTGTTCCCTTCCTACATTTGTGTCCTCAGTATCACTTCTTTACCAGTTGTCCTACACCTTCTACTTCTTTAAATTTTCCTTTTTTTTTTTTCCTAGTTTGCTGATTTTATGCTGCATTGCTCTCTTTATAAAAATCTTCAGCTGTCACATCATGATCTGTGAGACATTTTGCTTTGCACTCTCAGCATCCTCAAACTCATTGGTTAGAATCGAATTTTAAAAGTGTCTCACTACTGCATACTTTGCTGTCTGAACCAAAACTTTATTACTAACACATTCCAGGAGATTGCCAAGCAGTCTGTGTACTGTTCTGTAACTTCCCCAAACTCACACCAAATTTCTGCAGGATTTAGTTGAAGTTACCTCTGTTATCTACAGAACACCTTTGTCCTGAGAAAACCCAAACGAAGATAACCATGCATTCCTTGATCTAACATATACCACACATCCCCACACCCTTCTGCCCCTCCCCACAATTTGTTTGGATGGTTACCAGCAGAACTATTCTTCTTATGTTTGGAGTTAGCTTTTGCTTCTTCAGCCCTTCAAGCCAAATGGAGAGGGAGCAGAAGTAAGAGAGCTTTTGTCGCGCCTAAAAGGCTTAGAGGTTGTTTGGGCTTGCTTGCTTCCTTCCTGAGACATTTTGGATACAAAAGGGAGAGTCCAGTTTAGAAAAGTTTAGAAAACAAAACCCTTAGCTCCACATCCATCTCATATCCTTGGTAGCAGCAGCATGATGAGGCAGGACACAGTGTGCAGTGTACACTCGTAGATCCGAGATCCACATGATGTAATAACGGCATGGAAATTAGGCCTGTTGGTTTTTCTTACAGCTGGAATATGCCTTACTTCGTAGTTTACACAAGCAAAATAATGAGATGATGGACCCTATGATTATTTTCTTAACTATACATCTTATTTTATTCAGTAAGGCATGATTTTAACCTGGGGTCTGAAGGACTAATCAGCGAGAAAATCTTCTAATTAAAACGTATTCTTATTTATAATGTACTTTTAATGTTCCCAAAATCTTTAGCTGATGATTGAAATGCTTTTTTGATAATAACATGTTATTTTATCTAGTTTAGGTTTGTTTTTTTTTTCCCTATAAACATCTGTGAAACAGAAGGGATGAGACTTTCTCTTAAAAATTGTGGGAACACATAAAATATACAGTACACTTCCTGTTATAGAAGGCTATTTATTAGTCTAAATACTTGTGCAATATTTGGCAAATGATCAAAACTAGTTTCTCCTGGGTGTGTTTACAATGTTCTAAATTAAAAGCCAAGCCCATTTTCAAGTGACATTTGTCATACAAACCGAAATGTTTCTCTCATGCCGCATGTTATTGTACTTTCTACTTGACAGGATAAGCTCCAAATGTTGACCGCAGAGTTTGCGACCAAGTCCTTGGGAGAATTAGACTTGCCATCTAGCAATTCTTTTTATAAGAAGAACCAAAGGAGTCTTTCCCCCAGTGTAGGATTTTTTTACTATGACTGTATGTTTACTTAACTTTCTGCCTGATGCTGTACTTAATCAGCTACGCTGAGGGAAATTCTTTTGATTTCACTGCAAATTCTGTTGCTCTTTACCGCGTTTTAGCGTTCTTTCCCATAACCTTTGAGTGGTGAAGTGGTCACAGACAAGAACAGAAGAGCTCTCATTTCTCTAGTGAATGCTTCAGAAATGTACTAAGACATAAATTTAGCAAAAGTTTTGAAGAGGCGCTGCTTCTGCATTGAACTGTGAAAAAATAGCTTGGAGTGCTACAGAAATGCGCTCTCAGTGTTACGAAAATTACTCACTCAATGCAAAACATTTTCTTTTCAACTCAGGTTCAAAACCTGATATAACAACAAACCTGTTTAGTAATTGTCATTAGTTACCTAAGGGGTTTTGACAAGTTTTGAGAGAAAACTGGGTCAGCACACAAAGGCAGCTTTTGAATGTACTACCTATGTATTGAAAAGCCACGCAACACTTAATATGTTGCACAGGAAAAATGTGCGTGGGTCATGTTTCGTGTTATAAATAGACAGATAGGCAAACACATTCACTGTATCACTTCCAAGAAAAACATCTCCTATTCCAGTAACCTGTCCCTCTTTTCATATCTCAGATTTAGTAATCTTTTTACTGAATTGCAGACTGCCCTTGGACTTCTAGTCATCCTTTAATTTAAATAAAAGCTATTGGCGTCTGCAGTTTTATTTCTTTTTTCCTAAGTGCTTTAATGACCACGAATGGTCCTGACCAAAATTCCAATGAGAGAGTCTGCTGCACCTCAGGAGAACCACGACTTGCCATATGCAATCAGCTGCCCTGTGGATATTTTAGGACTGCAGCTTCAGCTGAATGAGGGACACTTGGAAAAAGGGTGAGTAAAAAAAAGTGCATATATGCAGTCTTCTAAAAAAAAACCCAAATTGCCTTGTGTCCAAACGCTTGAGTACCTCTCTAAGGAGTACCTGCCTCTCTTAAGGAGCATGTTTTGCTTTCCATTCTAAAGGATTCAAGTGGGTTTTTTCCTATGAAGTAACTACAAAAGAATTAAATAACAATTTTTGGAGCCAAGCATTTTCAAAGATGTGGCAGAAAATACTTCTGTCAAAGTTGAGGCAGACAATCCAAGAAAATAGTACTAAAAGCCAGTTATTACACCACATTCTGTGAAGAAAGACTTGTATAATAGGTAACAAATATGGCCCAAGCCATCAAACTGCAGTTACACGATGAGGAGTACACTGTTGTTGCTTTGACTTTTCATATTCTCCCCATTTCCAACACCCCTATTATATCACAAACAGATTCTACCAAAATGAGACCATGTGGAAGGCTGGGTCCCTTTTCTTTAATCTGGTGTAAATTCAGGTAATACAACGCTGCCAGAAAATTTATTCTGAATTAAAGCAATAGTAAGGTTGTAGAATTGAGATTATCTGATTACACAGGAGAAAATATAGATTGAAAGCATTCCATGTATACATGAGCCTACCATAATATTCAACTTGATATTGAGAGAGATAGTCTGTAGAACTGGAATAAACAAGGAGGTCAACTGCAAATATTTTAATTTTTAAATTTAACTAGGATTACTCATTTATGCTTAGAACACATAAATCCTTTTTGAGGAGATGCCAATAAAGACAATAAAAATGCAGCTAGCTGAAGAAACATACATTTCCAACTGAGCAAGGATGCTGAAGTCAAGACAACTGGTCTTAGCTATTTTGAGATTTTAGTCAAGGGTTGCTCCTGGGACTGAACTGATCAGCCTTGTTTCAGGAGGTAGCTTCAGCCACTTGTGAAAAATTTGAGCAGCTGGAATCTGAACTAACTGCAGTGGATGGGAAAATGAAACAGCTTCAGGTAGTTCACTACTGGTACAGACAGAAACCTTCTGAGATCTGCTTGTGGGAATTGACAGGAGAGAAAAACATTTCAGCCAACAACTGGGGGACATGTGCTAATCACTCTGGAGCAGCAGCAGTGTATTTTAATCCTGATATGCTCCAAAGGACTTTTAGTAAAAGAGACTGTTTCCAGTCGCTTTATGAAGACACGACGTCTATACATTAAAAAGAGAGAGGAGACTCGCACGTAGATGTCATTATATGATATCCTACTTATAATCTTCTGAGAGCCAGCTGACTTTTTGTACAATCTGACATGCTACCTCACTGTTTATCACATCAAGCACGATCATAATACATAAATGTGAGAAGTTCGTAACATTTTTTAACAAGGGCAGTTTTCCTCTCAGTCATACTCCTGCACTTGTTAAGAAGATGAGAGACATGACAAAGCAGAAAGAATTCAGACTGCAGAAGTGTTTTTCTTCTCTCTGCATGTCATCTACAGGCCATACTTTCTTTTCTTTTCGTATGTGGAGAGACCAGTGCATAGACATTACATGAAATATGTACTAGGTACTCAGTATAGAAATAGAAAGTTCCCTAGAGGATTCTCAGATACAAGCCATTCCTTTTGATTTCCATATATATATATATATATCACTGTGTTGCTAGGATTGACAGTGAAATTTACAGGTAGAGAAATTGATGTGGATTAATGTATATACCAAAAGACTGTACCTCCCTTCCATACCTGTCATAACCAGCACTGATGAGTTATTCTATAGGCAATTAAGAGTTAACCTCAGTACCTGCAAAAATTATGGAGAAGGTGTTACTGGGTGGTAATGAAAGGCATTTCAAGGAAGTGTAAGCACCAGGCACAGCACGGGCTCACAAAAGGAAAGCCCTGTTTGGCTAATCCAAGATGCTTCTACAGTAAGGTGACCTGCCTGGTAGGTGAAGAGAAGGAGGTGGGTGTTGCTTTTCTGGATTTTCATAATGCTTTTGCTACTGTCCCTTACAGCATCCTTCTGGACACGTTGTTCAGCTGTGAGATGAAGAGGTGCATGCCATGCTGGGTGAAGAGCTGGCCTGTTGACGTTCAGAAGCATTTCCTTACCAAGAGGGTGGTTGCACACTGGAAAAGGCTCCCTAGAGAGGTGATCAATGTCCCATGCCTGACAGTGCCTTAAGAGGAGGCATTTGGACAACAATTTTAATAATGGGCTTTAACTGTTAGTCAGCTGTGATCAGGCAATTGGACTAGATGAGTGTTGTGTGTCCCTGCCAACTGGAACTATCCTATTCTCTCCTAATTAAAAATTTATGAAAGTTGCTGAACCAAATAAAACCAGAAAGTCAAAACCTTCTGGAAACTGTTGGTCCTTTGAAAATCATTGCTGTGTTTCCCACTGTCAATGCTTTCTCTTCCAGGACTTCAGCCAGTATCCCTTTGTTGGATTTGTGACTGGGTTGTGGCCACTCAGATCCTGAAGACCTCCATGCTCACAGATCCCACAACCTCTCTAGGCAACATACTTCAGTGCTTTATGAATCTTGCAGGAATTTTGGTTTTGATTCCTTATCTCCTCTGTAGTTTCAGGAGATGCCACTGTCTCTCACCCTTCCACGAGCCTGTCCCCATCCCTTTGATGCCTTTCCCAGAAGCACCAGGGTGTGCTATGAGGTGTCCCAATGCCTTGTCTGCTCCATGTTGAACCAGACTCATCCCCACAGAGTATCCTTGCTTTAAAGCCCTGAGCCCCTCTGGTTTGTCAGACTTCTCTGGGACCACGAAGAGGACTCAGTGCCTGGATGAGGTCTGATGGGTGCTGAGCAGAAGGAATCACCCTTGTGCCTTCTGTCTAGGGAAGAAGGATAGCAGAGGACCCTCCAGAGCAAGCCAAGTGCTGCCTGTGACCCAATGTGGGAGAAAGCAGGGGAGCCTAGAGGACAGGCTCCCCAGAGCCAACTATCCAAATAAAATAAATGCATGGAAACTCAGAAAAAGTCTCAATGTTACAAGCAGTGCAGGTGGCATTGCTGTCCTTGTTATTCTCCCCAAGGGCTAGTGCTGCCCAGCTCCAGGCCCATTTCTGTAGCTGGCCCCAGGGCAGAGGTTTCTAGGCAAAGGGTCTCCAGTTACAGCCCGTGCCCCACCATTCATTATCCCAGGCTGCTCATCACCCTCTGCCCCCACATCCCAAGCCTCCGCTCTCCTAACAGCCTGCACTGCCTGGTGCTGCCTTGCTATGGCAGCGGCCAATTCCCTCCTCCTGCCTCAAATCACGACTTGGTGTTGCTCTCTGCATCACTCCTGCCTGTACCCTACCAAGGCACGAGCCCCAAGGAGTCCAGCAGGGTAAGTGCAAAGTCCTGCCCCAGGGGACAGACACCACCAGGCACCAGCACACCCGTTGGCTGGTGAGCAGCCAGGGAAAGGTGACTGTGCTGCGGCCCCGAGCACAGACTTAACTCCTGCTCTTCCAGATCCAGCCTTGGTGCTGGTATTTCTTCTGCTCAGCTTAGAGAGGACTCCTCTGTGACAGAGGACTTTGTCTGGTTTGGAGAGAAGGAGGCTGAGGAGTGACCTCACTGCTCTCCACAACTTCCTGAGGAGGGGAAGTGGAGAGGGAAGTGTTGATCTTTTCTGCATGGGACCCAGCTGCAGGACATGTGGGAATGGTTCACAGCTGCATCAGGGAGGTTCAGACTGGACCTAAGAAAATACTTTCATACCAAGAGTGTGGTCAGACATTGAAGAAGGCTCCCTCTCTGTCAGTGCCTTAGAAAGAGGCTTTTGGACAATACCTTTCATGATGGGTTTTAACTTCTGGTCAGCCCTGAAGTGTTTGGGCAGTGGGACTAGGTGATCATTGTAGGACTGTGACAACTGGATTTATTCCATTCTACTGCCCGCCTATACCATCAAATAAGCACTGCTCGCCTTTCTCCCATCTTTGTATTTTCAATGACATAAATATTTCATGAAAGAAGATAAAATTTGAATTTCTTAAAGTAACGTCATTATTCTTACAGAAAATGAGAAAATATAAGCAACTCCTTTCAGTGCCATAAAATGCTGATAGGTCATATATGTTGTCTGTTACTGTCACTTGTCCAGTACCATTCTGCTTACACAAATATTTTTGATGTTTCCTTGTTCACATTTAACCACAAAGCCTTTAAAACACGTCACCACGTCTTTTTTTTTTGAGAATGAGAACTAAATACTAACCACTTTGTTCACATATTGTCTACTGTTGTGCACAGTGTTGAGAACACAGAGAAATGAACACTGTGCTACAACAGCCCTCATTGCATTTTTATCATCTTTTCAGCTATTTGATGTGATAGGATATTATGCTTTGGTATTTTCTGATTATTATACAAACCATTAATATCCTACCTTTCAGGGTTGTATAACACAACTACCATGGAAAGGACCACAATACGTTCTCAGTATATTTATATTCCAAAATCAAGAGGATTTTTGGAGGTCTAAATTGCTAGAAACTCGCTCAGTGTCACCTCTCAGAAATCTAAGTGTAATAGATACTGATGCCAGCATATGTGGACAGCAGGGTAGACTGATTCTTGTACATGTGTAAGTTGTCAGGTTGGATGCACGTTCAGGCATTTGCACATCCAGGAATCCAAGTAGCATGGAAAAGTCTAAAAATAGGCTGACACACTGAGTTGTGCATCAGTTTGCAGGGGAAAGGAGGGACGGTGGAGGAGAAATAGACCATGTAATCTGAATGCTGGTAGCATTAGACTGCCACAGAGCTTCCTCAGGGCTTCCTTTGCACTGATGCAGGTTTTTCGGATCCGATCCCTTTCAGAGGCATCCTTCAGGAGCAGGAAGGATGCTTGCCTACAGGAGACTAAAACTCACATAAAATCACAGCAGAGTTGCAGGCCCTGCATTTGTTCCTCCTGAGCACTTCTGTTTGTAATCCTGTGGAGCTCCATCGTGTCCACAGTAGAAGGGATTACCACAGTTGGGATTGGTGCACAAGTAATGGCTGGTCAACTCATATCTGCATTCCAGATATTTTTTGGACTCCTAAAACCAAATGTCTTCTGATACTTTCTCTTTCAAGCAAATAAACACTATGCCTCTATTCTGACCCTTTGCTCATAATTCACCGAGTCCTTTTAGAGCTGTCATTGAATAAATAATAGTTGAGTATCTGGCTGCCTTCTCTTTCCTACACAAGTTCCCTACAACTCCAGTGATATGAATAAAGTGACTGGTACAGCACTGCTGGGTCACAAGGGAGTTAGCCTTAGAGATAGGAAAGCCAGTAGGACTCTGTGCCAGGAGTGAACTGTAAAGCTTCTATCTTGGTAATGTTAACTCATCTTAAGTCCTTTATTGCACACAGAAAAAATCTACTTCATTAAGAGAATTAGAACTCAACACTGAGTTAAAAGGCTTAGGATTTGGCCTAATGTTTTTAACTTTTGACTTGGCACCATAGTGGAACAATAAGTGCTACTTGTTCTTACGCAAGAAATACCAAAAATTCTTTTAACGTATTCTTGCAGTTACCAAGCTTGTATTGAGCAATAAACTATGTAAGTATTTTTAAAACAATATGGTTTTAATAAAGGTCATGTTAATCGGATTCTCTGTGAGTTTTCTGCTAAATTCATTGTACATGATTTTCAACTGCACATTTATGTACTAGCAAGTAGAAAATATTTTTAGAAGTTTGCGTTCTAATCAAACTTCAGAAAAGTGTTTATTGCACAATTTTACATTTAAATTCCACAGGAATGTTTTTGGCCCTCATAAACTGCTCAAGTAGACATTAGAGCTGTAATGAAAACAGCTGAAATAATGAGAGAAGAATAGGAATTGTCAATAATCTGTCTCCTATCATGAATAAGGAGGTGGTACAGAACATTAATAAAATTTAAATATATCCCATGTAATATATAAGTTTTACTGAAGGTAGAAACTTGAGGGTATTCAGAAAATCATAATGTATGGGGTCAGTATATGTATGGGCATATGTACATTTCACCTCTATATACATTTATCAAAATATTGATGTTGATAGAACATGAGGCTACACTACTGTGTTTATACACAATTAAGTTAGGGAATTTTGATAAAAGACCTGATACTCACACTTCACAGTGTTAATTAGCCACCAGTTAATGTCACTAGGAAAAAACTTACCTTGCTAATCATCAGTCATTTGTGACAGACTTTTCTTAAAACTTCTCATTAACACCAAAAGCAAGGTTTGGGGATATCCAAATGAATCTAGAGTGGTAATTCAGGTGTTCCCATAAAAAATGTCAATTTATATTGGTAAGTCTCTCAGTTAACAGTTTCTGTATGTGGCCTTCCTTAGCATTCACAGTTGAAGACACAGTAGTCATTTTTCGGATACTTTCTAGTCATCCATGTTCCCTCACATGAGAAAGATTCCCCTTTCACCATGTTTTATGTTGTTTTGTCAGTTAATTGCTGAGCTCTCAAGAGTTTTAGTAAGTTAGAGGATGTTATGCCAGTTTATACCCACTGAGATTAAAGCCCACTTTGTGCTCAAAATAACCTTCTGATGTCCCATGACTAGATGGCCAGCCAAGGATATTCTTTTCATGGAGGCTGATTCTCTTTCCTGCAGTGCAGGAAAAGCATGTTGGAAGGGCACAGCTTCCCCAGCCCCTCTGGTCATACACAATTACGTACCAGCCGAAAGTTGGAGCAGGAGGGTCCCACTACATTCTCTCCCTTCCCCCATCAGTGTGACTCTCCATCTTTCCCATACCACGTCCCAAGGGGAAGCAGGGTAAAGATGGGCAAGGAGGGTGAGAGCCTCTGGGTGAGGAGGCCATGTACACCACATTTAGTGTAGCTGAGCTGCTCAGAGCTCGCCAACTGCAGCCAAGAACGGGGCTTTGTAGGTACCACCCACACGCCTGCCTTTTGTAACTTTAAAAGGCCTGGGGAAGATATTCCAAATGTTAGCTGCAGAAACAGTAACTTCAGCACGGGAACATTAGTCATCAGCTCAGCTAACACCCCTGTGTTGAACTATGACAATGAACGTAATAGAAAAGCATGTTGTAGTTAGAACTGGTTTTGAACAAAAGACAAATTATTTATTTCTTTCTTCAAATGAAGCATAACACTAAGGTATAAAGGGAGTATAAATAACATCTGATTGTGCTCCTAAGCTCCATGCTATAACTTTCTTGCAATGACATCCTTCAACAAATTAACTACATCATTACTGTTAAGTATTAATTGCACAAAACAGATACACAAAATATATAATGAGCTAGAAAGAGGACAACATTCTTCCATTATGACAAACAATTCTAACAAGAAATGGAAAAAAAAAAAACCAATAGATCTAGGCTTACACAGATGGCAACACCGAGAGTTTTTAAGTCCTCTCCTTGAACACATTACATGTGATAAATAATATGCAAAATATTTAAAGAATTTTATTGTTGCTTACAGAAGATACTTAGCAAGCAAAGAGACAGTAGCAATCACTGCCTCATGTCTCATATCCCCATCATTCAATGCAAATGTTTACATTTCATGCAATAATCCTGAGCTTATTTTCAGTAACATTGAAATGTCATCTATGTTAATTACCAAATACATACAGAGCCCAGCTATGGGGTCTATTGTATTATTAAGGCATGAAAAAAGAATAGCAGTTTATTAACTCTGAATGCCACAAATACAGCACAGCAGTTAGAAGGCTCAAAAAAGCTCAGAAAGTACCAGTGATTTCTGTGCGAAGGTCCTCCCAGAACACAACTGAATCATCAGCTCCTGAAAAGGCACAGAATCAAATCCTGGCCTCACTGACATCAGGGAGTTCTGCCATTGCCTTGACTGCTGGACCAAGCTTCAGAGCTATCAGGAGTGACACGGACTCCTCTTCATATCCCCAAAAAATTGACAAACTTCTTCTCACTCAAGTCAAGTATGAATTTAAAAAACAATACCTACATATCATTTTGTTAATTAGTATTTTAAGCCTATGGAAAGGTTCCATTCATTATACAGTATGGCAATCAATAAAAAGCTTTTTCAGAAAAAGCTTATTTGTTAGTCTGATTTTTAGTATGTTAAAAGAAGGGGGAAGTGTCATGAAAAGAACCTCTGCCAAGTCTATGTTCTATTTAGAATTTATTTTTAATTTTAAAATGAAAGACTTTGGTAAGCCAAACCAAGGATATGTGATGCAATTCTAGACTCCATGGTTCCATGGCTGTTCTGAAAGACAAAGATCACCACAGCCCTGTCCAGTCATCAAGTGAAGAACTCGTCATCTGCAGAAGTTGAAAAGGGCTAGCAGTATTTGGATTGTGCAGTTCTTCACGTAGTTCTCTATTTTACATTTGAGAAGTTCTTGCAAAATGCCCTTTAGCAAGCCAGAGTATTCCAGTTCAGCTAACTAAGCCATTGAAACCAAGGCCAAATTGCTGGCAAGACTTACTTCATACCAAATTGCAATATTTCCCATACTGGGAACTAAAACAGCAGATGATCCCCTCTAACTCTGCAACTGCTATTGCCTAGCCTTTGTGTAAGTATTTGCCTACTTGAGCTCAGAGTTTACAGATCCAGTAGCCTTATTCTTCATCTACAGGTGGCCCACGGTCTACCGTGGAAAGAATGCTGGCATGCAAGAGGGGCAGACTTTGTCTGCTCACAGTACCCCTTGCAGACACAAGCCACCCCTTGACAAAGGTGGTGCTGTCCGATCCTGTCACTGGAAGGCTCTGAAAACTTTGCAGATGCACAAATCCGACTTAACTAATTTCACCTAAAACACCAAGTTATAATATTGAAAAAAATTGTTTTTCACACTAAAACATTCAGGAAACTCATTACTGTCTCGTTTGAGATTGAAGGAGAAAAAAAAAAGGTTGGTGATCTTAGTTACTGGGTTAGAATTTGCATGGGTTTTGGTTAACTTCTCCTAATAAATAAGTTAAAGAAGGCTAAGGCTATAAATTGGTACTGTTTCATTTATAAATAATCACTTTACTTCTCTTCTAAAAAACGTGTTAAGGAAAAAGGTGGCCAGAAGGATCACACATGTTGTAAATTGTAATTTGGTTGTTAGGTTGTAAAACCCTAAAATGTACGTGAAGTTGAGCACAGTGTAAGAAAAAAACCAGTTTTTGATTAACAACTTATTTACAAGTTCATAAAATCAACTGAACTGGAGTAGATGTTCTGTGTTTGTCACCAATATTTTATTGTAACTGGTAACTTGCACGCTTTGTAGTAGAACAAAAAGAAAATAAAGTTCACTATATACAGCCTTTGTACAGGCTACTTGACTATACTCAAGGCATAGTGATCATAACACAACCTAGTCTTCATAATAATTTGTGCACAAAAAGACACCAATCAGACATTATGTGAACATTACAGTGAAATGACATCACAAGTCCAGTGAAAGTTCAGCATCATACAAAACATATTGATCTACTGCAAATGACATCCTTTAAAACAATAAGCCTTTTTTCAGTAGTAACTTAACCAGAGTCCGATGCAGAGATTTGTGTGGTTATAAGTCTTTTAAGTGAAGCAACCTCTGCAGATAAATTTGCTATGCCCTGCTTCAAATAGAGGTTCTCTGACTCAGAGACATTGTAGATGTTGTCTTTTATTTCAACAACTCCAGTTTTGCAACCACTCTGAATTTTAACGTTGAGTTCCTTCTGATGCCAGAGTTCTGGTTTAAGTGACCAGTCTTGGATGTTAGTCACTTGAACCGAGAAAGGAGTGTGAGAAGAATGCACCAAATTCTGCGCACCATGTTTTTCCAGCTCAAAATGTCTTTTTGAGGACATGTCAATGGGCAACGACAATTTCTGTGTTGCATCATAGTCATTATCCATTGCTTCCACTTTAACTTGCATGGCTTTGGCTTTAATTCGAAGCTTGTGAGGCAAAGCTGAAGAATTCACTTCTGGAACTTTAACTGTTGCATGAACATTTTTATGTTCGACTGGGGAATGAATTGGACCCTTAGGAACCTGCTGTTCATCTTCTCCATCAGATGACTTTCCAACTACACCATCATCAGTTTCTGACGTTCTCGGAGAATTACTGGAGGACCTATTAACTTGCAAGAGAGGAGGAGAATGTGAGTACACATTAAAGGTAGCTCCCATGTAGTTTGGATATATGGATGCTTTATATGAACCTCTGTCATCTCTTGGCTCTCTCTCTAATTCCATGGGCTCTTGCTTTATAATCTGGAACTTATTTTCAGGACTTCTGCAGTTGCTTTGTATACGACTCGGCTGGGTGTGTTCTACTGTTGATGTTTCAGACACATCAGACATTGAGCTTTGAGGAGAATGTTTAATGACAGAAATACAACTGCTACCAACTATAGATGGTTCATGTTCATCTACAAATGAGTTAATATTTGATTTGGAACTCTGATAGTCTTGGAAATACACAGTTGTTGAGCTACTGAGTTTCTGTATCTCTTGGGCATAGGCTGCAGAACTAATTAAACCAAACTTTAGCTTCAAAGAAAGCAGCTCCGCCTTCAAAGTGGCATTCTCTTCTCCCAGTGCAATTAGTTTGTTCTCTAAGACAAGATCATTCAGTCGTCGTTTTTCACGAGATCTTTTGGCAGCTTCGTTATTTTTCCGCCTTTTCTCCCAATACATAGCATCTTTCTTTTCATCTGGAATGAACTCCCGCTTTCTCCGGCAAGCTGAAGATTTGCTTTTTCCACTACTTGCTTCAGTAAGTAGTATATCTTCATTTGTAGACAACTCTTCAGACACTTCTGCTAAGGTAGACTTAAGTACCATGATTTTGTCCACATTGCTACTTGTGTCAACAGGTCCGTGCTCCTTTTTAAGGGTCTGCATTTTTCTCAGCTGCATCAGAAACAATTTGTAGTAGATCTACAATAAGCAACAGAGAAAGCGATCTCCCCAGTACTTCTTACTCCACAACTTGATAAATACAGTAATTTTAAATCCACACACATTCTTCCTTTTCTTTCATAATCTCAGACAGAAGTGTCTAGAATCAATTTTCTTAGCAGATTCAGTGGGAATCTTCTTAAAACCCTGGAATAAATAGAGAATTTTATTACTACTTAGGAATTGCTGGTTCAGGGCACACAAAAGTAGCTTCTGATAACTAGCTTAGAACTAGCATTTGATTCATTAAACCTGCTGTATGAAGAGTATGAAGACACTTCATATTCACACATTGAAACAACTAGTATTCCAGATTTTATGATACCTAGGTAGCAGATTTGCTTCCAAAACAAATGCAATATGATCCAAGGAAAAATCAATCAAAAAAGTATTTGAGTTTTGATCCTATGGTAATGCTGTCACAGAATTTTCCATGATATCACTGACCAAACTGAGACCTCCAATGCTTAACACTGCAGGACACTAGGCATGTTGATGAGCAGCACTGGAAAGTATCTTGTTCCCCACTAAAGTATCTCTTCTGAAAACAGCCGTGCGTGACTTAGAATGCAATATATTTGGGTCCTTCATGCATTAAAAATAACATAGGCTTATTTAGAGAAGCTGGAGTGCTTTCTATTGTTTTAAAATACCATCACTATCTATTAAAGCTATTAAACATTTAATTGCTGCTTTTGAATTCTATAAAAAATATATACATATATATGTATATAAAAATGTTTATATACATGCACATGAAACTTTAAAATGCCTTTTTGATCAGTCATATCAATTCAAACTAGCAAGTTCACACACATAAGCTGGGCAAATACCTAACAAAAAATATTGACCAAAAAAAAGCATTACATAATTATTTCTTGTATCTTACAAAGAAAATTTTAAAATCAGTACTGAAAAATACATTAGAGAAATAACATTAAATTAATAATTTGCATTTGGCAAGCTGTCTTATTATGTCAAAGTAAAGTTTAATACCATTGAGGCATGTGCACCTTCAGAAAACAGTGTTCACACTGAAGTGGAAGTTTAGACCTACGAGTCTTACTATTAATAAGGAAAAACTAGCCTAACCTTTAGCTTCAGACATTCTAATCATTAAATTTGAACTTAGCATTTAAATTAGCCTTTGCTATACTTAGTCTCTCTCAATCAAAAAAAAATATTTATTCTCATAAGATCATTTGGTCTTCACCTGAGGCTTCTCAGTATCTCATTTGCCACAGTCAGTCATGTTCCTGGTAAAATGAATGTAGTATGCCAAGTGCTTTTATAGAACTGACTATTGAGTCAGTAATCATTCTTGCCTGTACAACCAAAAAAACCCTGACAAAAAACCAAAGCAAACAACAACAACAAACACCACCCCCCCAACCACTTCATATTAATATCTCTATTTATTGGGAATATTTTTACAATGACTAACGAAACTAATTTTAAGATTATTAGTCAGGAAAGTTATAAAAGAATTAATGAATTGTATTCTGCCAGTTTCTCTTGTCTTTTCCAGAAGGCAAAGTGGAGTGAGTGATGTAATAACAATTAAGCAGGGTCATAAAGACTAAAGTTTCAAGCTGTGTTCTGTTCCATCAAACCATGCCAACTCTTCTTTCGTAAAAAAAAATAACACATTTAATAAAACAACTAAGTGGAATTTCCTAAAATCCGTGGTTAATTATTGACATGTAACTATTTGTCTTTGATAATACAGCCTTAATGAAAAAGAGCAAGAAGCTAACCACACCAAAGACAGCAGCTAACATTTCAGTGCAAAAGCAGCACCACAAATTGCCGTGTTAGGAAAGAAGAAATGTACCTCCAATACACAACCAGTTACACAATAAGACCCTGATCCAAAATTCTAACTGGAGTCAAAGGGAGTTTTCTGCCAAAAAGAGAGCTGGATCAGGTTTAAAAACAAACATATGCCCCACAACAAAGTAACATCTGTTTGTCCAAACTTTCGGTACATTTTGACTTACTGAAGTAGCTGTATAGCCATTTTGCCCATCTCACTGCTACATGTAATCAGTGGTTCAATTAGTATATATTCCATTTTAAACCTACTGCAACTCAATACTTTAAAAAATCATTGCTGAACACACAGAATTTAAAAAAAAAAATTAAAAAAAAGGAAGAGAAGACAAGGTCATTTGACCTTTTGTCACATTTGTAGAATATTCGGTTTCTGTAACATCATTTTACACTAATAGAAAAATACTGGGATTTTGTTTCATTACACTGTAGCACTGGGAACGCATGGTTACTGAACTGTAGTTGTCTTGATATACTACAAACACTGTATTCACTTGTATCAGGAGAAAATAGTGCATCTCTGAGGAACTGCAGACACCTTGTATGGGGCACAGCAGGAAACAGTGTAACATGTACTGAATACCTATGAAATCATCACTTGTCTCTTAGCGGGCATCTCGGTCAACGCCCACTTAAGTAAAAAAGGTTCACAACAACTTCTGTGAAATTTCAGGTCCTTAACAATTCAGAGCTCTTGATTTTAACACTAACAGAGAGCTAAACTCAAACCCAAATACAAATGTTTATTCTCCCAGAAAGCAGAAACTAATATGTATACATCATTATTATACATATATGCCATATACCCTAGAACATCTACACTTACTTGAAACGGTAGCAACAGCAAGGAAGTACTTAGAGAATCAGTGGATATTTTAGAAGAATGAAACCACACCTATACAAAAGCAATAAGTTTAGTCTTGAACAAGACTGCTTCAGGACAAGAATTCTGACTGTGTCTATCTGTGACGGTCTCCAGCTCAAAGTGATTCCACTTTAGTGTTTGTCCAGTGTTGTGGTTTAGGAAAAATACTAATAATGGTAATAATAATTGGCAAAAAGTTGTTGGATTGTGGGTTTGTGGGGTTTTTTTTCTTAAATGAATGCAGACTAATGACATAGTTCATCAATATGGCCATCAACAAAAACTCAGCTCCAGGTCCAAACATGTCTGCAAGCCTAACACTAGCACTGAGCTGCACTTAGCCCAACAAGCTGCAGAGTTCACGCCCCCTGTTCCACGGGACATCTGCAGATTGGGCCATTCCAGCATACACTCTGCTAACTGTAGCATTGATTCCTCCTGTTTTGGCCAGTCTCCCTCCTGTACACGTTGTTCCTGGCACAAACAGACGGAACGTAAGTAGCATGCAATCTACAGCAAATATTAAGCGTGTATCAAAACTACCATGTTTTTGCACGCAGTATTCAACTTTGCTCTCTGCCAGAGTCCATCAGTAAAGCTGTCAGACAGATGTGTAACCCACTGACATAGTCATACTGGTTTGCTGTTTCTGCAGTTAGACCTAATGCCATTACTGTACTGAATTAACAAAACAGAAATAGATCTTTAACTCTTTCCATATCATGGCAACTGGAATCACTGCTTTACAAACAGGAGTCAAACCCCTTGCTTATTAATACTTCTCCATGTGGATCAGTCCAATGCTGAGTCTGTAAACAAATTAAATTCCATCTGATGATAATGGCAACATACCCTCAATGGAACTAGTCACTTCACTTGAATTTTATAATTCCACTGGAAAACATCGGTATTTACACATAAATTAATGAACTGTAATGATTCCTCTGACTACATTTCAAATTCCAATATTTTCCCTTATGATTAATTTTTCAATTGCTTTATCACTCCCTCATAGAGTGTTATAAAACCAACATTTGGTTGGTTGATGTTAATGGCATTGAGTGCCAATTCAACAACGTAATAACACTCGACCCTATTAACTTAATTACAGAGCCAGTCTTGCTCCCACAGCAATTTTGCCATTGGTTTCAACAGAAGCAGAACACAATCCCAGATCCAAGTATTAATGAGACTATTGTATAGAACTCATGCTATTGAAGCAAGAAATAATGTATGCAGAAATCACACAAAGTTAATTTATCCATGGACTTCAAAAAATACTTAAGTGACAACATAGTACATTCACGGGGATTTATGTATTCACACTGTAATAATTGAAATGTCTCAAAGGTTGAAGGACAGGCCCACAATCTTTCTTCTCTCTTCTGTGTAATTTAATTACATAAATAATTTCTGCTTTAGAGAATGCATGTGGGCCTCCCTATGTATGTAAGTTTCCCCACAGAACAACTGCATATTATTATTTACACTTAGCAAAATAATTCATGCTATTTCCAAGCGTAATTTTTCAAATGCATCCTAGAATAAAACAAGTTATTTATTCTACTGCTCTAGCATTTTGATAGTGATTCTATGAAACTAAATGAAATCCTGTCTCTAGCACTGGATGCTCAAATACAAATCACTTTTGCATCACCATGTGCTCAAAAAAAAAAATATATCTCAGTCCTTAAATAATAGCGAAGTACAGCTTCTTGTTTTAGACAAGAACACACATCTATCACCATCACCACTATGTGGCACACTCTAGAAAAGCAATAAAAGCTTGTACCGATGTCTCTGCTTACTTTTAGTTGCTGTTGCCCATGTTTTGCACAGGTATCATTAACTATATTACTGCCACCGTTCTGCCACGGTGCACTGATTTTGAATATCTGTCTACATAGCAGAAGAGCTGCTGTAGAAGTTGTTCGTAAATTCCAAAGTCACCAGTTTGCATTCCAAATTTTGAAAAACTGAAGGATCTAGTTTGCACTTTATCTTCAAAGTGTTCTAAAAACAGTTGCTATCTGTCTCGATGCTTCCATGAGGTACAGAAAAAAAATATCATTCTCGTTGCACACATGAGACAGGAGGCTGAATTTAAGCTTAGGTGGTGCATATGCAGCCTACTTAAACATTGCTGAAAAATTTTGGAGATACTCTTATCTCTGCTGCTTCTCACAGACAAAAATTATGCCATGAAACTCTCCGACAGAGAGGAAGATTTCCAATCTCTGTTGAAATCCTTCAACACACTCCTTCTTGCCCTTTATCTAGAAAAGTTTGTAAAATTATGTTCCTGTTAAAGAAAAGCTCTAATGCTGGCTCCACAGAAAAACTGATATTATCCCTAGGACATATTTGTGGGCGAAAGGGTCTAGAGAACGTAGAGCTAATGAAGCTAAAACCTTTCCAAAAAAACCCAGGTGATGGCATTTTATGCTATGACGGACAGGTTTTCCACAGTTGGAGAGGGGAAAAGCATTTACACTACAAACATTACCACCAATTACTGCTGTTACACGGTCACATGCATAAGGACCACGAATCCATTACAACAGCATGGAGCAATGCAGAACTATTGATCCCGTGCACAGTTCCCTTTCCTTACAACTTCACGAACATCTTAAGTGCTTGCTGTTTCAGGACCAATGTGTAATTAGGTCAGTGGAACACTGATGATGATAGCTTTGTACAAGATGACCCACTTTTGCTAAAATGTTGATCATCTTATTGAAAGGAAAAAAAAAAAACACAGGATATGTCCACAGAACATAGTCCACTGGGAACATCAGAAATCATTTATTATGACACCGTTCAATCAAATGTAAGAAAAAATTAGTAAGATTGTCACAGAACGTGGAACAATGTTTCACATTTGTATTACCAGAAAGCTGATGTCGTGTGTAATCTTTACAAAAGACTTTTATTGTTGGAAAAATTACTTAAGTTACTGTTTATCTTAATAACTACAAATTAACTCATTACAGTGCAGCCTGCTTACCAAAGGTAAATTACACAAATTATGCAAATAAATTTATTATTTGGAGATCACAAAACATATATTAAGGGTAGCTGTTGTTCGAAAGGTCAGTCAAGCTTAACAGGAGCAAATTTGCCCTATATTTTCTTCCATTTCCTTATGAAGATAGTATGATTCTATCAGGTCTATTTATTTTTCCTAAAACAAGCTCTTTGATGTTCTGATTTAAAGGGTACAAAACAAGATCTAAGAATATTACCAGAAGCACCAGGAAAAACTTTAAAACAGAGAAGTAAAGGAAATGTATATATAACTGAGGTAAATACTTAATTACTTATAGATACAGTATGTACATATAAATATGTAATTTAAATATCATATCACTTTCCAGTATTTTGAATAAAGCCTCAATAGAAACAACCATTACTGAAGGTTACAGTACTATGACAGTATGTTTCTCATTTCAATAACTACTTGGTAGCACAAAGAACTGCAAAAAGCTATAACTTAATAGCTACCCATGTTCTGGAAATACAATCTCAGCTTTGCCCTAGTTACAAACCATAACCCACCTAACCCCCCCCACAAAATCAAATATTAATTATTCTGACAACAAATGGCTTTCTATTATTGAACTGTGTTCTTAAAATCCCAAGCACGGACCAGACCTTCAGCTGACCTAAATTTATATGGCTCTATTTAAAGGCAGCAGAATTATGTCAATTAATCCCAGCTGATACTCTAAACATGCATCTTGTTATATAACTGAAGTAAATATATAAAATACACACCAGATGTAAAATGTTGTTATCTACCACTCACTGCAAATGGAACAGAGAAATAGCAATCTTTAGAGCTCCAAATTCCGTGAGATGGTCCAGCCCACTGCCCATGCTAAGCATCATTTTCTTTATTGGGTTGCATTCCACTTGTAAAAGGAGGTCTTGCAGCAGTGGCACCTATATTGCTAACTGCTGTGCAGACACCTCTGTAGCAAAAACTAGTTAATTATTCAAATACTTTGGGACAGACTGAAAATTACACCAAGGTGGAGCAACTCCAGAATGGGGAAAAAAGCTCCATCTTAAAAAAGGCATTTTTTCTGATTGAAAATAGATTTATTTAATATCTGTCACCAGAATCAGTCTCACAGTATGCTAATTTACACATGGGTCAATTCAACAAGTGAATTAGGAAAAAAATACAGGGTATCTAAGGTGGCATTAGTAATAATTCATTTCAGAACTACCTTCTAATAGATTTATTTAAGAATGTTGCTTCTATCACATTTTTGGTCAAGTCCAAGTATGTCCTCGCTTACACAATTTTATTTTTTACAGTCCTCCTTATCAACAGTATTACACAGTTACATTACCTTGTGGCTTTTTTTTAAAAATATGTTTGAAATAATTATTTTCAAATACTGTAAAATAACATTTTAATACTGTAAAATACTAAAACAGAAATCAACTGTCACTTTCTTTTAGTATGGACTACAGGAATTGGCCATCTATTTGCATTTTTTTTCTATTACATAGCCTAAGCACATTTATATCTCATAACTGGCTGTAATGACCATGGCAAGGTCACCTAGAAGAGTCAATTAAGCTGATGAGTCAGATACATTGCTTAACAGTGTGTAATAAGACTCAAACAGAGGATTTTATTGTTCATATTATTGCATCACAGTGATGTTATAACAGCAGTGAGATTGCTGTCTGGAAAAAAACTATTGCATAAGGATGGTTTGCATAACCATTTGTTAAAATAAGTAAATTTAAAATGAAGTAAAGGTTTATTTTATTTAAGAGTTTTATTTCAAGATAAAGGATTGGAAAAAAGCAGCATGGTACTGGTATCTTTCTCAGACTCTATTTAGAACTTATTGCAACAGAAAGAATGCATGTTCTACAAATTTTGGCCAAAGCAAGGCAAATACTGTTCCTTCTTAAGATGAGATAAGCTGCATGGAGGTCATGCAAGTTCATACTGCTCATGGGAAGACTAAGCTTTTTGACACCTTGGGATCAGTTTCTTCAAAAAAAAAAAAAAAAGCCATTGAAACAGCAGAAACTGGTGGCTTTGGATTCAAATCCAGCAAGCTGGATATTTTAAAAGCTAGTTAAGAGTCTTTTGGAGCATGAGTTAAAAATGTTAAGTCAATAAAAATGGAAAGTAGAAGCAAAATATTCTAAAGAGTGTTAGCACTTCAATAGTCAAAGACATTTGTGAGAATTAAAACAATAACTGTTAGTGCCAATGTTATTGAGGATGTTTATTCAGTAGTCCTTGAACCTGTTGGTTTAAATCAGGTCTTTGGCCCAAAAAAACCCAATTCATTTGAGTTTCCTATCAAAGTCAACACTTTGATTGAATAAGGACCATAAAAGCGATGCACGTAGCAATATTTTAAACGAGGCTCTGGACTGAATTAATTACTGAGGAGGGCAAAGATGACTCAAAGTAGGTTACGTACACAGGAGCAAACATAATGAAACTGAGTGTAATCATTCAAGTTACAAGGACAAGCAAAAAAAAAAAAAAAAAAGTGTTGTTTTTAACAACAGTGTTTTTTTTAACACTCAGTAACCCCCCCAAAAAAGCTTCACAATCAAAGCTGTACTTGACCTCGATAATCAAGCAGCAAAAAGTTTATGCAGTCACCCAGAATATTACATTTTTAAAATGTTTTGCTACTACTACCTATGGCAGGTACAACGTGCATAAAGACTGTGGCTGGTGCACTCAGTTTGGAGTGTCTTGGTCATAGGCACAGTGATGTTGGTTTCATCCACTTGGAGAACCGTTTTAGCCATCACCAATGGAAAAAAACAAAACAAAACAAAACAAAGAAAAAAACAACCAACAACAACAAAAAAAAAAACCAAAACACCCAAACGCCACAATCAATCACCTAATCTCGAAAGCCAAGTTACCGCCAGCAACTTTCAAGCTATGCTCCCATCGAGGACACACACACAGCACAAGCTGACCCAGAGGAGCACAGAACACATAGCCGCGGTGGAGAAAAGCGGCTGGGGGATAAAAATAATAATAATAATAATAATAATAATAAAAACAGAATTGGGCAGTGGCGATTTATTTATTTATTTGTTTGTTTGTTTAATCACGCCGTTACGTAAGGGAACGAAGGAAAGCGCCCCTCTCGTGCCTACCTGCCAGGGGGGGGCCTTTGTCTGGCGATTTGTGGGACTTGGGAGGGAAGGGGGGAGGACGACGGGGAGGGTGATGGGCAAGCGGGGTGGGGACGCTCTGCGGGGCGCGGTGCGGGGCCCGCCACAAAGGATGCCCCGACTGCTGTCCCCCTCTACGTGACCGGCAGCGCATGGCCCCGTCCCGCTCCCCCCTTCTCTTGCGCTAAATCAACCCGCCACCCCCCCCTCCTGCCGCCACCGCCGCCGCCCCAGCCCCAGAACAAAGGGCTGAGGGGGAGCGCCAGCGCCCCCAGCCCTCCTCTCTCGCCCGTCGCCGCCGCCGCCGCCCCACCGGCCGCCGGGGGAAGGCAGGCAGAGGGGACCCCCGCGGAGGAGGAGGAAGAGGACGAGAAGGAGGAGGTGGGCGAGGAGGAATCGTCGGGCTCCGCTCCCCCCACCCCTGCCCGCCGGGGATGTCACACTGACCTACTGCCGGGGACCCGGCTCTGCTGCCCCAGGGGGGCCCCGGCGGTACCCGGCCCCACTCCCCCCGCCCGCCAGGGCACGGGAGGGACGGCTCTACCTCTGCCCTCCAGCGCGGCTGAGGTGTCCTATAAACGCCTTCTTTCCCCTTCCTTAAATTAAGCCATTCCCGTTTGTTTTGTTTTTTTTTTCTGTTTTTCTTTTTTTTTTTTTTTATTTTATTCCCCCCCACCCTCCCCGTACTGGAGAGATGGCACGGCTGCCTGGGCGAAACACGCCTTCCCTAAAAATACAGCCCTTGATCTAAAACGCCTCCGAAGGCGTGGAGTTAAAAAATCCGAGCAAATGCCTCGAACGTCTTACACACGCACGGCTCTGGAGAAAAGACCAGAAATAGCACTTGAAGCCACAATTGCTAAAACGCGATGGGGCTAAATATAGACTCAACACAAATCTCGTTTTAAGGCACCCGGCACGCAGCCGGCGAGCGCGCCTCGCCTCCCCACTTACCCAGTTGTCTACTTCCCTTATTAAACACACTTTAACAAAACCTGTTACAGTTACGGGTCTGGGGGGGGGGGCTTTTTTTTTTTTTTTTTCTTTTTCCGGGGCGAGATTGTCCTAGTTTCTTTGTAGGGAGATTATAAAATCGCATAATTAGCTCCCTCTTCCCCAGCCCGGCTGCCAGCAAATTCTTTGGTTACATAATGCAACATTTCCAGGAACTACTATGCGATCGGTCCCGCAGCGCCTAAAAAACAGCGACAAAAAGTGACGGGAAGGGCTGGCTGAGGGAAGCGCAGCCCCGGGCCCGGGCCGCTGCCATTGATCCCGGCTGCTGGCGGGCAGCATTCCCCCGCGCCGCCCGAGACCGGGGTGTCTCCGTCCGGCGGGCTCCGGCAGCAGCTCCCGCTGGCTCTGCGGCCGAGGCACGGCTGGCGCTGCCCGGCACCGAGCCCTCCGCCCCGCACGGCTCCGCCGCGGCGGCTCCGCTGCCCTGGGCACATTATGCAACGCGGGAGAGCCGCTCGGGCGGAGACGCGGGGGGCAGCGCGGCACGCCAGGAGCGAGCGCTCCGGACGGGGAAAGCCTTCTCCCGGCACCTCCCGGGTTGCCTCTCGGGCCGCCACCCTGCGCCGAGCCGCCCAGCGGGCCCGCCGCGGACCCTCCCCGCGCGGCGGCGGCGGCCGGCGCGGGCTGGGCTCGCCTTATGTAACAGCCGCCCCCGGCGCGCTGGGACGGAGCGAAGCGCCGGGGCGGACACCCCAACTTTATAAAGGGTACGCGCGCCGTTCCCCCCTTACCTGCGGCGCACTGCGGAGCGCCGGGCATGCCCCGCGCGGCGCGGGGCCGCGGGCGAGGCGGGCGCGGTGGCGGCGGTGCGGCGCGGAGCGGTGCCGCGCCGGGCGGGCGGCGGCGCGGAGGGATGTGTGTTAGTAGGTCAGCGCTGCGCGGAGCGCGCGCCTCATAGCCCCGCGTGCCGGCCGCGCCGCGCCGTGACTGGCGGCGCCGCCCCGCCAATGGGAGCCCGCCGCCGCCGCGCCGCGGCCAATGGGAGCGCGCCGGGGGCGGGGCGGGGGCGGGGCGCGGGGCGGGGCGCGGTACAGTAGGTCTGTGTGCTGCGATTGCATAACCGCCGGCGGGGGGGAGGGCGGGGGGGCGCGAGGGGGGGCCCGCGCTTACGTAACCGGCGCGCGGCGGCCGCGCGCGCTGGGGGGCGCTCGCCCCGCGCAGCCTCCGCCCCTCAGGGGCGCGGCGGGGCTCGGCAGCTGCTGCCGCCGCCACGGCCGGCTCGCCCGCCAGCCAGCCCGCCCGCCCGCAGCGCTGCCGGGAGTGCGCGGCGGTACCGGGGTGTGTCCGGGCGCCAACCGAGCGCCACCGGCCCCGCCGTCTCTCCGCGGCCGTTGCGCGCCCGGGGCGCGGGAGCCGCGCGCTCCCTCGCGGAGGCGCGCGCCCGCCGCCTCGCCACGCGCGCGCGGGCGGATCGCGCTGCGGCTGCTGCCACTCGCGGAAAACAGCCACAATAACCGTAAAAAAGGAGGAGGAGGAGGAGGAGGAGATAAATGGCAGCGGGGAGAAGGAGCCCAGCGCGCTGCCCGCCGTACCGGGGCGCCGCCTGGCCCCTGGCCCCTCGCCCGCTATCCTTCCTGGTCGTCAAGGGTGAAGGATCTTGACGATGTTTCTTCATCCACGCCCTCACCCCTGAGGCGGCAGCGCTGAAACGCTGCTCAGAAGCGGGGACGCGCTTCGGAGGAGCTCGTCCCCGCCGGCCCTCCCGGGGCGATCGCTGCCCGCAGCCCCCACCCAGCCCGCATCCCGGGCCTGGCTTCCCAAAGCGGAGGTGCCGTGGAGACTCTGGGGCGGGTTTGACCCGCTTAACCTCCGTTTTACAAAGCGACACATGGCCAACAAGCAGTCCAGTTCTCATCCCAGAATGTGTTCGAATGTACGCGTTTGATTAAGTGTGTGACATGAGTCTTCCTCATTTTTTTTTTCCCCGCAGAACGTTTGTCACTCTATTTCTTTTCCTTCGTAAGTAAAATTTATGGAGACAACAGAAATTTTTCCTTATTAAATCCTACTTCCAGAATCTAAATGATTCCTGATTTCATTCTGTTACACACTCTTACCAAAAAAGCATAGTCCTCACTAACATTATCCTTTTATATTACTCTGTCATCCCATATTTATATGTCAACAGAGATAGCCCTCTGGAGCAAAGTGAACCTAACACAAAGCAAATTCAGACTACTTTTCTGTTTATCTCAGCCTTCAGTCCTTTATCACATGTACCCATACCATCCCTTCACAATAAATCCAAGTCCTTGGATCCATTTCTGTTTATCTCTACAGATTATTTAATATGGAGGGTCTAATAACCTTTGCTCATATTGGTTTTGCCCCCTTCCTTTCCAGTTTCTAATATCTATCGTATGGAGCCTTGTTAGTGGTAAGAGACTATGGAGCCCACCATGAAAAAGGGAACTCGAAAGCTGCCCAAGTCTGAGACATCAACCACTGCCTCCATCTGGAGGCCACACAGCCAACTTTTTTTGCCATGCTTTCTCTTGCCAGTGGATAACAGACATGCAAAGACAGTTGGCATGCTGCTGTAAATGTCAGGCACGAGATCCAGCAATGAGCTTGAAGACCTGCTTGCTCATAAATATTAGTGGCCTACTTAAGGTCTTAGGCACACCAGAGAACCTATGTGAGGAGCCTTGTGCAGCACACCTTATGTTCCACGCTAATCTTGTACTAATCCAAGGCACTGAGTCCCCAGGACTTTCAAAAACTAAAAATAAATAAATAAATAAATAAAAAATCCTGAAACTTCAGGCAGTTTTTAAAATTAAATGGTACATGGAGTTTCCACCACAATAAATATTTTTGATGAATCCTGGGCATAGCATATACTTTTAACAACTTTAAATCTCATATCTGGAAAAAAAAATAAAAATAAACGCAGTAATTCAGATCTGACTTCATGACTCAGATTCTTGAAATTCTAGAGTTCTAGAAAGAAGTCTCCAAGGCAAATAATATCCTCCCTATGTGGGTGGACAGTCTTGAACATAATATTGCAGATGGAGTTTGGTCGCCTATTTGTTTATATGTTTGTCACTAATTATAATCAGCCACAAAACCAGACCTGATCTTTCTCCCGGATTAGTAACAAAGATGTTTTCTATATTTTACATTAGTTCTACTCTGTGGCAGTCAGGAGAGTCAAAACCTTCTACGGCAAAATCTCATCTTACTCTCCAGATCTTACAGTGGGTGCTTGGCAGATTCAAGGATAAGGTGGGATAGAGGGCTGAATGCTCATGCAGCTGAAGGAACATATCATTTTTCCATTCCTCCTGAAGTAGAGAAAAAAATAGCACGGATGAAAGCCATAGCTTTGTGCATTCTGCACAAAAGGAGCCTAAGGCTTTCGGGAAAACTCTAAAAAGAGAATCATTCTATGATTATCCACTTCTGCTGATTTTCCTACTGGAGGGATGAAGTAGGTCATGGAGATCTTTAGCTAAATTCTCAGCTGACTCTAGCATGGTAGGATTTATGCTTGCTTTTGGAGAGCACAATATTAACTTCAACTCCTTTAGATTCGTCGGTATTTATTGCGACATGGCTTAAAATCTCTTAACACTACCTCTGGTTTCGGCTTAATGCATATTGCTGAGTCTACACTGAGTCATAGTACAACATGTAGGGTCTAGAAAAGTGGTACTTGAGAAGTAATTAACAAAAATATAACAGAAGTAGTGTCCGCCATCTCTCACACTGGTTGACTAGTTTGCATTCAGTTTTGCCCATGCCTCTTGGACTTTCTGCGATATGAGCTTTGAATACGACCCGGCATGAAATTTAGAATCAGTTGAAGTCGACAGTAAAAGTTTTGGTGGCTCCGAAGAAGAAAGGCTTTAATTCCTCACCTTTGTTACAGTCCACATGCAGTACAATGTAATAATTGAAATGAGTCTGGAGCAAAATAAGGATAAAACACTTCTTAAGATTATGATTTACTGAACACAGTTTAACAATTTATATATATGTGTATATACACACACATACTATGAAATTAGCTGAAGGTATGGTGACTTCTGCTTTCATCCTTGGTTCCCTTGCATTGCATTCTTTATATGTGTAGGAGGTTTAATACATAGCAATGCAATTACAGAAAGCTATATTCACCAGTCTTTTTATATATTTAATGTGATCAGTGCTCAAAAATGTATAAGACTAACCTAGTCCTCCAGGGCTTCCTGCTCAAGATAAGTAGTAGTGAAAGTTCCATAAAATAGATGATATTGTGATTTTATAAAGATCAAAGCCAGAAATAAAATGCATTAAAGAAAAAGTCAAGTCATTTGACAACAGTTCAAAGTATTAATCAAAATATTTCCATGCATCTGGGAACATTTGTGGGAACTGTACTGGAAAAATATTTGTGCTGTAATGTACTCTTGCTAAAAGCAAACCCAAGAGAAATAGATGTTCACATTGTAACTTAGGCAGACATAAGTGAGGCAATGTTTACTGGAACTGTTAAGTGTGAAGAAACACCAAAAATTGCACAAGAAGTGCATGAACTAAATAAAGAAAATTTACATGATACTTTTGCACTGCAACAGCCAACTTAAAGCTTCATGGTCATTCATATGACAAATGAACAAAACTAAGAAGATTATGATGTTCAAGTATTTTAGATGAGTCTAAAAGCAAACAAAAATGTCCTGTTTCTTAGGTCACAGACAGTAATTCTGCCTGCAGAGCCACTGGCATATTATTCACTTTGATTCAGAGACAATATGGAGAACAGCAATATCCTCGGGACTGAGGGAAGTATCTGATTTCACCTGAATATTTAAACAAAAAGAGAAGTATTTTCAAAAAGGTTCTTCTCATTAATGAACATATATGCTGCAAATGTGTATAATACTGCCATTACTGGAACTCTTGAGGTAGTGCTGCCAATGTTGTGGAAAGTAGAAACGTGTATTGCCATTAATTTTCAATATTGGACTGGAAAAAAATCACTGGAAAGCCCTCGAGAATGTGAAAATGTGCCATTTTATTAAGTGTATAGTATGCATTAAGTGTATAGTGTGCATATAGAAAATGGTAAATGCTATGAATATCACTGGAAAGCAAAAAAAAAAAAAAAGAGGTAAGTCCCAGCTTCCCTATTCCCATGACTGAGCAGCAGACATGATGAGTAGGAAATCTGGAGCACACCACATAAAAGAACTAGAGAAGGAAAGCAGCAGGCACCCTGCAGTGACTGAGACAGCAAGACACACCTCACACCCACATTCGTTTGAAAGAAAGGGGGAGATGACACACAGGTAGGGAAATCAGCAATTTCTCATGGCCAATAGCACAGGAGGGAGACAACTGACATGTCAATGCCACTGGGAACTGTTTTCAGCCTATGGTGAAATGAGCTCACCATACGAAGTTCCACTTTGCAGCACCTTGCTCGGATGTTGCCAAGTACCAGGGAGGCTTGAAATGTGTACTTACTCAGAGCCGCCTCGCTGCTGACATTTGAATCATTACAATTAAATGAGATAGTCCAATAATTTGCTGGATTTCTGATGTGAAGTGACGATTTCTTGAGAAGTAACACCAGCTCCAGCAGAGAGGGCCTGAAGGTTCCTCATGTCCAGAGGCTCTCCTGGTCTGCAGCAACTGAAGCAACTGATGACAGGATCTAGTCTAAAACCCCAGCAAATGGAGTTTTCTGACACAGAAGAAAAAAAATAAAACATCACACAAGCAAAAAAACACCCCCCACACACACACATTTTCATATGTTCCATTTAAGACAGTTTCCTATCCATGTGGATATGAGCAATCTTATCTCCAAAACAAAATAAAATTGTCTTGCGTAAAAGTTCCCCAAATGACAGAATTAACACAAATCTGGTTCAGTTAGTTTTCTACATGATTATATTCTACTTAAAAATGATTATACCAGTCACAAATTTCACTGCCTGGCCTCCAGCAGAGCCAAGACAAGGGAAAGTCAAAATTCTCAGGCAGAGTGTTTTAGATATGACCTGACACTATTCACTGCTACTTTTCTAGTCATCTACTTTTCTGCTTCATTTGTCATACTCCAAGGTGAGAGATGTGTAAAGAAATCAGTGGGATGCTGTTTTTTTTGAAGTAATTTCTTAAACACAATTGAGACTTGGTCTTGCCGTTTAATCTCTGTTCACATTAGTCATCCCACTAACTCTGATGATTTACATTTGTGATTAATCCTGACTTAAGTGACAGCACTAAATCATTAACAAATAAACCTCACTTGATTTTCACCAAAATGTTTGGAAGTCTGTGTGCCCTGACGACTTTAGGCTTGTAGACACCGAGAACAGATATCTTTCTATGACATTGTGCTTTGAGTTATGATGCTGTGAACAAACATCTCACGATGGATTTTTTACAGCCACCATAACAACTAAGAATAGTAAAATGCATATTATCATACCGAGCAGTTGGCTTTCCTATGACAGTAATTATCAGTGAGTCACTTGTTGAAGCCACTATGCTTTGCAAAATAGATGGAAATGTGTTCTATTGAAGTGAAAATTGAGTAGTAAACTTAAAGACATGAAGAGCTATAAAAAGTTTGTCACACCAGCAATGATTAGCAAAAAGACAAGAAGAAGCCTTTGTTCTGTGCAGGGGATGTCTGTGCTACTGTTTTATAGTTAGTGTACATTAAAGCTGTGCAAGCACTGGGCAGGCTAATTATAGCCTTATGAGAGAATGGAGTATAATTCTTAGTCTTAGACCCTTGCTCTCCAGGACTGTAGAGAGTTTGGAAAACACCCTTAGCAGGGATCACTGAAAAGCATGCTCCTGGTTGCCCAACAGCTGCTGTTGCATGGACTTCACCATTTAGTCTGGCCAATGGCTTGCTTGAAACTTTTGCTCCTGAAATGCTTTGCTCAGATGCTTCATAACCTTAGAGGACTAGAAATAACATTACCACAATTGCTTTTCACCCTCAACATGCTCAGATGACTAAAGTTTTTCCTTTTATGCATGAAGCAGGGAGATATCTTGCCGATGAGTCTGACTGGGACCTAGAGATGTGGGAAACTGGCACAACTGCCACTCGAGTTCAGAGCAGGGCTTTGTCTAACAGACATTTGGAGAAATCTCTACCAACCACTGCTGGCATAAACTTCTTTTGCACTGGTGGCTTCCTAACCCTTGGGCTGCAGAGTTCTAAAACTGGCATCCAGGAGGGTGGGTAGAAAGTGGCCTACTAGGCAGGAAAACAGTCACCAGAGCGGACACAAAGGGCAAAAGTGAGCCTGTCTTTTGTAGCACAGTTATCAGGACACTCACCACGGGAGAAGTGTGTTTCATTTCAGTGTGAACTTTCAGGACATTTCATGCGTTGAGCTGGAAGGACACTACCTTAAAGAACGTTCTGTGTTACCCAGAATAAACAGATAGTCATCATGGGTTTAGATCATAGATTCACAGGATGGTTTGGGCTGGGAGCAACCTTAAGGATTGTCGAGTTCCAACCCTCACGGGTTTGTGCACACATGTCCTGAACCACCCTTATTCCTTCATAAAGCAGTACTTGCAAAAACCTACCTACTGGCTAGCTCAACAGCAGTTCTCTAAAAATAAGTATGATGGAGACTTACACAATAACATATACAAGTTTTCTTCATTGTGTTTTATGAAAGAAACAGGTGTCAAATGGAAGAAGAATTTGAATATAGTAAGAGAACAGTTTTGGAGCATATGTGGTCCAATGAAGCCATTCAGGCTCAGCAGTCTTTAAACAAAGCTATTTCAGAGGTACCTTATCTGTCAATGCCTGTGTCTTTCCTTTAGACAGGAAATATAGTTTGTTGATCTATGTCAGCTACCATACTCTTGTTCTTCATGCGTAAACATCAGTCCCTCAAGAATATTCCATAAAAGTCTCCTATGTTAGAACAGATAGACATGGATAAAATTTATTGTGAAATTAAACTGGAATTAGAGAAAAGGAAATCCTGCTTTAGAGTTCCACATACACATGTGGCTGCAACACTTCAAAGAGTTACAGGGATCTTCCCTACAGAAAAATGAATTCATTTATGACTCCAGAGCTGCTGCTAACACAGGTCATAGCACCACAAGAAAACATTAAGCTTGACTGTAATCCTGCTTTTACACTGAGCTGTCTGAAACACAGGGCAAAGGTTTGAAATAATGCACTAAGTTGAGTAATGGTTTAAAACACCTATAGCATTAGTGGCAAGCTAGGTTTACCTAGTATTGTTAGCCAACCAGTATTCCAGTGAAATATTTTCATTTTAGAGCAACTAGAGAAATTATTTGAATTAGCTCTAAAAGCTGAGCTGTGGCAGACCAAGAAGGAATGAGGCAACAAACTAAAGGGATGGAGGTTTTTTCCCCTGTCATCCCATTGTTATTGCCTGTGCATGGCACACATTGCAATTTGCAATTTGCTTAACCACCCCTCAGAACTTGGCAGAACCAGTCCCTTATGTTTGCTAGTGATGACACATCCTATAGGAAAATTTTCTTGAGATTTGTTAATTTAGCTTCTGAGGTGCCTTTCCTTATGTTCAAACAGAGGAGACACCAGAAAGGGAGAAAGACAGAGCTGAGAAAAGTTGGAGTTTGCTCAGGGGCAAAACCCGAGGTAGCTCCATTGAGGTGTGAAATACTAGCTGTGAACTTCTCACCGAGCAGTGAGAGAAACATGGTCCAGAATTAGGTCAAGGGAACCAGACTTCCACTGCTGGTGATCAGGAGTACAAAATGATCCATAAATTAAATATTCTCTCAAATGTCCCCAGAAAAAAATCTGAGGAAAATGAGGGATTAATGAAGCAAGACTTCCTGAGGGTATGGAACAGTGAGCAAACATAGAAAGAGTAAGAGGTTGTTTCTTTATCTAGGCCAAATCCCAAATGCTCTCCGTGCAATTCATGAAAATAAGCCTAGAATTTGTCTTCACAGTCCCTACAAGTTCTATGAACAAAAGTATGCTTTGATTTTGGTTCTACTTGTGTTTGGCTCAAAACATGTGTGAGAGGAAAAAATGTTATTTCCTTGGTACAAATAGTCTTCTCAAAGATGAGTCTTTCCCCTTTTAAACTGAGTTTATATCTAGAAGGCACAGCACACACCATCTTGAGCTATGTGGGCTTTGGAAGACAGCCTTGATACAAAAGTCAGTTAAAAGGTAGTTGATGCAGCTGTATTACTGCCTTATGTACCTAAGCTAAACTCTGCTTGGGCTAATTAGCCATAAACAAATGTCGTCAAGTCTCAGAAGAATGAGCATGGACAATTCCTTCCAGATGGACATATTATTCTCTAATAAAAAGCTGAGTTAGTTTGCTGTCAACAATTCTCATGGAGATTGAACTGGCGTTAGTTAATTCCAGTGCCCAGTAACAGGAATGCAGTAAAATGGTCAAGAACACTTGTCATCCAAATCCCCAATTTACCATTTTTTTTACTCTTTCTCAGATACTGATCTTATAATAAAAGCTGTCACCTCACAGAAAGAAAACAATAAAACCTACTAAAAAAAGAATGTTTAAAGGAGTGTTTAGCAAGATCATTTTCTCAGCCACGGGGTCTCAGTGTTCGTTCTTACCCCAGGCTGTAGGGGTACAACTGCTCATGCAGTTTGTGAACCAGTTTCCTGCAGAAAACTTGGGATCAAGCAAGCAAACTGGTGATGGGGAGCTGCATGAATTGAGAACTGGCAGAAGCCCACTGCTACTCACCAGCATTTGTGGAGGTCCTTCGCATTCTCTTCCATTACGTGACAAGAGCACATCCTTTAAAGGATGAAGAGGGTAGTAAGAGGCTCCAAATTTACAAGTAGAGAGAGACTACCACTTCTGGAATGCCTCACCCAATATATATCCTTCTCCTTTTTATGTTTCTGAGTTTTTCTTGAGGAAAAAGCAAACAAACAAACAAACACACCAAACAAGGACAGCTTGCTTGAATTGCCACCAATACTCTGGATGGTTCTTGGGACAATCACAGATCTGCAGAGCACAGCAGGCACATGGTGAGTTCTTTACTGCTGAAAAGAACTTGGTCTGCTATCCACATGCATGCAGTCACTCTGCAGTAAACATTAGTAAGCTGGGCGTAATACAAGCACACTATAAGACCTAAAAAAAGGGGCTCTGTTGTCCACCCCAGCACAGAAAGGAGTTGAACTGAACCTAGAGGGGAAAAAAAAGGCAAAACATTTCTTTTGCATGCATAGACACTTGAACTGGTAAGAGTCTTCCAGTAATTGAGCCAACTTAGTGCTCCCCTTCTCAATGGGTATTGGATCAAGAACTGAAACTGTCCCATAAAAAGCTGGATTGCAGGATTAATCAGAGCAGAGGGAAATGGAGGTTTTGAGGTCCTTCATGCAGCCTGACTCTTCCTCACCCCTCATTTACTGCTCCCTTTACAAAACTCCCAGACAAACATCTTTCTTGCCCTTCTCAGGACAGGCAGCCCTGGTCTTGCCTGCCTTTAAGGTTGATAACCATTCTACCTTGTGACGAACACCTTGCGAGCCCAGGGTCCCCCAACAGCACTTAATTCCACGGGCTGCCCTAGCATGGGGAAGTCTGAAGGCCTGGCACTTTTTTCTCCCCAGTAGACTGCTGGACAGACTGCTAAGGAGCTGGGTTGGCAAGCTGGCATGAAACTGGGCAGGCTTTTGACTGAAACCTGCCTGGCAGGCGAGTTTGGAAATGTGCCTGTGTTTTGTCAGAAGATTTGTTAAAACAGACGCATTCCCACAGAATGTTCTGATTTTATTTATCAGCACTTCAGGGTGGGTAAAATGTTCCCCTGGAAGATTTCTGACCATCTTTGCTGACGACAAGCTGCACATTTGCAGCATACCCCACTGCAGTGATCCTTCAAGTGCCTTCGACTCAAAATGCTCATGCTGACCAGAGCCCGATCGCTCTCCTACAGGAATGCTGAGCTTCACCATGTCTGTCATGAATAAGGGCAGGGTGTGACATGGGCAAAGAATCCAAGCCTGGGCTGTTTGATATTAAAAGCAATATTTTGCAGGCAAACAGAGAGAAAATGCCCTTCCCATGCATTAAAGTACTTCAGAAATATTCATAAGTATGAATTACATTGCTCACGTTAGTTCATCTCACACAAACCCGTTCTCAGTTTACAATTTAATATTATGAATTACAGGCACTAGAACTGCTCAATTAGAAAAACAAGGACAACATTATGCAGGTTAAATAAAAGAAACTCCTACCATTCTCTGCTTTGCTTTCTGTGCTCTTGATTCTCAGTACCGCCCTGTCTCTCTGCCCACCCTCTGCCCTCACTCCCCCTCAGTGTGTCTGGTATACATTTTAAAATCCAATGTTATTTGTTTTCATCCCTGTATTTTTGAGAATAATAACAAGGTTCTGCTTGCTCTGACAACTGAACTTACTCTCAGGCCTTGTATTTCAAAGCAGGATTTGACACACAGGAAACTCAAAAGCATATAAGCCCGTCACACTTGTTTTTGGTTTTGGTTTAACTGATTCATTTATTTTCTTTTAAGATATTGTAGGGCATGTGATGATTCTACTGCACTTTCATGTATCTGTGAATCATGAGCTAGGCTGGCTCTAAGAGAGGGGCCAAGTCACAAAGTTTACATACAGGTTTTTTTTCTTCTGATGTCTGAGGAAGTTCAGATTTGAGGGTTTGGACCATCTCAGAAATGTACAAGGACTCAGTTCCTAGCTAAGTGGTTGTGAAGCAATTCTTCTTCCTTTTTCTTCCATTTCTACCACTTTGGATTTTATTTCACTGATTGTGTTAGCCTTGATTGAAAAAATGGACAAAAAAGTCATTGCTACTACATTGCCCTTCTGCTGGGGGGTTGGAAGGAAGAAGGAACAGAAATGTTACACTGGATATAATAATATTTCCTACACTTGTAGTCATCTATGGCTAACTAGTTGTCAGTAATATCAGAGTGACTCAGTGACAGCATCAGTGGCAATGACAAAATCCCCAATGGATTGCATGACCAAGGATTTTCAGGCTCTTCTTTTTAAGGTCAGACATCTCTGTTTAAGGGAGGGACTAAGGAAGCTCTTAGTTTGGCGATTGAAAGATATATCTAAAAGGAAATATTTGTGATAAAAAGGCCACCTTAATGTAGACAGTTCCTCCTGTTTCTCAAGGCTTTCTCATCTTCTGTACTCGGGTTACTTAACAGAGGACATTTTGTTCCTAGTTCTTCAGTGCTTATCGTGGACTTCATCAAGGACGAATTTTTTGGTGTAAGGCTCATTTTTCTCTGGGTGTCCCTAGTTTTTGTTGTTTTCTACAGCTCTTGCTAATCTCTCGCTGCAGAACCCCAATTTACCATACAAAGTGCAAGTGTTGCTGGCTCTGATCTTTTTATTACATTTTCTGCATACTGTTATGTAATACCCTGTGCAAGCCTTTCTCTTAAAAATCACACATCTGCATGCATACTTTTGAAATACGTAGTGAACTGTTCAGGCTCAAAACCCTCCTTATTTTTTTTTTCACACATTGTTGGAAAGAAAAACGTTTTTTGGCAATATAAAGTTTACCCCTACTGTATATGAAGGCAAATAGTGGTAACTGAAAGTCCAAGAGGGAAGAAGTGGAACTGTGTGGTATCAACACCTTGAAACACACTTGCATGCTAAAATCAAGAGAGTAGTTGATCCTGATACCTCAAATAAGAGAAGTTTAGTTTAGGAAGAGGCTAAAGACCATGTTATGTTTGATATTTAGTATTAATGGAGAAGTACCAGCTAGAATTTATTGGCTAATGGTAGCAGCATAAGGTGTTTAGGATATGATAAACCATGAGGACTGTAAAGATTGGTGTCTCTAGTAAATGCATGGTACCGATATGCAGATTGTGGCTCAAACAGAAACATACTTTGAAGTAAACAATTATACTACTTTGATCAGTAGGTTGATGGCCAACATCTGAAATCTAATGGGAAAAGGAGGCAGGAGCTCCTGAACATAGACAACATGACCAAGAGGTAGTCTTCACAAAAAGAAAAAAAAAGCAAAATAAAAGAAGAAAAGAAAAAGAAAAAAAGAGAAAAATTAGAGGAAGTAGCAAATTGGTTGTATTAAAACAAGGAAACTGGCACAGGAGTAAACAGAAGTTATGGGTGTCAGTAAGGATGCCAGAAGTGAACTGGATGCACAGATTAATGGGACTGGAGTAAATGAGACTTACAAATGCCACTACTTTGGGTGAGCTACAGAAGATAGAGAACTTGACTGTGGGAACCAGTCCAGTCTTCAGAGCGCAGGAAGAGCCTGGAGTAAAAATATCAAACACATGGTATAGGAGAATGATAACGCCACCAAACAGTGAGCAAGCAAGGACTGCAGACATTTGCTGTACAAAATCTAGTTTTCAGTTAAATATTCTCAGTATAACTGAGAAACTGGGATATTCTTCACGTGTTCTCTCCTAACAGCTGTTCTTCATGGCTCAAATTCACCCAGTTTATTCTAACCAAAAATCCTGTCTGTATCCTTCTTTAATTTGAAAAAATAAGCCATAGTAATTCTGAAAAAAGGTAAAACACAGACACTCTAGTAATAAACCATGTTGCTGGATACAAAAATACCATTTGTTATATTATTGTTATATTTCAAGTTGAAGATTAACAGAAACTTAAAAGCATTTTTTCCTCACGTTTTGTTCAATCTCCTTTCTTCTTTCTCTATTTGCAACAAATAAAGATAAATCTATTTTCATCAATAAAAACCAAATGTCTCTCACACAACTGTTTTCTGCAACAAGCTAAACAAACCACCAGTGTCAACACTTGTGCCCTGACTGACTCTACCAACTAAGCCAATATTTAACTGACTATTCATATGGAGTCTTTTTTTCTGAACCTTGTTCTACACAGGCTGCACCAGCAAGCAAGAAAGAGGGTCTTATGTTCCTCTCTGCAGATATTGGTGGCTCAGGAGTACACATCAGAGCAAACCTCCTTTTTACAGAAAGTACAAATCTTTCTGACAAGGGTAAGCCCAGGTGCCCCAGTGACTGACTCAGCACCTGCTATCCAGGAACGTGCTCTGCTACTCTTTGGTGCACAGTCACTGGTGCACTCTCTGAGTGCAGCAGAATACCTCTTGTGCATCTCAGTAGCTTTTAGTTAACTCCTGGCCTCTACAGAGCAACGACCTCACCTTCGCAGTGGAAGAAATGAGGGTAGGCTCCTCTGTACCCCAGTGTATGTCAAAGTTTAACTCCAAGGACCTGTCGCAGCTAAAGAGCAAAAACAATTTTTTTTGAGATTTGCACACCTCTCTGTAGATCATGGTCAAGTAATCCCCACAAAAGCTAACTTTATATAGGCTGGATGGGGTTTTAGCTTCACTCTATGTGCCTTGCTTCAGACACATTGTGCCTGTCTAATACTGCAGGTTTTCTTATTTTGCCTGCTAACGGGGATTTACGCACTGACTACTGCAGCAGCACAGCGTGCTTTCTGCTCCTTCAAACTTTACTTGGTGCAAGCTGCTCTATGTTACTGCTCAAAATAACCATGCTCTGCACCTAGGGACAGGCCTCTCTCAGCTGAAAATATTGTGTCCTCACTGCTGGCTATGGCCTGAACAGGTAGGTGTTTCACAGCCAAGCAGAGGGAGCTCCAGTTTCCCATTGTGCAGCACCAAGGCTTTTATTATGGGCTCATTAGAACAGATGCTCTGTGGGTTGGGCAGCCATAAAATAGTTCTTTATTACCGTTACCTCGCTGCTGGTAAGTTGTTGTTCTTGCTGCAGGTGGACTTTGGAATGGAGCCCACTTGGTGTTTGTACTTTCTTCTTAGGAAACAAGTTTCCATCTTTCTGTATCTGATACCCCTCACCACAAATTTAATGCCTACTCATCTTTTTGATGCATTTGAAGGTTGTCTCGCTGTGGTTGTTGTCATGGCTAAGCAGCAAGGCTTTTGGGGAAAGGGACTGTCAAAAGACATGAAACTTGTCTAGTCATCGTACAAATATCTGTATGCTGCTCCAGATCGGAGAGTGTCACTAGTATCCAGCTTTCTATCAGGTTCACATCAAACTTTGCAGTGTCTGGAAGTTGCAAGTCAGTTCTTGACTTGAGGAGTGAAGCAGATTAGCCTCTGACTTACAGCTAGAAAAACCTCCACAGAACCCAGGGTCAGCAACATGCATTCCTGGGAGACTCTTTGTCTGACATATTTCTAAATCCTGTCCCTCTGTACAGTACATGCATACTTCTAAATAACATGGGTTTAAGACTATCTTAAAAATTTAATTTGCTCTCTGGGGTAGTATCAGGTGCATATTTCCCTTTCTAGGCTCTATTTAAGTATCTGATCATCACCCATGCACAGATGCCAACAGCTTCTATTCCCTGCTGCAAGGTGCTTAAACAAATCAGGTCATTACCAGCCGTCTGTGTTTGCTGCTGAAGCTGCAGTAAGGCAAATGGACATTACTGGCAAAAAGTCTCCAAGAAAAAGGTTTCTCTTTGTCCAGGACTGGCATATGTTTCCTAAAATCATACAGGATTCACTTTCGAAGCATCTTGCTGCTGTTACTGAACAGAACCAGAGATGCTACTGCACTGACAAAGCTCAGCGTTGTGCTGGGCACAAGTTTATGAGGATGCCCACACTGTTTGACATGTACAAGTAGAGGCAGCCAGAAGATTTTTATTTTCTGAAGCCCGAGGTGCATGCACTGTCTGAGTGGTGTGCAGGGCTGGGATCAAATGGCTTCCTGCCCAGTGCCACATTGAGGCTGGGATGTGGTGTGTCAGGCACCCAGCAAGACAGAACACTGCCAAGCAGCAGCCTCAGCACAGCTTTGTGTTTTAATAAGTCACATGCCAGGTGGATCAAGCATTGCAAGGAGATGCTCAGTGAGGAAAAGCCAATGTGTGGTCCTTAGCGCTGGGCTGGACCTACTAAGCCCTGAAGGGTCACTCTCTCCATTTTCCTGCTTCATCATCTTGCTCAGCTTCTTCACTCATCCAGGCACCTTTCTTCCTGACCTTCAGCTAGGTATTTGAGAAATAAGGATTAGTACATTGGTTTTATATAAAAAACTTTACTTTGCATTGCAAAAGTTCAGGGTTTGATAGAAATTTAAATAAAGGGTCTAGTTAGATTGTTGAAAAAATTGAAAAGCAGTAACATGATGGAGAGAAAAATAGGGAAGGTGAAGTCAAGAAACAGCTGGGAGGGTGGAAAGAGATCTTTACATCTGACTGCACAGATGACACACCCTGCCCAAACCAAGCCTTGCTTAGACCATCATACATACACCAACTCCACTGGTTCTAGTTGGCCTGCAGCAAACTTGCAGGGTAGTTGATATCTGTACAGAGGAGATCTGAATGCATGCAGCCTGCTCAAGTCGAGTGTGCTTTCCGCAAAACCACCTGGTTGGTGAGCAATACTCCAGAGCCAGTTTCAGTGGGAGGACAGTGATGTAACAGCGTGCATGATTCAGGAACCCCCTGCAATGACAAACTGCCACCCTTATGCACCACTGTTTCAACCGTGGTAGGGGAAAGCACCACGGGATCACAGAGGTGAGGCTTGAAATTTGAAAACAGATTGTATAAAATTTTGTTTCATGACGGCACAATATCACAGCACGCCAGACTCATTGTGTCCTCCCATCTCCAACAAGGAGCACGCTGGTGGTTTTGACCTTCACGCCACAAGCTGCTTAGTATTTCCAGATGTCTGTATTTCTCAAGTGTAGCTATATTGCTGATGGGTTTTTTTGTGAACTGTGTGTTCACAAATTAGTGCTGCAGCTAGATCAGATGCACAGAGCTGTTGAAGCTGCAAGTAACAAAACAAAGCAACTCCTACTCTCCTCTTTAGACCAAACAAAATCTTCAAGTAGTCTCGCAAGTTTTAAGCACACGCAACGTGCAGCTCTCAGAAATGATGTCAAGATAGAGGTAAATTTAAGGAAATAAATTGGATTTTCTTTTATCATTTTCTGTGTTCGTAAAAATAAAATTGCCATAATACGAACAGCAGGGGAAAATAAGCAGTGAAAGAACATCACCATTAAAGTAGTAATCGTGAAGCTGACAAATGTATTTTCATAGTATTATTTGAGTTCCAAAGATAGCTCTGAAAAGGAGGTCAGCCTGGAATTGGGGCATTAAAAAAATGTTGGTTAAAGACGGGAAAGGTCATGACTGTTTGCACAGTGCTCTACTTTCTCCACTAAAAAAAAAAAAAAAAAAAAAAAGAAACCAGTTAAGGAGAGATGATGATTCAGTGCTGGAGGGAAAAAAGCAGTGTGCGTGATTGGTAAGCACACTCGCCCCATCTATGAAATCATCTACATGCGTGGCTAGATGAACATCTGCTGCATAAAGTCAGCACTGGTTTTGGTATGCCACAAAACAATTTGGCTTTTGCTTATTTTTTGAGGAATGGTACAGGAATTATGTGTGCTACACCCGAGTAGCTAATAATGTAACATTTAATAATGACATCAGTGATCAAGCATTGCTAATAAAATTCAGCATCTTTGTCTCAATTGTGTTGTTAATCCAACGTGATTCAGAAATGGATGAACGGGGGTGGGAAAGTAATCAAGCATACTTGTTTACGTTATTTCCTCTATTCTTTATCAGGAAAACTAAATGCCAGCATGTGATCAGCTCTGATTCCAGCATGCAGTTGTTTGCAATGAGTGTTTTAATGGACTGCTTGAAGTGATGGCAGAATGAGAAGGATCATCCGATAAATTCAGCATATATATACAATATAAATCTGGCCTGTATTTATCAGTGATTAAGTACAACAGGGAGTAGTAGCTTATCCAGGAAATTCCATATGCTATGTGGGCCAGATTCTCAGCTGGTACAAACCAGTTTAGCACCAGTGAAGTACTAGCAGTACAGTAAGGACGATTGTAGCTGCCAAGTTTGATGCTGCATCATGTGTGATATGCTATGCCAATTATTTAACAAGCTTATTAGGTATTTGCATATAATTTGCATATAACCAACTTCCTTTTTTGAAAGCCTGTGGTACTGCTGTGGGGGTGGAAAGAAGCCTTGCTGCACAAAACCCTCAGCTTAACCAAACACGTAAAAACTGGTGGAGGTTTTTATAGGGACTCATGTTCTGTAGTTCCTTCCCTATGACTGACAGACCTATATTGCATCTTCTAGTAACTAAAAATGATGGCAAGGAATTTATATCTAGGGGCTGCAACTGAGAGTCTTTGCCTCTCCCATCCTACCCCAAAATTCTGTGCCTTATAGCAGCCACAAACATCAATTACACGTGAGCAGGTTTAACTCTACAGATCCAGGTGAGATTTATGCTGGGAAACTTCAGTCAAAAGATTATAATCAATTATGGTCCCAGGCCTTTAGTCTTCTAGAATATTAGTAACCCTCACAAGAAAGCTGACAGGGGTTCTTGGAAAGGTACCTCTGTGGAAGTGATGGCTGAGATTTGGGAGCCACTACTACGCAGACATGCATTGTTTCTTTTGCTCTACCCCACCCAGTTCCTAAAAAGTCAGCTCTCATCAACCCATATATCAACATCAGCAGACCACATGTGCAAATTCACTTCTGTAATGCAATATTTACATCGGTGGAGTATCTGTCAGGATCCTGAAATTTACACTTTTTCTTTCAATGGCAACATAGGAAAGCATTGGAAGGGCAACCTAGGAAGGTGTTCCACAATCCTCTTGTATTCTGCCTGCAGAGGAATTGGTGGAGAAAGTCATACTGCTATCTGGCGGAGAAAAGCCTTCTGAGTACAACATTTTTTTGGGAGTGCAAAAGTTGGATTTCAGTATTTCCTGGGTTCTTCCCTTACTCCAACAGAACTTCGCAGTCAGAGATGCTTTCAGGTTGACAGCAGGAAATTAAATTTGAGATAGTTCTCTTCAATCCACAGATCTCATCGCTTCAGATAAAAGATCATTAAAAGATCATTAAAATGGAGCTGTATAAAAAGCTGTGATGAGTCACCTAACCAGATCAAGGATAACGATGTATCCTGCAACAGGAGCTTGGCTCCTTACTCTGAGAGGCAGCATGGCAAAGCAGGGGAGAATGAAGCCTAGAATGCTCGAGAAATAATTTTTAAGTTCCCCTGTAATCTAACTGTAAAATAGATGAAGAGTTGTTGGTTTCCTGGTTTGGAGCAGGATCCATTGATTGGCAAGATCATGAAATGCCCAGGAACAAAAGTTGCCTTTAAAAGTTGCGGTTTCTTGGCTTGTGTCTCGTTACACTTTCTCCTAAGGATAGAGAAAGCACAAGAAGAGCCCTCTGTCAGCAAAAAGTGAGTGGCTGAGCACCTCTTGCAGAAGAGTTAGGACACACTAGTAAAATGTGAAGATCATACAGGGTCTACAACCTCTAGCAGGTTTGATGAGGGACCGGGCTTTGATACATTCCTCAGTGAGCAAGAGCATCACAATCTGACCTAGATGGGAGGCTTGTCTGGGAGGATACGAGAGTGACGCTAACATCCCCGTACAAGTGATTACAGTCAGCATGAACTGAATGACCTACAACACATTATCTGGAATAACAAACTAAAATAAGATGAATGCAGCAGAGATTTTCTTCAGGTAGTGCAGAGACTGCGTGCTGCCTCAGCTTCTCCCTTTGGAACTCTCTAGAAACATCCCACAAAGCCTAGGTCTTAGGCAGTGTTCTTCCTCTTCGTCTTGTTTAATACGTTTTCCTTTGCTGTGGTAATTTTCACTGTGTACCTTCTTCTGGCTACTCATTACTTTGAAAGGCCAATATCAACGCATTTTGGCACTTGCTGTGCAAATACATGCCCAAGGTGTGCTAAGCATGGTATTAGCAATTCCAGCTCCACCACCATTAGCTCTCAGTGCAGACATCAAACCACAATACATAATCTTAACGCAAAGCTGTCAAACAGTTACTTCATTATACCTACTGTACAGTATTCCCAGGCCAAGATAGTATTTACAAGAGGTAGGACAGAGAGCATAGATTAAAAATGTAGACAAAGTAAATATTGCAAGAATATTGCAATTATCCCTCAAACAAATATTAAAACCCCTTAAGATTCAAAGTTCAATCTGTATTAATAGAAATTCACAGTAAGGTCATTGAAACAGCCTCAGCTGTGACAAGTAGTGACAGCCTGCAATAAGCAAGCATGTTAGTCTTATAACACCAACAGCTGCAGTAGCATGAAATATTTCTACAGTTTTAAAGTAATTATTTTTATCTCGTATGCTTTATAGTGAACTCATATATGAACAGCAAATACATGCAGTTTTGTTTAGCTTGTGGAATGGCCTTCTTCTAAATTAGAGTGGAAAATACAGGAAAAATGGTTGTTACATTGGAAATATAAGCAGCTTTGAACAAAACCCCTGTGTTTTAATGCTAAGAGACTCCAAAAATGTCCTAGCTCTGATGTAAATTGGACCACATGCTTTTATAATGTATATTTTGTCTTGCATCCACGGAGTTCATGACAGTAAAATAGCACACATCCTTAGCGTGTAATTACGTATTCAACTGCCTACAGTGTAAATAGTGTGCCCTTTAAAAACAGCTACTGGCATATAACTAATTAACAAAATTATTCGGGGTTATTGCCCGCATTCCAGCAATATTCTTTACAGAACAGTTTACATTCAGGTTTAACCTGTTTGCAGCCCCGCTGGCTTACCACATTATTTTCCATGATAAAGCTTTTATCTGGTTTAAGTAAACTACATTTAGAGAAAAAAAAAACCCGTGGTACAAAATAAGGCTGGAATTACACAGCACTGAGGGCAGCAGCATCGTGAAGTGGCACAAAGCTACAGGGGACGAGCCTGTAGCCCATCAGACTGCAGGCAGAAAGGCTGAGAGCAGCTGTCTGGGGAAGAGTGGGGCGAGGGGTCACTCATGGTTGGCAGCGTGCTTTGAGAAGCTGCATATGATCTCCCTTCTGGGTCCTGCTGGGAAAGGAAACATCAGCTGAAAGGAACCTCCCCCCATAACCTGGCACTTGAGGGAGTCTTTGGCTGGAAAAGGACCCCCATTCCTGTATGTGCTGCTCTGACCTTTTTTTTCTTTTGGAGCTCAGACTGTCAGTGTTTTTTCCCTTGACACCCAAGCCCCAGCAATGTGAGCCGAGGTTATGCCATCGGCCCTAGAAGTGTATTTCCTTTGTTTGCAACAGTTTAAGCAAATTCCTCTTAATCACTTAACGTAATTTAAACATACAGTTGTGGGCCACATGAGTGTAAAGAGGTAGGCACAGCACCAGAAGTGTTTGTGGCACTGCCTTTGCTTACACCAAAGGCTGAATTTGGTCCAGTATTTTTGCAGAGAAAGGTAATGTATAATGTTACAGCAACACATTTTCTCTGGCACTGTATAACTGCTGTTGGCACAGACAGAAGTATTTGATATTGAGTAGGTGAATGGTTTTCCTTGCCAGCTTTCTATCTGTAACTTTGACTCCCAGTAATATTTGCTAGCTACCATCAGCATGGCAGCTTTTAAAAAGTTTCATTTCAGTTGTAGCCCAGACGTTAAAACAAAGCTAGAGGCAATGCCTGTCCTGACAAGTCACAATAATTCTGTGGTGATGCACTTCTGCGTCATCTCACAATGACAGTATGTGCCATGAAGGAGAAAAGGAAGGGGGAGTAGGCTTATGTCTGTATTTAGCAGAAAGCACAAACACACATTTCTGCCTTCATTCCTGTGAACAAAATACATCCACAGCTCTCCTGCAAAGAACACACTGTAACACTGTAAAACAGTCAATAAAACTGACTGGATGAGGCTGGGTTTTGGTATGGGGAAGGAAAAAGGTGAACAGTGATGAAATACCAGATTTTAACTCCTACATCTTAAAATTTTAAGTCATTAAAGGAGGATAATTTCTTGCCAACAACTACCCATAAGCCACAGGAACCAACTTGTACTTTAACTGCAGCTTGTCAACTGCAAGGTATTTTCTATCAAAACATAAATAAATGTGATTCAACCTGTAGGGCTGACTGTACAAACCCTACGTAATTTATTGCCTCCCTTCTTCCACGCTGACGTATTAGTCTACTGAGTTACAATACAGCACTGTAAACACAATGCCTCCTTGAGTGTCTAATAACAGATATAACAACACAATTTTCTAATACAGTTAGAAATGGCATTCTAATCAAAACACGAGATCTGAATTAGAAAGGTGCAGTATTCCCATTTATGGAGACGAGCGGGCCTCTCCAATGGGAAGGGGTTCCTCCAGGAGAAACAGGGAGCATATTTGGCTCCACATGTACACATGCTTTGTTTGATGTGCAGTCTCACACCACAGCCAGCTGAATGCAGCTGGAAGGTTACTTCAAATGAGCTCCTGCCCCTTGTCCTCCCTGCTCTATTTTTCACTTGTTCCCCCTCATGCCCATCTTGCTCTCTGGAGTTGCGGGGCTGGCCAGTGAGCAGCTCAGACAGATGGTGGATTAGCCCCTGTGCTGGTTCAGTGAGATGATCCAACGCTCCCTTTGGCAGAAGGATCACTGGACCCGACGTACTTCTTACACCAGCGCTTGCACAGAGAGCTGCAACCATCTCTGGCTCTTCCTCAGGGACCTGGCATATGAAGCACCTTGTAATCCTGTGACTTGCATCTGTGGGGCTGACAATCAAGCAGCTATTCCCAGCCCCTGCTAAATTAAGTTAAACAAAGACAGCTAATTTTGTAATTTAAAGTGACGGTGTTGACGTTACACCCAGTGCGGTTTTTCTTTGAATGCTGCCTGTCAGCTTGCCCTACTTTCTGAAGGTTGTGGGGATGCTGTAATGAAAGGGATGCAAATATTTCATAATACCAGCACATCTTCATAAAGACACTATTTCTGAAAATTGCCAATCATCACTCGGGGCCTGTTATTGCGAGCAGCACTCGGGGCTCACAGCCCGAGGAACAGCACTGCTGCCTCTGCTCCTTTGCACGACTTGTTTGTCCTGTATCTTCCACGTCCAGAATATTCCTCACAGGTCAGATTGTAATCTCGGGTGAATTGTAAGTAGCACCATGTATCTGGAAATGTCTGGCTGAGATACACGTTCATGTATGCTGTGTGCCCAAGATTAGAGCTTGGCTCGGCACCAGGAGTTGGGAAACCAGACCCTACCCAGGAGTTAAGAAACTTGCTTACATTTGTTGTGTACTATTTTAAACATAAGAACAAAGAGGAAAACACTCTGCACTGATCCTTGCTGATGTGGAAAGTCAGACTAAGACACCTATTTATATTTCACAATGTTGAGGAATATCTATTACTTCAGGATGACAGTCGTGCTGAGCCTGTTGTGCAATAGGGGTTTACAAGAACTTCTGCAAACTTACCCTCTTAGGTACTAAATGAACTTAAGCCTCCCCATGTTTACTACACAAAGTTCATTTTAGCACTGAAATAGTTCATGGCACTCTTTGTCCCATGCTTGCTTCACACTCTTCAGCAAGCAGCATGCCATGCAGGGCTGGAAGCTGATCCCTGCTGACACAAAGAGGATGATCTTCAAGTCAAGAGCAGGGTCTTTTTCAGTAAGGTTTTTCCACAGGGTTGGGTTTTTTTGTTCGTGGGGGTTTTTTTCCTTCTCCAAAGGGAACAGAACAAAGGCAATAAAGGCTTAGAATTTCCAGGAGTACTGTTTAAAAGGGGCAAACACTTTGAAGCATCCCCCTCTCATATCAGAGGTTCAGAGGGGCTCTGGGAGTGGCATCTGGTGGTCCCTGGTCTCTCAGAGGCAGCCAGTGGGGTACAGGGAGGTGGCCCAGGAGAGAGCAGCTCTCAGTACTGTTGATGCAGCCTGGCAGAGCCACTGCCTTCAGTCACAGAGAGCAGCCGCAAACCCACAGCCTCAGACTGCACACCTCCCCGAGACACCTTAAAAAGGTAGATGAGATGAACCCCAGCCTGCTGGAGGGAGTTCCCTGGGAAGGAAACAGCAGTCAGGCCCTCAGCTCAGGTCAGCAGTGAGCACAAGGCAGATGCTCAGTTTTGAAAGGTTTCTGCGCAAAGCGACGTTGATCCCTCGTGAAACTAGGTGCTGAAGTTGGGCTCTTACAGCAACAATTAGTTGCTTACATAAGTGACCTGATTTTTCAAATGTGCTGAACATCCAACAGTTCCCATGGACTCCAATTAGGGCTCCTGGATGCTCTGCAGTTTTGGAAATCAGACCATTTCTTTGGGTGCCTAAATATGGGCTTGGGGATGCTGGCTCTAGCCACTCCAACTTACAAATTCTGGTCATGCTATTTCTTCAGTAGGGGCAACCTCAATTAAGCTGAGTAGAGTTAGAAGTCATTCTAGAAAAGGAACCTGACTGCACTTGACAATCTGTCTCTTCTACTGACATGAAGAAATGAAATTGAAATTCCTGTGTTATTTTTTGACAATCATCTATAAGATAAAACAAGATTGCACACGTATTCCCTACTTTACTATTTGCCATTTTGCTTGCACTTCAAGAGAAGTCACAGAAAATCAGGAACTGATTTTGAAAAACTGTTAATTTAGTGTATATTCCAGTTGCCCATCACAAAACACAATGTACTTTACCACAGGGAAAGACTTGGTCTTCATTTCATAACGAAAGAAAAGAGAACAGCAACAAACAAAAGGACTAGCAGGCAGCGGTCAGTGTTGAAACTTGTTCTCAGGTTGTTCTGCAAGACTTCTTTCCCTCTGACCCCTCGTCCTTACCCTCCAAAGGGAGAAATGCTCAGGGTGACAAGGAGCAACAGGCTTCAGATACATTCTGACAGTCACAAAAGATTTTGCATCCCCCTTCGAACTCCAGCCAATCTGAAAGAGGCTCTGTTTTGCCATCAATAACATTTAACAGTCATCTGACTTTCAGGTTAGCCAGGAGTGAAAGTGTGGTGTGCAATCTGAGTTTGCGCGGGTTACTCGCAGCGCTGCTGTGCGTTGGACAAGCTCTGTTGGAGATATTCATACCTCTGTACCTCGAGCAAGCCCTTTCTAAGTACCTCCTGACATCCCAGTTACTCTGCAATCTCTCACCACTGTCTGTTTAATGTGCCTACATGCTAAGCTGGAAACGTGAAAACGAGGTTGTGAGCCAGTGCCAGTTGTCTGAGCAGTGACAGAAAGGTGCTCTTACCAGAGTATTTGGCTTAAGCTTCTGTATTTACCCCCCTCAAATTAGGCACGCTTGGCAGGTTTGACACTAAATGAATTACTAATACTGGCTTTCTTCTGTGAAGCTTTTACACTGATTTATTCTCCTGGTAAGATTTTTCTAAGTTCTGAAAACACACTTAGATGTTATCACTAACTTATGTAACACTTAGAGAAAGCATGGCAAGTAGTATGGAAAGGGAGCTAATTTTCATTTGTATAGCTGATAGAATCATGTAACTATATGTTTGCCTGTGGCCTGTTTGCATGCTGATTCCTGTCCCTGTGATGTTAATGCAATTATGTAAAATCTTCACCATGACTCACGCAGGAAACTTCAAAGACAATGAAGTTCATTCATCTGTGCGCTATGTATTTCCAAGATTTAAACAGGAAAGTTATCATCACAGCACCCCCCAAGGGGCAGCCCAAGTGATAACAATTGCCTTCTCTTCCCCTGTAAGTACTGCTCAGAGCATTAAGTAACTTTCTCATGGACATTCCAGAGAGGGTAATGTATAGCCTACGCCTTCAGAGAAGACAAAGAAATCCCTGCTCATCTCCTATAATGGATCTCCACCAAATAAAGACCACTCATTCTTAAACATGTTTAATTTGAGATGACAGGGGCATTTCATAGCCCGTGATAGCAGTTTCATGAAAATATCCATTTGCTCAGAAGAGTTTTCCCTGCGGCACTGGAAGTAATGCTGCTTGTAACACCATTTCACTTTCTCTTCTGTTTTTACTCTCCCACTTAAGTGTTTGGTTTCCCATCTTCTGGCAGGTGTTTCTTCTAAATAAATAGAAGAAGGAATAGTAGTCCGGGCCTGGCTGGCATAAACCTGTACTCTTGGAGAAAAATCCTGGCATTCAGTTTTTTGATCCACTGTTTGACAGGGCCTGGACATACTGCAGAGGAATTATCTGCCTGGGCTGTCCAGGAGCTCCTCTACCAGAACATCAAATGAATCTCTGGCTGTACACTTCAAAAAAGGGAAAGATTTTTGTTGGAGTGCCAAGTGGATCTTACTATTCAGAAGAGGATAATTTATGCATTTCTTTTCTTTCGGCCCCTGCCTCATCAGAGCACCAAAGAGCTACATTTAGGATTTGATATATCATTCCTCGTCGCTGACAGGAAGCAAAATTTTTATTTGTAATCAGAAGAAAAAGAGAGAATGCCCAATGTCACAAGGCATCAAAAAATTGGTTGTAGATCCAGAAGTTCCCTGCAGCACTATACATATGTCTGTAACTCACTGGTGGTGTGACATTCTCAGACAGGTGTCAGACTTTAGAGACTAAGCCACTGACTCCTGAATTTAAAAGGCACCTTCAATGCATTAACTACCCTCGTCTCTTTCTCATCTGTCCCTGCCTCAACCCTGAATTCCACTGCAGTTTTTTGCATTCAAAGAAAGTCACAGCTGGTGAAAATTTTCAGCAAGCAGGCAATAGAGAGGCATTGGAGTTAGGTAAGGACTATGCTTGTGTACAAGAAAGATCTTACCTCAACTGGATTGTAGACCTTGAAAATATAGTAATTACAAAATTATTGTTTCTCCAACTCCTGCACAGATTAATGTACTTAAACATATTAATGAAATGTAATTCCAGTCACTATTTAGAAATAACAAGGTCAACCAAGCTCATCCCAAAAAATCTTTCTATCAAACCTTTGGTATATATTTTCTCTGTAGATTATATATGTGTTACCCATAAAAAGCCCACCTTAATACTGTTCTTCTAAAAGAGAATAACGTTAAGCATTCAGGATTTAGGAAATCCCAGCTTTAAGGCTCCCTTAAAGCAACCTTAATTCAACCTCTGTGGTACATATGTATTGTCATCATGTGTGGTGACAGAGTCACACAGAGGTTTCTACTTACAAGACCTATGACTCTTTCAATTACTTAAGAACGACAGTGCCCTGTAGGTTTTTAATATTTAATTCTTTCCTTGTTCAATACACTGTTGCCTAATGTGTTATTCATTTAACACTGTTCAAGCCTACTCTGAAAAAAACCCACATGAAATTTCCTCAAGGGCTTTTCTGTAGTGCTTACCATAACAGTGCTGTGATAACAAATGATAATGTGATACACAAATGTTGGTGAATCATTGCACAGGTTGAGAAGCAAGGCAGAGACATTCAGAGCTGGCAAGCAATTTCAAATGTGTACGACCTGTTTCTTATGATTATTTAGCATTGTATTTTCAAAGCCCATCTTCCACTAACTACAGCTCCAGCCATGAGCATTCTGCATTTCTGCAGCGTGGTCTTACAGTCTCAAGTCAGAAAACCAGGAAATACAGGGAAACAAAACAATGGCCAGGCCTGGGAAATCACCTAGAAGTCACTTATTTAGGGCTTCCTTCTGGAACAAACCAGGTTTACAAAACTGGTCTGAACCAGCCCCGAATTGAATTTCTAATCATAAAGATTCTAAAGTCTGGACTTAAGATAAGTTTTGCCAAAACTGGAATGTGTACACTAGTGTCTTGGTGTTGATAGACTGGAGTTTTGTGACTAAAACCTTGTGTGGAAAAATTCCCAAACGGCTTCCTTGGCATCAAGGATAACCAAGAAACCAAATTAAGGTTGTTCCAGTGACATTCGTTCTTTGGTACTTCTTAGCTTTTTCGGTGCTTTACAGTGCATCCATAACAAAAATCTTTTACCAGTGTGTGTGGGCAATCTAGCTTCGTATCAGCGAATGCAGACATGTTTGTGTTTACAATTGCACATAGACAGAGATGGGTTTGGATGCAGTGCTGCACAGACTGTGAGTATTCTTACTTTCACTTGTATACTGTGATTAAGCAAGATAGAAATAGCATATAAACAAGCAGATAATCTGCTGCTTACGATATTTTTTTTAAGCAATGGCAGACGTGGCACTTAAGAATATGATTTAGTGGTGGCAGTGCTGGGTTAAGAGTTGGACTCAATGATTTTAAAGATCTTTTCCAACCTGAAAAATTCTATGATTCTATGAAGGTGCCTCAAGCTTCAGCTTACTCTGTAGGATCAGAAGATTAGTGATTTTCACAGCTATAAACAAGTATATACAGACAATAAATATATTTTCGAAACATTTCTTTGTTCACTCTTGCTGTATTATTTACATCTCTAGTAGGTTTCTAATTCATTCAGGAGGGATATTATGGGGGAGGGTTAGAAGATGGGGAGGACTTTTTAATGGGAATAGGCTACACTTTTACCCCTAGATGTTATTCAGAAAGAATTTGAGTAAAACCACAAATTGTATTACATCAGCGCATCCTTTTACATCCCATGGAGATTTTCCTAAACAGAGCTAAGCCATTTGCTTCAAACATCTTATCTATTTCTGTCACCACACAAATCCCCTAAATATTTAAGACACTGCAAGGCCAACTAAAATGGCAAATTACCTTGTATACTACAGGGAAAACTGTTCAATAGCACTAGTTTTGGATCCTGCTGAAAATGAGGCTGCTGGGATTGAAGACAACTGCAGGAAGATCAGAATTATAAACAGTACCATCCTCACCCAATAATTAGACTACTGTCTATTGGTAACATTCCTTTGTACTTCTCCTTGTTTTTCTTTTGTCTGATGAGACATTCTGCTATTTTCCTAAGCACATGTTGAAAGAGAACTGACAAAGGATGGCCTCACCTATTATTCTTTGTAATGGAACTGTTTGAGGCAGGTCACCAGAGGCTACTGCAGCTCTTGGAAAAGCTGATGATAATACAATGAAAGCATTTTTGAAACCTAAGGCTGCCTCTACTGTACTTTTACTTCTCCTTTTTACAGTGTCAAATGCTTTTCTTAGTGCCCCTAAGCTAATTCTGGAAGCAGGGACTTTTATTAGATGGATGGTTTTAACCTGGGAATAAAGCTAGAAGCACCAGGGCACAAACCCAAGTGACTCAGATAAGGTTCAAATTCACTTACAAACTGACTCATAAAATTCTACAATGAAGGACAAATCCAAAGAACAATTAGCTTCTGCCACTACATGAATTATCTTTCTAACAAAACCATCGGAGTGCTAAATGTGATCCCAGGAAGCGACAATTCATAACGATGACATCAGCCTACAAAGGGAAAGTAAAAAGAAATGCATAGAAAGTATTATTATCCTCCCTTATTCTCTAGGATTATTATTTGTGGTTTGCGGTACCACTGTGCTTGTGACACAGACATTCAGTTGTAAGCTTTGCCACTGGCTTTTTTTGGTTTTGGTTTGTTTTTTTTTTTTCCTTATCAGGAATAGAGATAAGGATTCTATTTTCAGAAAAAAAATCCTGAGTTTTGTGGCTTTTCTACACCCTTCTACACCCCTTCCAAAGTTTAAAGGCAAGTCAGGAAACAAATGACATCTTTACTAACGGAGAGCAGACTCCAGAACACTTACCTGTAATTCTCATGTACTGTTGAAGCACCTATGGTTGCATATTACTAAATACAGAAGGAAAAATTTGGCCACAAAAGCCTGATCGATCTTTCAAAATTTACACTAGTAAACAGCTCCCTGGTGCCTCTAAGTGTGAAATGGGCTCTGCTCTCAAATTATAGAGGACAACTTCGGGGAAAGGCTGGGCATACACCTTTTGAGACAATAGCAAGTCACAGTAGCACCTGTTTCACATTAGAGACATTCTGCTGTCCTTCTTATTTCTCTAGCTTGCTCCTTGCCCCCCCAGTGCTGGCCTCTGCACTGTCCTGCTCCTCCATAACTTAGGGAATTTGGTGTCTCCTCTTCGTGTAAGGGCAGCATCCCCTCCTGACCCAAACAGCCCCGCACCCAGCTTGCTGCAATGCCCCTCCAGGGGACAAATGGGTGCCTCAGGGCTGTCCTGCTCAGTGATCTTTTAGCAAAACTGCTCACTGTTTGCCAGAGACTGGCCTTGAGAGCTGGGAGCATTGCCATCGTGGTCAAGTATCCCCCACTGCCACCCCTGTCTTTGTTTTCACTGATGTCCAGTACTTTAAAGCATTGTCTGCCCAGGTACAATTGGATGTCAAGTGGGATGACAGTGTGGCAGTGCTGCCACAGAGGAAAATGAACATCATATATCTATTTTGGCAGAACCCAGTTGCTCACGTGGGACTGGAGTCTCATTGAGTTGTGGCTTGTGCCATTTGTACCTTAAGAGTAAGCAGCATGGACAAGATGCCTGGTTGAACACACGTACCTGCTTAGCACCTAGATTTTAAAATACAGCTATGGCTACACTAGAAGGAATACATATTTTTCTGCAAGCTAGCTGTGGTGTGAGGACTCAGAAAATTTCCCGCTGGGCTTTTTAAAGAGGCTGTCATATTTACATGCCCCCAAGAAGGAAGTTCAAAAAATTAAAAATAGTTCTCTCTTGTACAATGATGACGCAATGATACCAGCTTTTCTTTCCTGTTCTGAATTGAGACTTGTGCTCAGGAGAAAGGAGAAGGGAACCTTCATCTCTCTCTTTTTTTTGAACTTTGTTGAAGGCTGACACCAAAATGTGGTTATAAGGGTTGGGTACATTTTTTCCCTGAAAGAGGTCAGAGGAGTGAAATCCCAGTTTCCTCTAAATTTGCTGTGGAAAGAGGCCACAACATATTTCTGCTGAGCAGCACTGAATGTTTATAATTTCTTGGGAAATGTCTTTCTTTTTGTCCTTTAAACAATTTGTGACATTTTCTGGAAAGCAAGGGCAGCAGCAGCAGACCAGCTTGAAAAGCCTGAGGTTCACACAGAGCTCTGGACAAAAGCTTTCCAGTTCACAGTTTTGAAACAAAGTCAAAGAGAGAGGTCTTATGCCAAGCCTGGTTTTGTTTGGTTTATAATTGTTTGGAACGCAGTGGCAGCCTCTCCTCAAGTGGAACCTGAGTAGAAAACGAGGATGAGGAAGGAATGTAGTTTCCGTACGGCCTCTGAGCACCTGCATGCAAACACAAACACACAAACTGTGTTGAACAAGTGTGTGGTTCCAACTGCACCGTCTCAGGCAGAGAGACACAAGGACTGCCCTGACCTGTGCAGGTCAAGAGAAGTGAAGAAGCAGGTTTGGTGCTGCAATGAGCACACACTTTCCCAGTGGGCAAGAGTTGCCCAGTGACCTCCGTTCTCCTTCTGGCATGGCTGGAATTTGCAGCCTTCCTGCCATGGGGCTCTTTTGCAATGCTGTAGTTCAGCCACAAGCCCAGGAAGCAATGCTGGAACTATTAGAAAAGGCAAAAATGTTGTTGCAGTTACTGTTCAAAGCCACTTCAATCCACTGTAGAAAGCACTGGTGCTCGTTTGAAAGAAAAAACACACTGTACCTGTATGTAAAAAGATAACTGAAGTCAACAATAAAAGAAGGATTAGCTGACCTGTGAAGTATTTGCTGAAGTCCCCCAGCCACAGTATACTGTTTCCCTGAATTTAATATCTTAATTGCATCCACAGTTTCTTTGGACACAGAAAGAGAATGTAAGAATGCCATACCCCCTGGTGTGCAGGCTGCTGTCAGCTGCCATCTCTTCAGCTAACCTTTCTAGTACAGAACAGTTCTTAGATATGGGAGAAATGAAGAAAGATGTGATTAATAATGAAGCTGTTCACTAGTTTCTGTCCTTTTGGCAGAGGCTGCAGCAGCAATGATCAGATTGTGCCAGCCTTCCTACATTGTGCTTTGCACAATCAAAATCCCCAAAGAATGGTGCAATCTGCAAAAATCCTGGAAGGCTACATTTGAACCACTGATTTCTGATGTTGGCCATTTCTAATGTTGCCTTTGGCCTTTGTTTTAACACTAAAGTATTTGGTTTTATTTTCAATAGGACCATTAGGACTAAATACAACTGTTCTCTCAGTAGGAGCTGTGCAAACATTAGAACCAAAACTCAACCTGAATAGTTTTCATTCTAGTGCCACCTTCTAGTCAAGGATTTCAAACCACTTTGCAAAGGACTAATGAAATAGCCAAGAGTCACAATACTCTTTGAGCTTAATAGGTTTCACTCTTACCTTTTCTAATCCTTCATTTGCTCACTAAGAAGATGAGACACCACAGTTACAAGCAGTTTGCCCAGATTTTGCAGCCCAGAAGAGTGGAATGTTGTCTGTGAAGAAACATGTCCTAAAATGGCTGTAGAGCCCCATGCTCCAGACACCATAGCTCACACTCGCTTCTCCATGATTAATTCTAACTTATTCCTGATAATTACCACTTACACACAGGTTGTGAACTAGACTTATAAAACTAGGTATCACTGCATCTCAGTTTATCCATGCTCGGTTCCTCTCTACGACTGAATAAAGTCCATATTTTTAGACATGAAGCAACAATATGTTTCAACTATTCCATCACCACACAGACGTCATTAAAAAAGGCTCTTTACTATCTGATGTAACTGATGAATCTGAAAAAAAAAAAAAAAGTGTTCAGCAATTAAAAAAAATAAAGCTGCCTCTCATTCAATTCACACAGAAACATTTCTTTGGAAAAATTATAAAGCAGACCTGACAGATTAGCAAGAAACAGTTGCAGTTAAGAACTCTAAAATGCAACAACAACAGAAGTACAGCATAGGAAACAACTGGACTTATGCTGAGGCCATCACAGTAAACTTAAACATTGTACAAAGATTATACTTTTTCCACCATATTTTTCCACCTCTCTGCATCACTCCCGATGAGGAGAATCCCTCCAAAGTTAGATGTAGCAGCTTAGATGGGAGACAAATTCTGCATCAGGAAATTAACCAGTTAATTAAGTATTTGTCAACAGGAAAAAAGGCTACAGGCACAGATGGATTCCCAACTGAGATTTTTAAGGTTCTGGAAGTAGCAGCATCTTGTAAGCTGTTTAGAATGTCTAATGATGTTTTTTAAGTCAAGGGCAGTTAAAACTGAATGAATCTGATGGAAATACTGTCACCTTTAATGAAGATAAACCAGTAAGTCTGTTGCCATTTGCCAAGCCATTTCAATATCAAAAATACCTACAAATAACATGGCAAACAGATTGGAAGACTGCATAAAGCAGCTGATTAGCAGAGATCAGGTTGGTTTAAGTTCTGGCAGGTGGATAACATCTGGCAGCTTGTGGATTGAGTCATTAAAAGAACGAAAGTGACACAAGTGCCATAAAAGTTTTTGTTAGAGTCTATGGGGATAATTATCGTAAGCGTGACAGATAATGGAGGAAAAGTAGATCTGAGCAGCTAGACAGCAGTGAGATCAGGCCAATCATTTTGTATGAAGGAAGAATTGCACACTTTGGAAGGAATATGTAGACAACAGTGACCTCTCCCTTCCACCTCTGATTTTCAACCTACTAGAAAAAGACAAGTACAGCAGATCCAGAGAGAGATAAATAAGGAAACAGCAATAATTAGCTAAGCCAGAGGAATGGCTAACTGCACCAATGCAGGCATAACAGGTGTGTTAAAATAAAGTCCTGAAAAATCTACTGACAAAATATCTACTGATAGCTGACTGAAAAATAAGCAAGCTGCCTTTTTTGGAGTACTAGCAAAGGACACAAGTATGTCCCTAATCCTAACCCCTGACATGGCTAAACTGATCCAAATTGTTTTAGGCTAATGTTATCCAAGATACAAAACCCCACTAATGACTAACTTACTGGTTATCTGGCAACTACATCTTGGCTGGATGCAGCCAGCGTTGTCTCCATGACCGAATCTTTTGCCTGCTCATATTCCAAAGTATTTTTAAGACACGAAAATAAGTGCAGAATTAGTGAAAGAACATGCCAAACATTTGCTAAGACGTCAAGGAGGTTTTGATTACCTTGGTTTAACGAACAAGGGAACTCAGCTGTGAGATTTTCAAGATGTCCCCAGAATCTGTCAAGAGGAGACAGGTGGGCTGAGATATGAACTGAACTCATACCAGGCTAGATACAAATAGTGCACCTCTGCTACTCTAGTATAGAAAGTCCTTAAATATTCCATATAGGACAGACAGTATTAACTGGCTTTTTCAGGGGAGTCCAATGAACTAAAGTGTCCAGATCCCATCAAATTTTCCCCCTAACTCCAATAAGCTCTAAAAATTCCATCAATTTGTACAGAGAAAATTACTTTGTTTTTCCAGTTTCATTTAAAATTATGTTGCTTTTCAAACCCTTCAGTTGAAATTACCCACGAAGTTTAAGAATTTTGCAGTCATTCCTTCAGTATTTAATTTTCAACAAGATTTAAAGTTAAAACACAAACATTATACTAGTTACAGTTCAGTCCTTTCCTAAAGGAAAAGATCAGCACCAATATAAACCAAAACCAAACCAACCCAACCCAACAATTTTTTGAGCATCACGATGAATGACACAAACACAGAAGGAGTGTAATTCAAACTCTTCCTTTTTATTTTGACCACAGGAGCCAGCAACCTCTCCAACAACCTCCAGTTCCCAAACAATACTAAGCCTTCTTTTTCCTTGTAAATGAGAAAAAGCAGGACTCCAAAGCGTGAGAGAATTAACTAAAAGAAGGTAAGTCATTGGACTTTGAGATATCAGAAAAACATTTATATAAAATTAATTTGAAAATGTTGTTATTTTGAACCCCTGAAAAAGGGCAGAGTTTGCAGATCACATGCAGAGGCAAAGAGGTGATAATTAATTCTGTGAAAGGACCAAGGACATAATTTCAAAACACAGCAGTGAATTTAACAAGCCTGGTACAGGAGATGAAAGTTAATCATATGACTAAGTAGGGGAAAAAACTTCTGATAAGGAAATTCCAATTTTGTTTTGGTCCCCTACAGTGAAGAGGATGGCTTTCTCTTTAAGATTTTTTTTTTCCTAGCAATGAAAGAAAATAGTCAAAATTTATTAATTCAGAAGTACCAAAACATTTTCTTCTTTTTATATAATTTACAAAAATGTTTATTACTGGCTACCAGAGAGAGTGTGGGCTGAAAGGTAACTTCATGCAGATATAGTAGGCTGAGCCAGGACATATGGACTTTAGTTGCATGTTTAAAATGATGCAATATTGGATAAAAAATAAAAATTATCACTTCTTGCATTTAGTACTAAAATAAGACTCATGAGTATATGCCATTAAAAAAAATGCCTTTAGCAGCAAAATATGAATAATAAGCCTAATTTTATTAATTCTGGACAGTTACCATGCATGTTTAAAACCTGGATACATAGTTGACAACTTCAAAGGTCTCTTCTAGAGAAGGAAAAATATTACAGCAGTACAGACTTCATCTAATATTTTGACGAGATGGTAACAAGAGAGATTTTGTTGTGGGCACATGGAATTAGTTTGGATTAACAGAAGAAATATGTGCTGTACAGAGAGAAGCAATTTATCCTGCAGTGCAAATAAACACTTGGGATATCATGATGACATCCACAGTAAACCCTAAACAAGTATTGAGATGCAGACTGACCTGACTCAAATAGAGGAGAGCAAAGACAGTAAACCAGGGCTATGTTAGAATGTGCTAAACTAGGTTGGAAATTGGCTGCCAGGAAGATACCAAACACCTAAGGAAAAATCTTAGAATTGGGTACACATTACAAAAAAATATTTTTTTTTATATGGCACAAAGAGTAACATTTTGTTCTTTGCTTCTATCTTATGATTTTAGTAATGAAAGTTGAATATATAAGAAAGGTGCAGGAAAAAGAATTAAAGTGGTCAAATACCAAACAGACATCTGTTAAAAAAAATCTATTGTTCTTATAAGACAGTTACTGTTTTTTCCTCTGTGATACACACCTCTGTCTTCCAAATAAGATTACTGGTGTTTGTTTCACTTCTAGGAGCCAATTTAAAGTGCACTCAAAGATCTCCAGCACATTCACCAGTTTCTTCACTGAAATATTTTGAAGTGCTCATAACCCTGGCCTTATTCAATGTTGTCAACCTCTTCAGCTCAAAAAAATGTTTTAAAATGTCACAGAAGACAGCATAAAAAGCAGCAGCAGATCAGAAGGAATTTTCCTGGCCAAGTCACTCTGTCATCCATGCAGCCTAGTATGTTACCAGGGGAAGTTCAGGAAGCACAAGCCTCCTTTTGCACAGGTCACACTTGAGAGTGATATCCAGGGTATTTTTAATAGCTTTTTTTTTTTCTTATTTGTATGCTCCATTAGGAAGAGTGGATTGGAAAGAAGGAGCAGAACTGGCACTGGTGCATGCAGGCAGCAAACACTTCAGCCATGCAGGTTGGCTGTCTGTGCACTGGGAATGCTAATGACCACTCGTGAACTTTACAGACTGCAATAAAAACCACACCAGCTAGTCTTTAAAACTTTTAAATAAGCATTGTGATTCTTTGACACTGTAGCCCTTGGGAGCACAAGAAGAGGCTTTGGAATTATTACTAAGCACTCTCATTATCCTAAATCCACCCTCTCCTTAAAGTTTCCTTTTTCCATGTTAACACTGCTCAACCTGTAGCAATAAATACCCTGTAACATGCTGTTCAGTGCTACCTCACGTCTCCCTAATCCCTAGCCCTGTCCACTGTACACACCTACAGGCTCTTTTCATATTTTCATGTTTCTGGTTTGGTTTTTCAGCAAGTGATTCCCAGTGGTCAGGATGACTCCTTCAGCTTGTGGCTGACTGCACAGACCGAGACTTATTTGGCCCATTTTGTTTTCTTTGGCTTGCTACCAGCATGTCTAAGAGGCTCCAGCTAATGAAGACACACTTGATAATGGTCCTGTCTTATCAAGAAGGTTAGCACACAGAGTTATTTTTTTACCAAATTATTTGAAGAAGCCAGTCCACTCCTTCCCCCCCCCCCCCATCTCCTCTGCCTCTCCTTTCTGCAGTGGATTCCATCTTTGTGAGCACTGCCTTTCTTTTTCCTATAAGATATCCAGCAGAAACATGTAGAATGGTATTTTGGTACTCCACGGTTAAGTTGTTTCTCCTGCCTCTTAAAGCACTGCCTGACAAATACCAAAAATAAAGATGTTTGCCCTGGAGGGATCTGAAGGCCAAGCCAATCTGTTCCCTAGGGTTCTTCTTATCTCTTCCCAAGCAGCTGAAATCAGTATTGATAGCAGGTCCAGGTAATAGGACTCTATTTTTCTGGGTCAGAAACATCTGAAGGAAGATCTGAATTGTGAGAAAGAAAATACTGTTTCATGTGATGCCAATTTTTTAAATTTTTTTTTTTCTGTTTCTTTAAGTCCATCAAGCATAAACACATAGAATCTGAGATGTGAACAAGCTTGGATCTAAACCTGAGGTACTTGTAAAGTGCCTTCAGTATCCAGGCTGTAAAGAAATTCAGTGGGGAAACAGGAAGTAACTAACCTTGAAGAGAAATTCTTCTAAGCCTCTGTGCTATTCACCACCTTTCATATCTGCTTGTAATACCCCAGAATCTGTCACAAGTTGTCATAGCTACCGAGGGGGTAAATTTTCGGAGTTAAGTGCATGCCAACATCCATCTAACAGAAAGACATAGCAGGTTTTAAATCAGTAGTTCTTTTCACTAGGAGTTAATGAAGCAGCCAATTTGGGCATCACAAGGCACACAGGCATTAAAAATATAATGATTTAGAGTAAATAAGTTATGACAAGGCAATTTTAAATATGTGCTTACAATCACTGATCCAACCCAAAGCAAATAAAATCAATCATTTCACAAAACTGAAGCGTGCACCATAATAATGTTCTGGTGGTTGACGTTTTCAAAGGAGTTCCATTGTTCGAAGTAGCTGACATTGCCAAAAGACACAATAATTTTATTATGTTGTCTTAATAAACAGTAAACTTCTCTGTGTACCACAAAATGGAGGAAAAACTTCAGGACTGTAAAAAGAAGCAAAATCTGCACACTGAAACATCTCTGCTGCCAGCCTCAGCCATGAAACAGTTTAAAGGAAATATAAAATATAGAAATAAATTACCCAAACTTTACTAAAGGATCAACACCTAGCTGTTTGTTTCTACAATTAATTAGCTACAGACAGCTATAGCAGCAGAAGTTTGTAGGTCTGTGCTTAAAGTAATTGCACAAGGCATGTAAATTTAGAGAGCTAGTCAGTGGAAAAAAGGAAGACATGATTAATCAACAGGATTAGATAGAAAATTTCTTTGCATATAATTGTAAGGAGCAACTGTGCTTTAATTGTAGCATTGAGAGAATATATCTTTCAAATGCTAAATTATTCATCGTGTTACATACTTGAATGATCTTTTCTTAAATGTTCATGTAGGAGGTAAAATTTCTACAGACAATACTTAAGGGAAGTATTAGAGGAAAACTTATATAAAAATTTTAAAAGTCTCTTATCTGCCTAGACTGATAAATAGTAAATATGAAAAGGTAAAAAAAAAAAAAAAAAGAAAGAAATGAAAAAAACTTTGAGAGACATCATTTGAGAAGCCTGTTTCTTAGAACAACAAATAGTGAGTCATCTTAATAGAGAAAGAATTAGTCATTCTTGCAATGCCACAGTACATCCTCTGCATGAGTTATGCAGAAGATATGCAGAATATGGACTAGACTCTAAATCAAGACATAAATGGCTGATTTTTAACAAAGGTTCATAAAACAATCAACTGAAGTCTGAAATCCTGTGCATTAGAGTGTTCTGTATGCTGCTGCATCAAGCCAACAACAGAACACAATCTGGATTCTGGCAGGCAGCTCAGAGGTTAACAGCAGTTAGCAGCAGAACCTGATAGTGACCTCTCACACAGGTAAAGTTACCCTGGGTTATACCAAGAGATCTTGCCAGAATGAAGACGATATGGACAGAATTAGGCATTCCTTGTAGAAACCAGTCTATTAACTGTTGACATCATCTATCAGAATTACACCAGTCACTTGGCTTTCCTTTTATAAGCAAACGGGGCAAGACCAGGCCAAATAATCAAATCTTTTTTGTGTGAGCAGTCCAGATTAAGATATGTGAACCAGAATATTTTATTCCACACTAAAACATCATCCCACATGAAGTTAGAACAAGCACCGCCAAAAAATCACGAAGGGGGCTAATTATTGGTGACACCTCACAGAGAGGTGTGGAAGTGGCCGTTTTTCATCCAGATAACCACTCCAGAGCAGTTTGCTGCCTACTGGGAGCTCACATTTGGGGTGTTGCAAAGAGGGTACTCAGCCTGGTAAAAGCTGAGGGCTATCATCCACTCCTACTCTTTCATGTAGGATTGAATGACACTGCAACAAAGAGATCCCAAAACATCAACGGGGACTTCGTGTCCCCCAGAAAGATGTGGAAAGGATCTGGAGCAGAGAGTGTTGTCTTCTATCCCCCCAGTAAGGGACTGGGACCCAGGTAGAGTTAGACAAGTGGATAGGGTGAATGACTGCCTACAGGACTGGTGTCTATTCCGGGCTTCGGTTCTTTGATCTGGGACATGCCTTTGAGAGGCTGGGCATGTTAGCACATGGGATACACCTGACTAAGAGTGTTTTGGGAAGCAAGCTGACAGGACTTATTAGCAGGGCTTTAAACTAGATTCAGCAGAGGTGCTCTCCTGGGTGTCAGTAAGAAACCAGGAAAAACCAGCACTTTAGGGTTGAGCAGGGAAACACCTGTAAATCATCCCAAATGAATTAGAGAGGGCTCTTCCCAAATGATGAAGAGGTCGAGAGCCTCAGATGAAATGTCTCTACACCAATGCACACAGCATCAGTCACAAGCAGGAGGAATAGAAAACCATGGTACAATTAGAAAATCATGACCTAACTGCTATTACAGAAACATGGTGGGATGAGTTACAGGACTGGAGCAGTGCAGTTGAGGGCTACAAGACTTTCAGAAGAGAGAGGCTAGGGAGGAGAGGCAGGGTCACTGCACTCTATATTAAGGAAGGGATAGATTGCAGAGAGGTGCCTCTGAGAAAGAGACAAGAACAGGTTGAAAGCCCGTGAGTGAAAATGAAGGACAGGACAAAAAAGGGACACACTGTGGTGGGGGTCTACTACAGGCTGCCTGACCAGGGGGAGCCTGCTGACAAGGCCTCTTGCTTTGGATATAGGAGTCATTGCACTCACAAGCTCTCATCCCAATAGGGGATTTCAGCTACCTGGACATCTGCTGGGAAAGCAATACAGCTGGATGCAAGCAATCCAGGAGAGTCCTGGAGGACAGCTTCCTGGTGCAGTTATTGGATAAAGGAGCCAGAGGTGAGGTGTTACTGGGCCTGGTGCTCACCAGTGCAGATCAGCTCATTAAAGGAATTCAGACTCAAGGCAGCCTGGGCTGTAGCAACCAATCCCTGTAGCAACCAATCCCAATTCCTCTCAAGGAACACGAGCCTGGTGAGGAACAAAGTCAGGGCCCTGAACACTGCAGGAGTGAACTTCCAGCTGTTTAAGGAGTTGGTGAATGACATCCCCTGGGAAACTGTCCTCAAGGACAGGGAGGCTGACCACAGCTGGCAGCTCTTCAAGGCCGCTTTTCTTAGAGCACAAGAGCTCTTTATCCCAGGAAATCAAGCAAAGTAGGCTGGAAACTGGCATGGCTGGGCAAGGATCTGCTCCTCATCTGAGGGCTAAGAACAAAATGCACAACCAGTGTAAGCAGGAACACATGACCTAGGGAGAGTACGGGGATACAGTTCAAATGTGTAAGGATGGAGTCAGGAAAGCAAAGGCTGAGATGGAACAGGACATGTATCCGCTTTCAATTTATTAATTAATTAATAATTCCCATGCAATCGGACATGTCTATCTCGTATTGGCCTCATTAGCCACCAGCGTGCTTGTAACAATACAAGCCTTTCCCAAATCTTTGTTCGTGAAGCCTGGCCATGATGAATAATTCCCATGCAGAGAAGAGCCAAAATGTGGCTCCCAGTGAATCTAACCAGAAGCTGGGAGGATGATGCAGGGTACAGTAGATTAATGAAACTGTTAACACAATCAAGAAATCATCAAGGGGTGGCTAATTGCTTTTATCATCTCTGCAGTAATCCTGGCAGCTACTACAGCCATGGCTACTGCTGCATTGGCCCATTCAGTGCAGGCCAAGCGTCAATATGTCAGCAACAATAGCAGATTTTCTAGTAATTTGTCTGTTTTTAATATTTCAAGTCCTCTGGAAGCACATCAGACAAACACGAAGACAAGAAATCCAGGTCCTGGCCCTCTTTGCAGTGAACCTCGTGTGTCAAAACAAAAAATGGGGAGATGTGGGAACGAGCTGAGGCAGATTCACCTGCATTCAATTAATTAGAAGCAAAAAGGAGTATCTCCACCTTGACCATGTTTTGATAAAGAGAATACTCTGTTCCCAAAGCAGAAAACTACTTAACAGTCTGCATGAGAGCGTGCACTGTTTATGCCATGACTGAAAACAATCACAGAAGGGCAGCGTGTGAATGCGTGAAATCAAAACATCAGGTCACCAAAATTTTGGGAATTCTAATTAACTGAACGGCAACACCAGGTGCTGTTTACTCGAAGAAGCTGATAAAAGTGGAATGCAGAGAGAGCTCTGTGGAGAATCCCGAAAACTGAATTCTGCGTGTGCAGCCTCATTCCTTTCAGCTCCCATACCACCCCCCATTGCCTTCAAAGGGGTTTTTAACAGTGCATTGTACCATTCAATTTTGCCACAGGCTGGTGCATGATAGGTGGCTTAGGAATGGTACTTCCCAATTCAGTGCTCTCATCAAGACTATCTCAAGCCAGATGCTGCTCTCTCACTCCTCCTTCCCTCCCCCTTCCCGCTGTGGCGGGATGGAGTTGCAAATTGGAGGCATAAATGGCAAAGATCACAGATAGAGATAAGAACAATTTACTGGAAACAGCAATAAAACTAGAAAACGAACAGTAACAGAAACAATATTAACAACAGAAGTATACAAAAGAGAGTGTGATTCACATGCAAAATGCTCACTGAGCCCGAACCAACCACTCCTGGCCAGCGCCACCCCACTGCTCCCTCTGGCTCAGTTCTGGGTGACCAGTGCCATGCTACCCTGACTGCTCTGTCCACCACACTTTTTCCCAACTGGAAGTCCTGCCTTTGCTCTCAGAAGCCAAAGAGTCCCTAACCTCCGTGCATGACATGATGTGGTATCAAATAACATCTGGGTTCTGCCCGTGCCCCCTCAACCACGCCTCTTGGCTACTGCAAAAATTAACCCTGTCCTTGGCCGAAACAAGGACAATATGACATCAATATGATATACCAACTCAGTCCCCTGCTTTCTGGCCCAGGTGTCTATGAGGCTATTTTTGAAATGAGCCCCATTGTCCAACTCAATTCTTTCTGGGGTGCCACGTTGCCACAGGACTTGCTTTTCAAGGCCCAAGATGGTGTTTTGGGCAGTGGTCTGAGGCACAGGGTATGTCTCTAACCATCCAGGAGTTGCTTCTACTGCTGTAAGCATGTAGTGCTTACCTTGGTGTGCTTGCAGGAGTGTGATACAATCAATGTGCCGGGCCACACCATATTTTTATTTCAACCCTCATCCACCACAATACAGAGGCTTTACCTGCCTGGCCTGCTTGATTGTAGCATGTTTCACAGTTGTGGATAATGGGGAAGATGAGCCCATCTGTATGTTGCATCTCTTCCTTGGTGACCTCAGGTGTCATGGGCCCATTGAGCCAGAAACAATCCACCTTTATGTTGGCAGTCCAGATCCACATGAGACACTTTAATCCGCCTGTTGTTGTGACGTTCTTCAAAAGTCCAGGTTGTGGGTACATGTGCCTCTGCATGACATACTTTTACAGCCAACTCCTCTACCTGGACAGTGATGTCTTGCTACAATCCAGAGACCCAGATGGATTTACCTCTGCACTGCCATTTGGGTTTTTTCCATTGGTCCGGCCACCCCCACAGTGTATTTATTACCATCCACGAGTCAGGGTAGAGGTAGAGTGCTGGTCATTTCTCTCATTCAGTGATATCTAAAGCAGCTGGATGGCTTTCAGCTCTGTAGCCTGACTTGATCCACCTTGTCCCTTGGTAGCTTCTGTGGCTTGTCATGTATGACTCCATACAGCAGCTTCACATTTCCAGTTTATCCCTGGGGTACAGCAGGAACCATCAGTGAAGAGAGCGTGTCACTTTTCATTTCAGGTAACTGATTACATGGTGGGGCCTCCTCCCCAGCATGTGTCACCTTCTCCTCCTCCTCTCTGGATGATAGTCCAAAATTTTCACCTTTGGGCCAGTTCATGATGACTTCCAAGATCCTTGGGCAACTGGAGTTTCCTATTTGAGCTCGCCGTATGACCAGTGCAACCCACTTACTCCTCAGAGTATCAGTGTCATGACGTGTGGAAGGGGCTTTCCCTTTGAACATCCAAACCAGCATGGGAATTTCGGGTGCCAGAAGAAGCTGTGCTTCAGTGCCAATCCCTTCTGAAGCAGCTCAAACCCCTCCATAAACTCCAGAATCCCTTTTTCAGTTGAGGTATAGCTGGCCTCAGATCCTTTGTACCTCTGACTCCAGAATTGCAGGGGTCATCCTTGAGTCTCCTCAGGTACAGTTTGCCAGAGACTCCAGGAAGGACCAATCTTCCCAGGTGCAGTGTAGAGCCTATTTTTTATCTTTCCTACCTTGACTGGCCCAAGGACTACTTCATGAACAATCTCCTGTTTAATTTGTTCAAAAGCTTGTTGTTGTTCAGTACCCCACTTAAAATCATTCTTCTTCTGGGTCACAAGTAGAGAGGGCTTACAGTCTGACTATAATCTGGAATATGCATCCTCCAAAAGGCCACAGTGCCTAGAAAAGCATATGTTTCCTTTTTGCTGGTTTCTGGGGACATAGCTGCTGTTTGGTAGACCTCATCCACTGGAATCTGATGACGTCCATCTTGTTATTTTACTCCTAAAAACTGAATTTCCTGACCACGTCCCTTGACCTTACTTGGCTTTATGGCAAGACTGGTACACAGGAGGATTTGGATTATATTGTCCCTTTTCCCAAAAGCGTCCCCTGCTGTGTTGCCCCACACAGTGATGTCATCAGTGTATTGCAACTGTTCTGGAGCACCACCCTTTTCCAGTGCAGTCTGGATCAGTAAATGGCAAATAGTGGGGCTGTGTTTCCAACCCTGGGACAGTTGGTTCCAGGTGTACTGGACACCCCTGCAGGTGAAAGCAAACTGTGGCCTGCACTCTGCTACCAAAGCAATGGAGAAGAAGGCATTGACAATGTCGGTGGTGACATACCACTCTGCTGCCTTGGACTCCAGCTTGTACTGAAGTTCCAGCATGTCTGGCACAGCAGCACTGGGTGTGGTGTGACTTTGTTCAGGCCATAATAATCTACTGTCTCTGCTCTCCACTGGGTTTATGCACTGGCCATATAGGACTATTAAAGGGTCAGCAAGTCTTGCAAGTCTTGCTGACCACCCCCTGGCTCTCCTGTTCAGGAATCATTCAGTGGAGTCCCAGTTGGGGTGGTACTGCTGATGGTGCACTGTTGTGATAGTGACTGGGACTTGTTGTTCTCCGACACTCAACAGTCCCACAGCAGAAGGGTTCTCTGAGAGACCAAACAGGGTATTCAGCTGTCTAATTTCTGGTATCTCTACAGTAGCTCTCCCAAAGCCCAGTGATGCCCTTTTGGGTCCTTGAAATACCCTCTCCTGAAGTAATCTGTGCCAAGGATGCACAGGGCCTTTGGGCCAGTCACAAGGGGGTTTTTTTGCCATATGTTCCCAGTCATGCTCACTTCGGCTTCCAGTACAGGCAGGTGTTGGGATCCCTCTGTCACCACAGACAGAGGAGAAGAGATGGATTCTGCCCCTACATATCTCAGTGGCATGAGGGTATGTTGTGTGCTGGTGTCAACTAAAGCCTCATAATCTTGCGCATCTGGTGTGCCAGGCCACTGGATACACACACTCCAATGGATCTGACTGTCCCTTTCCTACACATGGATTGAGGCAGGGCCCCTTCAGTCTTGGTCATAGCACCTGCTGCTCACTTCTTGTAAGTATGAACTGGTGGTCCGTTCAAGAGGATTGGAAGTGACATCAGCCCTCCTATTCTGTCTGAGGGCTTGCCCACTGGAAACTGGAGTGCCATTTATCCTTTAAGAGTTTCCTGTGGTTGGTCTTCCTCTCAACTCATGTACCCATGTGTCTCTGTTTGAGACAATTTGGAGGGGTGGAGACCTCGGACAGAAGTCTCCTTCTTCAGATGCAATATCCCTGGTTTCTCCAGTACAGGGAGGGATACCAAACACACCTTGATGTAAGTGAAAAATCAACTCTTTACCAAGAAGAATGCTGATAACAATACCGATAAAACTGGGTACCAAATACACCTGGATGTAAGTGAAAAATAACTTTTTACCAAGAAGAATGCTGATAATAATACTGATAAAACTGGATTAAACCAACCAATGAGGAGAAACTTTCCAAGCTCCACCCACTGGACCAAATCGAGATGGCAGACAGCCTCTCCCACACAGAAAAGACACATGTGGCCACAGGACAGAGACAAGATGGTCACTCTTCCATGTGGTTTGCCTCCCAGACACCCAGAAAACCTGGCAGGCGATTCCATGGTGCTGGAGTGAGGCTCTGGTGCTGGCACAGGCATGGGAGCAGGGCTCTGGACCCCCCAGGTGACTGGAAGGACCCCGCAAGGCACCCATTGGATCCAGCAACAAGACTTGATTGTTGCAATTTCGATGTTCATTGGTCAAAGTGGTGGCTGCAGTCCTGTCAACGTGGTGGTTGCAGCCTGGATCTGCCAAGGAAGTGGTGGAAGCCCCGAGTGGTAAAGGAGGCTCCAAAACTCAGTTACATACACACACAGTTTTGGGTGGGAATGCCTCCAGTACCTCCCCTGGGGCGGGGATGTTTCCTCTGGATGATGTAATACTGTGAGTCACAGGATAATTCGGGAGTCTTTGACACTTCCAAGATGTTGCAGCAGCTGTCTCTTACGTCAGGGCAGCTAAGTCCACTATGGCCCATTATGGCTCATCAACAAGAGATTAATACTTTCAGCCTTGGTATGAATGTTCAGGGGAGTTATAACAGCTGACTCATCTGTGTAAGGGAAAAGAAACACTATCCCACCTGATAGGGTTTGCCTCTTTTCTTATCTTGTTCAACATCCAGCTTGTAGCCCGAGGCATCATCTGTGCACACCTTCAGCACCTAGCCTAGGTGGTCGTTCTGCACATTGTTAGCAAAGCACATTTGCTGATTGAGCCATTAACACCAACAGTCCAGTCTCCTACAGTGCCTGGGCGGTCACTGGAGGTGGTCATATGTTTAATTAATAATCACTAGCAGTTCAATCTCTTTAAAGAAGTCAAACCCCCCCAAAAAAACCCAAAACAAACAAACAAACAAAAACCCCAAAAAGGCATATTTGGAGAAAAGAGAAAAGGTGGATATCACAATTTTTGTGTAACCCAGGACACCGTGCTGCTAGGGCAGAGGTGAGTTTTCCATCCCACTTCATGTCCTCTCTGTGGTCATGCAGGTTAGACCACAGGATACCTCATGGTGTGTGCCCTCTCTCTCAAGCTGGGGGGCACTTGCTCCCAATAGCAGAGATCTAGTCCGTACTGGTGGGGCACGGGACATTTCCTCTCTAGTTTGGTCGAGCCTTTTGAATCTGTCTGCAGTCTTGGACAGTCTTTCCAAAGCAGAGGCACAGGTTGGCAGGGAGAAAAAAAGATGATCTTCATTTTGCCAGAGTCAGCTGGTCACCTGAAGCACTGTTTGTTCTCCTTCTTTCATGGACTTCAATGATAAGGGGCTGGTGTACAACGATAGTTTGCTCCGTACAAATTTCCACCATATGGAGTTCATACACTGGACCTCATCTGGATCTACAGGGGACTGCTCTCCTTATCTGAATCCCCAGTTATTTGAATACCCTAATTGTATAGGTACCTCCAGCACACCTAATTCTCTCAGGTACTGGATACTTTTCTCCATGGCATTCCACCTACTTGGGCACACTGCTAGACCATCCTTGAGAGAACTGCTTTCCCTTGTACTTGACAGGATATGCCTCCAGGTGCTGAGAGCTTCCATCCTCTTCCTGATCTCCTTCTCAATGCCTGCACTCCAGGACAGGGATCCCAGTTGCTTGGATTCACTACTATCTCTTTTCATACTGTGGGCCACGATATCCCAGCATTGGAGCAGCCAGGTCACCAGGGGCACTCACCTGACTGGTGGCTGAAATGTCTGCACTTATCCTGCAGCTCACCCAAAAAAACCTTTTGTGACTCTAACATGGTGTGGGCTGCACGGAGGAGACCTGGCAGATCTAGCAACAAGAACATGTTTTCCTTAGCACCCAAGGGAAATCCAAAATTCTCAAAAGCTCTTGTAACAGTCCTGAAGGAGGAAAGGAGGGTGAAAAGCTGGAGAAAATCGTCCTCCCCTGTTTCTCCCACAGACGTGGTACAGTTAATATAGAATAAACTCTGGGTCCTTCCATGCCCCCTCCTGACTACTGCTAAAATTAACCCTGTCCTGACTGGAACCAGGACAGATAAGTATGTCTATATAGAGATACACAGAATTGTTGTAAGGCTGTAAATCAGCACATTAATATATTTCTTAGCTTCCACATGGTACCTATATTAATTCTACAAATAAGGACATTTGTACACATTTGTAATAACTACTAGAAAAGCATGACAACAAAGGATCAAAAAAAAAAAAAAACAAACTCCAAACATGCTCATATGAAGGAATGAGAGAAGCAATTCACTGCTCTGTTAGTGACCAAAACCAGGTCTGGCTGTGGAGCACACATTACATCGTGCACTGCAGACATGAGTTCAGAAAAATGCAATCAAAGAATTAAAGAGTAGTTGTGGATCTGTAACAGGCAAAGGACACCCCTGAGTCCCTGGCCTTCTCCACGGAAGAGAGATGCTTGCCTTTTAGGAATGTGTTGAAAGATTCTTGCCTTACTTTACATTCACTGCCTCTGAAAGGTGCAGATTATTCCTTCTCATCACTCTCTGTTAGCATGCCAGTGTTTTCTGCTGGTTTCCACTAGAACTAACACAGTCAACAAACTAAAATGCAGCTGACTGAGTCTGACCAGGAGTGCTTTTTATAAATTACAGCTATATTTATGACATACCCAGGTTTATGTTGTGCTCAGTACCTGTTCAAGAATACTGCAGTTGTGAAAGAATCACCAACTTTGCCAAAAGAACAGTTTATCTACATAAAGAAGTGATACCTGGAAATCCTGCCAAGTGAGAAAAAGGTCAACTACTTAAGCAAGCAGTGAAGTAGTCCCTGCCTGCTACAAGCCTGTTCAGATCTATCATGTGTGCACTGTATATCTGAAGAGGGAAGCATTACCCTTGACTTGTGTAACCTGATGATTTCATTTTTTTTTTAAAGGGATTTCTTTCTGTGGTGGGCATATTTTATTCTTATTTCCCAAGGTGTTTCATATTTTAACTTATTTTTTCCTACAAGCAGAGTGATTTGAATCAAAAGGAGGTTAAGTGCCTTTTCTTTAAAATGAATGGCTTTATGATCACACAATTTTTAAGAAGCTAGATCCACTGGAGAACTGCCCCAAGATTTAGGTGGTACACCCAAGACACTGCTGTTTGGTTTTGGGGCTTCAGCTCTGAACATCCCTAGCTCAGGTGCCAGCAAAGCCTAGAGCTGACTAGCACCTAGTCTGATTCCCACATTCCCAGGTACCTAAGGCATTAACACTATGGATGGCCAGAACCACACGTTTTAGCTTTTGGCCAAAGTAACAAGAATTCAAGAACAAGCTGTGTTTCTGCCCAAGCTCTCTGTGAGATGCACATTACAGTGGGCACTCTTAAGAGTTCACTTAGCCTTTGGCAATGTCACATTACAGTATCCTCTTGCAGTGTTTCTCTTGTTCCTAAAGCTTCTTGTATTTCTTGTTTTGCAGGAGAAAAGCTTGCACAGGAAGGATGGGGATTGCCTCCAACCAGCTTCAGAGCTGGCCTGGTGCTGACAGCACTTTCCTAGGAGAGAGATAGAAGATAGGTTTTTGACAGCCTCAAGCTGAGTAAGGTAACTCCACTCTCCTGTTTCCTAGGAGAACACTCCAACCACTTGACTATTTTACCTAAGGCCAGCTCAGCTACCATCTTCCTCCTCCTCCATCCCATTTTCAAGTCCTTCCAAGTAGTCACTTGCCTCTTGACTCCAAGGAGAGCCCTACACTGTGAATCTGAGGGGAACAGAAGCAGCAGGCTTTTAAATAGCATGCCTTGGCTCCCTGCATGGGCAGGATTTCCAGCATCTTGCTTTTTGTGAACATTTCTGAGAGTTCTAGGAAACAACGTGCTCAGCAGGAAGGCTGTAATTTTCTCCACGTGGTTCTTGCAAACGCCTGCTTCTCAGCACAAACCCTGTGGAGAGCTTATGTGCATCGTGTAAGGTCCTGGGTTGTTCTCCACAGGTACTGCTGGGTGGGTAAGGAGGTCACCATCCCACGTCTCTTCTGCCTCCACCCATTTGCCTGTCTGCCATTGTGCTTTTTTCCACACCAAGCCATGCAGTTGCCGTCGTGCATCTTTCCCCATCAGATCTGCAGCTCCGTCAATCTCTGCATTGCTCAGCTAAAACGAGAGGCCTGTCCTCAAGGCATCAGTGGATCTCATTATTAGGGAAGTTCAAAACACGCTTCTGAGCTCAAAGCCAAAAATGTCATGGGGAAAGAATCCTTTACAAATTAAACTTCTCCTGGGACTGAATTTGATATAGCATGCAATTAAAAACACCATCCCTAAAACAGTGATTAGGACAAATTACAGTGATTTGATAGACTTCAGTAGACTTAATACTGGTAAATACTGGTTCTGGTTTTACTCTACAAATACATTAGCCATATGAGTACGTTGGAAAGCAGTCAAACTTTTTTTTGGATGTGTGTGTGAAAAAGGAAACATTAATAACATTTTGAGATAATAGAAAATTAGATTAAATTAAATCCCTCATTGAAATGCTAGTGCCCACTATGGCCAGGGTTGTGGTCCAGATTCAGTGTCAAATTATCAAATTCAATACTGTATACTGACTCCCAAAAGAAGATGGCTGATAACTAAAATAAAAATAATAATAAAGGAGCTATTTGCTTGCTGTCTGATTGGGACTCCAAATTCTCATCAAATCAGGAGCAAATACAAAAAGTGAATTTGATCACTTCTATTTTAGGGTGTTGGGTTTTTTTTTTGATTTGTATTCAACAAGCAGATATGGAAAGATGTTGTTTTCTTTTTAAAAAACATGACTTGATTTTGTTGATTGTTGAAAATTAGCTTCATGAATATTTCAGTATGGAAAAAGCATTTCATCAAGTATTCACTGACTTCACAGAGCTAATACACAATTGACTTAAAATAACTTATGTTTACAAGGCTGTATTACATGGAAAAAGAGCAACTTACTTGGTCCAAGATGGGTATTATTCATCCCAGATATCAAAGTAAAAGATCTCTGAGCCTTTCAGAGCCGGAGTGAAAAATGCTGCAAAGGGCATTCTTTACCAGACTGTATATTTTTAAGAGTAATGGGTCTGAGTCAGGTCCAGAACTTCTGAACTGAGTGCCTCTGTTTTGCCCTCTGAATCCATTCCAGTATTTCAGTGAATGGACTAGACAAATTCGGGTAAATGTTGAGAATCTTTAAAGATTTAGCAGTATTGAAAATCAAAATCCCATATTTCTGATGATGTGTAGACTGTAGCAAGATTTCCTTAGGAAATCACAACTTTGTGACTGAGAACCAGAACAAATTTGGTTACCAGATATGATAAGTAATTACAAACATTCCTGTTTGACTAACTGGCTGGAAGCCCATTTGCTAAAAACTGTTACCATCTTTATGTTGATTTCCTGAATGTAAATTTACAAAAACTCAGTTGGGTGAATTTGAATTTATATATCAAATCTAGAAGGCACACAGATTTCAGATACAAAGTGCTCATGTCATGTACTTACAGCTGTTTTGAAGACACATGTCATAGAAGTCATCAGGAACATGCTTACTAGGCTTTTTATAAAAGCAAGCCATCACCAAATCTACTGCTACAATGGAATTGTTCTGAGCCTTGTTACAGAAGAAAGGACTCAAAATATAAACTTCATCTAATATATAGTTTCTTAACAGCAAGTCTAACATTCCCCATTTACACTTTTCATTTTCTCAGTGGTGATAAACAGCATGGCTTCTATGAACATCAGCAGTACTGTTTTAACTGCCTACAACTTTAACATTTTTGATTTGTTTTCTCTTAGATTTCATAAAAAGAAGACTGTCCAAGAAGCATTTTCTGCACATATAACACACCACGGAAGGCCAGGGCAGACTCCAGAGACCTGAGAAACTGGAGTAGAAGTGGTATTTAGGCTTGTGTTTTTTGAATTAAGCTGCTGAAATTAAATGTAAACATAAATAATTCATTTTTATAATGTAAATCATATTACCTGAAAGTGTGGTGATCTCGGTTGATCTTACAATTTTTACCATCTCTTAAATACAGACCTGTCTGGAAAAATATCCCATTGCTGTAGATAAGTGCAAGTATGATGGTTCTCACTAGAACCTGCACTAGCTTGAGTGAATAGCAGAAAAAATCTCCCATTGGACATAAAACCCCAGCTGCCTGGATAAACAAACTTAGATTAAACCCAAGAACTATTTTAGTTCAAAGACACTAGTTCTGGGATAACCTTAAGCTTCAGATAAATGTCAGTTCTTAAGCAGAAGGTTAGACTGATATCTATAGTACTTGTCACACTTGTGTCATACTAGTAAAGACCTCACTAAAATGAAGGCCAATAGATCAATTACTAAAGTTTCCTATAGTGCAGCCAAAAGTGCTAGCTTTGTCTAATGGAGTCTTTTTTTTTTTTCTAATGGAGAGTATATCATACACAAACTTGTAAGCAAATGTGTTACTCCAGTTGATTTTATCTGCTGAAGATTTAGATGTTTTCCATATCACAGCCCTGCAAAGTCTTGCTGATTGATTATCATTGATGCAATTGACAATTACTACATTTAAATTCTTACATTACTGAGATTATATTGTGTCAAAGTTTTTTCAATTTTCATCTTTGACTAAAGCTTAGGATCTTTTCTTTTTCTAGTTAAATTTGAGAACTATTTTGGAGAAATATCATTATTCCCAGTGCCTATTTGGCAGAATGGCAAACAAAAACAATGCAGTGCTCAAATATACTTCATAACTTGTATTAAACTGTGTAATATGGGCTCAGCTGGACTCAAGAGCAGAGACACTTCCCTCACTGCTCCCTGAAATGAGGGACAGTTCAATCATCAGTGACAACATGTAACAGAGTTCCAGGTGTATATGCATGCTACATGAGAAGATCAGACCACTACTGTGTGTCAGCACAGATTTGCAATTAATGCTAACATGAAGGTTTTCTGAATCAAAAGAACCCAGTTAAACACTGAAACACTCTCGATTTGAGATACCATTGACTAGATCATGTCACAGAACTCCTTAATGAAAGTCAGTTTCTTTCACAGCCAGTCCTAAATATTATCTATAAATCAAAATCCAGTTTCCTATGGATGTAGACACCCTTTGAAATAATATGCTATCAGGATAAATAAGGACTCTTCCATTTCTCAGCGTCAATGGAAAAGCGCTCAAAGCTTTTGGCTGCCTGTTTATGAATTTTAATGAGGCCTGGATTTGTCTCAGAAGGAGGCAGCCTTAATTTTCAAAGTGATTCAGACAAGTCAGTACAATATTAGAAAACAGTACAAAAGCATGAGCGATAATATAATAAAGCACTTTGATGAAGCTGTGTTGGGGAGGGGAAGCCAGCTTATGTAAAATCACCCCCGCTGTTTCTCCTCCGAAATGATGAAATTACCAACTTTGGATCTCAGTTTCCAATGTCATTGTCACCTTTTGTTGCTAAATAGTTTTGTGGTATGGAATGAACAGTAAGAAAATAGAGGCTGATTGTTATATTTTAGTCTGAGACAGAGGATGATTTGACGCTTCTCAGCCATCAGACAATTACGGGACAGACTGAAGTTAATTTTGGCTTTAGAAAATGTTTGCTTGTTTGAATTAATTTCATGGGGGTATTTAAACCAGAACGTGATTAGTCTTTAGCAGAACCTACTCCACCATTAGCAAGGCCTTCAAGGTTCCCAGACACGTGCACGTCTATCTATCACAGCAGCCTGGCAGCGCCTTCATCCCAGCTATGACCACAGGTGGAGGGAAAAGCTGCCCTGACTGGTACCAGGGTACTATTCCAGCCTCCTTCCTCATTGTGTTTCTTACATTTCCTATATCTCCTAGCTGTGGGCAGGCCTATGCATTGTTTTCTTATCTGCAGAATGGAAAACGTTACTGCCCAATGTTGCAACACCAGCACGAGGCTCATTTATGCAGCATCCTTGATTTCTTCAACAAACTAGCTTTCAGGGCTCTGTGAAAACCTCTGCTGGTGTGGGCTTAGGAAAAAGCAATTGATAAGAGGAGTCAATATTTGCCAAACAGAAAAGGCCATCTCCTGCATAAGGCTTCAACCGTCCTAGTGAGTCATGTGGAGTGAGAAAGGTCACGAACACTCAATTCTTTACAACCTTGTTGCTTTAGGTGAATGCTGTGGTGGCTGCAGGAGATCAATCCTTAGCAGAAAGAGCCAGCTCCTGGGTGGCTGGATGAGCACTTGATGAGTTACCAAAGGCTTAGGAGCTGGAGGGAGGAAGGGGAGCTGGAGGGAGAAAGGGTATCTCTCCTGTTCTTGTAAGAAAAAGGCAGCCTAGGACCCTCATGTGTTGGGAGAACAAACTGATTTCTTCCACTCCCCCAGCTCTGTCACCTCAACTCTCAGAACAAGTGACATCTTCCCACCTCTGCTGTGGAGAAACACGCAGTGGGAGGGTCCCTCATTCAGCCTCCCTTCTGTTGATGTTCCATAAGATCTAGCAGGGGAGCAGAAATGATATGACATAATTTCTATGGATGATAGGGAGCAGAGTATGGGGTTGTTCAAAGTCTTTCAGGTAAGACTTTCCTTTGCTTTCTCATCTGAGTCAAATCTCGCCGTACTAATCTTCTAGATCTCCAGTTTGCTTTCTGAAAGCAGACCCTCAAATGCAAAAACAGATGCAAATCCCAAGCTTGTTGGGAATCTATGTGATTTTTCACATGTTCAAACAAAATTCTCTCTATTCCTCCTTTGACCTTATTGCCAGGAACTTCTTAAAACACTTACCATTCCATAGAAACGAATTTAAGTCATGTAAACTCAATACTGCTGTTCTTCTCATCTTTTTTTTTTTTTTTTTTTCCTGTGTCAGTATTCTCACTTCCTTCTGCCTTCCTCTTTTATTCTCATCCTTACCTACTGGATTGTTGTCTTCTCCAACCTTATTCCACTTTCTCATATTCTTTGTTCAGTTTTTCATGCAGGTCTTCAAAAATGTATCTATTCTTCCCATTTCTTTTACCTTTCATTTTCTATCTGCTCCCACTTCCTTCAAATTGCTTATTTATACTGTGGTCCAGCTTTCAAATTCTTATCAATTCCCCTGCACTTATGCATAGGGCCACCCCCTCAGCTGATCTATTTCATCTTGTTGCATTTCCCTCATCTCTCCCATATTTCTGTTTGTTGAGAAAGACAAAGGAGACTGTATTTGAATGGCAAAGACATTCTGGCAAAACAACTGCACATTTGGAAAAATCCATTCTTTATAGCCAGGAATGGCAGAGTCTTAAGCTAAGTATTGTCATAGTATCCTTCAAAAAAGGTGGGAAGTAGGTGGGAAAAATTTGTTTCACTCCTAAGCTCAGCACTGGATCCTTCTGTATAAGAGCACATGATATTTTATATTCATCACAGTCAGTTAATGAGAACAGTTGATGGTAAAAAGAACATTTAGGAAGTGGTACATTCATGCAATATATAAAATTCTTCATTCTGCCACACCCATAGAAAAATGCTTTCTGGTTTTGTGCCTTGCAATACATTAACCATTAGCCCAACACCAGAGTAGTTGTTAGCTGGCTCTGTTTGCTGTCTGGGCAGGGGATAACCACACCTATCCTTAAGAAGAGTCCTTAACATTTTCCTGGAAGGGGCATAGAATAGTTTGGATTTCTGAAACTTTTACCTGGTGAAGGACTAGGGATTTGTTACAGGCACATAGCATACATTTGGATCATTACCAAAAAAACACCATCTCCCAGATTCATTCAAACATTTGTAAATGCAAAACAGATTAAGCACTGACCCCAGAACAGCAGAATAATTCATGCAGATGTGAAGCATCATAATCAGCAATTGGTCAGACAATAGCAAGTAAAGGTAGATTTTATCCTCTTTTCACTGCTTGCTCACTTGCTTCTGTAACCATTGGCATTCCACGACCTATGTTTGGATTCATGACCTATGTCTGCCAGAGAAACTGGCAGTAGAGAAATTATATTCTCAAGGTAACTAGCAAAAGTGAAGGTCTCTGTAGGCTTTGGAACTGTGAGTCTTCAAACAAATAGTAGTGTGCCAGTTTCTCAGACATATCACAACCCTTGGACATTGCTTCAGGACATCCAAATAGCAAGCCTGAATTTCTTGAATTTGTGGTGTTCAGACTGTAGCTGATAGCCACAGCTCTTTCACACTCTTAATTCCCATTACTTTTTACATTATCCTGGTGCCTGGGAGTCACAGTCATGGATTTGGGTTCCCCATGTGCTGGCTTGGGGAGCACCCTGCAAGATAACTAGTCACTGACTCCAGAAAGTGTTCTGACCCCCAAACTGCCCAGGAATGCATACTACTAAGCCTCATCTGCCAAGAACAGTGTATATATATATATATATATATATATGTCTGTGTGTGTGTGTAGATAGATATATAGATAGATACACACACACACATATATATGTACATATATGTATATACACACACAGAAGATTCTCTTCCTAAACAGGTCATACTGGGAAATCACCCAGCTGAGCCACATGAAAAGGCTGCAAACTGGTCCAGGATACAATTAAGAGAACTTCTGTTTGCATGAGAGTCTTTTGCTCAGGAAGGGCTGCTGACAGAAGGGCTGCTTAAGAATGCAGTAAAGATTGCAAAATCACATAAGAATGCACAAAGGCTTTAAGCAGGGTTATAAAGATAGTAGTATTTATTAAAAGACGCGTTCTCATGCATCTCAGGGCACCACATCCAAGGAAAACAATTAAAATATTTAACAAGCGTGTGAATTTGGAGCTCAGAAGTCTGATGCTCTCTTAACATGTAAGTGATGATTATTGTACGGTAGATGAAAAAAACCTTTTATATCCCAAATGGCAAATTAGATCATTGAAATGCTCATTACGTATGATGCCTATTTTGTTAAGAAGGAAGCAGAGGGTGTAGGATTTATGTATTGACACGAGCTTTCACACCCAAGCCATGAACAGCATTGATGGTACCTGGGATTGTAGGGTAGGCATTCCTGGGTCTCAGTCCTGCGATGAGATTTGGAAATTTTTTGTCCATCCACTAAAGAGTAAGCAGAAAGTTCTTGAATATCAGAACAACCATCAAGCTTTAGCCTCATCAGATGGAAGCAGGAAAATATAAAGCAGTACAAGCCCTAAAGCCACATTTTGCGTCTTGGAGACAGAAGTTACGAACCGCAGAAATCCTGTGTCAGCAGATCTCAAATCATGCCAGGCACGCAGGGAATAAAGAGATTATCAAAACCGGGATGAACTAAGCCCATGACGTGCAACCCTGCAAATGATCTGCTATTCAACTGGTGCCAGCACAGAGCTTTCAACACCGTGGACAGATGTTTGAAATGCTTAATGGGAGCAAGAAGCAACTGCCTCCGCATGTTGAAGCTGCTCCTGGAGCATCCTCAAGTGCTTGGCCGGGCAAGTTCAGCAGCAGTTTAATTTTCTGTTCCCAGAATTATGACTTCCTACACAGGCTGCCAGAGACCCTGCTGCTGATCTGGGTGAAATGCTCAGGTTTTATGTTTTTGAATAAGAAAGTCTCTGGGCAGCTGCATGATATTTGTTTGGTTTTCATATATACAAACAGGGCATCTCTAAGTACTGAATCTGAAAACAAACATGAATATTTGTTACAGAGGATATGTATTCACAGACTACTAGGTCCCCATAAATCCAGTCTTACAGTATATTAAGAGAAAATAATGTGTTTAGTCAAGTGATCTATATCTTAATAAAAATACAGTGGTACATATTTCCAGCCACTGCAAGTACATAATCTTAAATACATCCCCTTAGGTACTGGGGAATGGTACTCTTTTCATCATCCCATTTTACTGATGAGAAAATGAAGACTGCATCTTCTTGCAAGAGGAACTTGTCATAATTTACATCTGATCTCTGGCAGTGAGAGAAATCCCTTTACTGTAACTTGAGTTAGCTTTACGCCTGCTTTGGGTGTACATGATTCTTTCAGGACCTTGAAGTGGGAACAGGACTATTTGAGATAAGGCTCAAATGATCAACTAGCATAAACAAGCATGCTTTTCTCTGCTTGACTGGAACAATGAAAATACAAGTGATCGTACGTCCTTCCTTTTTTAATTCTATGGGAATCTGAAAGTATTAACCACTTCAGACCTGCCTTTCTTAATAATTTTTGTTAGAAAAGCTTGTTTAAATGGATAATAATATCAAAACAGTAAACTTCACTTTATTGGCCTATAAAGTCTGTTTTTGCTGCCAACTGATTTCTTTTTGTTATATTCATTGCAGAAAGTTTTTTTCAAGGATTATTTTTTCCTGAGATGCATATAATCTAGATAATAATGTCCTTGGTTGAAGTTTTGTCCTTTGCTTCAGAAGTTCTGGCCCTACAGATTTTTTTCTCTCTTAATTTGCAAAGACAAATAGAAAAGTCTTAATTTGGTCCTGATATTGGAAATTCAAAGACCACACAAGCATTGTCCTCTCCACATTACATATTGAACTGCCTGTACAGCTGCCTCGTGGACACTGTAGTTTATGGTACAGATGTTTACAGGAGAATAGAGGAACAAGGAAAATATTTCCCTTTCCAGAAGATTTTTACTCTGTACTTATGAAAGCCAAGCTCCCCATCAAAGGAGTCTTTGGTCACCTTTTCTCCATCATGATCAGTCCCGAGTGAAAAGGATGTATCACAAAAGAAAAATGGGCAGATTGATATTCTGCATACCTGTACACAGAACTTCACCTGTAGAAAGGCTGTAACAGTGCTTAGAAACAGAGTACACCATTAATTATTTTTGAGGCTTGTCTCCCAAAGAAAAGGGCTGATTGAAAAGTGTTGGATTTTTCCTACAGATCTTTCTATAACCTGCTTTGTTTAAAATGTCACTGAAGTTACAAACTGCTTTGGATATTCACAGAAAAATCCAGAAAAACCTCCTCTGGATATTTGAATAGAGGTGTCTGGGGATCTTGAAATTTATGGAGAGATGTTAATATCTTCACGATGAAAACCGTTTTTCAAGCTCTCAAAGTTTTTTTTCTAGCTCCTCATATTTCTCCAGACTTGTGATTTCAGACTTCAGTCATCATTCTTTCCCCAACCCTTAAAAACTGATGTATTAGTCTGCTTCACATTCTTTATTCCCTATTACTGGAAAAATAAATACAATTGCTCCTGCCTGAAACATTCTTTTTCCCAGTAAGCCACTCCTCCCCCCGGTCCAACACTGAATTTAAATCTGATAAACATGGTGAAGAATCATACATTTTGTGGGATACCAGGTCATTAGGGAATTAGCAAGTACCCTTCTTGTGTTTTACAGCAGTGCTAATAAAATACATAATTGGTAGAGTTATTTTTTTCTTCTTTGTAGTCAAAGGCAATTGAACATTATTTACTGTGTGGACAGTATGAGTCTGAATAATATGAATTATAATAATAAAGAAGCTTTTAGGTGAGTGGGAAATAACAGCCAGGGTTTTTTTCCCCACCTTAAAAAACCAGCAAGCAAACCCAGGAACACAACAAACACAATGCCATTTTAGTGCATTTCTGGGAATACTTAATTAGAACAACACAGTACAAGTCAACATTAAAGCTCCATAACAAATTTATACCTTTTAAAAATTCACTGGGATTCAAATCCAAACAAAAGCTGCTAAGTGACAGAGAAATAATAGAATTACTGCTGTATGCTAGGATACTGGCTGTAACAAAGAACCATGCCATTCTTTGTTGTCGGTTCCACAGAGGTTCCAGAAAAATTTATTCCTCTTTTGCTCCAAAAGGGAAAGACAGAAATACAAATTCTCCTTAACCTTGTGCAGGAGCATGTAACACCCCTCTGTACAGGTGTTAAATGCTTCTAAATGGAGGGCTAGTCAAAGAGTTTAGAGGAGCAGACTCTATATGGCAAAAGATCAATGCTTTAAACTAATTTCTCAATTTTTTTTAAATATGGGGGCGTGTCATACAAGATGCAAATGGCAAATAACATGCCGAAGAATACATGAAAACTGTTAATAAATAAAATTTTTAAGACTTTCATGATCTTTTACACCACACAGCTTCAGCAGCAGCTTCAACACCCCTTCTATAGACACCTTTCATTTTCGTAATAATCATTCCATTTTGTTTCCATATGGAAACACATCCAAATTCAGCCAGCTTCATGTAGAGAAAACCTAATATCGGTATTACAAATAAGCTGATCTGCAAGAAATCTGGATCCAATCAACTACATCTACAATTTGGCTTCAAATTCTTTCTACATGATATTACTGTTACGTAGAAACATTTTTCTCCTTCTACCCACCCAGTATTAAAAAATACATCCAGACTATTCACAGCTCAGCCACTGACAGGTCTTTCTGTTGGCACTTGACAAATGCTGCAACACACCTTCCACATTCATTCACAGCCTTTCCTTCTGACCTGTCCATTTTTCTCTCTGACTGTGCTTCACATCTGCTGCAGCTTTTCCTCCTCCCATGCACCAGCCTAAGCTCAGCTCTCTGGATTACCCAGAGCTGATTCTCTCACTGACCCTTCCTGCGTCCGACTCCTGCCTCCACACGGCCAACCACGCCAGATTTTGCTTTCCTAGCCAGCACCATCCACCTTTTCCAGGCTCTCCTCTGAGACATGGAAGGAGTGCCCAGGGAATGGGCAGCAGCCACGTCGTTTGTGAGTATGCTTGTCAAAATACTCGGGGTGGTTGTGTCCCTGCCACGCTCGTCATTATTGTCTGATCACTACTGTCTTCTCCAGACGCCGCTGACTTTCAAGGAAGACTTAGTGTTTGATGTTGCAAGACCCTGCAAAATGTCCTCTATGCCGCACCCGTGCAGTGAGTTTTGGCTGGTGGATGTCCCCAGCCTGCTGGGACCCGTCTCATTGGCATTATTGTATTATAACAAAGAACCCAGAGCTACAGCAGCACCAACCCACAGTGTTCTGACCTGACTTTTTTTTTTTTTTTAAAATTCCAACTTTTGATTTCCTTTGGTCTTATTAACTTTTTAGCATCAGGTAAAGCCAGGTTTTTAAACCTGATGACACTACAGGGCCATGAGACAGAACTTATGAAAGCCAATATTGGAATGCTACATGCTTCATAAAGTGCCCTAAGCATGATGTTTGCATAGCTCTTCCACGGTGGCTGGTTGAGCAAAGACATGACATACAGACTATGTTTATAAAATGTCACATAACCAAAAGTTTTGTTCAAGGAGTTACATGGCAGAGGCATAGAACAATTTTAATATAAAGCAAAACCCCATGAGTTTGGTTAGTACTTACAAGTGAAAGCTATCCCCAGGCCACCTCTAATACACAGGCATCAGGAGAGCCAAACAGCATCTTCTTGGAGAGAGACTAGGAAAAGAAGGTGCTAAATGAGAAAGAAGATCTTTACAGACCCTTAGCCCCCAGCACTTACTAGAAACCCAGTAAGTTTCTCAGTCAGAATACCTCCATGGAGAAACAGCATTTCACAATCCAATGTTAATTATCCCTTCTTTTGTATTAAATTCTACATCAGTGACCTTGCTGGTTTTCAGAGAAAATGTGAATAAAGAAAGGTTTTTCGTTCTTGCTGACATTCATATTTCCTACGCACACTGAAGTCTGAATGTGTTTTTAAAAATTCAAACATAACCAAGACGTGGCAAAGCAGATCATACATATTAAAGTGCAGTGTGGATTGCACACTGACGTCTCTGTATCTATGTAAGCACAAAGCTGGAAACCAGCCTCTTGTCAGAGATGCTTTGACTAAGCACATGCATCCTAGGTGTTTAAGTATTTTGTGGCGTAGGTTTTCACCCTTTAGGTTTTGGTGTGTGAATTTAATTATCAAAATAAATGTTTGTGGGTGAGTTTTGGTCCGCAGACTTCAATTTAGCACATGGGTGAAAATGGGACAGACTCAAATCTAATTTACACTGTAAAATGCAGCTGGATGTACTGAAGTACAGCTGGGGTGCACAGGCATGGAGTTTTTCATTGGTTACAAATATTATGAAGTATCTGAGCATTTCCAAAAGCAGTGAATATAGCACTATGAAGTCACATTTTATTTTTTCAACATTCCACTTTGAGGAATGAAAGGTAGAAAAACCTCTTTTTAAGATGCAGTTTGCTTTACCTTTTCCAGCAAAATATTTCTTCCCCTTTCTATACAATTTGTGTTGAAAAGAAATGATCAGCCTGATTGGATTTACTTTTTTATACGCACCACATATCAATGCATTCCTGAGAAGAATTTTATGTTCCATAATCCTGTCCAGAAATGTTTTTATCATGAAATAATAATTGCCCCCTTGAAATCCAAATCTATAACACTTAATTGACACATTAACTCTAAAATGGTTAGAGAATAATATGTGGAACTATTTTCAGTTGCTATCAATTGCACATGACTGTGCTTCTGAAGCACTTAGCACACAGGGTTTGCTGATGCATTTTCTGAAGGGGATAGGTTTTGTAGAATGGTTATTTCTGTAAAGAAATATATCGTAGGTTTTTGCCTTCCCTTTCCATAATGCACGCAGTAACATCTGGGAAAGCTAAACACATTGTAAAAAAGACAGACCATATAAAATAAATTGAAACTGTATTTTAAGCCCATTTTACATTTGTATATCAAGACATTTATGTATCAAGAACACAGGATGCACAAATATTTTCTCATTTGGCTCCTGAGTTGAAGATGACATGACTGGAGAAAATTGCTTAAACAACTAAAATTCCATCTGAATAGTTGTGTGTGTGATTCATGCCATTCTATTCAAAATATAATTTTGGTATCCTTTCATTTGCCCTTGAAAAGCTTTTCAAGAGAATCTTAAGAAAAGGAGGGAAAATATGTAGAAAAATATGAACATCTTTCTTCTCACTGTATTTAAAGAAGCACCAAGAGAGCTCATTGTGGTTATAGGCCATATCCAAAAAGAGCTGGGGTACAATGGAATTTAGCAAGAGATTAAGTGTCTAAATTGTAATCCCAAGAAACTTTCCTGTCCAAGTCCCTCATGTCTTCCTTAAAAGACTCTGAGGTCAAGAGCAAAGCAACAGGTTTGATTTTACAGCGTGCAACTTGTCCTACAGTGAGCCCTGGTGCACGATGCGACCTGGCCACGGCAGCAGGGGCCATGCTCAGGGTGGCACCAGGCCTGGTGGCTCTTCTCCCAGCAGCAGACAGCCCTCTGCCAGTTCTAGTTACCACCAGGCTATGCAGCCCTGGCCTGAGCTAGGCTCCAAAAGTCCTTCCCTAAAAGGAGACCGGAGATCATTTTCTCACAAATTGAAAAGGTGGATGTAAAGACCCCCAAAAGACTACACTAAAACAGAGAGAGTCAGCCAGCCCAGGATCACAGTCACTAAAGGAAGATGGTTTTTATGATGTGATGAGAAATAACTCCATCTTCCAGTAGGGCTGTGACAGGTCTCCTCTGTGCAACACAGATGACACCAGCAGTCAGAAGACCAAGGAGGTGCCCGTCAGGTGCTCATCATTTCCTTGGATGGGTATGCACACCTCTCACCAGCTGAGCCAGTGATCAATTCAACACATTTACTTGTCATCCTGATTTATTTAACTTTATTTAAGTTGAGTATTTCCAGCTTCTCTTATGCTGAAAACTAGTGCCTGATCCTAAGCAGTGTAAACTTGTCACCTGGTCATGTTTATGCTTAAAGAATTACTGAGTAAACTGTCGAGGTGAGCTGCACCCACACTCTGGGTTAGAGCCTGCCTACCTTTCACACAGCATCACTCCACACCTCAAGGAAAGTAGTCATTGGTGCTTGGATGGACTATCTACATTAAAACAGATCTTTTCCTGGCAAAATGTGTTTCTGGGGCTATTCCTCTAGGCAGATATTAGATCTCATATCTCATATTTCATTCAGAGAATTGCTGAGTATCAGTTCAGTGAACTTACTTTGTTGAGCAGTTGAAACTTGGTGATGTGGTTTGATGCTTACAAAACTCCCGCCTTTGATTTTGTAAAAATACTTATGAAGTCTGTGGTGTGGGCACAAAGAGGATGCAGAGTCCAAAACATTCTCATTATCTTCACTAACACAAATGTTTCTCTCGGGATGCTCCACCACAACTCTACTACAGGCTTCTCTGCTGATACCCTTAAAGCAAGAAAGGTGGATCAGCTGTTTGATGCTAGTGGTATAGTAGTATGGTGACCTTTTTGTTTCTAGTAGTGTAGGATTGCCTGTTGTGCCCTAAGCCTACTCTCTCAATGCCTTTAGCAGTGGATTATCACGTTCCACTACCTTTTGCTACGTTTCTTTAGATATGGAATCTCCTTCAAGAACACGCTGGAAACAGACTTTTCAAGATCTGGCATGTCTTCAAATCCTGGATATTTACCTTATTTGCCACATGGGCAAAATTTACATAATATATCTGATCTCTCAACATAAAGTCTGAACAAACCAAACTTTACTGGCTGGCCAGCCTCTGATCTTGAGCTTCCAGTTCCCCTTCAGATACCCATGTGGAAAAATGCTCCCAAAGCCTTAAAAACAAATACAAGAAGCAGAAAGTACTCATTACAAGGCACGCTATAGATTGAAGGAGGTCCATTTAGAAAGAAAATATCTTCTCATCTATGCAGAAATTAATCTTCTGTGAATATCACTGCAGTAAAAGGAGACCATTTGAAACCCTACGTCTAAGTAAACACAGAAAGTCTTTGGCTTTGGTGGGCTTTTTTTATCACTGGTTTTTGTTGCTGGGTTTTTAATAACATTTCTTCTTTCTGTGCCCCACAATGATTTTTAGAGCATGGCCATTAGGCCTTTAACGTTGTTATGCAACAGAAGGAATAAAGTCTGGTTTGCCAGGGCCAGACAGACCTTGTGCCTGTTACAGATTCTTCCTCCATACTGCTCTCCCGAGTCTCTCCTAACAAGGGTGTATCACAGCTGCTCACCTGGAGCTAACTCGATGCTTCAGGTACCAACCAGTCTACACATGCACACGGACTGACTGGATCACTTCTGACAAACACACTGTAGCTTTGCAGGGAAAACTCACCCATGGCAGTGACTCGAGCCTCTCTTTCTTCCCACCTTCCCTCTCTGTTGTTTTAGACGCTGACTTCAACAGAGGTTAAAGGAAAACTTCTTTGAGACTTCCACTGCTCCGCAGCTGGAAAAAACTGGCTTACAGATTCCAAGTTCTTAAGCAAAAGGGAAGACAGACGGACAAGTAGAGATTGCATAATGATAATTTCCTCAGGAAACCATGTTAAAAACAGATTCCTGAGTCCTTAGATGTAATAATTACCATCATTACCACATAATATACATTTCTATTAGCGTTAACTCACTGAATACAGATAACCTTTGGAATTTAAAGTGGATAACGCCCTTTTTTTGGTCTTTTAAAAAGAATTAAATCTGAGGCAATTAAGAGTCATTGAACATGGAGATCCAGCTTTCAAATTTGAATGCCAAAATTAGCAAGTTTTCTATATTTAGATGTTTAACCTATATGCTAGATATTTGTCACACACCCAAGGATTCTGCTGGAAATTTCAAAAGCCAGGTATGGTCTTGGTCTGCTTAATTCACACAAAGGTATTTGAATGGCAAACATATATCACATCTATATTGGTTATACACAGATTACTGCACAGATTCTCAGTTTAAGGGTCTTATATTTGTCCAGGTAGGAAAAACTGTACTGCTTGCTCATGATGAGGCAAATAACAGATCGGATAGAGGATATAATAATAATTTTTATGTGATCACAAGCAGTGAAAATGTATGGAATAATTATTCTCAGTTCTTACACTGATGAACTTCATATGAAGGGAGTAGGTGACAATTTCATAGCACAATGGAGAGGGTATTTCTTCATACAAGAAGTGCGAGTTCAGTGGTTGAAGTTCTTGTCTCTGGAGGTTGAAGATGCTGACAAGGGGACACAAAACCACCAGTGATCCCCAAGCCACAAGGTATTCCAGAAAAGGGTCTATTTCTTGGGCATCTGCTGCTGACCACTACTTCTTTAGTTTCTTTGTTTTGTGAAGAAATAGGATTTTATTTAGTCAAGTCCCTTTTAATCAGCTATTTTGTATGAAAGGAGCATTTTATCCTGTTATTTACTTTCATACTAATTGCTTTTGTATGATTTCTGTTGTGCTGGTTTAAAGGTAAACTCAAAAGAGAGATTATAAGTCAGAATAACAATTTAATAAAATAACACAATAAATACAATTATACAGACAAACAATTGGTTTTAACCCACAAAACCCAAATGTATAACCCAGCACCCTGGGGCATGAACAGAGTGGTGTTCTTTGGGCCCCCTGAGTCCAAAGGAAAAGGAGAGGGGAAAAACCTGTTGGTGAGAGTGCTGGTGCAGTCTGGTCCAGAGTGGTGGTTGCAGTCCAGTCAAGAGTGATGGTTGCAGTCTGCTTGAGAGCAGTGACCTGCAGTCTTCCTCTGGATCCCACCAGTGGTTAAAAAGGTCCCAAGACTCCAAGATTATATATCCTCCAGTTCAGGCAGGAATGCCCAGTACTTCCCTCATGGCGGGAGGTTCCTTAATGGGTGTGAGGACAAGAGCAACTCCTATCTCACAGGCCTCTTAGCACCCAGTTTATAGCCTGAGGAGTCAGGCTCTATGGGTAGATGGTGTAAATGGTTCATTGATAACAGTTCTGGGAAATGGCATGGAAGGCTATAGAACACACAGGTTTGGGTTACACCCATCCAGTGATGAACTGGTCTCAGCTGTCCTAACTAGGACATCTGTTCAGAAGTTGTCCATCATGAGGCGTTATGTATATTTCCTCATAAAAATTAACACTTTCACAACTGCAGAAAACACGGCGGTCAGGGGGCACCAAAAGCATCTTTTCATCAGAACATATTTCATTCCTTAAATACAGCTTCACACGGCCCTTTCATACTAATGCTTTACAAATTAATCATCACGAATGGATGCCAAGTAGGTTATACATTTTCTTGGTGAAGGGGAAATGCAAAAGGCCAACCTCCTCTTTGCTCTACAACAGAGGCCTCCTGTTTATATCTTGCTGCCTGTTTAATAGGAAAAGTTATGTTTGCATTTTCAAGAAAGTTCCCATGTTGTTCCTGGGTAGGTAATATGAGACACTTTCCTAAATAAAATGCTCTTGGGTTGTCCTTGTTTTGAAGCATGCTAGTTAAGGGTGCACCTATAAATACAGAGAACATCCCATGCACATAATTTGTTTGCACAAAGCAAACTATGTTCAGGCAAATAAAGTTAGTATAATACAGTGCACTTCATAGGAAGAAGAGGAGAATATTTTTCACATTAATGTACTGAAAAATGCCATTTCAGATTGATGATGAGGGTCCAAATGACCTCCAGCACATGAAACACCAAATACAAGAGAATGTAAGCATTTTTAAATGAATGCAATATTTCATTGTTTTATGTGGGGAAAAAAAAGGTTTTATAACTTCAATTAAGTTTTAAATAAAAATTATAGTCAAAGAGAATATTTCAGTTGAATAAGAATCAATTCTATTTTCTTGTCCAGACACGGAATTGACTCATTCATTATTTGCAGAGCTCTGCTTGTAGGTAAAGTCAAAAGGGGACATTTGCATAAAATTACATAGAATTGACTTCTCTAAATCCTGAATATTACCTAGATAAACTTTTAAGTCCACACTTACACAAAAATACTTAGAATTTACTTTGGCAAAAGCCTAAATCTTATCTAAGGTTCACTGATTTATGCACCCACATGATATGTATGCCTAGGGAAGGTACTCACACTTGCCAAAAATTGTATGCAAATTCATTATTTCCTCAAGTCTATCTAATTTAGTGATTCTTACATGCATGAAGCTCAGAGCATATAAAATAATTTTAAGCTTTATCTAATACAGATTGCTTTCAACTCTACACCAGACCAAACAATTAATTTCTTGTGTCTCTATATTCAGAAAGGCAGCTTTTATACATTGTAAAATTAAAACAATATCAAGAGAATACCAGAATTGTGTGGAGACCCTACAAAGGTCTTAACCTACAAAGGTTTTAATTAAGGTAAATTAAAAAACCCAAAGCCTTTAAGCTCACTGAATTACCATTTTCAAGAAAGAAACAATCCCTGTTTGCTGCCAAAGTTTTAAAGACCAAATTGTGGAACCAGGCAACTCCTCCAATCATACTGGGATGGTGAGAAATTCTTCTGCTAGTAAAGAAGAAACACTTTATTCAGTTTATTCAACTAATTTAGTCCAATGCATGAAACTATCAACAGCCTGAATGAGATATTAAGAAAAAAAGCAACACCAAAATATAAGACTTTTTCTGTTCCTGTGAAACTAGACTACAGAACCTGAGATCTACCAGCAGTAGAAAGTCTTGGTGATCAGAAACAATCCTTTTGTTTTCATTTCTGCACACATTGCTTACTTGTTTCACTAGATGCATTCATTTGGTGTCTAAATCTTATTTTAACTTTAGAAAATTGATTACATAGCAAACACATTTATGATAGTGCTACTGCTTCACAGAAATACCTTTTTTAATGCCATTTTTGTTCATTTTAATTGAATTCCTGCTCTATTCAAAAGCAATTTGACATCAACCATAAAGAAAAGAAACATCACAGAGTAACTTAGCAAGGAACCATTGACCATTTTTAACACAATAAGCTACAAACTCTTTAAATAAATATTCATTGATATATAATAAGTTTTTTATTAGCCCTACATATGGATCTCAGGACTAAGAGTTCATTAATTTGACAGTCAAAATATCTTGGTTCTTACCAAACAATAACAATCTAATATTCTTGAAGAAACTAACATTATTATTATAAAAGAAAAAAAAAAACCAAACCAAAGCAAAACAAAACTCCACCAAAACTACTTACATCAAGCTTGCTAGCTCGTTGATGTAAATCAATCCACCTGGAAAAAAAAATATGGCTTGGACTACCTTAAAGTCTTGTGAGAGGATAATTTTCTTTCTGTAAAGATTCCAGTTTCCAGAGAATCGAAGACCATGCAGACTTGTTGTTCTGGAGGTGCAACAAAACGATGTTGAATCTCCTGTCTCTTAGGCTGGTCTAAAATGGGTCTATCATTTGGAATGTTTGCTGATAACTGACTTTTTCTAGATGAATCACAACGTGATGTTGGAAACTTTACAGTTACATCAGGGACGCTGCACCATGCACTGTACACGACCCACATACTGAGGGAGAAGAGCACCAGCAGGAAGGAATGCCTTTTGCAGTTGCTGAAACTCACCTTGTCTCATTTTATCCACTGTGTGCAGCCTAACTCAGAAGACAGATGTAAAACCAGCAGCACCCTGCAATCCACATGCTACTTGCTGTTACTGCTTGAGTGCCCACGAAATGCTAGAACAACGATGAAATATCCTGAGATATGCAGCTGAAAAAACTCCAGACCAAAATATTCTGAGACAGGTTTAGATTCGTAGAAATGCTCGCAAGATGTTTAAGAGATTCCAACTAAAGTATCAGTCCTATGAGAAAATGAGAGTGAAGTACTTGAGCAAAATTGGCCTGATTTTCAGAGACACTCAGCAGTTTGAGCTCCCATTTAGTTCTCCTCTATGATTACATAAAACAGCCTATTTGTGTAATCTACAGACTTGAAAAAAAAAAGGTCTCCAGTGATCTCTCATAAAAGTATCTTGGCAGATAAATGTGAGTAACAAAAGAGACATTGTCTGTCTTTCTTGAAAGTGAGTGCTGTAAGACCAATAGCTTTTCCAACTGCAGTTATAAGCATTTTATTCAAAGGGGGTGAAACTATCCACAACACTTCTAATGTTCTCTTTTCCTTAAAGTGTATTTCTGTTTAGTGGCTTTCCTCCAAGTTTTTCCAAATTGCTTTGACAAGTGATGGGGAATACTTGATGGAAATAGGAACAGCAAATACTACAGAGAAGAGACAACAAAGACTCTGAAGTCACTGAGAAAAGAAGTCAAATCTGCTCCAAAATGGAATTTTGTTTTCTTTCTTGTTAAAAAGAGAAATGTTCTGCTTCGGCATGTTTTGCCTAAAAAGGACACAATATTTCTTCTAGGTGTGCAATTATCTGGCTGAAACACACACAAGTGTGTATTTATATAAACATGTATACACCCCAACATACACACATATGTATGTACAGTATATCAGTGTATATATATCCACTTCCCACTGAACGCAGTTTATGGTTTTACTGCTTTAAATTTTTTTATTTTCACTCTTACTTCCACATTTTCATTTAAGAAGCAGAAGTCACCGTCTTTGCAACTCAAGAGTCCACTGCAGACTCTGAAACCCAAGAGTATGTTTCCTGTTGCCATCATTAAATGACCATCATTGTTGTTTCCTGTTGCCATCATTAAATTAAAGAGTTAGGAAATTGTGGCACTGTCTACTGGCTACACAGACCCCAGGCACGAGTTTACTTCCTCACCTTCAAGCGCTGTCCCCTAGAACCTTTCACTGTAAAGGGGAACTGCAAGTTGGAAATGGAAGTGCTCAATGCCTCACCCAGGGAAGACAAGAGCCAAGCCCTGGCAGGTCCTCCTAGGGCATCACACGACTCTGCAGGGCCCAGGAGCAGCAGAGAACTCAAGCAATGCTCAGAGTGCCAAGGCTGTGGCATGGGTGCCAGGGATTACAGGCTAATATGCCTGCAAAATCTCTTCCCACACAGTGCCTGGGGCTACAGGTTTACCTCTGTCTTGTGATGTGACACAGAGATTAAAGACAGAGGGTGTTAGGGAGTCACCTGGGCAGAAACCAGGTCAGACCACAACTTGCCACCATTACAATTACAGTTCCCTTCTCATTGAACAGGCCAACACTCAAACCAGAGCTGTTCCCAAAGATCTAATCTTCATTCTGCCCACTGATAAAACTAAAAGAGCTGTCAAGAAACTTGCATTAGCACAAAAGAACCCAGGAATATTTTACTATTGACTGGTATCTTTCCTGCAGGATCTGGAGAAAAAAGTCAGTTCAGAACAGACTTTAGGTTAGAGCTCTCCACTGGGCTGTGATAGACAAATATCAGTCTCTGGGTCACAACAGGCAGGGAAGCAACTCAATTCCAGGTGCAGCAGGTCTTAGCACTGCTGTCCTTTACAGTGGAAAGTGAGGGTGCACAAAGGAATACAATTTTGTCACGATGCAGAGGGGAAAGGCCAGTGGAGAGCAAACCCTTGCTTCCTTCCATCCTGCTGAGGTCATTCTCATCACTATCACTCCGTGCCCGCTCTGCCCTCAGACCTTGGAATATAATACATGTAACCGATTTCATATTAATCTGTATTGGAACTCAGCAGGATGTTATGGGCTTGCTTGCTTTTCACAAACCCTTAATAAGGGCAGATAGAGAGACTGGAGGACAGGTTAATGTTCATAACTGCCTTAAGCCCAGGACATTCTGTACCTAGCCAAAAAAGCACACAGGTTGTATATCTACATCTGTGAAACAGAGATAGAATTAACACAGCTAGTATTTCTTATTCATATAGCCACTTCAGAAGAAAATGCTTCTAATAGGATGAATCCCAAGTACTAGATAAGACAAATAAGATTTCCCCAATGACCACCTTCAATCTTTGTTTACAACATCTCAGAAAGAAAAGGAAAAAAAAAAAATAAAAAAAAAATCCGTGACTCAATTATTTATCTACCTATTATTTATTCATTCACCTAGTACTATCTCAGTAAACTAGCATGTGGTTTGGCTGCTCAGCTTTCCACTAAGGATTCTGGCCAAACTCTCCTGCACAAAGGAAAGCCAGGGAGTATTTTCATTTGAAAACACAAAGAAAGCAGCCATATCTTTTCTAATCTCTTTCATTACAGCTTTAACTGGTGATGGATGTGCTCCAGACAATCTAGTTCAAGCTTGGTTTAAATCTTGAAATGTTTGGAGACTTCTGAAGTACCCTCATGCTCTATTGTGCCCCTGAAAGCAGCTCCCAGAAAACCTCCTTATCTCTGGAATATACTGAGAAGGTGTATTTGATTACACATTCCAAATACAGAGAAGAAGAAATGAATGCTTACATACACACACACACAAAACCCTGCCCATGTAAGCTGAACTGGTTTATTTGAGGATATTGTTATTCTCAGAAAGTGCAGCTCCAGCAGGCTTGCTCTGTCTCATTTTGAGTTCCCCTATTTTGCTTTTTGCCTGAGAATCACAGCTCCTGCCCTGACTATGCAAAACCTGCTGCTTTCACTTCACATCATTTCCCCAAAAATTCATTCCTCTCTCTATCTTGTTTCTCTACTGCAAAGGAAAAAAAAAAAAAAAGACCTGTCACAATAAACAAAGTATCAGGTTTTGTATCTCATCACTGTCAAAAAAAGGGAAAAATCCATGGGGTAGGAAGGATTTGCCCAAAATCTGGTCAGGTTCCAGTACAGAAAAATATCCAGAATGTGGTAAAATCCTTCCACAAACCTGGACCAGTCTTCACCATTAAAGCATCTCACATCTCTAGTCTTTACTACACCATCTTGTAAACCATTTTTAGCTGGAGTTCAGCATGAATGCACCAAAGCTGAGCCACCACAGCAACTGCCTATTACAGTGAACAAAGAAGGGAAAAAAGCAAACAACCCTCAAGCCTTCAAACTAAAAAAGTCAGACGTGGAGGAAGCCAGCTCTCAGTGTAATAAATGTAGTGGGGAGGGTCTGAGGGGCAGTGACATGCCTTCCTTACTCAAAAATAGAGTTGATAAGAGGCTGAAAAATCTAAATGACCTGAGGAAGCATGGCAAAAAGCAGTTTGTTGGAAGAATGAGGTTTGGGGTATGATTGATCTGCACTCAAGCACTCAGGGAATCCATATTTTAAGCACAAGTGGTCTGCTCTGAGGACAACTATGGTTCACTAATACAGTATTCTCTGGATATCTAGAGGCTCTGAAGTACTAAAGAACTGCGTCAGTCGTACTACGTAATAAATCTTATCTATTAAATGGGTTATAAGAGTCCTGATTTAAAAAAAAAAAGTTATAAATTTGTTTTAAAAATGGAAACCTTCAATACTCAATAATACTGAAATACAGAGTAAGATGGCTAACTATGACTCTGTAGAGTACAGCTAAAAAAAATAAATTTTTGTTTTTCAAGTCATCGCCTTCACAAGAGGAGACAATAAATATTATGGGAAGACACACAGAGAGAGTTGTTTTCACTTATAACAAGGCAAATTAATCCATTTATTGTGACCCTCGTCACTTCAATTCCCAATCCCAAGGACTGATTATAAAGTTCTTTGAGATCCCAGAAGGTAGCATAAGGTAAGGCACCCAAGTCCTAAGCACTACAATACTATAAAATTGCAGCTCACCTTGACTATAATTTAAATCAAAACTAAGCACTGAGTGCCATTTTTGTGCCAAGATGATTTTGCCTTGGTTTTTGTACAGGGATGATGTTTACTTACAGTATATTCATTACAACAAAAAGACTATGCCTAAAGAATTGAAAGAATTTCAGGGTTTGTAATAAACCAAACCTCTCTAATGACTCGGTAATTAATGTAATGTAATTCAGGAATCCAAAAGATCTAGAGATTTTAATAAACTGAAACACTTTACTGCATTTGCTCTGGTGCAGGCATGTCCTGCCTTTACTTTCTTAAAAATTCTCTCTGGACTACTAGCAATTTACCTAAAACTAGCATAACTGAGCATATTTGTATTAATACACATGTGTTAATGTGTCTCACTAGGTCAGTTGTGTAGAACCCAAATTTTCTCGTTTCAGGAAAAAAAAAAGACAATAAATTAATTATTGTGCTTCAGAACTCTAAGCTTTTGTATCACACTCATACATCTCATAATATGACATCATGGTGGCCAAACACAAACCGTGACAAAGTTAATTTCTAGAGAGACAGATGTACTTTTGGTGTGAGCTGACTTATTTTCTGCAAGTACCTCTGCCAGTCCTAGCAGTATCAGCGATGTCAGTGACACTCAGATGGTGCAGTATGCAAAGCACTTCTAAAACAGGAATATCTGGCTTTGGGGGGGGGGGGGGGGGGGAGAAACCAAAACAAAAAGCAACCAACTCCTGAAAAGTTGCCTTCCTTGTAACTCACCCCTATTTTCATGCTTGCACTAAACACTTCACCCCGCAAAGCAAGCTGATAAAAACCTCTGTGTGCCACTGCCCAGCCTTGCTACAGTTGCCCTGGAGTGGAACTAAACAAACCACCGTGAAAAACACCTTAAGGGCTCCTGTGCCATTCAGACTCTGCTGCCAGACCAGCAATACCAGCAGGACTGAAAAACAAGGAAATAACTTGCTACTGGATCTTATCTAAGCACAGGACGAAAGGGAGGACGATTTCTTCCCTTGCCAGTGCGATCATTTTAAATAGGAAGAATAGTTGCAATAAAGATATTCGAGTTCTAGCGGTTTTGTAAGATAAGAGAGTCCTTTTGCAACCTGGAAAATGCAGAGGTGGACACCAACATGCCAGGTACTGATGTCTGCAAATAGCCCAGTGAGGATATATCTCTAAAGACACGCCTCAGACTGGCTACTTGGCTTCAGAAGGATTGGGGAAAGCTTGATCAAAAGCCACTGTTATTTCTCATGGATGCCATTTAGGCCATGCTTCCACATTTACCTGTTGTAATTGTACTTTTATCATATTGTTTATTATTTCTTCAAGCGATTCCTATTTGACAAGGAAAACTGTGGCATTCAGTGTCATCCTGTTAAGAAAGTACCTCTCGGTGGAACTTGCAAAAAATTAGGATTGAAACTGCCACTGCCTATCCTTTTAATCTTTTTTTCTCCTCATAAACTCATTATGTTTAATATTTCAGTGGACTCCACCAGGGATTTATTACAAATTTTAGTATTTTATCCATATGAAGAGGGATTGATTTGAGCAGGGTTTTTTTTTAGAAGTTGTTTTCCAATTGAGCATTAAGTGCCCATTGTAGCACTAAGTCCCTCATGGTGTAACAGATGCCTTTGTGTTTTAATTATGTAAGTTCCATGAATATTTATGTATATTAGTTAAAAACAATTCAGCTACAGTAATACGACTCTGTGTTCCCTAGTCAACAAATAAGTAGTGCTCCCCTTGCCACATGCTTATCTCTCTGTTACTAATGTACAATAACAAATTCCAAGCTCTCAGCTGGGAACATTATATTGTAATTGCTTAGAAGGCTATTAGGGCATACCTGTCTGTCAGAATCAAAATGCAGAAAATAACACTGCTGTTGTGGGAAGAGAACAATTGATTTCTCGTGCCATCTCGTGGAAAAGTTACTAACTGCAAGACAATCTCAAACTTTCACAAGGTTCTGTATAAGCAGAAATGTCTGGAACGTGGTTCAAGCCAGCCTGGCTTCCTACACAAAAACTCTGCTGCTTGCAAAGTAGTAACCTCGTTTGTAAACACCTTATAGTTTCAACAATCTTCGATTATTCAACCTAAAGCCAGTGGTTTGTCTTTCTGCATGATGTGTGGATTGTACATTATAAAGCTTTGATTTATTTTCTTTGCTACAAATTGTATTTAGGTCTTCCTTCTATAATGTTCGGGTTTATACAGAAAAGACACTTCGCTTCTTTAAAAATTCACTGCACAACAGAAGCACTTATTTTCACCTGGAGTGCTGGTTGGAATTTGTTTTTTTACCAGTACTTTTTTGAAAATCTCACAAACCGACTGTTCTAACAATAAATATCCACTGATTGTTTAATTAAACTTATTAAAATGCAAATTAAAATCCCAAACCAATGGCAATAATTAAAAAAAGAACACATTGCCAAAATGATGAAAGATCAGATTTAACTTATTCCATTATCCAATATAATGTCAATTAAGTATAATTGGAAAATGAACAAGCACAAAAAAAAGTCTGAAAACAGATTTTACCACAGAAACTTAAGACAGGAATGAGTTACCTCACACAGAGCTCAGAAGAAGACTATGAAGTGCTATTCTGCAGGGGGTTTAGGACACCTTTGTGTTCTAAGTCCACTTGCAGTCCATCAGAATTTGAAACACTAGTTAAATCTTCCTTCTGTCCTCTCCCCTCCAGCCATATGATATTGCAGCTGTAAGAAACCTAAACAATTATCTTTAATCTATAGACACTTCCTAAACTACAGTCACAGAACATGGATGATAAGCTCCAGGAAACCCCAGTGAGAGTGTGGTGGAATAACAGTAATACTCGAAGATTTAAACATGCAGCTTTTTCTAGCATTAATGTGAGTCAATAAATTTAATCTCTACATTCCATTTTGAAACTACAAGTGAGGGTTTTAATTATTTCCTTTTATTTATGGTTATCCCTTGACAATGCTTCAGCATATGAACACTACCAAGCAAGATGACAGTGATGCTCAGCAGCATTTACTCATTGTAAAATGAACTAGAATTGCCTGGGTGCAGTCTAATCCAGCAAACATTTCAGGAACTCCTCTATCCCACACTAAGAAGTAACAGGCCCTTCTGCCATATTTCTGCTTCTTTCTAGGGCAGATATTGCTCTCTTACACTGCTGCATTATATTTCAATTGCTCAAGAATTCTCTACAGACAATGTCAAGACCAACAAATTGAGTGATTACTCAAATAAAAGCCTCTTGACATGGCAAGCTACCACGCTACCACACTGCTGCACCGACCTCCTTCAAATTGTACCATTTAAAATCCCCTGACCTATTAAATGCCCCTAGTGCTTTGTCATTGCTGCAATACCTTTGTGCTATAAAGCACACTGGACCTGTCAGAGGGACGTCAGTTCTGTTGGAGGAAAGCAGTTATTCTTTTGACTGTGCCGAGGTCTCATTACATGAGGGTCAATCAAAAGCACGAAGAAACACAGAAGCATCAACTGCAAAGCCACGGCTGCGAGTGGACTCAGACAAGAAACAAGGTGGAATCCCAGCCCCTGTTACCCTGGTCTAAAGCATGTGGCACAGTAGGAGACTGCACACAGGTTTAAGTTCCTAGCTGGATGCTCTCACCACCTGTACTGCGTGTCCTTGTTTCCAGAGGCTCTGCAATCTCGATAGCGAGTTAGCAAAGAGCAAGGTGTTGAATTACGATCTTTCCGTACAGGCCCAGTCCAAGTCACACTAATCTGAGAGCTGCCATGAATCAATTCTACTCTGACACAAGTATTTTGCTTCTTAACGTGGGACACAGCTTACATACCGTTCTCCACACCGTAAGCCTATGAAAAGATTTGCTTCAGCACCTCCTTTCACGTCACTACCAAAACTGTAGTAGGACCTGTTGTAGGTGGTTATTGTTGACTTTTTTTTTTTTAATAGGAGCAGAAGCGGTCATGTTACTGTCACATTAAAATTAATGAGACTATAAAATTAAGTGCTGACAAAGTACAAAATATCATACTGTCCTCCTTTCAGAATGTGTAATGTATGTTCTTTCGTAACAGGGATTTGCATAGGCACCCTTTTCCCATTTGTTTGGGGTTTTTTTTTTTGCTGCTACTGTATATCTGCTAACCACTGTTTTCTGGTCAAAATCTCCCACTCAGTATTCAATTACTATAGCATAAATTGCTGTCAAAATGTTACCCCTGGTATCTTCTCAAGTAACTTTCCTCCCTTGCCTCTGACTAGGTCCCCAGGTCTGTACATGCTGAGCATTCCTAAGACACTCTTTTGCTTCAGCATCATTTCCAGACCCCACACACATCCTCCTGACCCTGTTGATACTCAGACAGCTTATGGGCTGGATGAGACAACTGGACATCTGGAGTTTCTCGTGTTGCCAGTCCTAAGCACACAAAACCACCAACCACTGAAAACTACAAGATTTGAACAAATGAAGTTGATTTGAAGGAACTTTCTTGTTTTTGAGACTTCTAAGTCCTGTTGAATCTTGTTTTCCATGTTGTCGAATCTTGTTTTCCAGGTTGTCTTCAAAGGATTAATTACTGATAGAGTTTCTCGTCTCCAGGTGTGGGGTTTCAAAATTATGCCAGATATTATTTGTGAGACCTCATAAAGCTGTAGCTCCTGCAACCCATTAAAAATTAAATCTAAGTACCCTTGACATATAGAGGTCAGTGAAGATTTCTGAGGTCAGCTCGAGTCATGGGACAATTTGGTAACTATGCCAGTGGACCCATATTCGAAGAAACGCAGTACACAATCAGCAGTAATAACAATTCCGTCAGACAAATTAGGTGGTTAATAACATGTAAATGGAACTGCAGTATTCAGATGACGTCATTCATCACTAACAGCTGCGCAACAGCCACGTCGTCAGAGGGAACGCACACACGGATCTGAATGGAGGTTGCCAAACTCTTTTGTTGATAAGGAAGAAAGGCAGGAGAGCTGGATTGTGCTCTCCCAGTTGTGTTGGCTCTGCAAGGTTAACAGAGTGAAAAGTAGTTCAAATTTGATTTTGCCACTGGAAAACCTGCCAGTTTTCTATATTCACATTTCATGGTATAGATAACGCCTAACTCTTCTTTTCTATGCTCTTACTTGCTGTCAGGCTTTTTTTTTTTTTTTCAATTCATTCCTGCACTGCTTCTTGACATGTTCAGATTTATACATTAACATTTAATCTCTTTGTACATAAAGCAGTGGGGGCATGCAAAGTGCCATCACCCTCCTCAGAGAGGACATGGAGGTGACCATACTTTCCCTAGTCCTTCCAGGAGGAATCACAACTCGCTTTGGTCCTCAGTGTGTAACCTGTGTGAATAAAAAAGAGGGTATGACCAGCTATGTCCCATGGATATGACACTGCCTAAATTGCCCTTATCTGTTACAGCTTCAAAGTTAAAGATTCTTGTTATTATAAGTCTATGCAATCACAGGACAGTAATGCATATTTATGGAGTGTTTTGGTGATCCTTTCTCAGACAGTTATAAATTATTTCTTAGATGAGAGCTTTTTATACTTGATGAATAGCAGATGATTGTCACTACTTTACTGTTTAATTTTTAAATTAATTTGAAGTATAATTCTCCAACTATAAAGTGCTCTGAGACTACTAAGAAATTAATCACATTAAATGAACTCCATTATAAATCATCATCCTTACATGGTTCTCAAAAGCATGCACTGGAAGAAATTAATGCATCAAAGCAAGATTCTCAATGCTTCATTTAAACAGAAAATGCATTTCAAAATTAGTTAAAATGAGAAAACACTAGGTGAGTATTGAAATTGTGGAATTGTGTGGAACTCCTCTATCACAGTTATTTAAAAAACAAGTCCATATTTAATAAAAACATACAAGTTTCTAACACATGTGAAATTTTACAGGCTGAATATCCAAGATATTCAGCTGAGGCAGCCATGCAGAACATTTATGACAAAACGGGAAAGCACAAATTAAGAAAACATAACTTTTTTTCTTTTTTATTTTCAAATAAAATCTTAAATTGTTTTTAAACAAAGTACAGGTACTTTGAACTCAAGTAGGAGGTTTCCTGTGTGAAGTCTTTCTGCTGCATGCTCAACCATCTAGAGGTACTATCCCAGTGGCCTACATTAAGCTGTGGAGACCACTGTTATGATTAGTTTAGGAACTTCCCTCTGCTTTACTCATCCATTTTTTTCTAGCACCTGCTAATTTGTTGGGGTTTTTTTTACCACACTGAATAAGAATAGAAAATATAAGCCTGAAAAGCTAAGTTTGTAAAAATTTGTCAAAACCACAAACAAGTGCTGAGAATGAAACGCAGCAGTGAAATGCTGGAAACCAACACAAATAAAATTTTAGATGTCACTCACCTCTTCAGAATTATTACGAAGAAACAGATTCAGAATACATAGATTTAAATCTGTAGCTGTAAATACAATATTTGAACATCTTTTTGCACAGAGCTTCAGTGTTTTATTAGTAAAAAGGTTTGCTAAGGTTAACCAAGTGGTCTGTAATCTACTGAACAAAGAGAAAAGAGAATGCAAAATAAAAATGATCCAGAGCCACATTAACTAGATTTAAAATTAATACACAAGATAATACTTGTACTTCAGTAAGGTTTTGGCAAAGAGTTTAGAATTTTCATCCAGATGGATTTTGAAATTTCAGGGAACTCTTGAAATTATTGGCAGACTTTCCATAAAAAAGCCAACAAGCTTCCTCTGTTGGATTGAACTCACTAATGTGTGCTCATCATAAAAAGTTTTGGGGAAGAGTGGAGTGTATTCTGCTGATATTTCATGGTCAACAGCTGAAAGCACAAAATACTAATGTATGGAATTCAGACAGCACAGTCTTAAAAGGCTTGTTTTTCTTAGCTGGTTTAAGCTTACTTGTTGAGGCAAAGGTCTACAAAGCAAGTATTTTACGACCCCAGACCAAAAACCAAAAGGCAACTTTGCTGCCCCTGACCCTACACACCAGAAAAAAAGAAAAAAAAAGTATTGTAGAGGGACTGCCTTTATTTTGCTCCAAAATAAACATTTACTTGCTTTTTAAAGGAGAGAGGGAGGAGGGAAGGAAAACAGTGATTTAATGGAGCATAAAAGAAAACAAAGTTTGTTAAGTTTCTTTGTCCCTCCCTAGAGAATTTCCTCATCTAAATGCAAGACCCATTCGTGGAAAATGGGGAAAATAAAAGCTTTGTGAATGTAGGCATGAAAAATTCTTATACTTGCAGAAAACACTGATGAGTCCCTATCTACTTTTTTGGAAGACTGGTTTGGTATAATATACAATTACACATACTTTAATTAAAACCTCAATCCGTGGAAGTTGACAAACACTGCACTTTTACTGTTTCTGACCATGATAATGCTGAACAGGAACATTTCTGTGCAACAGTGTCACCAAGGTCATCATGTGGAATTTAATTATTATGTTGGAAAAATGGAGCATCACACACTTATAGCTGATGTAAAGTAGTTCAGTAGCATGAAGTTATGACTGATCCTTTCTAAAACTAAAAAGGACATGAACATAAAGCAGGAGCAGCATATTACACCTGTTTCAAAGTATCTCAGCAACGAGGCAGATCTAAACCAAGAGTTACAAGTGAATACGACACTGTTGTTAGTGTACTACAATTTATAAAAAATAAAAACTACAGACATAGGCATATGGCTGTATATTCTTTTGGTTTATGTTTTCATTGTCTTTTAGTTTTAATTGTCTTCTGTACTGAAATTGCTTAACAGAATGGTCCTTTGTCACTAAAGAAAGTGTATCATAGAAAAATGAATTATCTAATTAAAGAGAAGTAAATGGTAAAAACAATGCCTAATAAGTATGCCTACTGGAGATACAAGGTAAACTGCAGAAGAAACATCAAGTGTAATAGATTACATGTGGATTACAAAATATATGCATAGCTGCAAATGAGATTAATGGGAGTGGGGAAAAAAGTTGAACATCTACCAAAGTGTCATCTGCAGTAACAGAGCACTGTCACTGGCACGAGAGACAAGGTACAAAGGTGGAAGTTTGGAAGGCTGGTGTAGGAGTAAATAAAAATTACTGCCCAAGTAACTGCATTACCCAAGTTAAGAGCTTCATTTTAAAGGAGATAAACTCGGCAGTAAATGATCAACTCGATTACCTACTTTTCCATAAGGTTGTCATACAATTGTCAACACAAGATGTTTTGTTACGTAACAAAGGATTCCAAATAAACTCACAGCTACAGTGCCATCATGGGTAACACATCTTAATACTCTGCTGTTGGCAATGCTATGCTCATGCAACACTTTAACCAAATCAATAAAAACCTTTGAGAAAGTGTGAAATGAAGCATATGGGCAAATCTGTCTCACTATCACAGCTCTCTAGGATATTCCAGAAAGCATCTGCCTCATTCAGTGCCCTTCATTTTATTAAATTCTAGAGGTTTCAAATGGCTTTTTTTTTTAAGATTGTGAAATTAATTGACAACATATAATTTTTTTTCCTTTTTTTTTTTTTTGACAGCAGTGCCTAGTTTCAGGATTACTGATAAAAGGCTTCTGCTTCTGAGAAAAACGCACAAACTCCAGCCTGTTGAAAAATTTGTTGAGGGTCTGCTGGTAAATCAAAGGCATGCTGATGCACAATCATATTAGTAGTTTCATCCCATTATGGCACACAGTACAGAGGAAGTTTATAAGTTCTCAATTATATGGAAATGCACGTGCAAACCTAATTTCAAAGGTACAACCATGAAACATCTCATGATCTATCCCTCCTATCCCATCTCGCAAAAAAGGGTTGGCATATTTCTTGGAAGTCTCTCTGTGATTTACCATTTCTTTAATCAAATTTTCTTCATTGCTTCTACAGTTACTTAACAAAATCTGCCCTGTGCAGACATAACAATATTCAAAACATCTCTGTATCTCCATGAAAAACAGTTTCAGTGAAACTTTTTTGTGGTTGCCACAGCTGCATCTTCATGTTCCAGAAGTAATTACTTAGAGACACCCAACACTCCTACTTCATTTCATAGGCAAAATGCTTATCCTCTCCACCTAAAGAAATCACAGGTCAAAGCTACAATTATGGCTGAAATACATCTTTAAATACATCACATTCTCTAGCTCTCAATTTTGAAGTTTGTGTTCAGCTTCAGTGTCAATAGCCCCAAGAATTGATTTTTGTGCCTTATGTTATTATATACTTACATGCCTTACCAAATCTGAGCTTATACGGAAAAGAATAGCAAAGAATAAATGTCAAACATAAAAAGGAATCCCCTTTTTCCATATCCTTTTACTTGAAAAACAAGACCTACACATGGGTTTGGTGGTGCAGCAAGGTTAACTCTTCAAAGAGTCTTCTATCACATCTTTTAGCCTTATTTTATTTCGGATATGCCAACTTTTTTCCTGTTTAGCATAAGCTGAAAATCCTACTTCTGTTACCTAACCAGACTTTTATACAACCTGGACATCTGTAGGCCTGAAATGAAAGATGTTTTAACAATTTGTGGACCCTTAGGGAAGACGTATTTTGCAGTGCTGCTTTTCACATCCCACATGTTTTTTTTTTTAAATTATGCTAAATGAAAGTCAAGACAAAGAAGAGGCCAATGTCAGAGATCATGACCTAAACCGGTTTTACACTGAGTTTTTTTATTTGATTTTCACTGCCAGCTTGAAATTTAATTACAATAAAGGGAACTTGGTTTCTCTGGTTTCCCTCTGCTGTTTTATTATAGGGAAAGTCAGTTTTCAAAAGTGAAAGATTTTTAAATTATACCTAGATCAACCAGGAGTTCCAAACCTCGTGACAGTCAAGGTTCACTCTAAAGAACTGGTGATTCAGCATCTCTCTCTGAGTTCAACAAAACCAGAATAGTTATGACAGAGCTCATCACTGCTGCTTCTCTCTCTCTCTGTCAAATTCAAGTGGGATCTCCTTGCAGGGATGGGACCAGGGCATTAACAAAACAATGTAATAAGAAAGAAAATTACTCTTGAGGTTGGTTCCTAAATACACTGTGTGAACTTGTATCTTCTTGCTGCAGAAAAACTACACTGAAAAGACTGGTTATGATATATAAAAGCAAAAGGCCAAGTTAATCACTTACAATTTTCTTCATTTATAAGAATTTATAATGCCGGGTGAAATGTCAATGCACTGCTCAAAACATAAGAAATTCTTTGCCAGTAGCTCACTGGATTCCATTCCTGAAACTTACTGCTCACTCCCTTATCCTTGAACCTTTTCCAGGGACATTGCTTTACTTTCATATAAATTCTAAAAAGCATTGGTTTTAAAATCCATTTCAAAAAATGCTGAAAATGTGCCCTTTGCTAAAACAGAGTTGTAATTGACTGTGTTATGTGAGAAAGAGATTCAGTTTATTTAATACAGTTTCTAAAACTGTAGGAAATCTTGGCCAGTTTTGCAGGTATGTAACCATTCAATGGTCTACTCAGCCCTGTAAGGGTACAAAGGTATTCGCATTCATGTGTGTACAGAAGTAATCTAAATAAATAAGAATTTGAAGTATGTGCAATTTATTTCTAGGTCAAGTTTAAAATTACCTTGGCTTTAGTGAAATTTCAGAGAAAAAAATGTTGAAGAATCAGGTCTAGCATTTTCTCAGAACAGTGCAAACTGGAGCCTTTTTTAGGAAGATATCACACCTTTATTATTTTGATGTGCAAAGTTTGGCAGAAATATATAGTCTTGACTTGGAAGCCAGTGCTCACAGCAAAACCACTCAGGGAGAAACACTGGGTGAAAGTGTGCACACAAGGACACACACTGATAACAGTGCCTTGGAAAGCTGCAAGTCAAAGCAAAGAATCCAGATAAATGTGGAAGTTATGTTATCAAAGTGCCACGATAAGCATTCGTACAATAACCTTGTGTATTAAACCCATGAAAAAAATCAAGTAAATTGATTTATATAAAGAATTCACCAATGCATCTGTCAGATCTGCACATAGGACTGGATGTGGACCTCTTCCAAGGAGGTAAGATTCCAACTCCCCATCCCCCTTCCTCCAAGAGACCCTCATACATTAGCTCACTTTAAAATGCATGAATAAAGTTGCTATATTAACTCCCCACTTAGTAAAATCAGATTATTGCAAATAAGTACGCAGATTTCCAAGCAAAGCCACAAAAAAATAAAATAAAATAAATAGTAATAATAATAATAATTTAAAAAAAAAAGAGGTTTTCATGAATGTTATTTTGGCAGATATTTTTCCCAAGGGCACAGGCTAGCGAACAAAATGATTACACGAAAATACAGTATGTACCATGAATATTCTTTGGTATGCACAGAACAAATTAGGGTGATATAATGTCACATTGCCACATTTTAAAAGAATTAAAAAATAAATAGAAAAATCACATACTTTTTAAGTTATTAAGAAAATAATACTGTCATCACTGTCTGAAACAGAAACTTTAAAAAAAAAAAAAAAAAGATTTTTAAACCATGCTTTGATAACAACGTTTTGATTACAACTTGTGGAGCGTTTGTTTAAGAGAACAAGATGAAAATTTCTTATGGCCCTAATCCAAACCCTTTCGAAGCTGGAAAGCTTTGGTTTCAGGCCTCAAAAATGTCTGTAACTATAAGATATACCTACCCATTTCAGACCAGTGCCCCCCTAGAAGTGCTGCCTCTGCACACAGGCAGTCTGCACCAAGCCCAGGAGTCCCCACTGCCTGTTAAGGATCTCCTGGGGAGCTGAGGATGTCTCTCTGTAAACACCTTTTTGCCATATCTTGCAGGAAGCCTCATCTACCATCAGGCTGCTAATCTTGCCTGCAGTATGAACTCCCCTGTATCCCAAGCGTTTCTCCTCACAGTGCCTGCAGAAGCATCCCCAGGTTTGTTGTTTACAGGAGAAACAACAACAGAAACCTAAACAACTTACGTGGGGTCCTACACGGTGCCAAGTGACAGATGTGGGCACTCAGTCCAGAAGTAACTCCATTCCCTGAAACAAACTTAGTTAATAAAAACACTCAGTTTAATTAGGTCTGCATTTTGAGTCTAGTTAGGGCAGTTCAGAATACTACTGCCTTCAGCAGCTTAGCACCAGCTTCAGCATGAGGCTTCTGCCCAGTAAGGGATCCCAGTCCCCCAGGATCTCCTCCAGCAGTGAGTCAGTGGCTTAGCACCAGCAACACAGAGCAAGCCAAAACTTCTGAAAATGAAAGATCTTTTTTTCCCACACCCTTTCATCTGGGAATGTTTGAGTCTGCAAGTTAGTGAACAATAAAATTCTCACTCTTTCACTGTCTTTTCAACATGTCAAGACTGAGTTCACTCCTAAACATATCTATTTATAAATATATAAACTACGCCTTTTACTCTGCCTTTAGGGAACAGTATTTCAAGTAGAGGAAATGTATTAGTGAATCCTGTGTTTGTCCTCTGAGAAATATCTAACAGAGGACAAAGGCAAGGAATATTTAAAGGAACAAGGAACAGAGGAAGCAAAGACAACGTGAAATAAGTTCCCTCCATAAAGAAACAAATTCTTTATTCCCAGTTCTCTCAGTTTTAGCAGTGTGTAACTTGAAATGCTTCCTCAGTAATTTGTTTCAAAATTATCACTTAACTGAGCTGGGAACAGAAGGATTCACTGAGGAGACATGCATTTGGTGTGGACAAAAAATAATGGGAAAAAATGGAACGTAACATCTCTTCCTTGATAAGAAAAGCACATGACCATTAGTTCTTTTACAAGATATTTCTCCCAAGGCTTTAGGTTAATTCTCATATATATATTTAATTTAAATCTAATATGAAAGTAATTAAATGGAAACCCACATCAAGTTATGAAAAAGTATTCACAGGATTAACAACGAAGCAAGACAAAGATCTTTATCATAACTGTAAAACCTCAGACTACATTTGAGAATAATCAGCCTCAGCCGAAATCATATTATATCTAAATTAAATTAATGCACCTGAAATGTTTCTGGTTTTAAATTACTTAGAGGCAGTAGCTATATAGTAAATTACTTCTCTAGTTAGCTGCCTATTTTCCTACCCACCATCCCATCTGTTAATTACAATATAATTTGTTGTTATGGAAGGAATTCCAACATATATTGTTGGTATATGTTAAATAGCTACCTCTAAAGCAGACTAAGAATTAGAGTTGGACATATTGATAAGATTTTTTAAATTGATTGTTATGAATCAAAACTACAGCAGTTCCCCACATCTCCAGTGACTACTTTATTAGTTTGAAAAGAAATTTGCAAGAAGTCTATGTGGAGGGTGGCTCCTACAAAAAAAAACAAACCCTTCTTCAGTAACAGATATAAAATATGGAGCAACAAAAGCTCTTTCTGTGAATCTCCATGATGATTATTTATTGCTTGGTATATGGAATAAATTTTCAATTAAATGAATATGATAGTTTTAATTTAATTTCCCTCCCCTAATTCCACCACTTTTAGAGTTGACAAAAGAACTTATTGAACAGATGGATTATTTCCAGTTTTAGACAGAGGTTTTAAAAGGACAGTTAAACCATCAGGTACACTGTAATTGAGATAAAACAAAGTTCCTCTTTCAGATCAATAGAAATGAGAAGTAGCTACACTGGATTCTGCATTCCCTCAGTGTCGTATTATTTTAAATTCTGACTCTCCTGGAGATTTACAGCCCTGTGAACCCCGTACTATTTCCAGCTCCTGCCATAACCTCAGCTACATTACTTCCCCCTGCTTGTGCAATATTGCAGTGTTCAGCTAAGATTTAGAACAATACTTTTTCATTTTAAGCAACGGGATGGGGCCTGGGTCAGGGAGTGCACCAGGACCATCAGCATGGGTGTCACAGGGAAAGCAGGAGTCTGACTGTGGCTGTGAAAACCCCCCCTGCAAGTTCTAGGTGGGGCAGTGCTCCATGGGGGCTGCTGGGAGATTCCTCGTGGAAGGCTCATCCCTCGAGTCTTCTGTCACAGCCCCAGGGTACTGTGGCCACCTGGAAGCCAGGTAAGGACTTCACACCAGGACAAACTGGATTTGGATTCAGAGCTGCAAAAGATCTCACACAGCCCTGGAACAAAAGCACATCACAGAAGGCAAGGGGGAAAAACATCCCCTAATGAACTGCAATGCGCATTTGCCCGTTGCTGGTTTGTGTCTGCAAGCACCTGTGTGTGCACACACTTCATCTGGCCCCAAACACAGAGCTACTGCATTATATTCCAGCGTATTTTTTCCTCCAAAACCAGGCACATGTGCACACATACACACACAGGCGTTGCCCTCTACCTGAGGTCACAAAGCAAGCCAGGAGGCCCAGTCTTGTGCAGTGGAAACCCAGTGTTAGGAGACACCCCACCATGTATTATCTAGGAAGAAGTAGTGGTTAGAGAGTCCAGACACTACAAGTTTTCAACATAAAACATAGCACAAGACAGGAAGAGTAGGTGCAAAATGTTTTTACAGCATTCTTCTGGAAAAGAAATCCTGCCAAACCAACTTGCCTATATTTTGTCACAGTAGATACAGTACATTTTGCTCTAGAGAAAGGTCTGCCTGACCAGGTTATCACAGACTTGTTTTGTCTTGCCAAGCAAATGCACTTAGTATTGCTTAATAATCCCTAGATTCACATTACTGATTGAAGGAGTCAACAACTTGTCATATCTGGAAGCTGGGCAGAACTGAGAGATTATACAAGGTCACTTTTGGAAAACAAGAACAAAATTCAGTGTTCTAAAACAATGGAACAAAAACTCATTCACTGAGCCACGTCACTGTTTGTGCTGCATGCTACTACTTTTCTAATATCACTTTTCCAGTATTTGAGAAAATCTCCAAAACTTGCCTCCTGTCATGCATTCCATTAACATTTATTAGATTTATCTATGGAACAGATACATTGTTGTTCCTTATAATATGAGCTTAGTCCCTTTGCTCAAAAAGAGGATGGTTTTGCCAGTGGATTTTTTTCTTCATATTTTGGGTAAATGAAATGCTGTTTTGGAGAACAGCCTGAAGCAGTATTTGCCTGTCTAGAAGAAGAGTTGCTGTCTATGCATGCTTAAACTATGACTTAGGCTTTATTTGAAGATACCACTGTGCTTGCAGCTGAGTGTTTTATCCTTATATCTGCTTTGGCAAAAACCTCAAGGTCTGACATCTTTGACAGTGCTCCCACTCAACAGGTGCTCCTGAGCTCTCTCCCAGAAACCATCAGACCTTTTCCCTTCATTCCAACCTGGCTGAAGTGAGGTGATTTTTCTGAACACATAAGCTAGTGACATCTAATGAACTCCTTAAAAAATGTGAGAAAAAAAAATTAAATTCACGTATCTAATGAAAGTTTGAGGTACTATTACAATGAAGTAAATTCCCTTTGGCGTACTATGATGTTCATAGCCATGGCAGATACAGGAAGCAAGGGATTCATATCTCAGCTGGGAGCTTGTTCCTCTGGATCAATCTCAGGGAAATCACTAGATGAAACTAAGTGTAGTGATATTTAGATGAAAGAATGAAGCCACCTATCAGAACTTGTACTAACGACTGCTTGTACTTATCAGTTAGTATTGCAGGTGAATTCTCTGTTCTTATACAGTTGTTAATACTGCAATGTTTATAGTTTTGTCTTCCTATAGTCTCAATGAGTCACACATGAAAAGGCCCTCCAATAACCTAGTTCTCAGACAATATCAGAACAGGATTCAGATTTGACCTAGTGAAACATCTGTAGTCAGCTTCCCCACTCAGGCTATGAACCCTTACTCATTTTTCCTGCCCTATGACTGCAAACCTATTCCCCTTCCTACCCAACTCCATCTGCCTCATACACTTTTGCAAACATGGATACTCCTGCCTTGTCAGTGGGCTGCTGTGGACAGTGCCAATGCTCTAAACACTTTTCCTATGGTCAGACCCTGTCTTCTTAGGAAAACCATATTATCTGAAGCAGAGCAGGGCCCTAGAAACAAGAAAAAACTTTAGAAACATCCCACAGTCTTGTCTTCAAAAACATGTTGCCCTCTCCTGGCCATCCAGACATGTATTTGTTGCCTAGAAAAGCTGTTTTGCCACTAAGAAAAACTCTAGCTTTGCTAGACCTGGCAGGAAGAAGTAACTCTGAACACCTTTATGAGCAGCACTGAGATGGCTTTGCTTGGCCCCAGCCCCAACCCTTCCCAACTTGCCACCTTGACCCATCCACTTACTGTCTCATACCTTCCCTGTTCTCCCTTGGCCCTGCTTCCAAATCTCGAGGAGGAAAGGCAGATCCAGACTCTGACTGGATCTGTGCAGCAGACATCACAGGGAAGAGCAGCCTGGGAAGTTGCAGAACAGCAAGTTACTTCCAATCCACATGACTCAGAGCAGCCATTCACACGTGGGCAGTGGTGCTGGTGCAGATGCTCACCTGAAGTGCAGTGGAGGTGTTTGCATGCTGTCACAGCTCCGACCCCGGCAGCTCAGAGAAGTGCACCCACATCAACTGAGGGGGAAAACCCCTCTCCAGTGCCATGTGTATTACCAAGGCTGACCTTGAAAATTTTATACCACTCCTTCATCATCACTTTGACAGCAAATCCACGTTAGAGTGGGGATGGGAAAGTTAGTATAGGAGTCTGACCTGGTTTTTTTGCACACAAAGTCATAATGCATTTTGACTATCAGAAATGGGCTGAACTTCAGACAGTTCTGTACAGAAGCTTCCACTGACTTCCACTTACTCATTTATTACATCTCTTCTCTCACTGACAAATCCATGGTGTGACTGGACCAGTTACTCTCCATTTACTCTGTAGTAAGTTAGCAAAGGACTAAAGGAAGACAATGTATTTGATTAATCAAGTGCATTTATCTGAGAACATGAAACCTAGGAGAAACAAAGAACTTCACATAAATAAATTTCATTTTTTTTTTAATTTATCCTTTATTTAGTAAAAGCACCCAAAGCTGCATTATATTAACACAAGTAATAAAGCTTTCATATTTTATTCCTACCAGTGCATTTCCAAATCCAGGTGAAATGCTGAAAATAAGTAATGCTGCCATACCATGAACACAGGGTGTAGATCACAATGATATACAACTTACAAGTGAACACCAATCTAATAAAATAAAGGGCTGTAGTTAGGTGTGAAGCCTGAAAGTTAAGGAATTTTGGCTGTTTTATTTCCACAAAGTACCATAAAAAAAACCAGCGGTTGTAGGATAACATACTTAATCATACTTTTTTCATCACTTTATTGAATACTCCATGTTTGGATGTACAACTTATAGCTATAGTGTGTGTTGGCTACAAATGTTACAATGAGAATGTGTATTGCTTGCGTTTGTACAGAAAGGGTCATGAAATGTATGGACCTGTCTGCATGTTTAACAAAGTGAAACAGCAATACCATAAAACTTCATCATGTATGAATATTGTAAATGGTTAAGTTATAAAGTCATTCATTCAAAAATCCAAATATTTCAATGAAAAACCATATATAAAATGCAGTAAAACATAAATTACATTTAAAGGTCTGTACATGATTCATCCTGCAAATAGAAGCACAAAAACAGCACCTTGTACAGTATTGCTTATTTTGGTCTTCTAAAGTTCAAAGATCATTTTTACCAAAAAAGGCAGGAAAAAACATGGTTTCACATGCAATCCAGCAGTAATTGTGGTAAATCAAGTAAGTCTATAACCCCGCAAAAAACCCAAGACTTTCACAATGTAGAAACATACATGTGGAGCCATTTTCTGTACTTGATAACCAATATGCAATTAAAGTTGGATTTATTAAGTTAGTGCACACCTATAATATCCCCTACAATATCCCCATTTTTGGTTAACAGTGTATTAAGGCTGTTTGCTGCTGAAAATACACAGCAGAGAAGGAATACTTTCATCCACAAATGCAGTCAGATGATCTCATTCAGAAGCTTCTCTCACAGTCATTCACTGGAAGTGATGAAAGAAATCCATCCTCTCTCCTCTCACGTTTTTCCACAAGATGTTGTGGATGCTCTAAGTTTATGTGAGTTCAAAATCATTTGGATAAATTCATGGTACAAAATTCCATCAAGGGCTATTAAGCAGAAAAAAAAATAAAAATCCACTTCTGGATTGGGAAGTCACTAAGTCACAAATTGCTGGAGGCTGGGGAGGTACCCTGGGGAAATTCTACAAGGGAAATTGCCCTTGCAGTCTGCCCCTGGGCAGACATTATCGATGGCCTTTCAAGACATGCTACTGGGCTGGACAGACCTGTGCTCTTACTCAGCACAGTCAGTTTTATGTTCCTTTTCCCTACTTTTGTTGTTATGGTAATACAAACATGGATCACTTCTCTCAGCTTTTTTTTCTCAGACTCAAAAAAGCAAACAACAATCCCATGTCCATTATTACATCAAAGAGATAAATACTACAAACTAAGCTGTCCATCACAGCCAGGGTGTTTCTTTATGCTTAGAGCAACTCTGCAACCATAGTTGAATTCCTTTTTGTGTTACTGGCTTAAGCATAATTCACTAGCATCACACTCACATATCATGATATACACGATGTGCAATGCTACTCTGCAATATGTTGCACAGCAACAGTACATATCTGAAAAGCAGCTTCTTTCAAGAACTGTAGGACAGTAAAAAAGATTAAACCCAGCAATTCTATACCATCATATTTGCAAAATCCAGTGGTGGTAATGGTCAGTAAACCCGGTATATCATTACTGCTGCACTTTACATTGGTGTTGCTTTTTTAGTTTAGTTTTAGTCAGATCAAAATCACTCTATTAAGCCTAAGGATCTACTGTCTCCATGCATGGAAGCGATGTGGGGCTCTTACTAGTGAGGCCAAATTCCTTAGGCTTCTGACTGGATTTCTGCCTCGTCCATCTGCAGTGTGTCATTATCACCCAGCAATTCTGTTTCAGGCACGGAGCTCTCTTCCTCCTCCTCCTCCTGGACAGGGTTCTGGGCAATATCTTCCGTTCCATTGTGTGTGTCATCTGTGCCTTCTGACAGCAGAGCAGCCCTGTCGGCCACCGACGCGTTGGAAGGCGCCGTCGTTACGTAGCCTGTGCTGGTGGATCCGCTCCCGCTGTGGTGGGAGCCTGGTTTGGGAATGATCTGGGGAGGCATCTGCTGAGGAGCCATTTGCATTGGAATTTGGACAGGATAAAAATTTGGCAAGTAAGCACCATAGGCGGGCATTGGCTGGTAACCATTGACTGGAATGTAGAGCTGCGGAGGTGGGACCATAGGTCTCATCTGGCCTTTCATTTGTATGAACTGAGGTTGAGGGAAGGCTGGAGTTTTCTGCTTTGGTCCAATGTATCTAGCGTTGCTGACATTGCTAACAGGGCTTGTGCTGAGGGAACTTGTTTGCGTGGTGTTGCTCGCCCCAGAAGTTTGCGCTGAGCTGTTGTAGTTAGAAAGATTTCCCCATGTTCTTAGTCTGTTATGTATATCTTTAAATCTTGGTCTTCTGTTGGGAAATTCATTCCAACACTCCAACATCAAAGTGTATATCCACGTGGGGCAGTCATCGGGACACGGCAAAATCTGTCGGTTCCTGATCATCTCAATGACATCCTGGTTGGAATAACCACAGTAAGGCTGCAGGCCATAGCTGAAAACTTCCCACAACACGACTCCGTATGACCATATATCTGAATCAATAGAAAACTTGCCATACATAATAGCCTCAGGGGACATCCACCGGATAGGAAGAAGGGAATTTCCCATCAGTTTGTAGTAATCAGCAGCATAAACTTCCCTGAAAAGGCCTAAATCAGATATTTTCACATTCAGTTTATCGAACACCAGTATATTTCTAGTGGCCAAGTCCTTGTGGACAACATGGTGGCTTGAAAGATATTCCATTCCTGCAGCAATCTGAGTCACAATGTGGAAGAAGTCTGCTGGTTCCAGAGTGGATTTTACTGTCTTGTCATCATCGGTGCTGCCAACATCTGAATGGGGAGATCTCATCACTAAGAACTCATGGAGGTCACTGTGGGAACAATAACTGAATATCATACTTATAGGTTGCTCCTTGGTCACTATTCCCAGCAAACAAACAATGTTTGGGTGCTGTAATCGTGATCTCATCATTGCCTCATGTTTAAATTCTTCACGAAGAGCCAGTTCTGCTTTGTCTTTAAGCGTCTTGATGGCAACAGCTTGTGTCTGTTCACCTGGTGCTGTACCAAAAAGATGACCCTTGTAGACTTTGCCAAACCTCTCCTCTCCTAGTTCCTCCATGAAACGCACAGTGGACAGATTAATTTCTTTAAGCTTAGCCTGAAATGAAGTAAAGACAGTCAGTAAAATATCATAGTGTTTCCTAAACAACCATTATTAAAGCAAATCTCCCAGTGGCTAGATGTCCAAATGCAAGACAAACTGGGCCAAAATGACTTTTCAGGGGTTTTTTGTATATTCACATCAGTGTATTGATTTTACAGTTAACCTTGAAGTGAGTTATAATATTATCAGAAGTGTAAATTGAATTGTGCTGCAAGATAATGAGAATAATTACTTCTACAAAGGAGTGGCCATATTTCCTGCAAGCTAAATGAATAATGGGTTCAGAGTAAATCTGGCAAAGGATGACACCTATTAACTGCAGTTGTACTTGCCCTACAGACCAGCCCAGAGCTACTCAGTGGAGGTCTGTCAGAAAAGCACTGGCTGAGGAGATGGAAGCCTCAGATTGAACTGAAACATCCATTCCAGCAGAAGGAGGAACAAAACCTCTCTCTTTCAGTTCGGCAGTAGCAGATCCACCCTTTTCCCTCTGTTACACTACAGGAATGGCCCCTGCCCATGGGCAGCAGTGTACAGTACCCCTGCTGAAAAACCTCATGTCAGCCCCAATGAAGAGGGGGGTGCAACTGGAGCAGAAGGAAGAAGGAATTTCTCCCTGGTACTTGAAGGAAAAGGCTGCAAATCCAAGAGTGAGAAACCCCCAGAGCCTCCCTCCTGTAGCTGGGAGGGAAAGAAAGGGAGTTTGTGATGGTGTTGTAATGGATCCATCCTGACCAGCATGGAATGGAGGAGTCCCTGACAGAGCAAGGTGCAGCTGGCACAGCTTCACACACACAGCACTGCAGCATGAGGGAGTAGGGTAGGCTGGAAAGAGGCTTTAACAGGTGATTTGGGAACAATCTCTGATTTTAGTGGCCAGCAGACTGTGGACTGGGCCAGAAAATTTGCAGCACAGTCCTGCTCAGCCATTAAACCTACCCTTTACACAAAAAATCAATCCAATTTGCTACAATTGGTCATATTCATCAAATATTCTACAGTTTCCTGAAGAGATGTTGTTCAATTGTTCCAAAGTGAGCATTGCATTTTAAAGCTTGCATTTTGTAAATGCTGTGATTAAAAATTAAACATTAGCACTGAACAGGACTTCAGCACAGAGATCAGTTGTTTGGCCCAGAAAATCCTGTGCAGGAGCTGACTTCTGCAGACAGGAGTTCAAAGCCATTTTTGTTTCACCATCCTTTGCGATACTCAGCCTTTGAAAGCGTTGTACCCCATCTCAGCTCCCCATTCAGTTATGGATCAGAACAACAGCTGTCTTGAGCTGATGGATTAGACAAGAAACCCCACTGTGCACCACGCTTTAAACAAGCAAACTGGCCATGTCATTATCAGCAGCAAAAAGAAGCTGCAGGCTGCAGACTGGATCAGACATAACAACATTTCCAGTCACTGCGACAACAGGCAGAATGGTGACTGACAGGTAAGGACAAATGCCATAAAAAGCTTTGTACTGAAAGCTGTCACACAAGGCTGGGATTTCTAGATACAGCTAGCAGGTGTAAGGATTGTTTTTCCCTGAAATAGATGGTCTGCATAGCATGAAAATTAGGTCCCCTACAACACGGCTCAGTTTGAACACAGACAACCTGAGACAGTTAAAATCATTACAGTTCAGAAATACGTGGGCCTGAGCAAATTCTGTAAGAAATACCTGTTTGTGTTGATTAATGAGAGGCATTTCCATGTCCTGGCTGGGAGATGCCATCAGCTGGCGACGCTGTGGTGTAGCAGCAGATGCCTTCTGCTTGTTTCTGCACATACACACCAGGAAGAAAAGGCAGGCTATCACCAGAGGAATGGCTATGCTGGGAACAAGGATGTAGAGGATTCCCATTTTGCTGTTGTCATGTGGACCTGCCGAGCACAGAAAGGTTCATTGCTTACAATAAGTATTTTAAAGACATTTTATAGTTAAGCAAATTATTATGACTATTAATACTATATTTTAAACAAAAAGCAAACCACATCTCGAAAACAGAAGTCACACTACCCTCTCCCCCTTCTCCATAACTTTCCATTAATTATTTCAAAGAAGCTTGATTGGACATAGCAACTAGCAGTATGAAGGTAGACTAGGAGCCCCACATTTAATGTGTTGACTGTAACAGTATTTGGTTAATTTCACCTTTTTTTTGAGGCTTCCAGTTATGGAAACTACAGAATACAGACCAGAGAATCACTGCATTATTTTGTTCAGGGTATAAAAAACCAGCAGTCTCTGTGACAATGTATAAAGCAGTGATAAACCCCAGCACAACATTGCAGTCTGGCCCTCTCTCACAGCTTCAGCCATTTTATCAGCACTTTGCCCATTCTTTACTTCCACTGATACTACTTCTGCCCAGAATAAAACAAATCTCACTTCTCATTAGCAGAGATATTATTTGTTCTGTACTTAATAAAATTAAAGTGCTTTTATGTTGAGTGAGACAGAAATGAAAGAGCCATCAATACACTTAGTAAGACTGTTCTTTACCTTCCTAAAATTATTTTTGTCTTAATATTTAGAGACTCTAGAAAAGCACAGAGATGTCCAAAATGTTCTCTGGAACTGCCTGGGATGTTTTCTGTAACCTGTGGTTTTGCTATTTGTGGCAACTGCTTTCACCACAACCACATCCCAGTGTTATCTTTACACCATGTTACACGCCATGTAGAAATTTATTATAAATGTCAAATCATGTTACTGTAAAAAAGAGAAGTAACTAAGAAATTCCATATTAGTTCTGAGCAGTTTTAAAGATCCAGGCAATCCACTTTTATGGCTTCCATGATATATACCTCTTGCTGCAGGAAACATGATTTTCTTCCTAATGAAGCACGGTAATAAGTCACTTTGTCATGCCCAAAGACTGTTAATGTGTGAAGTCTGTACTAATACAGGGAACTGAGTGGAACAGTATTAAGCTGTGAGAGCTGTGGTTTTTATTTTTGCAATCAGTTGTGCAGTACAGAGCCACTAGCAGCTAATGCAGGACTTTTCTGATAAGATCATCTCTTTTATGCCATCTCTGCTTCTGCACTTCAAATGGTTTGTCTTTCCCACCAGGCATGGTGTTATATCTCCCTCTACAGGATCTGAAAATCCTTGCTGCCTGCAAGATGTCACACAGAACAAAAGCAATATAGCCTTGAGTAGCATGAGCAAATCAAACACATATAGGTGTTTTCCATGTCCAATCTGGCATTTGACAAGTCAAAATACAAACTGCAGCATTATCATGAATTATTATCTCAGACTAAGCCTCCAATATGTAACCAAAAAGTGTCACATTATCTCAGTTACAAGCTCTGATCTCCAGAAAACATTAAACCCCACAACTGAAAACAAAGCTACTGCAAGTTAAACATTCAAAACCATAACCCCCTTAAGTGAATCGCAGTAATCAGGAGCATTCAAAATTACACAGGGTTCAGAACAGTAGTAGGGGATAAAAGAAAGAGAATACATACTACAAGAAGGTATGTCACACAGTTCCATGCGTACGTTTTTATTCTTTGTGAAACACCAGGGACCATCCATCTGACCTCCAGGATTTCGACAATACGCATGTCCTCCGCCTAGCTCTGGAAACTGTGTGCTTGTCAGATCGTGGTTGTGGGGACTCTGGGAGTCCCAGAGCTGGCAAGTGTGGCCAGACTTGGTAACGCTGACCGTCCCTCTGTAGTCCGCTCCAGAGCCGTTGTAGCACTGATGATCTGCAACACAGGGTTTGGCAAAGTGTTTTAAAAACCCAAACAAACAAGACCAAAACTGTTGAGGCCCACACACCATGTATGCAAAAAAAGTACTTAAATTTAGGTGCTTCAGGGCTTAAACAAAAGGTGTTTGGTTTGAAATTTCAGCTCTGTGCGCTTTTACACCCAGTTAATTCTGCATTCTCTCTTGGAGTGTCTCAGCTCTGTGGCTACACACACACAACTATTTCTAATTTTAAATGCAAGTTGAGACTAAGGAATATGTATGGACCTTTAGCTACAGAACATGATAAATTAAAAAGAATCAGAAATATGAGTTCCACTTCAGGAACTCAGTCTTCAGGAACTTCAGTCCTCAGATGTCAACAGTGTAAACATCCCACCACTTTTATTTCTCATCTTCCCGTCTTCTTCACACTGCTCACTTTCTATAGAAATTAGTACTGTGTTTTCTAATGCCTCTTGCCCACTTTTCCTTATTTTCTTCTTTAGGAAAAAAAAGTATTCAGTCTTTTCTTCTCTTTAGATGCATCATTTTCATATCTGCTGGCCCCACATCTTTATTCTTTTTTTGCTGTTATCCTCTCTTCATAGTCTTTAAATGCTTGTCTTCCACATGAACCATCTGAACTGAATCATGCATTTTCCTACATGTTTGCAACATTACCTTCTCCATTTTTCTGATCTCTCCAGCCCTCAGGAATGCAGCTCTTTCAAAACCACCGTGTATTCAAGCTGCAGCTGTTCCACCAGCAGCAGCACCATTGGCTCTGAGGATCATGGACAACTTTTGCCAGACTTTTTATTGGTTTTGTTTTCATTCCTTTTGCTTGATATCTCTTCCCTGGCCAACTTGCCTCTGTCATGGTTTTCTCCATTGCTTCTACTTCTCAGCTACACTACATTATTAACTTGTAAGCACATAGCTAGTTTTCCACGGCCACCTTTATGCCATGACTCCTGCTCCTAACTGTGGACTCAGACAACGAATATTTAGAATAATCTTATCACACTTTGAACTTTAAACAGCGTTGGTCTCTTGGGGTTTTCTTGTTGAATATTTTAGGGGCCTAATTGCTATGAAATGGAGTAGTCAGAAAAATCGTCCGAACATAATTAGTGACAACAGAGCAGCCTGCCTAATCCTGGATGTAAATATAAATTCATGAAAGCAGGATAAATGTTTTAACTCATCGTATGTGTGTAAATAAAGACAGTTACACCCCACATGAGATTTACAGGATTACTATTCTTGTGGATTTCCATATAGAAGGAACGAACATACTGTTCCATTTCTTAACACATCTTGCAGTGACACTTCAACAGACTGTTTGATGTTTATTGATAGGCAAACAGAGCTCACAGATGCATGGGGTGGCTCACCCAAAAAGGTAAGAACTGAGCTTTGGGTGGAGGAAACACGCTGCTGCCCCTTGCAAATCTGTATCAAACTGGCTGTGTGAACACAGAGTTTTATAGCCCATGGTGGTTGACATAATCCTTTTTGGTATTAAGCAGCATCCTTTAGGCTTCCTTGCTGTCCTAACTGTACCTTACAACAGTGCAAGATCATGGTCAGTGCTAACAAGATAGAAGCAGTGTTGTCCAGTACAGCTGTGCTTTCCCTACAAAAGGAATGGCTGATAAAACAGTCTTCCAGACTCAAGCCAAGGAAGCAACAAACTCTTATTTTTTCCCCGTGAGGAAACACCCAGACTTACATCGGCTGAGCCTCTCCACAGGGATCCCAATCCTTATGCAGTTGGCAGCTTCCAAGGTGTCAGGTCGTGGGAGGTCCTCACACTTAGGCAACTGCAGCTGCATCAAGATGAGGGGGTTTGACCTAGCAATGTTGTACTCCTGCCTGCAGAGATCGTTCTCCAGAACTTCGCATTCATCCCGGCACAGTTCCCGGGGCTTAGGGGTCCGGGAGCGCTCGTCACACAGGGGGAACACGAAGTGGCAGAAGGATGGGATGGCGAACTGGGAGCACTGGTCGGACAAGTGCGTGGAAGTGCCAATCATGGTAAACGCAGCTGCAAAGGGACAAAAGTACTGCTTAAGCACCGATTCGCAAAAAAAAAACCATGTCATTTGCCTTTAACAACTTTCATCTTTCCTTGAGGGTCTGAAAGCCCACTGAGCAACAGGTAAATGAGGCCATTTCTGCTGTAAAGGAGAGCTGACAAATGCAGAAAGAAAACCCAGCATCCCAGTGTCCCTCTGACTTCTTCACAGAGCTTGTAGGACTACAGTTCTTAGGAAGTTACCCATGTGACTACCATTGCTCAAACTACTGGCCTTGGCTAATTTTAATTTAAAAGCATAAAGAGCAAAGGCAAGATACACCTGACATGTTCCAAAGTTCCTAATTAGGTAAAATCTGAACAAGGATCACCTAAATTCTTCCTCCTGTGAACATTTTGATCAATAAACAAAGTGTTTTTCAAGTCTTGTCTGGCAAAAGGAAGTGTGCCATTGGTATTTAGGGAGACACTGTTATTAACAGGCATGAGAAGCCTAACAGGTAACAGTTTGGGGAAAATGAATACAGTGAGTCCCAGCACGCTGATCACATTAAGATGAATGTCATAACGAATCGGGAACATAATTCTCCCCTTCAGCTCTCAGCACCTACAAGCTAAAATTTATTTCAAAGTTTCCTTGCATGTTGTAAAGAAAAGACAAATACGTGCGTGCATCATGTATCTGGTGCTGAGTCAAGCTTTAAATGTAGGAACATTTATTCACCCAGTAAAGCATAATTTTTGAGTGAGGTTTGCTAGACTGCATGTTTCACCAATTCAGACTGTAAAAAGAAAGGAAATGTCATTCAGCAGCCCATTTACCACCTACAATTAAATTCTTTCCCTCTTGTCCCCCTCTCTCTTTTCAACCTTTCAATTTCTGGCTGGCACATGCTATCACAGAGTCTCCTGCCTCTTCCTAAACACCAAACATGCAGCAAGCAGCCCCAGATCCAGCCTTTCATACTGTTTACACATTTGTTTATAATTATTCATAAATATTAACAGAGGAATATAACTATTTTTCAGTCATGTAGGGAATACTGCATGCAAGCACAGCATTAGGCCTCAGAATGTATCTGTGACACACGCTTGTCCCAAAGACTAACAGGGAAAAAATAAAACTGGAAGACTGAAGTAGTCAGTGTCGACTATTTGAACCTCCACACTGAATTTTGTGAAGGCATTGTGTTACAGAATTTCGATCGACAAAGGGAACAGGAAATCCAGAACGAAAATTCCCCACAGATGCAACCTTGCTAAATGTTCCTGGCATCGGGCAGTAGGTGTCACCACTTCCCATGCACACTGGAGCACAAACACTTCCATCAAAAACTGTGCTTAGGAGGTACAGGCAAAACTATAAGCAAAATCTCAACAGCAGTTATTCAGTACTTTTTTTTTTCTTTTACCTAACAAGGTACTGCAATTTCAAAAATACACTCTCATTTGGGTAGAGAACAGCCAGTCTTGCATTACTTGTTTTACATAAGAGTCATAAGAACCAATAATTCTATGAAATCCTCAGGATCATTTTTCATAAAGCATTTGGTATGACCTTCAGATGTAGATAGTTTGAAAATGCTGCATTATTAACAGATTAATATTACGGCCTAGCTAGGCACTGGGTAGCTCTACATGGTGGTTCATAGCATGTTTCTGAAAAAGAACAGTCCCTTCAGAAATTCTCCTCAGCTCCAGAACAGTGAATTCCAGCCCTCAGCCACCAAAACCTAACCAATAATTGGTGGTAATAGGGAACCAGAAGCCTGGTCATCAATGCCCAGGTTACATATTCCAGAAACAACACAACTTGATCAATGCATATTTTCTGGATGATATCAGGTTTTGGTTGTTGGATTTTTTTAGGTTTGGTTGGGTGTTTTTTTTTTTTTTTTTTTTTGAAAAGGACATTATCAACCTAATTCCAGAGTTACAGAGTTAATAATTTCAAAGAGTTGAACATTTCCATATTGCTGAAAAACATCCAAACAGGACAGAGATTAAGTCATTGGGAAAAAGTTGTATCAAAAGTATGCATTAATTGATGACATAATGGTTAAAGAGGTTGGAATGACAACAGAGTACAGGAGAAAGGAGGGAGGGGGATGAGCTATAATAGCACAAGGAAAGCTCAGCACCTGGACTTTACCAGTCCCAGAATCCAATTACCATCTCAAGAACAGACAAAAAAACTCTCTGGGATTTCTGGCTTGCCAGAGACCTTAAGGCAATATCTTTAAGGCAATATCTTTAAGGAGTTAGAACTGACAAGCAACATTAAACTCCTTTTGGTTTAGTTATGCTGAAGTTGCAGAGTCAATTAGTGAGCTATATCTGGCCAGATGCAATAAGCTCCTGCTGGACTGAGTTAATTTGCTATATATTATGATAAACAGTGTGCTCTACTCCATGGATTCATTTCCTTGCTCTGCTTGTGTACATCAGAGTCACAGCTGCTAATGTCAGCCAACAGATCCAATGAAGAAAACCCATGCTGATGTACAGCCCATTAAAAGTCATTAAGATTTTGGATGCACATTTGTGTCTCTGTACAAAAAATATGCTCAGAGAAAGATTAAGCATAGCCAGAGCACAGGAAGGTCAACTCTTGTTTTATATAAACCAGCGTGAAGTCCAGACTCTGCCAGAATTATGCAATAAGAAAGGAAACTCAGGGGAAAAGCCACCCTACATTTTTCAAGACAATAAAAAATCAGTACTTTTTCACTATATCACAAATTAATTAAAAAAAAAAATCTTATTTTGAATCCATCGTGTAAAAATCTCCAGTACAAACCAGAAGCCGTTAAAAAGTCAGCGGTCTGACATTTTACCTCATGACACAGAAAAAGCTTTTACGCATTGCTTTCACACATTACAGCAGATACTCATCTTCCTTGCTCCAAATTTTGCCAACTGCACAAGGTGGAAACGGGCTCACCTCCTCTAAACCTTAACACAAGGATGCCTTAGTCACTGACTGACGAAACTGGGAGGATGACGGTGCTATTTTTACCTAAACTGGATACTCTCAGTAATGTGGTTGGTTTTGGGGTTTTTTTTGAGGCTAAAGAAATGTGTAAGCTTACCAGTAATTCGGTTTTCAATTTCCCCTTGCATCTGGAGGGAGTCCACGTAAATGGTCCTGTTTCCGATGATTCGAGCACATGCAATCCCCCTGTACGGCTGACAGAACCCATCTTCGTGGTAATCTTCCCTGCAAAAGACATGTTAGGATTTTATATGCAAATGTCTAGCTGCCCCCAGTGTATTTTTACATAACGTATTCTTATAAAAGTAGGAAAACTCAAAATACTGTAAATCTGAAGTCGTTCCATTCCCCGGGTGCAGCTTTCTCCTCCAATTCTCTCTACGCTACCTTAAAGTATTAATGAGGGACCCTGTAAATAGCTCATTACAGAAAGAAGTAAAACAAAACCTGAGATTAATTTAAAAATCATATATTACTAATAATTGGATTTGACAGATGAATCTATTAAAAAGCCTTTAGACTGAAACAGTAACATAGATCTTATTATATGTCCCTATGCAATTTTGGCATCCAGCTGTACACTGTAAAATTAGGCAGTTTGTTCTCTTCTCCCACTTCTTTCACCCATTCTTCATTTCCTGTAGTTGATAGCAGAAGAGATCTTGCCAAGCTTGAATTAAAACATGAAATAATTTTGAACTTTGAATTAGGTAAAGAGAATAAAAAGTAACCAAGGTCATAACCTCTTTTCTCTGTAGTGAGAGTCAGTGCCAAATTTCTCTTTCAACATATATTTTAATACAGTTTTCAATTCAATGAGGCTTTGGGCCTTTCACTCCCTTACATCAACACAAATATTTTGGCACGAAAGCCCTAGCCTAAAGGCTCAGTGGTTCAACACTTCATCCCCAAAGCCCTTGTAAATAATACAGAGCTGATCTGCAGATCATAAGTGTCAGAGAAATGAAAAGAGACTTCAGAGAGAGAGCATGCTCAGAGTCAATATCCAGTATTCCCTGGGCTTCCTCTGTACTAGGATTCATTAGCCTGATGGATTCACATTATGTCATTTACTGCATGATGGGCAAAATGTAGGTATAAAACATAATCTAGAAAACTGTGACTCCAGAGCAGGGCATCTAAAAACGTAATCAGCTTCTGCAACTGAACTGTTTGAAAGCCTGAGATACCTCTGCAATACCAGCAATTTTTCAAGTATGACTTCAGTACTCCTCTGCACTTTGTACTTTTGTTACCTTTGGGTATCAACACCTCTTCTGGCCACCCATGCTTCCACGCCTCTTACAAATACCAGTATTTCTTAAAGTGTAAACTCTCTGGCAGGGGAAGGTTGAGCAGTATTGTCTGTACAGCGCAGCCAAAAGCTGGAAGCACTGACCACCTTTACTCTTCCTGTACTCCCAAGAAAGGCAATGATTTAACAGGACTCTATCCATCACATAAACTGCTAGATAAACCATGGTGATACTAAGTGCCTCATGCAGTTGTTATGCAGATCTGGCCTTTATTTCCTATCAGAATATGATTGTTAAATATTCATAAAGCAACATTTTGTCTACAAACCCTGAAACAAGTTCTGTTTCCACAAAGATATGTAAGTTTTTGATTATGGTGGATGAAGTAGAGGAGTCGTCTTAGGATCAACTACTCCCTGCAGTAACATTCTTTCATTCTTAAAATCTGTTATTTTGCAACAATTGCATCGTGCCAGAAGTTACAAAAATCAAAACATCAAAACATTTTTTCTGTGTCTGTTTTATGATCCTTGACCACCTCAATAGGAAGTCAGCAATTCCCACAAGGATCTGAATGAATATGAAACCTCCAGTTGACCTCTTTCCCAAAAGTAAATTCATACCCTTGTCCTGCAGAACAAAGTCTGCAATGAAACACTGCAAATTCAGTAATGTCTTACTGAAACTGTATCTCACACTTCAATTCTCAGTTCAGGGTTCTCTTGCCAGCATTAAAAAAAAAAAAAAAAAAAAAAAAGAAGCACTCAAAACAGCATGGGTTTGGTGACAAAAGCAGTGTGATCTCTTACTTAGTTTATTTATTTCTGTCAGGAACTTCTAAACACAGCTTCGATACTATAAATACACACATATGTTCCCCGCTCCCATGTTATAGTCAACTGCTGATTAAACTAAACTGGATATGACCATTACCATGGACACAAGCAAAAGTAAACAGTAACCTGATGTCAGTTACTCTGACAAAAGCTGGGCTGTTACTCTACATGCATCTTCCTCAGGCCAGGAAACTCAGTGAACGCCGTTTGACTAGTACTACTGCCGAGAGGACAAAACTACGTTAGTCTTCTGAATAAAATATTTGATTTCAACAAAGCTGCAGAAGTGGCAGCACTAAGAGTCTCCTTACAGAGTACTCTGTTCTTCAGCTACAAGTACACTTGGCACACAGCAAAAAATCTGCAGCAAAAAGCAACTGGGGGGGAATCTGATAAAACAGCACAGGAGCAGCATCATGCTCAGTTCAAACAGGAGCCTTTGGAACCATGTGCAGCTTTGATTCACGCTCCAAAACATATGCCAGCAATTCAGTTGCTGATCAGAGAAATAATTAAAAGCTGCTGAAAATAGGCAGAAATACCGACTCTTCAATTTCCTGCTGCTTGAGCTATAAAATTTGCTCTGATCAAGAACCCTGGTGAAAGCAGAAATCTGACTCCACAAAAGGAATCCAGAAGAGTTCAATTTGTTCCACTTGCAGAAATCTTACAAGCTAACCACCACAGGTAATTTTGCCCATTTGTTCTTTATCTTCTGAATGTTTCAAGGCAGCACCACTTTTTTTACCTAGTGATTTTCTTCCATTTTTATAGGGTTTTGGTTTTGTTTTTTTCAAAATAGAGTCAGACCCACCCGAAGTGTTGATTTTTTTTTTTTTTTGCACCTTTGCTGGAAGGTGGCCCCAAAGGCAGTGCACCTGGAAACTGAATTTTCTCAGCATTCAGCTAGAGTGGAGGGAAGGTATATACTCTTACTGAAGGAACTCTCATCCCGATTACTTGTCATATGTTTGACCAGAGTTTGGATTTAAAAATAAAATTGTAAAGAATCTGACTTAACAGACCCTCTATTCCTAAAACCCCAACTTTCATTGCTTAGTATGAATGCCATTAGTTTTCCAGGCCCAGAAGGTGATCTGCCAGCACAATAAAGTTAAGAACTAGGCTTTCTGACATAAAACTAAAGCAGAGGAATCTTCTATCTCTGTTACACAAAAGTAAAACTGAAACACTGATACTACTTTTATGTACAACATGGAATTTGATTGGGTTTACCAGGTCTGGGAACATCTTGAAGAATGAAGTACTGATAAGCATTTACAGGTTCCTTATCACACATGCACTGCAACACCTGATTAAATACAGTCTGCCTTCAGGCTTGTGGGCAGAAGAAGTCTGTATGAAATAGATAATTAACCAAACAGTGTAGAAGAAAGATGCAGGTTCAGTGATACAGTGCCACTTCTCCCACTGACAGGAATCATAACTTGCAGGGATGTCTGGCTCTGTAAAGGAGAAATTGGAAGAACCAGGTGCCTCTGAACAGGAATAAAAGCATGCATGAATAGGAAACTCTCTAGATGGAGGTCATGGAACACTCCCATAAGGCAGATATCTGCTCTAGAGGTATATAAAGAGATTTCTAGGTGTCAGAGGAAAAAACATCGTTAACATCACCACCCCCACCCTCGTATTAAGCATTACTTTAATTTCACATGTGACACAGAAAGAACACTGAACAAAACACTACAAAAGAAAATATCTAGGAAACAAAGAGGCTGTTCCTCACCGAAAGCCTGAAATACTGAAAGAATACATCTGGGCACAATACACTGTATCCTATCTGTGTTGCACCACCTATTGTTTGCAACTGTCACAGCTGAACAGACCAGAGGGCATATGAAACAAAAAAGTTTCTCAGTAAAACAAAGGCCACCATGGAAACTCTTCGAAACTACAATCACCTCGTGAAACACTCAAGTCTGATGAGAGTTTTAAGTACATATTTAGTGCCCCTAGTAAGTGCAAACCTTGTGGTTTTGCAGAAGAATAAACACGTGAAGACCTAACAATTTCTAGCAAGGGTTCACAAAGGGAATTCTGAAAGCAGAATTGAGAGGTATCCACATATTCATGTGCTAGTGAGACATCTTTATTCTGATTGCATACCACAAGTTTTGCTTACAAAGACAGCAGAAACTTGTAAGTTAAGTCTACTATCCTGAAAATAGAAGAGACACAACAATGCAGCAGCCATAAAAAGAAACTCAGAAATCCTCCAGAAAACTCAGAGGGAATTTTGATTGAATACATCGGAAAAAAAAATCTCATTTAATAATACCCTACCAACCTACCCTAGCATTTATATGGAAGGACACATCCTCAGCCTACAATTTAGCAGAGAAAACAATGCTAAACAAATTCATAGAACATAACAGGATATTCCAGAGCTTAGCTTTTAAAAGGTAGTAGAAACTTTGTTACAGCAGTTTCCCACAGGCAAGTTGACTGCAATTAAAATTTCCAATAAATTTTCCCACAACAAATAACAAATCCAAAGTTTTAACCCTCTTTCCTGCTGTCCAGGGATTAAACAGTTTTAGTTAAGAACTGTTAAATACTGAGAATATTAGGACTCCGCCTCATATTTCATTACAACTGAAATGGCAAAGCAAGGACAATTGCACAGAAAACCACAATTAGACTGTGATAGATCAGTGAAAGGAAAAATTATTTATGTCATCCTATTTGCTATGGGTAGAGAAATACAACTTTTGGTATACGGTCACTCATCTTGTGGAAAAGTCTTGGGATTTTTGATAGTTACAACTTGAAAACTGATGTCAGAAGCTTTGTGAAGACAATAATTATGACTGACGGAAAGATCAGAGGGAAAAGGGCAGGCATCGTTTTTTCACATTATGAGTTTACTTAGCCCAGTGTGTAGCTACTTCATAAACAGAAAGCACACAAGTTAAATGACCTGCAATGCAACAAGAATAAAGGAGTAACTGGTTTATGTTTAATCGAAGAAAGGCAAATCACTCTGACTTGTTGGAAGGGCATTAAAAAGAGTCGCAGTAAAAAAATCAGGAGTTTCATTTTTTTAATATGTGTATGTATTCATGGTTTGTTTATACCGAATCTCAAAAATCAGGACCTCTTATAATGTTGCACTACAGCTGTTGTAATTTGTTACCCTTACTCTTGACATGATCATATCATAGTGCATGGGAGCAAACTCTATTCAAAAGAGGATAACTTTTCAATGGCTAAAATGAGTTTATGTCTCCAGATATTCCCAAAGAAACAGGTCACCAACAAGATCTGAGAGAAGAGAAAGGTGCTGCTTTTTCATATACTGTATCACATCTATAAAATTTGCCTCTTGTCAAAAACGTAGTAAATATATATTAATGTTACTGTAGAAAAACACTTGTTACTTTCTGGTCAGGTTTGTCTTCAGAGAAAACATCAAATAAAACACTCAATTCCTTGTTTCACCATGAAGTAAAATTCATCAGGAGGGTTGCCTTTTAAAGTAATAGTTACAATGGGCTATAAAATTGCTCTTTCTCATAGGCCTCCCATAGTGCACAGAACGTCAACAGAAGTTTTACTGCTGACATTCATGGCAACGGGACTGGGGTATAAATAATTGACAGAGGAAAAGAATGGAATATTTTAAAATAAGTATGGCTTGACCTATTAGTATCCACTGAAAGGCTGGGTTAATGCCAGCTGCTTCTGATGCCATCCATAATTTCTGCCCATATAGGCCAGAAATTCAGCAACTCACACAAACAGGTTGGAGATTTTAGCATAGTTTCCAAATCCCAGGTGTACAGGAAAACCTCAAAAAATCCCAAAACCCACCAACCATAAATCACCAAAAACTCCACACGGGCACACCTGTGCCCTGCCTGCTGAAGCCAAGATGTGAAAGGATGGCAGAGACAACTTGGCTGCTTCACTGGGGCCCTGCCTGCAGGGAGACTACCCTGCACCCACATCATGGGACACAGCCACAGGCTTCCTGCCCTGCCTGTATCCATTCTCCGAACAAACAATTCTGGCCATAGGTTTCTGCAAATAACCCACCTTTCCGGCACTTAAAATCATTGTTTGCACATCTTCACCTGTGTCTAAAGATCAGTGGCCCTGGGATATCAGGGAACACACATCAATGTAGTTAACACCTCAAAGAGAGACTTAGAGTAGTACAGTACAAGAGGGGTATAAAACTTTTCCTATACACTAAGGGAGTGCAAAAAATACTATCAGAAAAGAAGGCGTTTAGTGTTAAAAAGTAAAAAACTAACAAGCAGGGGAATTTGTATAAATAGTCATAGCTCAGTTGAAATCAATGGACCTATGACAATTTACACTCACCATGGATATGACCCGTGACTTCTGCTACCAGATGCTCATTGAGTGTAGCAATAGACCCAAAAAGCAAGATACAAGCATGCAACTTAGCTGAATATTTCTTGCTTTTTGTCTGAAAACTATACATCACAGAATCCTTAAAAAAATTCGCTGAAAGTCACAATTACTGAACAGAGCAATTGTGCTGCATTTGACTGGAATATTTATCTACTAGCTACTAAAAAAAGTACACTGTGAACTGAAACTCCAGACTCAATGTTTAAGATCAGTAAAAATACCCCACTTGACCTTTATTCTACTGGTTATATTAAATGATGATTTTTTTTCATATTAATCATAGGATTTGAGGCAGCATTTTAGGTAATAGATAGGGTAAGTAATTGTAATGTCATTTGTAAAAAAACAGCTACAAATGGACTTAGTGTTTGTGGCAATCTAAAGAAAAGTAGCTTGTTTGTCAAATGGCAACTTGAAACTTTACAACAACCTAATTTTTAGACTATTGAAATTATTTCTGCAAAGGGTTATAAAATCAGTATTTTTAAATACAAAACTCAGACTCCAAAGCCTATCTCTAAAGCATAGTCCAAATAATGCTTTAAACATATATTCTGATGCTACTGTGAAAGGAGGATTCTTTTAATACGAAGTATTTAAAAACCATTTAAACACAAAAAGGGGAGAGAAGATCAGTAGGGTTTAACCATGTACCTTCACTGAATCATGACCCAAATTGTACTCACTCATCAGTAGGCATTGCCTTAGATGGTGTCAGCACTCTTAGCTGAGCTGTGTCCTTGATAAAAGACACCACCATTCAATAATTTAAGTGGATAAACCCAAGAGAAAATGGCATTGCCTTTGTTTCTTTCACAAAAGTAATCCTCCCTCACTCCAACAAGAAAAGCACCCAGCCCTCACAGGCAAACGTGTATGAAAGAACTGAACACATAAAACTGCTCGGAATGCTCATTAGATAGCACTCCCTGCTGCTGTGGTTTGATGGCATCACATGCATTCACATATTTGTTACTGCTTCCCAAGTTTAGAAAAGCTTTCAGTGTACCAAAAAATGCTGCAGTTCCCAAGAACAGCAATCACCTACAGACATACAGGTGGCAGAATGGCTTTTACTACACTAAGATGGGTAAAACAGTCAAAGAAGAAAAACTAAACAGCATATCAATGTCCTGAGCTTCTGCACAAAAAAGGATTGTTCCTAGACGTATAACCAGCCACAATCCTCTGGTTACCACATGCAACTTCAAACAGATTATCTTATATTCTGCCAATAACATTCTAACTTTCTCGAAGGACATTTTCGTAAATTCTCCCTCTGCTTTCATAGGTGTCAGCACGTTGGGATGAAATCTTGAAATCAAGTGAGTCAGCTGGCAATCCAAGGAAGGTTGCAGGTCTGTTTCGCTGAGTGTCAGATATTTTTAACAGAAACATCTCTGTTGCAACCACGGATACTGGAAAATTGAGAAAAAAGCCTTCAGAAAAAATAATTTCAACATATGGGAACGTGAACCTTGCCATGCAGCATTCCAGCTTCTCACTCACCAAAGAAACCATTATGAGGTCCCCTCTCCACCCATTTTTTGTTGGTGTTTTGTTTTTTTTTTTTTAGGGCACGTTACTCCTCTCAGTGTGTTATGGCTGTGTAATAAATTGTCTTTTTCTGACACCTCCAAGGAAAGTCAGCAGGACCAGCAGACCCTCATTGAAAAGCCTCTAACAAGCAGGGAAGGAGGGAGGGGTGGGTGTCAGGGCTCACCAAGGGGACTGGTCTGGGAACTGGGGTCCCCTCTGACCCCTGGGAGTGGGTGGGCAAAGGGCAGCTCACCTCCCAACAGGCTGCTCCGACCTTCCCTAGTGTGAAGCTCACCCCACTCTACAAATGCCACCTGGGCCTAACCTGATATGGTCATTTAAAAAAAAAAAAAAATCGTGTAAGTTTTCAGGTGGATGCTAGTGCATTGTAATTTACCTAGAGAGACAGACTTTACGCACAAATAAAAATTTTACATTATTGTTTAGCTGATTTAAAGCCTCCGATGGGATTTCATACGTACGCCAAGAAGACAGGTAGGAGAGGTAGGAAGTCTTGAGAGAAAAGAAGACAATGAAAACATGGTCAAAAATAACCAGTTATATAAATCCAGAGAGAAGGGGAGGTTACAAGAAAGACAAAAGGGATAATTTAAAATAGAAAAATGAAATCTCATGTAAGTACCCTAAGGTTTCCATTTTGTTTTTTTTTTCTTGAATGATGGGAAATACAAGCCTTCTACCAAAGTGCTTCCTGGCTTTTTAGTAGAGGTTAAAAAGTTAAGATATTTTTGCACCAAAAAAAAATAAATTTGTTTTCAGAATTAAAAATATTTTAACCAACCATGCCATTACAAATGTGGTCACTTATGTAAGAATCTGAGCAAATGAAAAAAAATGAAAAAAACTGTACTGGCATTTTTCCCTCCCCTTCTTTCTTCTGTTTTTTTAAACAAAACAAATGTGGCTTTTCTATTTCAGTTACCACAGCCATTATACATCTGGTAGCAGAGAGCTTTGTAAAATAGCCAGAAGTTATCACAGCATCAGCTATAAATTGGTTACATAACTATATCCAAGTATTCATCTTCAAAGTCTTTTGCAGAGCATTTTTATTAAATCTACTGAAACACTGATACTTATAACCATATAACATTGAAGTGTCAGCGTTTCAGACTTAAGAAAAAATTAGCCTATTCCATTTATCTGAAAAAATCTTTAAAAACATCTAAGCGACAATAACAAATACTTGTTAGCTTCTCTGTTACTTTTTATGGATGCAATATGAACTAATTCTAGGCAATGTTGCAGAAAGTTACAGTTTGTGAATACTTCCCAATGTTAGAGACTATCTTCATAGCTGCTCTTTACTTCTTAGAACTTATCTGAGCTGTAGTGTTCCACGGTCCAAAGATAATTTTTAAATTATTTTTTTTTTTTAGTTCTAAACAAACGGTCAGATGTTTCAAAAGATGAGGCCAGAGAATTTTTCAATATTTCATTTCTCTTTGGGGAGGGGGGAGGGAAGTGAAGGTACTTCAATGCATCCAGAGGAGGACAACAAAGCTGATGGAAGGGCTCGAAGGAATGTACAAAGAGGAGCAGCTGAGGACTCTGAATTTGGCTACGTTTGGGGAGAAGGACACTGAGGTGTGACCTGACCGCTCTCTACAGCTTTCTCAGGATGGGAGGAGGAGAGGGAAGTGCTGGTCTGTTCTTCCTGGGATCCAGCTACAGGACATGTGGGAATGGTTCAAAGCTGCATCAGGGTGGGTTCAGACCGAAGGTTAGGAACCATTTCCTTGCCAGCAGGGTGGTCAAACTGCAACAGGCTCCCCAAAGAGGTGGTTGATGTCCCATGCCTGTCAGTGCCTTAAAGACAGGCCCCCCTAATAACAGGCTTTAACTTTTGCCAACCATGGAGTGATCAAGAAGTCGGACTAAATGATTCTTGTAGTTCCCTGCCAATTGGAGCTACTGTATTGTACTGTATTTATATTCTAATGCATTCTTTCCTATTCCTTCTCTTTACCCCTCTATCATTGTTTTGCAATCTGGAACTACTACGCTGTCGTTAGGAAAGCAAAAAAACGGAGGTTTGTCCACATAATTTTGCAAAACTGAGTCAGAATAAAGTATAAGGGTTTCTACGTGCAGGTCAGCCTGCGGAACTAAGGAGACACCTCCCAGCATGAAGAATGGCATGGTGAGGCAGGAGTAAACACCCCTTCTGGCCTGCAAATTGAACTGTTAGAAAAACTTAGGGAGGAGGGAAGTATGTGTATGTGTGTGCACACTTATTCATAAAAGCAAAGATTATGAGGTATATCACCCTTTTTGTCCCACCTAGAGTAATCCTTTTCCTCTCCTATGTCATCAGAGTGAACAAAATGAGAAATGGAAGACCTATGAATAAGCTCTTTGGGGAGTGTGAGAAACAGCTGATGATACACTTCTTGCCACCTTATATTTAGAGCAGCATTACCTAAAATACTTCATATTTTAAGGCTTAACAGAGCAGTATCAATTTGTAAGAGCGGATTTCCTCACCACACTTTCTTTCTCCTTTTTAAAAGCAATCCCTTCCATCACTCTTAATGTTATTTAGTTTTGAGTAGTATTGTTCAAATTTTACCAGCTAAACCATCTATTCGACCTTTTCTCAAGTACACTAAATTAATTGCATCTACAGTTTGTTTGGCTCTTTCAAACTGAAATAGAGAACATAATAATACAAAAGTAGGGAAAAACTAACCATAAAGGCATAAAAATTGAAAGGATGATTTATGGTGTGGTGTTCCAGCATTATCTCGTTTGGTTAAATTACCTACTTTTCATTAGAATAGCGTTCCTTTATCTTTGTGCCTAACTACAACATTTACCCTTTCCTTGTATGCACTTAGAGGCTATTCAGCATCCTAAGGAACTCTAATTAAACTCAGTGTGGCATCAAATGCCTACAGGAAGTCTCAGGGACATATAGCTGTCCTTTTGTAAGACATACAATAAATACTTTGAAAGCCATTTAAGCCACTGAACGAATGAGAGTAGGGGAGGGAGAGAGAAGTAGAATCCAAACACACTAAAGATTGCTGATTATATCAGGGATGTCCAACAGCTGCAGTAGCTACTTGCCAAAAGCCCGTGGGCCATTACTACTTTGAATATCAATTTACATATATCCTTAAAGGGAATAATAACAAGTCTTACTTCTTTGGTAGTTTAATGAAACTTGTTCCTCTGAGCAGCTCAAACCCGAGCACCTGCTGCTGATCTGGAATTTGCTGGAAGAGGGTACTGGGGTCACGTATTTACAAAGTCAGAGCTGTAATTGGCTCGTTGCCGTGTGTTGCACATCTTAAGTGTTGCACCTTACAGCTTTCCTGTTGGCTACCAAAAAACCTAGCCACTGCTCTGCAGAGAAGGAAGCAGGCTCTCCCAGCACGCAGGCTGCGCATGGGTGAATTCTCACCTGCAGGAAACCATCAGCTTCCTTTAACATCCACCTACAAGCTAAATGTCTGAATTTTGAGAAGCAGAACTCTCAGGAAAGAAAGTATTTGTGTGCTTTGGTGTATTGCATGTTTGTAACCCCACATATTACACTCATTACATTCGTTATAATGCTTCATCCAATCCTTTTGAAAGTTTCTTGACAGCACCGCTGTCAAGGTGGGAAGGTGCTTTCTACATTTAACCCTAAGTTAGCTCAACTATAAGAAATGTAACTAATTTCTTCTTCTTTCTAAGGGAAATCTAGCCCAACTACAGGCAAGTCCCATACGGTTGCTCTCTTGTCTTTGCAACCAGTCTCTCTCTGTAGGGCAGTGCAAAGTCATTGCATTACACTTTAATTTATACAAGGACATTTGATTTATACAGTAGCACGAAGAAAGAAAGCTTTCCTGCAGATCTATCTTTGCATATGCTTGGCTTCCTTTTGTTTTGGGGGGGTTTCTGGACAATATGGATTAGTGAGCATAAAAGACACCTATTATCCTTTTCCCCCCTATACATTCCCTGTCAGCTTCTTTCTTTTGTTCTTCCATTCTTCTGATGGGAAGGCAAAAAAACCTCCCACTTGAAATAGCTTCCCCAGATAACAAGCTGCAGGAGTACAGACACCTCTGACTGCTCCAGGATGTTATGCATATTAGTTTAAATACACATCTGGCTTCTAAAATTCATCAATTTTGTAAGCACACTGAATTTTTACTGCTATCACTAAATAATACAAAATGCATTGGATTGTTCATCATTTATTTACTAGTGATTAGAAAACAGTTAAGTGGAAGATTAAAGCTGAAGAAACTATGTAGTGTGGGAGGAAACTGGGATATGGAGTGGTGCAAAGCAAACCAAACCAAAACAGTACTTCCACTGCTCTTAAACTCTGTCCTGAATTACACATATTATGCATCTTTAAGATATTAAACATATTCTGGGGTTTTAAATAAGAAAAAAAATATTTTTTGGAAACATATAAGTAATATTAGGGTAAAAAATTCAGTTTTTATTACAAGACAGAGGGTCAGCTTCCTCTGAGTACACCCTATGTCTCTGGGCAGAAGAGAGTATAATTTTCAGTTATGGGCTAATTTGTGACATGGTATGCTTACGAGCTCTACTAGGCTGTATCCTACATAAAAAGAGGAAAACCTGAAAAATTATGCTCTAAGATAGCTAAGAGAGAAAAGAGTATGCAAAATCATTTAGTGCAACTTTGGTTTTAGTTTCCTCCTTGCTCCAAATTTCCTGTCTGCGCCTGAGAGATTGTCGAAGGATATTTAAACTGATGAAGCCAGATGCAGATCTGAGATTGTGAATCCAAATCCCCTGAAAGGAGCCCCAAACCCACAGAAGGGTGAAATACAGCCTTCCCCCGACCTTGAGAGAAAAAAGGAAACTGACACACGGGGGCTGTGAGGGAATTGCAGCATGTTCCAGCCAGATCCCCAAATTGGATTGTCAGGGAGTCAGGAAATCTGCCAAGACAAACACATGCTGTTTAATATACAACAGCCCGAGATAATCTGTGCCTCAGTTCATCACTCGTAAAGTAGGAATAACATTCCATGCTTTATAGGGAGTGTATCTTAAGCATTTTGAGATAATCCTATAGTAGAGGAAGGCAAAAAATTCCCAAGATCCACCACCTCCATTTGATATACAAAACATGGAGAGACAAAGGTTAAACAACTTGCTGCAGTCACACATGGAGACAGGAGTACAGTCAGAAACTGAATCCAGACCTCTAAAATGACAGTCCAGTGTTTTAATCACTAAATCCTTCTTCTGCCTTGATTAAAACAGGAAACGAGAACACAAAGTATGCACTTATTCTGTAAATTCAACTTGTTACCACAAACATCTTAGAAAAATATATATAGTTCAAATATGGTTGTCTCTGCCCTGTGAATATTTTGATGAAACAAAAGGCGTGCATGTCATTCTGGAGGAGATCCATCATCAAACACCTGGTTCTCATGGGCCTCAATTAACACTGTAATTCAGAGTTGAGACAACACTGTAGTGGTTATAAAAACATCTGTTTATGTGAATTTTAAGACAATCTTGCATAATTTAGAAGATTAACAATGTCATCAGCGAATGAACTGCACTGAGAGTAAAGAATATTTGCCACCCCACCTGAGGAGAGGAGGAAGATACGAGTGGTGGTGTTGTTTGATGGTAAGGAAAGCATTCTTCCTTTTTAGTATGATGTTAGGTACCTTAGGTTTGCCAGACAGATTCAGTATACAAAACTATTTGCCCCCTCAGCTACTGTCTTTTACTGGGAAGACCCCAGTCATGGGCAGGGAGGGTAAAACACTCTGATGATTCACTCCTTTCCACCTTCTTTACCAAGACCCTATATTCTCTTTTCCATCTTATAATTACATGGAGATTCATCACATGATGAAAAGATATCTGTTCCCATCATAAAGGTGTATGAGTGCCCCTCACATCATGCAGAAGTTCCCCAAAGGGGTCACAGAAAAAGTGTGCTTTGGCTATGTAATAAAAGCCATGGGATATGCTGACCATGGAAAATAAATTGCCCATCGCAGGATTCCTCATTAGAGTTTTAACAGACATGCATTACTAGTTTTTAAACATTCTGTTTTCCACTGTTTGAAAGAACTGCTTTTTCTTCTCAACTACAATTGCTTCATCACTTTTCTTCAATGGACTGAATCCTTAAAAATTTAACTGTTGTCTGAAACTATTTGAAGAAAATCAGGCATGAGAGCATGCAAATTTATTAACAGTGATTAATATATCAAAAATTCCTCCCCAAAGTAATGGGCAATTTCTATTTGATGACAGTGTTTCTTCCCACCAATTTCTCCTTCTAAGGGTCCACCATACTGGCATCAAAGGCTGCAAACCAAGAACTGATCTTAGCCAGCGTTCAATAAAACAAGGACTTCTCAAAAGTTCTTTGAAAAGCCCAGTTCCCCTGCACAGGGCCCTGGATGGAAATGTTTGCCTCCTGGTATCCTGAGCAGATTGCAGAAAGGTCATGTAGGGGAACGTGAAGGACTGGCAACAGAGCCAGTTTCACCTACACTTTGCAAGGGCTGAGCTTATAGGTTCTTCTTTCTGCCTGTATTCTGCTGTGCCTTCCTCACTTCTGCTAAAGCCTCACTAGATTTTCCAGAAGCCCTAAAAGCCAACAAACTGCCAGATATCTTCCATCCCAAGTTCTCTTCAAGGTGGCACCACTACAGTTACAGCCTTAATAAGTAATCTGAACTGCTCCCAAACAGGAATTTGCCCAATGGGTAAAATTCAGTCTAACCATTTGATTCAAAAGAAAATATGTTAGACTAGAGAGCATACAAACTTTTAGAATTAATTTATCCTGTAAACCCAACACTTCTAGAAGGGAAGGGAACTGTTTCTGCCCGCCTACTCTTGAGACTCCAAGAGATTAACATCCGTTGCTTTATTTTATATCATATAAAAACAAAATTCTGATATTTGCTAACCATTTATTTTATTTTCGCACACTTGCACCTTTCTGAACAGACAGGATGTCCCTCTTTTGAACAGAAAAAGCTAATAATGCTAATGATACAAAAGGTAAAAGCACAATGCAGTAAGAGAAAGGATTGCTGGGTCGTACTCTAGTAAAAGGGTCCTCTAATAGCACAGTCCTCTGGACAGCAAACGCTAGTCAGAGACTATTTTTTTTACTGTGTTTTGATTTTATTTCCTTTGTAAGTTAATTTGTACCAGCTACTAGTACTTTTGATAATTTTAATACTTTTGATAAATAATTTCTATAGATTCTATTTTTCTATTTCTACAGAAAAATCCCTAGAAATTTTTACACATATGGGCCTTAACAGAAAATAAAGATCTCTCCAAAAAATCCACAGCAATTGAAGACTAAATATTTGGTTGAAAACTATTACTTTCAGGTTTTTGTGAAAACATCTCAACTTCAGTACCCTGAAGGTCAAAACCCTTTTTTTGCACTGGCAGGTCTGACTGCATAACACACGTTTGATCTCTGTCAATCTTTAATTGTAGATAATTTCTAGAAATCCACAGCACGGACTGCGTAAAAATACCTTGCTAGATGGTATCTACATAGGTAATGCTTCTTACCCCTTAAAAATTCACTAGGTGTAGTTTTAAACCGAGTTGCAATGGTTTTATGTTTCGGTGTTCCCACTGAAGCATGTCTTTTTTGAAGCATTACTACCAGCAGTAACAGCTCTCATGCGGCTCAACGCGAGACTGCGCCGTGCAGACAGCAAACAGAAAGAGTCCTTTGTTCCCTAAGAGCTCTTTCCAAGCAGTTAGATATTCTTTTGCCTTTTTCTGGCTCACAAAATGACCCACGTGTCTTTATGCAAAATATTCAGTCAAAAAAAAAAATAAAAAATCACAGTTTCCAAGAAGAAAACAGTTATACTGGCAAAACACGGCATTTTATTTGAAGGACTTAGGAGGCATGGAGCAGAGGAACACCTGGAATAACTGTGAAAAGATAATTAAAAAAAAAAAAAAGACAGCATCAGAAGAAAGATAGGAACTTTGGAAAGGTGGGTAAAACCTGATTAAGCAGGAAACGGGAAAAAAAATTGAAACCGAAATAGTCATGCAATGAAGCAAAGATCTGTAATGCCCAAAACTCCGGGACCTCCTACGATAAGTCCCTCATGACTTCCCACTAGACCTTTGACCTGACCTTGTTCTTCTGAAGTTTCAGCTTCCTCTTCAATCTAGTGGATATTAAAAAGAAAATAATCCACCAGCAGTAGATCACAATCTACCTCACTTCACCTTTTAATGGCAGGTCCAAAACAATGATGGCACACTACTGCTTCCAAGTCCAGCACCAATACCAATGGTACAAGACCCATTGTGAAGTTTCATAAGTCAAATGACAGATCTTTTTTCCTTTTTGAGTTATTTCTTTCTTTGTTTTAATTTCAGGTTCAAAACCAGCAAATGTTGAATAGTAAAGCATTCAAAACCTAGGCAAAACCAGGATGAAAGAATGCTTGGGAACCCTAATTCACTTCCACATAAGAGAGAGCATATAACTAAGAACTACATGTCACATAAATAGGAATTTAATTTTTTTCACTGTATTACTTGAAATGTTTTATTTATGTTGATACTTGTAAAATATTAGTAAGTTCATCCTCAGTACAGGCAAAGCATTTGGAAAATACTAGGGAAACCAAGAGAAATCAGATTAATCACTTACTCTATAACAAAAAATAAATAAATTTAAAACGTGGTTCCCAGTTTTACACCTTGTGCTCAAAGCTAACTATGCTTCAGTCACATTTGAGGACTGATCTTTGAACTTATATTCAGAGCTTCATTACGAGTTATTTCATTTTGCTGCCTCTTGTACCAGTCTCTGCCTTCTGATCTCATAAAAGATCAGACAGCTTCCTGGCATCCCACTAATTTTCTCTTTTGTAGAGCAGGTGCATAACAGTTTTCTAAAGTGATATAAGATCTGAAGCAGTATTTTAGTGTTACAAAAGTGATTACATATTTTTTTGTGTACTCTGTCATGAACAGCTAATTTCAATCAATTATAAGAAAATACGAAAACTAGTTAAATCTCTATCATATTGTATCATGCTTTAGGAATCATATTCTCCAATCTAGTGTTCCCACTGAAACCACTGCAAAGGATGGTCCCTCCTCCCCCTCCCCCTGCAGGGGGCTGGAGAGGAGAACTTGAAGCACAAAGGGGTAAAGAGCACAGGCTGAGATGAGAACAATTTTCTGGAAACAGCAATGAGATACGAAAACCAAGAGTAACAGCAAAAATATTAATAACAAAAGCGTGTAGGAGAGAGAGGCATGTAGTGGAGAAGCAGCTGGGCTTGGAACCCTGCAGGGAAATTAGTCAAAGGGCTGTCAATCAAGGGTCTGTTAAAGATGAAGGCTGGAAGGGGGTCACTGCATGTGCCAGATGGAAGGTTCCTCCTCCTCAAAATGACAGGCAGGACTGGAACCTTCTACAACAGGCATGAGGCTCTGGAAGTAGAGAACCAGACAACTGATGAGGTGGGTGAAGGTACTTCTGAGGTACTGGGGCCTCCTAAAACAACACCAGCTGTACAAGACCTCCTCTAAGAGGAAAAGAAGGGTAGTTGTAACAGCAGATTCCCTTCTAAGGGGAATGGAGGGAATAAGGAATAAGCAGACTGGACCCAGCTCACAGGGCAGTCTGCTGTCTCCCAGGGGCTCAGGTGAGGGACATTACTGGAAAACTCTCCAGTCTAATGAGGCCCTCTGACTACTTTGCACTATTGGCTGTTCAAACTGGCAGCAATGAAATAACAAAGAGAAGTCCGAGGGCAATCAAAAGACTTCAGAGTCCTGGAAAAATTGGAAGAGAGATCAGGAGCATAGGTAGTGATTTCCTCGATTCTTCCAGTAGCAAGGAAGGATGAACTGGTGGTGACTGATAAGGAGCAGGGTGAGATACTCAATGAGTCCTCAGCACAAGAATGATGTGGGTCTGTCAGAGTGGTTCCAGAGGAGGGCCATGAAGACGATCAGAGGGATGGAGATGGGCTGAGGCAGCTGGAGTTGTGGAGATCCTGTGCAGCCTTCCAGTACTTAAAGGGTTCTCATGAAAAGGAAGGAGAGGGACTTCTTATACTGGTAGATAGTGTAGGACAAGGTGCAATGACTTTATCTAGAAGAGGGCAGGTTTAGCTTAGGTGTTAGGAAGAAATTCTTTACTCCGCACTGGAACAGGTTGCCTGGATGAGCTGTGGATACCCCATCCCTGGAAGTGTTCAAGGCCATACTGGATGGGGCTTTGAGCAACCTGATCTAGTGGAAGGTGTCCCTGTCCAAGGCAGGAGGGTTGAAACTAGATGATCTTTGAGGTACCTTGCAATCCAGACCATTCTATGGTTCTATTTTCATTCTTACAACTGGATCAGCAACTGAGCTCAAGAGTCTTAGAGAAATCACCAAACCAAATCAGTCAAGTCAAAATGACACCAAAAACAGGGGGTTTACTTAGCTACTCAGAGACAGGATTCTAGTCTTGTTTTACCGGACTTTTCAAGTTATAAGAGTATAAAACATGGGTAAATTTACAACCACAGCAACCCAAGCATTTTACCCATTCATTTTTAACCACTCTTCTAGCCCATACTTGCCCTGTAAACAATTACTGTTCAAACATTGTGACTTTGTGGTATTTTGCTTGTCCAAAACATGAAATAAGCAAGTAGAAGTTTCTCAAGAAAACTCAATCAAATCAAAACCCACTGTAACACAACGCTACCTCTGTCTGAAAAAGGTTCTTCCATTCTGTGAGTTTTTGATCAAATTAGCTAATTTTAGCAAGAACACTGTCGTTGAAGGTAGTGTTTACAGAGTTTATGAACTAAACTCTTACAGAACAAAAGTGGTCAGAGAGCATTAAGTAATTTTCCAAAGAGTACTTACTGAAGATTATGATTCGGGCTGTTTGTTGGACCTGTAAACATAAAACAAACAAGCATTGCTGACAAGTTCAGCCCAAGGACAACATCATAAAAAAAGTCAATAACAATCTGAAGGAAACTGTCTCTTTAAGGAAAGTTTGTCTCAAGATTCAAACAAAACCCTCTGCATTCCTGCACATAATTATATATTGCTATTTTCAAGGCCACAAATAAAAATCAGATGAATCTACTGTCTGCTCAGGAAGCAACTTCAGTGGACCTAATATTTTTAGAAAATATCTTTCACCATAAAAACACAGGCTGTTAAAAAGACAAAGTGTTATCTTGACACATCACTTACCTTTTAACAAGCCTTACCTCAGGCTTACTCTCAGAGTTTATGGTGTGGCAAGGGGATACACAATTTTTATCACAGCAGGAACAAGGTTCAATACCCAGCATTTAGGGAATCACTACAAACTAAACCGTGGAGTTAACTATTTACATTACAAAGTTAGAATAAATTTTTAGAAAAATTTATCTGAAAATTTTTTTCCCATTGCTCCAGAGGCAAACTAAATAAAAGCTTGGCTTTTGGGCTGGATGATTAAGTCTCAAAAATGCAACAGAAGTACTTCTTGACAGGTGTGGTGTAACTTCACCTGTTGAAGGACAGAACTGGAGGCCAGGCTGTACAGAAGTGATATTTCACAAGGATGGGCCCAGCACTGTGAACATCAAATAGAAAACTGCTTCTCTTCCTTCCCTTCAGTACTTTTTTTTTTTACAGACTGAGTTAAGTAGTAGAGTGAAAACTCCAGGTAATGAAATGTTACCATTTCGTATTTTATATGTGCACTTCTTCAATTTTTTTTTATTCACTATGTATTTACAGACCTTTACATCTGTAATTACTTTCTTTTATTACCAAGTAAAGGGGCATCAAGTTCAACCAAGAAGTTCTGTGCTAGGAGAGAGGCACCAGGCCATCAATTTATTTATTTCCTTTTGTGTTGAGAATTCTTCTTAAAACATCAAATTAATTTCTCCTTATGCTATTGTGAAAACTAATACCTAGTCTATAAAGCAGACTGAGTAATTATGAAAGCCAGGAACTCACCAAGCCTGACAAACAACACTCCTGTTGCAGTTATTGTCTTCATGCCATTTGAAGCCACGCACTGGTAGTATCCCGTGTCTGTGGTATCCAGATCCTGGATTCTCAGTCGTGAACCATAATCTGTTTTTCTGATGATGATCCGTCTTGGCTCCTGAACCACTGGAGCATCGTTTTTTAGCCATCTGACGTTTGGAGATGGATTTCCTGCTACCTTGCAGTGGAGGATTGCTGTTTGCCCCTGGACTACAGTGATATTGTTTACTGGTTCCAAAAAGGTCAGGAAGTAACCTAAGAGGATAAAAGGTCATGAAAGATCAGACTTCAGTTGTGTTGTGATAAAAGCCTACCCAAAGGTACTTTATTAACAGAGAAGCTTGGAAACAGCTTCAGTTTTCTTTCAGGCACATACTCAAGAAAATGCAATTCACTGTCCTAAGGAGACCACAGCATCACACTCCTATTTGTCTTTCATGGTTGACTTCATGTTGGTGTGCAGGTAGGTACACAGATTAGAAGGTCAAGAAAGAATTGATACCTTACACCCTTTGTGGACACTTATCTTGAAGCAGTAATGACTTTTTCTACATCTCACATGCTTAACATCCTTACGTACATCTAATGCTGTTCTGTTCTAACAGCAAAATACATCCTTATTCCATAAAAGAGTAATCCCAACTGTAACCATACTGGAATATTATTGTAAGTTTACCACTTTATCTTCTGACTTGGAAGAAGTAAGAAGTAGTAAATCTTATCGTGGATTTGTCTTTAAAATAACTACCACTGGAAAAGTTTCTTTTAGATATTAATTTGACTTGCCAGTTACTCAAGAAAATCTCAAAATTAGTCTGATTTGGGCAGGCTCATCTAATAATTAAATTGTAATGCTATGTCTTACACTCAATTTAAAGAAATGATGTCTCAGTTGAAGAAGTAACCTGTGAAATAGAGGGCACTTTTAATTTGATCACAGAGTGTCGTTTTTTTTACAGCAAGTCCAAAAATAGTGATTAAATTGGAGAAAGAAAGGTCTGTATGGGTATTGTGTAATAAGATTTAATGGGTTTAGTTTTTTTAAGTGAAAACTTACACAAGCACTAATTTGAGGTTCATTGAAAACAAAGGGCTTGTCAAGAAGCACGTAGGGTGTATTTGTGAATTCTGAGTGATAAAAAAAGAGAAAGAACTGAGGGGAGAACACTGTCAAAACTTGACAGTCGAATCTTTGGTAGGTTATTATTTTTAAATTTAATTTGGTCCTGCAAAGGAGTGCTGCAACTGACACACATCACACACTGACAGCTTGAAGGTATGTAATTCCACTGGAACAATAATGTGATTGTCAAAACAGGTAAGAAAAGTATCCAGCTGTCATGCTTATATGTTTGCTTTGGTGAATTTATACCAGCTAGACATAAAGCATCAGGAATACTTCAAATTATATTACATTTTTGTGTCAGTTGGATCCAAATATCAAACAACTTTGATGGATGTCCGCATGTGCCATTTCCTATCAGACTATTCTGCAATTGTTTAATTAAGAAATAGTGTATTACTGTGCAGGAATCTAACACCAGTAACACAATGGTCAACATTTGCAGTCCAATTGCTGAAATACCTTCAGAAAATTGATGTTCTGCTTTGATTTATGTTTGACAGGACCAGGAAATCAGTTCTTGTGTAATGGTTAGGTATACCACTGGAGAAGGGAGCAGTAGAAACATCAGGATATAATGAATTTGCAAAGCCAGATTTTGCTGGAAAACTGGATTTTGCTGGAAAACTGGATTGTTCTCTACCAGTGGCCTTTCAAAAGAAATCCTGCTTTAATGAATAATAGATAGTATAATGTAGGCAAGTGTGAATTTAAATTGAAATTTAAGTAAACGCAAATATATGTTCTCCACGATATATTGAAAACTTACAGGAAAATAATTTGTTATCCTTTCCCACAATAAAATAATCACTCTTCCTGTGATTTTGTTTTATGTTTCCCTATTGTTAATCTACAAATCTTTAGCAGGCTTCAAAATATTTTGTCAGAACACAAAAAATATTTCTTTTCAAACAGTCATATAAAAGGGAGAAAAAGTACACTAATGCTCTCACCAATGTCATACCACGACAGTGTCATTTGTTGTAGTTTCCAGGTAAATTTCATTAATGAAGAATTGTAATTACTATGACAGCATTCTTACGGGGAACAGAAAAACAGTAAATTGCCTTGTTAATACAGAAAATTGAAGGAGTTGATTGAAATTTCTACTTAAACCAATATTTTATATATAACCATTTCTAGCAGCAAGAAAGACAGCATGATCAATCCTCACACAAGTTAGAAAATAATTTTCTACAGCTATTTCACTCTTAGCTTGTTACTGAGAGAGTACAACAACATATTTTGTCACTTTTTCATAATCTGTATGTATTTTATTCTCATCAGCATCACTGAGATTCTGGGCTGTATCCGTAGGGTCATTACGAGCAGAGAGAGAGAGAGATGCAATAATCCCAGTGTACTCAGTGCCTGTCAGGCCACACCTGGAGTATTATGTCCAGTTCGGGTCCCCAAAATTCAAAAATGACACAGGAAGACAGCAGAGGGTCCAAAGGAGGGCTCTCAATATGATAAAAGAGTTGTAGAACCTGTCCTATGAGGAAAGACTTGAAGTAGTTAAGTCTCTTCTACCCATAGAAGAGAAGTGTCAGGGGAGACATCATTACAGTTTTGCAGTATTTAAGAGACATCTACAAGGACAACGGAGACTCTCTTCACAAGGAGTTACATAGAGAACACAAAGAGCAAGAAGTGCAAGTGGCATCAGGAGATGTTCCATTTCAACAGAATACAGACATTTTTTTGCAGTGAGAACAGACTCCCCAGAGATGTGGAGGAGCCCCTATCACTGGAGGTTTCCAAGATGTAACTGGACAGAGTGCTAGAGCATTTTGTCTAGGTTTTCTTTCAACCAAAAGGTTGGACCAGATGATCTTCTGAGGCACCTCCCAACCTGGGGTGTTGTGTAGTTTAGTGGGTCTATGATTTAGCAATCATGGGGACAGCCTGAATGTGCTCATACAAGGGAGGCAATACAGATGGTTTAAGGGCTTTTTTGGGAAGAACTTGGTCCACTTCCAGCATGGAGACAGCACAGAGGTACATTCATCTGGCTCAGAGATGTTTCTGACTCCTAAGAAATGAAAGAGGCAGAGAAGATGCTGTCTAAAATGTGGAGCCAATTCAAGCACTGTAGGGTCACAGCCAGGGATTGTGGGTTTTCTGCCTCTTTGTTATACTTTCTGTTCTTCACACACAAGTACATGAAAGGTCTACATTGCTCTCGTGCCACTGGTCAGCTGTTGTGCAACTGGTCAGCTTGCTCACTTTACCACTATTTAACTTCTGATTTAAAATGAGCTGGGTTAAGTCTTCTTTTTGGGATAGCCATGGATATTACATTCCAATAAACCTGGATGAAAACAGATGGTAAATTTACTTATTAGGACTTTTTAACTAAGGGTTAAATTCATGTTAGGCCGTTCTGCTTTAATAATTAAAGCATGGGTACTGTAGGAAGTAATTAGATCCATACCTTTCAAGCCATCCAAAGTATTTCATATGAATCCATGGATCTGATCCTATTATAAACTAGAACAAAACCATTACTACCAAAATCAATGCCAAAGATTTATGAATTAATTCAGACCCAGTGCGATTAAATAGGTTTTCCCTGAATTCAGTGTAACTGCATCCATTTCCTGCAGGTCAGAATTTGGCTTTAGTTCATTATTTCTCCTGCCAATTTTACAGGTATTTTCCGCAGTGTTTCACATTACCTTGTTGCTACAAACCAAGTAAAAAAATATTGTAACCTACTGAACTTTGAAGCATTTGTGTTTTCCGGAGTTCTCTAGAGCAGCTTAGGAGCAGCAGGGCAACTCATTGCCCATCCTCTGCCTTTGTCAATACTCTGAAGTGCAACACTCTCTGTTTGCTAGTTCCATTTCCTCTCTGAGAAACGATGCTGAAGTTTGATGTTTATGTACTCACTGATTCTGAAGTAATCATACGGCAGAGCGGGCATTTTTTGAGCTGCTCTGTTATTTGGTGTCCACTTTAGATAACCCATAATTGCAATTCTCTCAAACAAAGTGGAAAATTTAACCAACCATGTTCTTAAGAACGTTTTCTTTATTTAATTTCTGTGGTGATAATCACCAGTTACTTTTTTGTGATTGCACGTCACACCACAAACACAGTGTAGATGCCAGTTTGATGCCATGGTTTGGGGAAAAAACAAGTTTTCCCAGGATAAATCAGGACCTCAACAATGTGCAAAACAATTTTTTTTCCCATGTAGCTTTCTTTCTCTCATAATAAATCTTAATTTGGAGATGTATGGAGGAAAATCAAATCTGAAGGTGCTAGAATTTGTATTTAAATCGTGTCCTCTGTTTTGTGTTAAATATCAGTCCACTAGAATTTTTTAAAACTTTAACAGAACTGTTAATCTGTTTTAATACTAACACAATTTTGAAACAAAGAGTAAATACTCTCTCTAAAATATTTTGGGTCTGTTACCTACTGTTAAACTTTTAAATGTCATATTATAAAGAATCATATCTTATCTGGGAGATGGATAATATATAGAATTTTTTAAAAACTATGAATATAATGTCCAGAAATCTTCTGTGTTGTATAAATACTATTATTGTATACTATTTTTTTATACCCTTGTTTCCGAGGGTCATTGAAATGAAGGAAAATGCTTCCTTTGCCTTCAGTGGTCTTTGGTTTGGCTTAAACTACTGCAAAAGGAAAAGCTATCTGGTGGATATTTCTGCATTTGCTGTAGACAACAATGCTCTAAATTAAATTTCTCTTTTATTATGATTTCTAACATAGTCTACAACCAGTACTAGTACTTATTTTGCTTGAACAGAGTAAAACCTGATCTTTCAAGAAGCTATGAGAGGATAATTCAACTTAATCTATGTATTATACTATGCTATCATAATCTATGTACCCTATGAATAACGTAGCTTATGGAAATGACTGACATGAACCCCAGCAAAACTCTTTTATATTTTGAGAAACCTTTGTTAGGTTGCCAGTACTTTGTATTTTTAAATGGAATAAATTTGATATAAATATATCAAAGAGAATCCCACAGCAAATCAAAATTAAGATGACAAGTCTATTATTCATGTTTTGGCAAGAATATAAAAATAAACTTTCCCAGTGTATGTCAAATCCTTGTCAAGATATGCACAAGAATAGATACTAAGCTAAAAACATAAAGGGTGCAACTATCACTAAGACCTCACGTGCGTATTATATTTCTTAGTTTTATTTACATTATTCTGGCACTTACATGTTCAAGTTATTGGCTCAAACCATATGTGCTATTCTTGGCATAAACACAGTATAAAATGATTGCTCTGCTTCTGTTATTTTAAGATTTGAGCCATGATTTTGAAGTTCATTCTAAAAAAAAAATACTTTAAACCTCCTTAGTCACTTTAGATCAAATCAATCCTGCCTTAGTTGTTTTCCAGTTTTAGTTTCTGTTCATTTTTTGCTGTTATTACTCCTTTTTGCCTATATGACTTTAAAAATAGTTATGCACTCCTAATTTTAAAATGAGCTTCGGGATGGCATCCATGAATAGTGTTTAGTAAAAATTTGCAACTCCTTCTATTTCAGAACTTCTAAATCATTCATGAATATTGAAGTCTCATGAGATGGGATGATATCATCAACCTTATTTTGCAACAGGGAAACTAAAGCAAGGGGAGTTTAGGTGACTTCCAAAATTCACACATGGGCTAAGTGGCAATATCTATGATGCTATACTGAGTTTCACATCTTTCTGTGTGCTTGAGATACTGAGATTCTTAGATAATCACCCATTTTGGCTCCTATCCAAGTTGATTCACCACTCTTTCTGCATTGCATAAGGGAAACAAACACTGACTATCCAATTGCCGAGAAGAAGAAAGGAAAATCTGAGCCATAAATTGCTGGATACCTGAAGATACAACAGTCTTTTTTAGACTAGGTAGTAACAATTACATACAAGTTTTTATCGCTTTTTAGAATATTTATTTCTCCACCAGAAATATATAACTTCATCCAACAGTCAGTAAAAGCCCATAAAGCCACCAGTTTGGTTATTACAGAACACACCACAGCTTACAGGAATGTTGGCTTTAGATATTCAAAATTTAAAATCAAACTTAGAGCATCTTCAGGTTCACGGCGTAAAACTTTCTAGTTTCAAAACCCCCATAATAACATGGAAAGAGTTGCTGGGCATTGGAATGGGCTGCCCAGGGAGGCGGTGGAGTAACCACCCATGGAGGTGTTTAAGAAGAGACTGGATGTGACATCTGTGCCGTGGTCTGGTTGCCATGATGGTGTTCAGTCACAGGTTGGACTCAGAGCTCTTTTCCAACCCGACTAATTCTGTGATTCTTCTTCTTCTTTTTTTTATTTTTTTAAGATAAAAATAAAAGAACAGGAGCTTTCCTACCAGAGTTCTTCCAGATTACAACCTTCTGCAATGGTATTTTAAGGCTGATATAAACCTACGTCCAACACAAAATACTTTAGGGGAAATTATTTTGAATAATTAAACTTCTGATATTTCCATTAGAAGCAAAGTGATAATTTCTTTTTCTATAATAAGACATAATTTCTCACCTAGGACATACAGTTTAGCTTATGGCATGTCTGATAATTAACCTGAGGAAGACAACACTGTTCCAGAATTTACTGTGTTACAGATACAGTACTAAGTATAAAGTGTTCACAGAATTGACATGTAATCTATAAAGATTATAAAAGAATTGCAGAGTGTTCTGGGCTTATAAAAGAATTGAAGACTATAATAAGAGAAAACATACATGGAAGTTGCTATAATTCAAAGTATTTCTTTCTAGAGGCATGTATAACAACATTGTTCTAAGTACAAGAGTTCAGGGGACATGGATGACACCGTAATACCTTGGCCAGGCAGTGAGAGTCCAGTAGAGTGACTCTTTCTGTGAGTAAATCAGAACTGGAAATACACTGAGAAATACCATCCTAATAAGGAAGGTAAATTAAAGTCAAAGACTCATGACTTCTTGCACAGAACATTTTCCTAAATAAAAAAACAGTCCTACCAACTATTCGCCCCTCTGCTTTCTTTAACCACAATATGAGGATGAGTGATTTACAATATATTGGAGCTGGGTTAGGAAATGGAGAGGATGTTGTCAGGTCTCCCAAAATACATATGAATAGTTAAGGAAACTACACTGTAAAATAAATTGATTTGCTTCACAGGCTCTTGAAATGTCCTCAGGAACAAGCAGTTAACAACTGCCAATCCAGGAATGAAGCAAAATTAGCACTGAAATACTGTCTCATTGTGCACTGTATCTCCTCCTCCAAAGTCAGTGAACTTAGGCTCTCTTATGAGCAGAAGAAAAACTATTTTTGAACAGTAATTTCTCATACTTGAAGGACTGAAGATCTCACCTAGCTCAAGAATCCAATTTTATGAGGTGGAATGGTTTTGTTTTCTTGTTTTCTTGAACTCCCAGACGAGGCTGTGAACAGACAGGTACCACCCATCCTAGGCTACTGCCTGTTCAGGAGCAGGTCTTTGCGGGGTCACAGTTAGGATGTGGACTGTTTTTTGGGTCACCAGTCACATATATAAAAAGCCACTACTTTCAGAACACATACAACTGGTTCCTGACAGGTTACCTCAGGTCAAGTCAAAGCAGCAGGAGTAGTCAAGTAAAAAACTGTATTTATCATGTCAGTACCTCTTGAACCAGAATAAGTTCCTAGGCACACTTGTGCAGAAACCACAGTTAGGGTCAGAGGCTTGAGGCACCACGTCTTATGGAGCAACCCCACTCACTAAATGGCTCAGCTATTGCAGGTTGCCCTTTCTTATTCATTTTTTTTAACTGTTAAAGTGTATTGCTCAAATGTCCTCACCAACACACATCATTTATGATGTAAGATTTTACTGGCAGCTCATCTACGGATGAAGAGTCTGCATTTTACCCTTTAATACCTTCCCCAGGCTTGTTTTGAGATTACAAGACTGAGAGTGGCAGGCCCCTCCATGAGGATGCACCAACACTGTTCATCACCAAAAGAACCCTTTTTTTTTTTTTTTTCTGCTTGTGCCACAACTCTTGCATTTATTTGTGATTAACAGACAAGTTCTTTCTCTCCCCCCAGGACTCAGAAAGGAAAGCTCCCTGTTGGCCTCGTCCAGGCTAACCCTCTGCTGAAGTGAGAGAAATAGGGAATGTCACTCCTTCCCCAGCATCACCTCCTCCCTCACCATTATTGGTAGGAAAACTGGCCAAGTGTGGGAAGGTGGGCAGAGAGCAGTGCAAGACCCATCAGGCAGTGAGTCTGGGTATTTACAAAGCATGGAGCAGACACTGTTCTGCCTCTTGAGCAGGGGAAAGAGATTTTTCAGGACCCAGGAAGAATTTGGGAAAATAGGCAAAATATCATCTTTGATGATATCCTCCTGGATTAGGAGGAGAATTGTGTTCACATCTTTTATTTTTATTCCAAAGAAGACCTGAGTTCTTCTACAGCAAATGTTCAATGCTCTGCTCTGGTTTTCAGTGAAACTTTGCTTAAAGACAATGCTCTTCTGGTGCTTCACGTGCCCACCTAAAGGAAGCAGGGGAAGATAAATTCTCCTCAAAGCCCTAGTCCAAGTCATGGTCCCCTCTCATGAACTAATCAGAAAGCAAGCTTCACTTGCAGGAAGAGATTAACTTCTTTTTTTAAGTGCACATTATTAATAATACCTTGCTTAACCTGGTTATTTCTTTTGAGACAGAATCATTTTTCAAGACTTCTGGAGGATTCTAGAGCAGAGGATGACTAATACACTTGGCATTTCTAAAGTGACTTTAAATTTGGGTATTATTAAAGCCTGTTATTTTCAGATTTGTTTTGAGTCTATTCTAAAATAAGAAAAAAAAATAGAGGTTACGAGCAAATCAGAATAACTAAAGATTTCTCAAGAAAGAAAAGAAGGTTGATGTGATGGAAGAAGCTGAAGAACTCTTCCTAATGGTCTCTACAGTATGCACAAACATTGAAGTAGAACTGTCCAATGTTTTTTTGAAACAAAACCTACTACCTTACTATGACACAGAAACAGATGGGTTAACATTTCAACTAAAGAAACAAAAAATTTCAGCCAAGGGACTTTTACTTGTCTGGAGAATTTTGTAGCCACGGAAATAAAAGGGAAGCAAAATGAGGCCATTTCCAGACCAGGTATGCTGGAAACTAACAACTGATTCTATACAAATGAATCATTTAAGAACAAGGGCCTCTGTTTTGTTTTGTTTTGTTTTTTTCTGAAGGAAATACAAAATCCTTATGATATAGAAATGTTTTATGTGTGATTAATTACTTCCTTAGACAGGTATTGCCTGTGGCTCTGCAAAATAAGGAAATAACTGCTACTTCTTTCTCAGCAAGAATTTAACCAAGCACTGTCACATGAAAAAAAAAAAATTCTTTTATGTCTGTACCCTTAAAAGCTGAGACAGGACAGAAGAGAAAAGTGGGGCCAACTTGCCAAGCAAACAAGCCGGTCAGATGCAGTTAAAGATTAGTCACGGACCTTTTTCCATCAAAAGAATTGGGTACAGGGGTGTGAATAAAGCACCTGGTAGTATACACTGCTAAGTGACAGGAACGACCATTACTGAGATTTATTCCCATAACAGATGACAAATTTTAATCCTCTAAAATAATTCATGAGCTTCAGAAAGTGGGAAGAGTGGAGAAAAGCAATACACCAGGTCTTCCTCACGCTCATAATCAGTAGCAAGGTGGTTAGACATATGCAAACATAAGCACATCTTTTTCTTAACCACTTAAGGACAAAATTTAAAGGAAGACTCTGTAAAAAACCTTTTAATAGGCACAGTCAGTGTAAGAAATCTCACTAGTACACAAGCGAAGCACAATAAGGATTACATGACATTGGATATCTATGAGGAGACTAAATTCCAAAGCACCCTCACAGAAATGCTCCTCTGAAGGAGAAACTACAAGAATAACATCTGACCAGCATCACAGAGCTTTGCAGACTTCAACATGTGCTCATCTAATGATGACATTTTTTCTGAGCATAAGAGTTGGCATTACCAGGGCACTGCATCCCTAAAAAGAAAAAAAAATTGGTACTGCAAGTGAGAAAATACGGTTCTTCAGGCAGAACACTGAAAAATGTCCTCCTTTAGGAAGTTGCACCATATTGCAGCTGGAATCACAATTTGCAGTAAATACGTGCATTTTCAGATTAAGAGTAGCGTTTGGAACCATAGTTTTAAGTGATGAAGTATCATGGAACTTGCATTAACTAATTAAGCTACTAGGAATTCTGACATTACAGTCAGTTTAAAAAAAAAAACCAAACCAGCCAACGCTAATGTTCAGTGCTACTTAAAAAGTAAGTATTCTTCTGTTGTCATGGGCTAGATTTAATTACTGCATTGCAAAGATATTTAGAGATACCAACACTTAAGATTTACCTACAGAGGCCAAATGTGGCACTGTACAGAATTAAATCAATTTCATGGCAACAGTGTGAATCAAAATATTCTAGGAAGGTAATAATAGTCCTCTGTGTTTGGATCAAACATCTAATCCCTTTGGGGGGGAGGACCCAACATTCTTAAAAATTAATTTTTATGGAGTCCTTTAACCTCGCTATCCCTGCTTGGAATCAGAAGTATTAAGTGACACAAGGTTACCTTTCTTACAGACTTGCATTAACAGGTAAATCAAGGGAACGTACAATAACAGGATTTTTGATGGTCCTTTCCAAAGTATGTTTATATTTAGGAAGGTGAAGAAAAAGAAACTACATTTTACCTTTGGGTGTTGGAATTGGTCTCTCAAGTCTATCCACATGACCTAAGGGGTCATTTGAATCTGGAATTTCCATTTCACCTAGGAAGGAATAAAAAGATTTGATTGAATTGAGGTTCTGGGTTAATCTTTCTGTTAAACAGCGTTACACCATTGAGTTCAGCAAACTCACTCAGTCCAGATTCTGCTCCCAAAGTAGCACACAGGAAACATACCCTGACAAGGTCAGGATTTATCCACTGCAGATTAGAAAACTTTACAATAATTTACTTTGTGGATTTGTGTTTGGCAAAGACGGGTAGCACTGAAAACTACTTTTCATTTCTTACCAGAATAAAATTCAAACAGTTTTACAAAGAATGCAAATATTTCCTGTCAGCAGTCCTGGCTTGCAAAATTAAGCAGCACCTCAGCTGTACTGACAGTCTCAGTTGCAAAATGACGTAAGTTTACCTTTGAAGTTACATTACAGTAACTCAGATTCTATTTCCAGGGGTCAGACTCATCATCGCTGCTGACTTTCTTATCCTATTCTCAGCCTCATCCCTAAAGGATATCTTCCACAAATGAAAATATAATGATGTTACTTAAGCATTTCAAAGCATGAGGAAAGGGATAGAGATCTTCTGTCTGTCCTCCTTGTTTGTGTCTAACATATCAGAGCAAGTCAGCAGACAGCAGACTACTTTCATGTTCCTTTGCATTTGTAGGTCTTGCTGAACCCTGACCATTATAAATCAGTTGACCTGTCTACTCTCCCTTTTGAAAATATGATGTTGTAAGGAACAGAGCTGAAATTCTACATCAGATAAAGCTGCAGATGTGCCTTAACTAAAACAACTTCTAAAATTACATCCTTTTTTTTTTTTTTTTGACCTTTTCTAATTTACATTTAATTGTCAAAATTCTTTATGACTTTGGGATGTCACCAAGAGAGCACATAAATCTAAGGTCATCAGAATCTAAAGTGAAAGATCTGGGGTTTGTAGATCTGCTAGGGGTGTCCACTCTATTGTTTTGGGTAAAATGAAACTAGAGAAAAGGCTCTCTCTCTTCCTTTTGTCCACATTACCCTTTCTCCAAATTACACCCTACAACAATACTTTGACTGCAAGTCACAGTGATAAGATACAAGTAACACCATCCCTATCTTCCGCCACATTATGAAAGAAGAAAATAACTGACACTTGTTTGTTTCCCCTTTAGTCTTTTACCCATTATTTGAGAACAGATTTAGCTAACTTGCCTTTAAGTCTACAAGGTGAAACACAGAAATTGAAGACATTCTCTACAACAGCCCGGGTCTGAAAGTATCTATTTTGTCACAGTCCTGCCTTCTTACCAGTACTTCATCTCTCCCTTCATCTCCCACTGCTCGAGGTTCCTTGCCTGACACTAGTGCAGATTCCACTTGATTTGTGTGCTTATTCCCAGACACCCCAACTAGAGTGATGGTGAAGAGGGTGTTGTACCCTTGGTAACACACTCTTTCAAACTGGAACAGCCAAGGCTTGGACAGATATCATCTTCTGCCACTCCCAGCACTGGCCACTGGAAATGAGAGACAGTATTCGTCTGCGGGCTGGAGGGAGAAATGGAAATGGGTGGCCAAGCTGGTGACATCTTAAATTGCCGTTGTAAATCCCACTGCAGTGTGTCTTCGTTCCCCTGAGGGCACAGTACAGACTTAGTGCCTGACTTTTTACTGTGCGGAAGTTTTGCTGATTTGTTTGATTCAGTGTGAAACAGTGAATGCATGACAGGCGTATTCTGTCAAATTTCAGCAGAGATACATAACATCCTGCTCCTACCAGGGGGCAGCAAGGCAAGTTCACTTCCATTCCCTGGCTCTTGGTTCCTCTGTGTCACACAAGAGGTTTAGAATGGGACAGCAGCATTTAATGGGCACAAGGAGGATAAATTCAAGACAAGACAAGTAACTAAAAGAAGAGTAGGAAAACCAACTGGCTTTTTAGTCCACAGGCACCTGCACTTTGCTTATCATAATCCACCAGGACAGAACACTTTTAGGGACACTTGGTTGCTCAGCACTCAGATCTCTAGACTCCAGACTGTCCAAGATCTGAGCGGCACTTCTGGTTTAATACCATGTGTTCAACTTTAAAATAATTGTTCCATTCCTTCAGTAGTTTAGTGGGGTTTACAACAGGAAAAGATGCTGGAAGTTCAGATAAATGAGCATAGAAAAGTTTTCCTCTCTTATCTCTCCTCCCCAGCCTCATCTCTCTTAATTTTTTAAAGTTTTTCAAAACAAGGATGGAAAGAAACAAAAGCATTTGCTGATTTGGAAAAATTTTCAATAATAGTTTTTTGTGATTTACTCTTTACTTGATATGTTTCTGCCTGGAAAAAAAACATTAATCTCCAGATGTGCTTTACCAGAGAACAATTACAAAACATAGGTGATATCTATTATCAAAGTCTCCAAAACCAAGTAAAATTAAAATTAAAATAAAATAAAATTTAAATTTAAATAAAATTAAAAATCTTTTGTGTACTTTGCAAATTACAAATACAAACCAGATCCGTCACTAAAAGTTGCTTTTATGAAAGAAACATGTATATTCCACTTCCACCATATTTAGGACAAATTCTTTAATCCCAAAAAGCTTTAATCCCAAAGTTTCTGTACCACAAACTAAACCACCAAAAGTTATTATCAATATGAAAAAATTAAGCTTTTCACACCATAAATGCTTCTGTATAAGATAACCAACAAGTCACTACAACAAAATAAAACCTTTTCCTCTTGCACTAAACAGGATTAAAAAATCCTAAAGTCAAGAGCTTAAAGGAAAAACCTGTGTATTCCTGTTGAATATTATTCTCAGTGCTTTCTGATTTTGCATTACTAACTTAGTATGTTTTTCCTGCTCTGTATGAATCCACGGTGTTTACTTCAACAGCTAATAATTCGTGTCATTTTTTCTTCAATTTTCCTCACTGTAGTACAGATGCACCCCTGATCAAGTGCCACCACCAGCTTTCTGCAGTTTTATTCTTGTTTGAAGTCTCCTACACAACTATGCTCCTGCCTACACCTGATTTTTAACTTACGTCCCTTTTCCCACGTTGTTTAACCAATATTTCCATGAGGGTATTCCATTTTGCTTTTCTTCTTCCTATTTTCTGTATGTTTCCCTGGCAGGATATCTATGAGCTGTTTCACTGCCTGGAGAGGGGAAAAAATCCACGAAGTAACTTTAAGCGTCCGACTTTCACTGTCAGTCTTGATCAGTGAAAAGCCAGTGCTAGAAAAGACATAATTGTTCATTAAACTGATTTTAGATGCCACAAAGATCAGATAGTCACCTCTTTTTATATCTATAACACATGCAGCATTGTCATACAATGGGAAAAAAGTAGAGTTGCAAAACACAAAACTGGCAAAACAACAGCACTACTGTTATTAAAAACTAATAAGAAGAAAAGTGCTCAATATTTGAACCTTAGATGTGATATTACCAACTCACGCTGGCAGTAAGTATGCTCCCATACACTGGGAACACTGAACAGTGTGTACTGTTGAGGCTCTCTCATCTCAAAAAGGGTACAGAAGAGCTGGAAGAGTTTCAGAGAACAGTGAGAATAATTAGTCATAAGCCAGGTTTTGCACAGCTGCTAGGATTTGTCTCTGAGTTCAGTGACAGTAAGGGTCTGAGGAGTCAGGAGAGTATTAGAGTGGATGGACCTACCTCTCAGCAAAAGAAATGGCAGTGTTAGAAAAAAATAATAATCAATTTCAAAACAAAGCTAAAACAAGGTAAAGTTTTCTCAGACAAGATATAGTTGGATTGAGGGCAGAGTTCACATGGGCTACAGGTGAGAGTGGGCAAATTCATTCAGACTTATCTCACAGAAATCCCATGTGGGTAAGGAAGTCCATGAGTTCAAAGGAGCTGGAGGCTGGGTAAATATCCAGCACAGAGTAGTACTACATACCTAGACCTCTTTACACTTTTACTTCACCACTTCATTTTTGTTGCCATGTGAACCAAGACACAGCATTGCACAGATCTCTCATCTGCTCCAGTATGGTTGCTCTTTTATTTTTCACTTGTATATGTTCTCTGCTCAGACATTAAATGTATCACTGCTTATTTCTGAAAACCCACTTCTTCAATTTATATTTGCAGTGGGAGAGTGAGGTAGAAAATATCATGAGTGCCTTGTCCTCCATGCACATTGTATGACCAGATAAGACTTCAAAAGAACCAGAACTCAGCCTGAATGCCAGTTGCCAGCATGGGACAGTGTATGTGCCAAATGTAGATACCCAGGAATATCACTCTTTTCAGGGAACACACAGTCAAGTAAAACGCAGATGCTGTAAACAGTAACGCTTTTAAACTTCTCACCCACACACAAAAGATTTCTTAACTTTTCAGGGCAATAAAGGAAGCTATTTCAACCTAAGGAAATTGCCATCTCCAAAAGAGAAACCATATTTAAAAACCGATGTTCTACAATTTTGATGTACAAAATACATTCTGTTCCTTTGACTTACTGCAGCAAGAAGAAAACACATGATACAGAAAATCCTTTTCCAGATTGTATATAAATAGTTATCTCTTGTTTTGTCAATCCTCTTCTCCTGAAAATATGACAAAGATTTGCTTACTGACAAGGTCCAGCACACTGCTCTGTTTCAGGCACCAGTGACCAACAAAATACAGAAGCAAATATCCAGTGTTATTCAGACAGGGATGTTCTTTTACAATTTTCAAAACTATGTTGCCCAGCTGATCACAGTATCAACTCACAGGGCATACACCAGTCATCATAAAAGAGACGAATTTCTCCCTCTGAAATGGTTATTAGTTCACAGCTCATTCATTACTTGAGAGGTAACTGGAATAAACAGATTCCAAAACGCTCATGGCCACTAAGCAGACACCAACACAGTGCATTAATCTTCATCAAAAAGCCTGTCACAAGGAGGTGGTTACCATAATTGATACCAGGGACAAACCAAGGCCTCAGCCTCACACAGGAAGAGTGAAAACAGGAGCCAGGTATTTTCAAACAGAGTGGGCCTGATTTAGAACAGTTAAGGGCTGGCTGATGCAATGACATGCAATGTTAATAACTGCCTTTCAGTTCTTGCAGAGCGCAGATGAGATCTTAAAAGATGAGAAGTTGCACAAACATTTCCTATTATTTATTAAAAAGAGTAAAAAAAGGAGTGCCAGAGAATTATAGAGCTATCAGCTTAACTTCAATTCCTGGAAAAATAATGGAACAAAGAGGTTATTTTTAAGCATTTACGATAAAGCAAAGAGATGAGTAATAACCAAAGTAGAAGCCAACGTTGACTTGGCTTACATGGATTAGAATTGAACATAAGTCAACAATCAAAAGCTGTTGCAAACAAGGCAGATTTCATACCAGGAGACCTAAACAACAGTAATCTTCCCCATCTACTCAAACCTAGTAAAGCCCTGGACTGTTTTTTCAATTTCTTGTGTTCCATTGGAAGATGGGTAAGAGTAAAACTGAAATGCTGTCACTAGCACCATGAGGATATTCTACAAACTATGGCTAACAGAAAGAAAAAATAATGACTACTACACCTGCTTAGTCTGAAGAAGATTAACCATTGATTCAGGGCTAGTATTCTTCAAATACAAAGGTCTCAGTGAATGAAATTTTCCAGGGTGGCAGATTTGGCAACCATCTATTTTATATATGACACTGCACAGGTAATAGCTACTTCTTATCCCAGGGTGAAACAGGATCTTTTCCAGTCTCATGATTCCATGAGTTAAACAACCATCTTTGTACCGCTGTATTTTAAATCCCAAAGCTTACAAATAAATCCTTCAACACTAACAATTGCACAGAGCTACAATTAGGGAAACTGCAGATTTTTGTTCAGAATTTTCTTCCACTCGTCAATAATCCTGTTTCTGTAGCTGAAACCATTTTCTGATTTAAGCAGCAATATGCAACCTTTGCTTCCTGCGTCTGTAACCTTTTACTCGGGTTCTAACTTTCTTCCAATAACATAAAGCTCCCAAACTCTCTCTCTTCAGCCTAATACCCTCTAATATTCTGTTCTTTTCTTCGTAAAACTTTGTTGACCTTCTGTCAATTACTAACCCCTGGAACTCCCAAACAAAGGGCCCACTGTACCCTTTGATTCAGCTGCCAATCTGATTACTTTGGCTGGGGGAGGCAGGCTGCTTGGGTTGCTGAATTAGGGCCTTTCATTGAAATTTCTCTTTTCCAACATCTGCAGCCCCTGGCAACCAATTGCAGAGTGGGCTTGGCAGAACTGTAAAGGGTGGTGAATAGTCTACAAAAGATGCAGTTTGTAGCATAAAATCAGTGCGCCCCTTTCATAGTGGTGGCAGATTAGAACCTTCATGGCACACGTTGCTTAACTGCTGCAGCTTCACATAAAAATAGCTGAAGGTGGGGGAAAAAACCTTCACTTTCTGTTGCAGTTGCCCCGTCGAGCTAATTGTGAAGTCTGCAAAACAGTCACTTCTTGCCTTGTTACCAGCTTGCAAAGCATACTATTCACAGGACAACATGTTAACTAGTTAAATTTAAATTTATTCTTTAGCTATCAAAAAATTCTTTAAAATTACTTTCAGCTAAATTCATAATGGTAAAACGTTCTCGCTATGAGATCACTAGAAAGGGAGTAAACTTTTCTAAGCCTGCTCTGTTACGACATCAAAATAACTTTAAATAAATATGTTTAAAGTCAAACAACACCAGCCTACAAGTCACAGAACTACAGAAAGCTGGCCGAAAACACAGACAAGAAACCCTTTACAAAAGCCAGTGTTGAGTTATACAGAATAAATTCCCCACATTTATAAGCATTCCTTGTTAAAGCAAACACCTTGTTTCATTAGAATTTTCCCCTCTTTAGATTTTTTTTCTATTATACCTCATAGCTATTTTGAAATGTTTTCATTTCAGTAAGTATCAGGAAAAACAGTCTGCTGCAAAATGTGGGAACTACACTACAGAACAAAAGCAGATCAAAGGTTTATGATCTGTAGCAATAAAAGAGCTTCTTTATTTGGACAGAAAATTTATCATTGACTTAAAATAAAATTCCAAACTAACAAAATGTTAAGCCACCTTCATTCTGCATGGTGAAGACTTGTTTCTCAAACACATGTTAACAGAGATGCAAAATTCTGCATTTTGTCAGATAAAGCATAAAGAGGGAATCTGTATATTGCATTAATCTCTGTTTCTGTGAATGTTTGTGTTCACAGACTCATCCAGGATAGACAAGTGGCCTGATTTGGAAAACTAGGTCTCCAGTGCATGATTGAAAAAGCACCTCATATATTTCACAATGTTCCTGCAGGAACTTCTTCATTTAATAAAACCATCCTTATTAACCCATCATCAAACCACTCTAAAACACAGTGAAAGAAATCAGCTAACCATCAGCACAGAATTGCAGAGAAGGAATGAGTCTTGATTTTCACAAAGAGCTGCAATGAACCTCCAAAACAGAAAAAAAAAGCATGCTGAAGATGCAGTTTATCTTCTTAGTCATCAGCCAGGCGCCTCAGCAAGTACTATGAAGTCAGTGCAAAAAGAACAAAATTAGATAAGTCATTTAAAATATTGTTAATAGGGATTCAAACACAGACTTTAATGAATACCTTGATTTATTTTAATGTCTCATACTGTTAAAGCACATTTTACATTAACCACACAGCTGCATTTTCAATTGCACTGCCAGTCTTAATCTTTTCATTACACAACCCTCATCATAAAGCTTTGCTATTAAATAACTTAGATTCTTTCTCCTGCAGCTCCTATTTGCCACTTAAAATGAGAGTTCAGAAATGCTAGTGAGACAAGCGAAAGATAAAGATTTATTCAGAATTTCAGTCATAGAGGAACCCTCATTAACAGCTGTCAAAACATTACAGTAAAACAAACAGCACCCATGGAAAAAAAAGAGACTCATTTTGAGTCACCATTTTCAGTGCACAAGTTCTAAAGACAATAAACTTTGGATTACAAATTATTCTATTAGTCTACAGTCAAAACACTCTGATGAAGTTATAATAAAGGCCAATTCCTCTTATTTTACAATGCAGAGTGAAGAACACTTAACAGGAACCCAGCCTCCACAAAGGACTATCCAAATCCTATTTTCAGTTCTTAGGACTTCCTGCAAAGTCCTAGCCAAGTCACCTTAGGCCAAATTAGAAAAGCATTTGATGCCAAAAGATGCAGACAGATGTCTACGAGGACTTTCAAAAGCATGTGGGCACCTGAACCTCATGTCTGCAGTAAATATCCCTTAATCTTTTGTACCTCAGTTGCCCAGGGGGTGAGAGGGGGAAAGGTTAGTGCCCTGAAGTGGTTCCCAGTGCAGCTGCACGAGTGTTTGAGTCAGCACAAGGAAAGGAGCAGCATGGAAGCAAGAAGCTAAGACAGAGAAAAGGCAGGAGAGAGTTTTTTTTGATGACTGTGGTGATTTATGCCACTACAACTGATCACAGAATTCTAGACTTAAACCAGTGGCAGAGGAGCCCGACAGTCACAGCACAGCACTGGTTTTGCTCTTAGTCAACAAAAGCGAAGCGTAAAGCACTATTTGGAAATAAACTGAGATGTAATTATGCCAGTAAAACTGTCCTGAATGTTTAATAACTAAGAATTAAACCAGAAATGCGTTTCAATGTAATTTCTAATTTGGTAACAATGGAACTAAGTCTACCAGCTATCACAAGCATAGCTTTTCTGTGCAACTACATGTTTTACAGTCCAAGACAATATACTAGGGAGTATTTAACAGCATTGAATCATAGAAAAAAAAAAACACAACTAATTCTGGATTTTGTAACAAGTGGTCTTTGTTGGTAGTGCATTATGCTTAAAAAAAAAAAAAGTAAAGCAATTGTGGGTACATTCCAGAGCTCTTCACCATCTCAGTTGTAAAATCACAGTTTAAACACAACCAATAGAAGCTCTGAACACACCTGCAGTAGCTCAAAGAACACCAAGCAACATGATAATTATCCATGGCATTATTACATGATTGATTATTTTAGTGCTTCTGGCTGTGAAAACAAAATAATCTCAACCAAAAGGTTGAAAATAATCATGATTTACGAGTATAACACTCCATCAATTGGTACAAACAATGATTTTCACAGTGCTCTTTTTTTTCTCTGAAAGAAAAAGAAAAAAATTGGAATCCAAAAATGCCAGTCCTGTTGGCAGCCTTGGGCTGAAATGTTTAAGACTCCAGTCCAGGAAAACACCCCTAGTCGGACAACCACTTGAAAATTGGCTTATTTCTAAGCACACTCTTAAATGCTTTCCTATATTTTGAAACAAAATGACAACATTAATCTTCTTCAGCCTAAGTGGTAAAATAAAAACAGCACAGATCCCAACTGGGTGTAGCAGCATACAGCAGAAGTTATTACTTATCATAATGATTATTCTGATCATTCATAGTTTAACAACTATGGCAGAAGAACTGCTGGAAGTGTAAAAAAAGACATTCCTACAGGTTGTTTAGTTTTCACTCCCTAATTGCATTTCAGAAACAGGAATTGCAGCAGTCTTGGGAGGTAGTGAGGTTACAGCCAGCCATTCTCCTCTCTGGAAAATAGTGAGAGTAAACAGCATGTTCATAACAGTCAGAGCACTTTTTGAATTACTTATGGGTAAGTATTAGAAACATCTTCCTGACCAAAAGGATACAGTGGAGACCAAAGAATAATTAATTCTCAAACCCTAGTGCCTGATACTAATTTGAGAAACCTGAGCACCCGTGCAGGACACCTGGGTAATCAATACTTTAAGAAACCAAGGCTGGCAAGTGAGCCAATAATAGGGAAATATTAATCCTTAAATAAAATCATTAAATAGATTCTGATGTTTTCCTATCACCAAGAATCATATTTTTTAAAGACAGAACTACATAGAAAGTTATGCTGGCTATTCTGAAGCTTTACTTAAGCACCTAGGATTTGTCTCCCCTAAGTCAGAGTTCAATGGGATCTTACAAAATTACACTGCTAAAATTGACATCAAATACTGCATTCTAAGAGAAGCAGCTGGTCACTAATAAAAATTACTACAGGTTTTGCTCATGACCAGTAACAAAAATAAGTTAAGTATACTCAATTATATTGTAAGAGAGGGCAAATTTCTCTTTAACACAAAGTATTTTGGTTTCTAGATGAAGAGTTTAAAATTTGTAATTTTCTGGTAGTTCTGGAACTGGAAGTTCTGTTTATAATGAGTAAATAGCTGTGGCCTATGTACACAAAAAACATTAATTCCTCTTCCCCAGTAATGAGCACAGCTTGTACTGATGGCTGTGGAGCAAGCTGGGAGAGAGCAAGTCGGTATGCAAGTGGTGTGGCCAGGCAAGTCTCCAGTGAGCACTCCCAGCCCTTTCGACCTGATCAAATATTGTTGGTGGCTAAACATCTGTGTGTGAGCATGTGCACGTGTGAACACGCGCCTCTGTGGGTAGAAAACAGAGGACAAAGTTAAGAAAGGATGCCAGGATGTAAAGGAAAATAGCTCCTCATCTATATTTTAGCCATCGGAAAAATGCAAACCAGCTATTCTAATGGAAAGTTTTAAAGGTATGTTATTCATTTGTTTTAGTAGGATTTCCTCCACTTCACAGTGTGGGGTTATTATTCAAATAACACTACTAATAAAGTTTAAGTAATATTTACGTCTCTTCATTTGAGAGTAAATATCTAAACCACAAATTATTTAAGCTGACAAACTGCTCGTTGAATCTACATAGAAAATACCTTCTTCCTACCACAGAATCTGTTTGGCTTCTTGGATTACAACTGAATGAGTACAGTGAAGTCATAATGCTTCTGCTGTCTGCTCTGAAAGAAACTCTCTTTCTACTGTTGTTTAAACTACCTTTTCTGCTACAGAGGGGAAAAAAAGCTCAGATGCTTAAGTGGACTCTGATACAGTTCCTCTTTGATATTTCACTAACAGAGCTAAGCAAAACTTATCTGCATGAGAAGAGATGGGATATTATCATTTGCTCATGTTCTTTTCAAGAACAATACTAAAAAAAGAGCAGAGCCCTGAGGTGGAAAACAGAGTGTGCAGAGTGCTTCCAGGTGTGGATACACACTGTATTCAGTGGGTGGACAGTGAAACTAAACTAAATTAACCAAATGAAAGCCTGGTCACAGTCTCACTGACACCAGCCAGCATGGCCATAATGATGCACAGGAGCCCCTTTCTGCTGTGCCTGCCTGAGGGCAAAGCAGTGACCAGCTTCTGTAACCCAGCAGTGCAGAGGACAGCACAGGCATGCACTCATCAGCAACCAGGCTCAAAGCACTTGGCAGTTTCCACACAATTCACCTATTTCCCCATGCCAGGAAGGAATTTCCTGAGCTCCCAGTTTAATAACTGCAGCTGACGTGCATCACAAGATCAGCCCTAACCATTGTATTGGTATTTTGTTTCAGCTGCAACATTCAAGGTGGCCACACTGCCATGTTAATGAGTTCTAAAGGAATACTTGGGTAAAGGGCAGAGTACTTTCTAAGTTATATCTTCCCCATCAAAGAGCTCTGAATCTTACACATCTGAACTCCTATTTTACAAACTACAAACTTGGGCACCTTTTTGATACTGTGATGGCAGGACTGACATAATTTTTTGTATATCACACAGGTCGATCTTGCTTCTAAACCATAAAAAATACTGTGGCTGTAAAACACCTGTTTCCATGGCATGCAAGTGGGAAACAACACACACAACCTAATTTTACACTGCAAGGTTAACTTGTGGCACTGAGTCACAACCTCAAGTTCTCACTTACATATTGAACAGATCTTGTCAGTCACACACAACCACAGCCGAGATTTCATAGACATGTTTTCAGAACAGTACTCACTAGAAGTGACAGCCTCTTATTTTGAACAAAGCCAACGAGAAGCTCACATCTGTGAATAAACTACTGCAAATATGATCATAGATGGGAGTGGAAGAGGCTGTGTGGAACCAGTCACATTTACTGCTGGAAAACTAGTTGGTTCCAGCCCTGAAGTGCAAAGCACACAGAAGACAACAGTGACTGCATACAACTGCCAAATATGCTGGTCTTCACTCCTAACACTTCTGAGACATAATGCTGATTCCTCAGCTTTGGGATTGAAAAACGTTGTGTTTTAAGGAAGAATAATTCTCTTCACAGTGAGAATTTAAATTAGCCTATACTTATATTCTGTTTTCACACGTTTTATTATGTTTCAACATTTCAAAATATGTATAGCAAGTATTCTGCTCAGTTCTAAATGTTACTTCTATAACTGATACATTCCCTTGCAAACACTATTTACTTAATCAAAGTGGACAGATGTGGTTTTCATTATGCTTAAGCAAATATTTGCTCAGGTATTACTTACCTGTGTTATACCAAAAAGTTTTGCAAGCAAAAGCTAACCACGGCAGGCTAAATGTCCTCATATCAATTCTTTGTAACAAGTGTGAGCAATTGCCAATAAATTGTTCCAAGCTTATAAGCAGTTGCCTTCCATTGTGCTAGCCATGGACAGCTTTCAAACTGTGTTACCTTCAAAATATAGGAAAAGAATGCTAATTCTAATAAGCAAAAGAGGATGCTTCAACCAGAATACATCTGTATGCACAACAATCAAAGCGGTCACTATAGCAGAGAATAACATTCAGAAATGAATGATCTTAGGTACCTGCAGGCATCTGAAACTTTTGTTGATAATGAAGCTGCAATGAAAGTGTCATTTTTTGTGTGGAAGCAACATTTCATAGCTGGAACTTACTGCACAGCATAAAGACTGAAAACTGCTAAGCCTAAGAGGCAACTTTTTAAAGGGAAATGCTCTTGTTTATTCTCAATACTGGATATATTTGAAACTGGGTTTCCTCTGGTATTAAAAAAAGAAGTAGGATCAAATATTTCCTTCCCTCCTAGTACATGTAGTCAAACCACTTTCCCTGCACTGTGTGAATTTCCCAGGTCTGACTGGTGCAGAGCCCATCAGATAATTACGAGCTTGTTCTGCACTACTACACAGCTGTGATCTGTGGTATTCAGCACAGCAGCTGATTCAGGGAGGGAGCTGCCAGAAATGGAGAGGACAGCAGCCCGAGCTCACGTGGACAACTGAGGGGTTCAGTCAAGATTGAAAGGAGCCAAGCTGCAGGAGTGACAGCAGCACGCCTGGTGGGGCTGGATTGAAGAGGGAAACACAACAGCACAAGACAGATGGCTGGCAAGGTGACTTGGAAGCAGAGTGCATTTCTTCTCACTCATCTGACCACTTTGCTGTCCACACTAGTCAAAATTAATATGAGGCCAACAGTTTGTTCACCATCAAAAGCATAGACTACTTGTTATGAAATAAACCCAGCTGGCTGAGTTTAACTTGGAAAAGCTTCACAGCAATAGAAATAGTTATATAAAGACTGCCTGGGATCTCAGCCTCATTTATGGTAAATAACCTTTACATGATAAAAGACTACCACAAAAATTAGCAACCATTAGCTATCTTTGCTGGCAGTTACTGAGTTGCCATCATTAAAGTGGTCAGAGTGATCTGTCATGGTATGGAAGACCAAGAAAGTTTAGCATGTATGCATCAGTTTAATGAAAACAGAGCTTTTTGTTCTCTGGTACTATCAGGCATCAATTTCTCAGCACTTATCTGTTTAAAATGCTGGTTATTTAAATCTTTTTTTTTCCTTTTTTTTTTGGTGAGCATCTAGCTTCTCCTCCTCACTCTTTGAGGTATGTGAGAATCTGCAACTTTCTATAAAAAAATTCAACTACAGTCAAATTTTTAAATCTTGGTGGAGTACCTGCATTAGGTAGCAGTTACTGTGTTAACTAATGGTATGGAAGTTTATTTTTCCTGGTATATATGAGTGTTCCCATGTTTCAGGAAAACATTTAGGAGATTCTGTTCAAAGCAGGAAGCAAGATGCTAACCACAACCTAACCATTACCCATCTGCCCTGTCACTGAAGAAGAGCGCCTCTGAAAAAACTGAAGTGTTTATTTGCATGCCCTGCACTTTCTCTTGGTAGGTATGAAATTAAGAATACACTGCAAAAAAGCTTCTCTGGATCTTCCACTACGTCCACTACTTACTTACTGCCTCTCAGGCTTTCTACAAAGCAGCCAACATGAAAGAGACTGGGTGATTTACAGTCCAGCTCTATGTAGATAAGATCTGGTCAAAGATCTAAAACAAAACAAAGAACTCTGTATTACTCTTGGAATGGATTCCCAAATATTTAAAACTACTATGACCCAGAAAGCCAGTCGATTGATATATTGCCCTCGACCTTGTCATTCCTGGCTAGTCTGTTTTGCTTTGCTCTGTCTCTGTATTCTGTCTCTCGTATATATTAATCTGAAATATCTAACCCCTCTCATTTGATAAAGTAAGCACTGTACAGATAATAAGTTATTAAGTGCTCCACTCAGTTACTTGGCTGCCCATGGGTATCTCCTGACTATGCAATATGGCAGAGACATCATTTTTGCTAGTGTCACAATTCAGAAGAAAAATATCACTACAAAAGCCTAGTAAGATGCCTCCTAGGCTAATGGAAGTCATACCCAAAATATATTCTGAGAATATTCATTTTGTATATTTATTCTGCGAAATTATATTATTATTTTCCTTTTCTCCTACTTGGAAAAAAATGAACAGTCAATTACTTTATTCATCGAAAAAGAAAATTCCTTCTATATTTATAAACATAAATATCTCCAATAATACCAAAAGTTAGCCAAACTGCGGGAAACCTTATTTATAACACAAGGTAAACGAACTCAATTTTCTCCATATTCTTGCCTCACTAACATGACATCCACCACTCTTCATGACAGAGAGAAGCAATGGTAAGCTTGAACACACAAGCATAACTTGTCAATCTAAATATATTAAATGAACAGAAAGGATTTTTATTGTGCATATAGAAGAAACAAAATAGTCTGCATTACATATATATATTTCTCCCTCTGTTTTTCTCCTCTTTTGCACAAAGACAAGGATACAAAAAAATTGAAGCCGTCCCTGCAAAACCTGTGAAAGAATCGAAATTTCGCACCTCATGCAGAAATTGAAAAAGAAGTCAGGACTGGGTACCTGGCACTGCAATTCTTGCATGCTTACAACTGGTCATAGGAGTTTGAGAAAACAATAACAGATGAAGTCCTTAACTGGCGTGAAATCCTTTCCTGGAAAAGGTTTACCAAGTGGCAAAAGTAAGATTAAATTACAATGATGAAGAAGGGCATTCATAGATTGCAAAAGTCAGCTTTGAAGAACACATATCCTTGCCACAGCACTGCCACTCAACTTCTGGTAGTCACAGAAGGACTGAATTCATTTACCACAATCCACCTTCCCACCCACTAATTACCATGAGACAAAGGCTACCGCAAGCTTTCCAGGTACTTGGCTTGGCAGGAGTTTGTGAAATTACTTCATATACAAAAGAGGTAACACACATACAGTATTATGTTACTGTAACAAGGATTTTAAGCAGATTTTAAGTGACCTTATTGGCCTGAGTCATAAAACGGTAATTCTTAGCGGACTTACAATTTATGGTATTTGACATGAGCAACAGCCCCTTGCTTGCTTTAGTTACTAAAAGAGGCTATAGCACATTCTGATTTATTGCATTCTGAATCCTACATTTTTAATTTACTTTTTAGAACAGATTTATAACAATGCTATTAACAGAACTCCAGTACAACATCTGCAAGCAAACCAATAAATTAACTCTGTCATATGCATTTTGCGTTTCAAATAATGAATCCAGCACTCAACACCAACATCAAAGTGCTAGTGTATCAACTACAGTCATGCTATCAGCTAGGGTAATATAAGATCCAGTTATGACAGTTCACTGCTAGTTTGTCTAATGTGGTATATTAAGCAAAATCATTTATCACAGGATTCAAGCATGATTGAAGTACTGTAGTTTTCCCACATTCAAAAGTACTCAGAAGTAGATGCTTAGCTGCAGTAATGCTTAACACAGGAAAAGATAGTAAGGTGAAGCCTTTGTGTTCCAATATTGAGAGAAAAAAGCAACACTGAAGAAACAGATGGTCCCAGTCCATTAATACATGACTCCGTGGCGGGTGTCACCACCAATATTTTGGCAATGGGACAGCCTACACAGAACCAGGCATGCTGGTATCAGATGGGATTCACCTCAGAAGGGGAAGACAGTCTTTGCCCAGGAGCTAGCAGGACTTACTGACAGAGCTTTAAACTAGACGTGATGGCTCTCGATCCCCCTGTGTTGGAAATCAGGCGAGGAAGGCAAGAGACTGGCATGGCTGAGTAGGGAGGCAACTGCTGCTCAGACTAGAGGGTAGGAAGCAAATGGGTAGGAAGTGGAAGCATGGACAGGTATCCAGGGAAGAGTATAGGGACCATGTCCAGTTGCATAGGGATGAGGTCAGGAAGACCAAGGTGAAGCTGGAGCTGAATTTGGCAAGGGATGCAAAGAATAACAAGAAGGGTTTCGACAGGTATATGAGTCAGAAAAGGAAGGTCAGAGAAAACACATTCCCCCAGCATTTCCACCATTCCCTATAAGCAAGGCTGACTAACTGGTAACAATGGAGGAGGAGAAGGCTGAGGTACTCAGCAAGTTTTTTGCCTCAGTCTTCACTGTGAACCTCTCTTCCCACACCTCTTGAGTCCATGGTCCACAAGACAGGGACTGGGGGAGCAAAAGTGCCTCCCACTGTCAGAGAAGATCAGGATTGTAACCACATGTGACTAACCTGTTTTAATTCTGTACCTTTACTCAGTACCATAGCACAGAATCTTGGTAGTTTACAACTGCTTGTGTAGTCATTCTCAGATTAACTCACAGTAAGGCAGGTTGTAGCCAGATGGGGTTCCATCCTGCATCAGGGGAGGTTCAGGTTGGATATCAGGAGGAATTTCTTTACTGAAAGTATTGTCAAGTATTGGAACAGACTGTCCACGGAGGTGGTGCAGTCACCATCCTTGGAAGGGTTCAAGAAATGACTTAGTGCTATGGTCTAGTTGATCTGGTGTAGTTGGTCAAGAGTTGGACTCAATGATCTCTAAAGTCTTTTCCAACCTTAATGATTCTACAGTCAATACTGCTTCTGTAAATATTCTAGACAAGAGCCATAAAATACAAACCATTCTCTGTTTATTTACAAAATTCCCAGGAGTAAGGGCACATTTCACCTTGGTAGGCTCATGGTCAGGCAGCCCTCTCTCCCTTTCCCCTCTTTTTCTCCCCTTCTCCCCCACCCAAAGAAACTCTTAACCTTCCTCATGTTTTCACTTCACCGATTTAAGACAAAGGACTTGAACCAACCCTAGTGAAAAATATTTAAAGTTACTGCCCTAAAAAGTTTTGCTCTTATCCAAACTGACCAAATTTCTAAGGTGCAGTTAAGCCATTTTCCACTGTAGATCCCTGAAGTAACAGGTGTATACGTGATTATTTTAGAGTAGAGGGGAGAACTGACCTGGACCCATTTATCTCCCTAGACATGGAGTCTTAAAAACTCAGATCCAAAGGTCTTAAAACCCTCAATTCACAAAGCATAAGAAACAATAAACACCTTTTGGCTTATGATCTAATTAGAAGCACGCTTCTGACTCAATTAGCTTTTAAAATTAAATTTAAACCTTAACATTAAGGAACAAATGTTAGGAACATGAAGGAATAAATTTAAATAAATATTTCTTTCTTTCCTCTTCTTCTTTTTAAGTTTTATCCAAGAAAAAGACGTTTATGACCAGACTTCTCTAAAATGTTGACTCATTACTTATCATGCAGTAGAGTATTGTGCTTTGTTTACAGCACTCCAAAGCTTGAGGCATTTTGTGGAATTTTTTCTGCCAGATGTTGCCCAATTCAAAATTTGTACAGAGGAAAAGAAACATAACAGTCAAGCCCTGCCTTTTGGCAAAATGACAAAATAGACATACATTAAATGTCAGCTTTCTAGAGTTTACATCACTCACACCCCTCAGTCTACAAGGACCTACAAATTACAGCTGTCGAAGTTTTTGCATAACCTAAACTTTCAGCTCTAGAGAACCCTTACTTGTCTACATTTATTTATATTCTTGGTAATGGAGTGGTTCATTATTTATACTAGCTGTTTAAACAGTAACTGGGTTGTTTTAGGAATTGTGCATTTGTGCAGAGATGAGCAGTGCATTTTATGTATCTGAAGGAAATCAAGATTCATCGACAAAAGTAAGTTGAATTAAAACTGTACAATCATAAGAGTAAAATATTTTTCCCTAAAATCTTTTGCAACAGTTTTTGCAAGCAAACAACGCAGATTAAGTTACTTCTCACATCCACTAGTCATGATGTTTGACTGCTAGGATTTAAGATTGTTAGATCTATAAACAGACATTGCTACGTTTGCAAGTCTCCTTTCATTTTTAAAAATGTGTAACTTTGCTCATGTATAAACAGGTCTGGAGACATGTTATGGAAGAGTTATTACCTACACACTAAACAATCTCCTAACTGAACTTAAAAAACGAGCCTGGTGCTCTGCAGACCTTCAAAAATAGAAACGGGTGAACTTTTTCAAATAGGGAGCCTTTTGATCTTGCTCATTCACGGAGTTCACAGGAGTAGCAGAAACTCTTGGATCTCTTATCTCCAGCATTTTGAATGCATGTTTCCTTTCAAAATTGACTGCATCAAGAGAATTGATCGTAGATGCAGGTGACTGGAAACGTGGATAGAGTATGGATTAACGATAGTCCCTATTAATTATATTGCAAAGAGAGCGTTAACATGGGTAGGAATATGTTGCATGTGCATTAATTTGCACACAGTAAATATTAATTTAGATTTTCCTCTTTGGAGTCCCACTCCCCCAGCATCTTTTAAGCATGTACCTTTTAAGAGACAATCAAAAATGTAAAATTTTGAGTAATATTCCAAAAACTAGCTCCAAAAGTTAATAAAGCAGCATTCTAGAGGCCTCATTTCAGACCTTAAAAGACACTTTAAAACAAATCAAGGGTTTCATGCTAAAACACTGGCAGTGACCATGTACCCCACACAAAGGTGAGTGTTTATGACCTTGGCGAGATGGGATTTCCATTCCCTTTAATGAGCCAAGACATCAGACTCACACTCTTAACTCACGCAAACACAGAACCTGCCCCTGGGACAATGTGTCTGTTTCTGCAGAAGCATAGGAAAGTAGGTTGGAGAAGTGGGGGCAGGAAGGGGGGAGAGGTGGAGATGGGGACCTGAGCAACCAGGCCAAGACAATGGCTCTGTGGTTTGGCCAATCTTCGGGCCAGAAGAGAGAGGAAGAAAGCACAACAGTGAATGTTTGCATTAGGAGTCAATGGTGGCACCCCTAGTCCCCAGCTCTGGGTAGCAGTCCATGCATTTTTGTTTCAGAGACTGACACTGTCAGTAGCCCTGATCACTGCAAAATTTCCAAATGCTGTCTCTGGAGCAATGGCTCTTGTTCACAAAGCACAGTGCAGAGAGACTTCGACAAATTAGAACTGGGCAATCACCAACCATAGGAAGTTCAACAAGGGGAAGTGCTGGATTCTGTACCTGGGATGGGGCAAGAATCCAGAAGTATCTACAGAGCGGGCGATGAGACACTGGAAAGCACTGCCATGGAAAGGGCCCTGGGGGTCTTGGTTGATGGCAAGTTGAATCTGAGTCAGCAGTGCCCTGGCAGCCAGGAGGGCCAACCCTGTCCTGGGGGCATCAGGGGATTGTCCCGCTCTGCTCTGCACTGGGGCAACCTCACATGGAATACTGTGTGCAGTTTTGGGCATTGCAATATAGGAAAGACATTAAACTACTAGAGAGTGTCCAAAGGAGAGCAATGAAGATGATGAAGGGCCTTGAGGGGAAGGCATGTGAGGAGTGGCTGAGGGCACTTGGTCTGTTCAGCCGGAGGAGACTGAGGGGAGAGCTCATTGCAGTTACAACTTCCTTGGGAGGGGAAGCAAAAGGGTAGACACTGATCTCTTCTCTGTGGTGACCAGTGACAGAACCTGAGGGAATGGCCTGAAGTTGTGCCAGGGGAGGTTAAGGCTGGGTATCAGGAAAAGGTCCTTCCCCCAGAGGGTGGTTGGGCACTGAACAGGCTCCCCAGGACAATGGGTACAGCACCAAGCCTGACAGAGTTCAAGCATTTGGATGATACTCTCAGGCACATGGTGTGACTCCATGGGATGGTCCTGAGAGGGGCCAGGAGTTAGACTCAATCATCTTTGTGGGTCCCTTCCAACTCAGCATATTCTGTGATTCTGTGCTTTTGTCAGAGCTCTTTGTATTTTGAGTTTGATGAGGTATCAGACACACATATTACCCCAGTTTCCCTGTCATAATATCCAGTACTGGCAAAGACAGTAAAACCAAGGTGCCAACTATATGTGGTTGATATGTGGTATTTAAAGGTATCTTGTTTACTCACTTCCTCCTTCATGAAGTCAACAGACAGAGCTCAGATGTACAACACGTGTGGGCAAAGTTAAAACTCTGCCTCACCACACTGAGAGGCAGGCTGTGGTGTTTAACCAAAGGCTCACAAAGCAGGCATGTCTCTTGACTGGAGAGCAGAGCTTGGCTGGTGAGCAAGGAAGGGCATATCTGCCAGCTGTAGGGTCCAAACCTGGCTGATCAGCCACACTCCTTGTCCAGCAGCATGTACTGTGACTTCATTCTGGCAAACCAAACAACAGAAGTGAGAATTTCCATATGGAGATGAATTAAAGACGGGCAGGATGGAGGGACTGCAGGACTTAAGAAGAAAAGGTTAGATGTAGTGGTATATGTTATATATATGGTGGAGGGAAAAGAAGTCCCAGTGGGGAAAAAGGAAGGCAGCTGGTAAACGAGGTCTTCAGCAGAACACCTACTCACATGCCCAGTATAACCATAACTGCCTTTAACCACAGCATGTGGGCCTCCAGTTCTCACACATCAGGGAAGTGAAGGCTTAAAGAAACACAAGTCTCGGAAAGCTTTTTAGAAAATCTATGAAAATAAAGTATTAAAGAAGAAAATAAACTGTGGCATTTGAAATATAATTTGGGGTCCCAAAGAGAAACCCTTGACAGATAAGACATAGAACATCAAGTGCACAACTTCTCTGCAAAAGGATATTAATAACTTGAAGCATACACTGTCTTATTTTTAATCTCAGGCTGAAAAGACTGAATCTTCATTGACTTTGTTTCTAGAGGAATACACTAACAGCTTAATCTATAGATAGGAATGATAGATGTTCAGGTAAAATATTTTTTAACTACAAAAATAATTAAATGTTGAATGGCTAATCCTCTTCCTGGAGCTTTTCAATTTCTTAATATCTGTGAAAAGCTATTAACTAAAACTCATGTGTTGCAGCTGTAAAGTACCTTTAAGTTCCAGACTGAGTCATTTCATTAACTACTGGTTTTGAAAGAACAGTTTGCTAATTCCATAAAGTCATTCAACCTCCTAGTAGCACATGTGAGGAAACATAAGCCAATCCAAAAACTTCCTCACCCACTGTTTCTGAGAACTGACTGAAAGAACCAAAATCAGGGAATGGGAAAACTGCACACGGTTTTTATCTGATCTCTTAGCTTTTGTCATAAGAAAATGTAATCTGCATGTAGAACAAATTACACCCTGGTCAAAATGGTTATTTATGTATCTGCCTCAATTTTGAGCAGGATTTTAGCTGTAAACTGCAAGTTCACGAGACCTGCACAAGGCAGTTGTTCCAGAGTTGGAATAATGGAGCTTCTGCTGCCACAGAAAACGAAAATACGGGTTTGGATAAAACAGCCACACAGGTAGCCATGAGTGTTTGTTGTCTTCCTTATAGCATGTAACCAAAGTGCCAGCAGAGAGCAAGTAGTGCCAAAAGGATTTTAAGAAAGCAGAAATTTTAAAAAGCTTTGATTCTTAACAGCCTGTACTCACCACTTAACATGCTGAGGCATCACAGAGAGGCAAGAGTTGTGACTGATGTAAGAAACAGAATATTAAATACAGGCATTTTCTCTTCTCATATCCAGATCTCTAAAGTTACATTTGCTAGGTTATGTGTGAAAAAGTACCATAAACCTTCATCATTCATTATAATAACCTTGCAGTCCAGTTATTTTCTCTTGAAAAACAACTTCATAACAAGTAAGCAGTACATTTTAAACTCAGAGCAGCATGCCTCAAAGAAGCTTCTTTCATTCATACAGTTTGTCATTTTACAAAAATATATACTAAGGCTATTTGTATTCCACACAAAGCTAGGATGTAGGACTTGAAACAGAACACTCAACATTTAAGACAAAATATGTACATTTCAGTTCCAAATGAGGCACTAAATCAGCCGAAACTTGTTTCTGACAGGCTAGTGATAAATTATAGGATTTTCAGTAATCCTCCATAAACAAAGTGAACACTATTCTTCATGCAGGAACCGCTGGTTAAATCACACATGACATAGATCTGGTATTCTTTCTGGAAAATATGATTGTCAGACAACCTTCTAGAAACACTCAATTTTCCAGCTTGCCTCTATGTAAGCGCACAGTTTAAAAGAAAAATTATGTGATAGAAGTCATAAACATACAAAGCCCCTACCCAGCTACGTAGATTTTGAAAGAGTGTTCTATGCTGCGGATCAAGGGAGAAAACTAACCTCAAAAATAGGCCGTGAAGGAAGGAAGGAGGATTACAGGGAGCTGGAATTACTTTGCAAAAGAAAATGAAGCCTGCCATCCTGCTCCAATTGGCTGCAAAGACGCCTAACGTGAAAATCAGTTTCTGGCCTGTGAGAGGTAGAGTTCTGCACGGTATTTGGAACAAGACCTGCCTTGCAATGGTAAGCTCTTTAAGTGTTTGGCAGGGAAACAGTACCACCTGCAGCACATGGCGAAGCTTGTTTGTTTGTGTACCAGGCCCAGATCACACACCCCTTGATGAAACGCCCGTTTCAAACGTGCTGGTGGAGCAAAAACGTGGCGCGTTTGCTGCTCTCTGCTTAAAAAAGAGAAAGTTTGCCATGGCAGAAATAATTCATGGAATAATTTCGGCTAAAACATTTATTCTGTCTCTCAAACAAAACAATTAACTTTTATAAATGGCACATTAACAGAATGAAACTGCATCCCCCCGAAGTCATCCGTCTCCTTTTGAAGTGACGAGCAAAACTATGTCTACTCAAGTAGGAAAACATACCAATCCTTCCTATTAAAATTAATTTCTTCAGAAAGCCAGTTTCTCGGATCTCTGTAGGGATTTAGGCAGGGTGGATAAAAATTAACGATTTCTTTTTAATAGCTGCTTTTCAGATCTTTCTTTATTTAAAAATATTTTTCTTTTCAAATACCCTATTTATATTTAAATATGAAATTATTGTATTCTGTGCAAAGTGGTAACCTAGCAAACACAATTAATTCAAGCTACAAAAATGTTCAGTAGTATTTAATGTGTCCAAGAAAAATCAAATCTCTGAAGAAGTAGAAGCCAAAGACAAAGGAACTCAAGCTAGAATAAGCAAAAATGTTAAACCAGCTTTTGACAGAAACAGACTATTCCACAGATGCATTGTGAGTATTTGCTTCTTTCCAAATTTCAACTACTTCATTCAAAGCTGAAAAACCAACTGGGATTTTAAAAGCCAGGAAACCTTATTTTCCTCTTACAATCCATGAATAAAAATGAGGTGAGAGGCTGAGATCCAGTTTTAAAATCTCAAAGCCCATGGTAATGAGAAACAATCAGTTCAATTCACTACTACAGATAAAATTGTATTGACTTAGTCAATATGTTTCAAATTAAAAACATATTTTTGGAAAGCAATTTTCTCTTCCATATGAATGTTGAAAAGATTTTATTTTATTGTTTTTTCCAAGACTTGTTTTTTTATACAAACAGGACAACCATGGATAATAAATGCTTACCTTAACATTATTTAAATTCTGTGAAAATGAGAAAACTTAATAAATGTATATTAAAATACACTACTAATGAACTCCGTTGCTGCATTAGAAAAAAAGAAGTACTAGTAAAATACTTATAAATTTTTGAACTGTTTTAATTATTAAAGACGACCAACATTTCCCTAACAAAAACAAAACAAAATTAAAAGACTGAAAGCAGCAGTTTTCCGATCTTCAATTTCAATTATAGTGAGAAGCACTTAAACTAAATTTTTCTACTCTGCTTTCTTTGCCCAGAACCTGGAAGAAAAGGGAATCTGTTACAGTGCTTGGAAAGAACTTAGCCCCTCTGCTAAAAGCATTTCAGGTTTCTCTCACAGCAGCAGGAACAAGTCCTGATGCAGAGCTCAGGTGACTTTTTCTGAGGAGCACAAGGTTTCATTTTCTTCTTTTAATAAAATGCAGAGCTCACAGTGCAATTTGCTGGATGACAACAGCCCTCCCCACTGTCTGAACTTGAAAAAAACTTCTCTTTTAAGACAAACTTCCTCCCTTTATCATGGCATAGGAGCAATATCTTCCCTTCATCTTTCAACAGCAAGGCATGGTGTTTAGAGGGGGATGATGGAGGGAACTTCCCCAAAACTAAAACACACCAGTAAAAGGGACAAGGGAGGCACTAGCCTACCTATTCCATTTGAGGCCACAGGATGCCACTGCTTTAAAGTCCTGGTGTGGGGGCACAATAACTGCTTTGATATATAATGACAACTCCATAATTACACAGACTGTACAGTGAAAAGACATCATCAAGTTGCTCTCAATTAAGTAATTTGTTTCCTGTCAGAGAGAAATGAGCAGGGAGTTCAAAGGGTCTGTTTAGGCTACAAGGAGGTGTTTTCTGTAGCAGTCAAGTTGCCCAGGTGAAGTCAGAACACTTCAAATCGACAGTATGGGTCAGGTGCTAGTTCAGCTGGCACTGGATTCAAAGAGTTTGGTATTAAACAGTGTTAAGGAACATGCTGAGGACCATTTATTGCAAAATAAAGACATAAAATAATATGGTTTTGTTTGGGGGTTTTTCCCCATTCGAACATCTAACAAACTGCTACAGCTCTGTTGACCAACTAGCTTAGTCAGCTTTGTAATTACCTAAAAAGTTGTACCACTGGCTCTTGATGCATCTCTGATCCCAGTCTGAAGGTCTGTATTTTAATCAGGCAGTTACATCACCTAAGCAAAATGTAAATTGCTTAAGAACTGAAATGGCAGATTGTGATACCACTTAGGTGTTCTGGAGCAAAAGCACAGTATTAAGACTAAGATATTAATTTTTTTCCCTGCTACTTTGCCAATTTAATCAAGCTTTCCTCCTGTGTTAATATCGATTGGCATAAAATTTGAACATATTTTTCTGTTGTACTGCTTATTGGCATATATTTAACAAGAGGTACTCCTCATACTTTTAGTCTTAGCACTGAAAATAGCATGTGATATTGTACAGTTTATTTAAAATTTCAGCAGTTCCACTAAAAATTCTGAGAAATTTTTTAAGATGTAGTTGTTTCCATTCAAATGAAGAAAGTCCATTGAGACAGCTACCTGGTAAGGCAGAATAAAAAACACTGTAGCTTTTACTGCAGATGTACCATAGAGATACATTGCTTAGCCATACATATAGATATAAGCATATATAATTACATATGATGTATTATTTATATATATTATATATATATATATATATATATATATATATATATATATATATATATATATATAACATATATATTAATAATTTTTAACAAGTCTTATTTGTCAGGGAAAAGCAAACAACTTCTAAATCTTAATTTGCTCACAAACCATAATGAGTGACCTGAAAGGTATGAAGCTGATCCTGTTTAGCTATGCTGATATAATTAACTTCAGTTGCCTGAGCTCTGATACCATATTAGGTAGGAAAAATGCTACAAAATGAGTAAGACTGTACTGTTATAAAGACATTTGTATCCATCACCTCCTGCACCCAGTGGCCCTGTATATTTTCTGGTTGTCAGTGGGCAGCCACCCTTGTCCTCCAGATAATTGCTCGCAGGACCAGCAAAAGAGGAAACTGAGAACACAGGAAACTGCATTGATGACAAATGGAGTATGACAGCAGTAAAAATTCATTCTTTTGAGCAGTGTTTCAGCTTTCTAAGCCATTTCCCCCCAGCACTACCTTTAGGCCTAAGCACATATTAGAAGGAGCTCTGACTGGTCCCAGCATCAGGCACTTTGCAGACACTGCCCAACATCAGGGCATCAACCTTCACTATGGCAGGAGGTGGCTCAGGGGCAGAACTTGCATCTGGGGCATAGGATGAACACAGCAAACTTCTGATTCTCTGAGGACTCTGCCTGCTCACCTTCTCCCCCTCGGCTTGCCTTCCACTCAGAACCATCTTTCTCTTCATCTTCCTGTACCAGGACCCTATGCACTGCCCCTCTAAAGGCTCAAGGCTGAGCAGATGCAACATCTAAGTCAGAAAACTCTGGCTTACTAGAGTTCATACAGCACTAACTTGAGCCAATGTAAACAGTCTCACTCTTCCATTCACCTTCAGGACCATGCCAAGTGGCCACCTGCATCATGGGGTTTCAGAGGTTGACAGGAATGTGTTGGAATGAGTTGAAAAACTAGTCAGCTCGCTAAGGAAGAGGTTTGTCCAGCCTTTCCTTGGACCACCTCAGTGGTCACAGCATTGGGAAGTTAATGGTAGGTGACATGACATTCGACCTAAAACCGTGTATGACTGAAGATGGTTACAACTGGCTGGAGTACTGCCAGGTGTAAGTGAAGAGAACAGAAGCTTTCTTTCCTGGTACCCAAAAGTGTATTCTTTTTCTCTGGTATCCAGCAGAGAACAATAGAAATGGTTTTCCATTTGACTGTGAAAGGGAGACAAGGAGCAGAAGTATCTGGGAACGTGGATCCTGCAACATATGAAAGCAGATGGGAAGGGTAAAGTCATCTCCAGCTGGGTAAAAATTAAATGAGCCCTACACACTCAGCTCAGAAATACAGATAAATGTTTGTTAAACGCAAATAACAGCAGTGCTTGTTTAATCCCAGAACCTCTGTAGCTCAGATATAGCAGCCAAAGCCAGGTTGTTGTGGTTACCTGGCCTACATTTGAGGCAGTAAGCATTCTTCCTCCATCCTCACATAAAAAAAAAAAAATCCAGCCAAATTCAAGCTGAAATAAAAGTGTCTCTGACATGTTCTACCAATTAAAGTGTTTATTCAGACATACTTTATGAAATGTGGTACTTGCAGTTGTCTCCACACGTGGCCTAGCATGTGAACAGTGTCCACAACTGATGTCGCACTGGCCTAACTCAGTGAACTATCACACTCCAATTTCCAGTGTTTCCCTGAGCATGCTAAGTTATAAGCATACAAACCCTGCTGTGCTGTAATTAGGCAGTAGCAACAATATAATTATAATTGTGATGCCCAACCAGGGGCAGTTCTGGGGAAGAAAAGGAGTGGCAAAGAAACATCACTATGTAATAAATTGGTAAACACAGGATTCGGCAACATGAGTGCAACACGCAGTATCTATCTTCTGTCATTCAAGCAAAACATGCCACAGCAATCCAGAAGGCCTCACTCAAACTATTTTTAAATACACTGAGTTCAACATATTTAATAGGTACTTCGGAGTATCTGGTTCAGCAGATTTATTTTTTCTTTCTCTACGTAAAAAGAACACATATAGACACAAAAAATGAAAACTTGACCCTCAGTAAATGCTGGATTTTCAAAAAGAAGTCAGCACCCCTAAACTCCTTTTCACAGAACACTCTTGTGACAGCAGCTGAGCATTTAGAATATAGAAATCTTAGCCCAGGGCTTTTATTTCCAGTTGTAAAATTCTGCTTCTGCGTTCACAGGTAAGAGCTGGAGGGTCTAATGATGCTGTGTAATGTGGATTAATGTGGATTAATTGGCTCAAACTGATGCTAGACCAATTTCTTAGAGGTTCAGTAGTCTGGAGTGCTCCTGTTTTCTCTCTCTTTTATACCTTTTCTTTATGCTTCTATATGTTGAGTAAAGCTTTGCTGAAATTCTTGAACTCTCTCTTTAGCGTAGATATCTGGTAGTTACAAGCTTCGTAATCTCAAGCAATCTCCATAAGCAGAGAAAAGAGTCTTGGTATTTGAAATGTGTTTTAAATGATATTCAACAATTTTAGAAAATTTATTGGAGATCTTTTTTTAAAAGATCTCATCATTTATTGGATAAATATGTTTTTCTAAGTATCAATCTGGCTAAACAAGAACATCATTATTAAAGGTTTATCCTGTTATTTTATATTTTTAACGAGAGTTTTAAGCACATTTTTACTCATCTGTTTTCTAAGGACCTAACAAAACATTTTAAATCTTGTGCTACTCTACCTCTGTAAGCTGAAAGCAAACAAATCAGCTAACGCTTACGCTTCCAAGCAAACATTTCCAGGTAGAGCCCTTCTCAAACATACATTAGAAATGTTCTTCAGAAGCCAAAAGCAGGTCCCTAGAGTAACATGAGAAAAGGCAGCATAGTCATGCCATTTTTCCAGCTCTTTCTCCTCAACTCATTAGTTATGCCTCAGAAACAGTAATTTAATTAAATCTGCAGTGTCAATAAACAGTAGTTAGGGACTTTGGGGGGAAAAGAGACCCTGAGTTTAAAAGAAATCAATGGAAAGCAGGTATCTTCATATTGAAGACTTCTGGTTCTGTTCCATGACCCTGTCAGCAGAATTACCTAAAGCAAACAAAACTTAAGAGCACTACACAGCTAGTAGGTGAGGATTTCAGCTGTTTCAAGTGAATAAAGGGAAAGTGCTTTCAGAAAAGTCTTCTGGAAAGAGACATTTTGAGTGACTTGAGTACCTCAGAGACACCTCTGTTCCCCTGAGTTCAGGTGGGGGATATTTGATGAGAGGAGCCCAGCTTGTGCAGCAGAGAGAACAGCAGCATTCAGTTCCCAGCATTTGCAGGGACCAAAAAGAAAACCTTGTGGATGAACCAGGTAAGGCCATAGCCAGCTCAGGCTTAACTCCTTCTGAGCAGCAGCAGGAGACATAGCATGGACTCCCAGCAAAAGGGTAGCCAAGTCCCAGGCATCAGAAATAAGAGATAGTGGAGCTGGCCCTTGGACAAAGAACTCTGCTTAAAGAGCATCGTGTTACTGGAAATGTGCAAGAGCTGTGAAGACACTTGGTTTAGGAATAAAAGAGGTAGAGACTACGGATCAGCATCGCCCCTTTTATTTGTGAAACCATGAAGGTTACAGAGTTGCCTCATGCTTATCCACTGGATGTGACCTGCTCTTAAAATGTGCCTCGTTTTTCAGTTCCCTGTTAAGTGTCTCTGTCCTAACACATTTACTGAAATCCAGAACATGCCTGTAATGAAGGCATGAGGCACCTCTTCATAAAAACGTCATTTGGAGATGCAGAAAAATTCTTTTAGACTTTTACATCCAAAATGAAGAGAGTAAGGGGCAGGGTAGCTATCTAATGCACCTACTTCTCACTAGCGTTGTGATCTGTTCTGTTTTCCCCCAAGCAGTGAAAAACTGTGCAACGTTTGCTTTTCTGCTCTTATTTGTCTTGTGTTCTATATTAAACAAAAACAAACAGCAAACAAACAACAAGGTGGTGAGAGAAAGGCAGAAGAAACTAAGCCTAGTAAAAGGTACCCAAAACATGGTAATCCTCTAAGAAAATAGCCATCTCACAACAAACCTGGACATCTATGAGCTGAAGGGTTAACACATTTGTTTCCAGCCTTACTTTTCCCAAACAGATGTTCCACACAACATTAAATAGAGGCTAGAAAGAGGGGGAAGGCAGATAATGAACTTTGGCGCAATATGGAATTTTTAAAGGCATTTCCTTCTCCCCAAGAGCCAAAAGCTGTGATCAGTTAAGTCTTTGCTTTTTAAATACATATTAATTTTTTAGCTTTTGCCAAACTAAATGAATCCAGTCTTTGAAAACCTTTTTTCTTTAAAAAAAAAAAAAATATTTTTCCATGTCATACTTGAAGTCTGAGTTTTTTGCAAGAATGTCAACAAAAATGTACATGAATTTCTCTCTCTGCAATGAAATATTCTTAAGTGTTCAGATGTGTGCCACAAGAGTAACTTAGTGTTACAGATTTTAAAATTTTCAGATCTAAATAAATCCATTTTACTCAATAATTAGGAAAATACTCGTTTCTTCTGCAGTGGTGTTTCTGTGTTCTTTATTATTTAGGGGGTTTGTCTAGTTTTGTCCTTTTGATGGTTGTTTTTGTTTGTTTTCTTGGTTGGTTGGAGTTTTTACTGGGTTGGGTTCTGTTTTATTTGTTTGGTTCTTTTAATTTGCTAAAGATAGTATCAAGGAGTGATAATAAAATTGTCCACTCTGAAATTCAAATGAGTATAAAGTAACATTAAAAAACTTTATAGAACTGCATTCAGGTGTATTTTTCTTAATAGTTTAAAGTTGACCATGTTTCCAAACACTGATCCAGTTTTCTGACTGCACAGATGTTCGACACAGTTTAATCTTCATTATATGAAGATTATATGAAGTCTTGAAAGGCAGCATAAATGCTTTGGGAAAGAGGACTCCCAAATGAAACATTTCTTTCGCTCCAGAAGAGCTATAAAATATTTTTAAAAGTCAGAACATGTTAAAAATGTTTTTAAAAACCCAAATATGTAAAAAATGTTTAAAAAGCATAATACTTCCCAAGTAACAGTGTACCTCAGAAGACCTTGTTATAAGAAAGGGAGACATTTCTCATTCACTGGAACAGTTATACATGTGCTGAACTAAATGAGCTACAGAAGTTAGAAGAAAAAAATAAGTTAACAATGAATGTGAAAGCTGTGTGTACCTTGCATGTTGACAGCATTTTTCATGTTCTGGTTTCTCACCTCCAGCTTCATGCCCTTTACAAGAAAAACAATCTTGAAAAACATTAGCCAGTTTTAACTGGCATAACAGAAGGCAGATGGGAGATGAAAACGACAGAACAACACTGATAAATTATGGATGATGTGATAAAAAATTCTTTCTAGGTAGGGCCTCACATTCATGTGCATGTTGACAGTGTTCCTTGTAGAAACGACCTTTAGTAAACCATCAACACTAGTCAACTGGATTGCAATGTGGAAAAAACCAGCTAAATCAGTTAACTACTCTGAAGAAAAGGAGAGCCTTAGATGTTCAAAACAACCAAATTTAAAGCAGTGTTAGATTATTCCCATGCAGTACTGGTGAGGATTCTCATATAGGTGAGGACTCCCAATGCAGATGCCACCTGGGTGAAGAGCAGGAAACCACATCACTTTGTGGTTCTAACACAGGAAAGGTATCTATCCTGGAGAACAAATAATAAAATAAATTAAAATAACCACTACTGATTTGGACATATATGGGACAGTAAAGTTCCTGATACTATCATGCTACTTCAAACACAACAAGAAAAATAATTACAACCCACAGGTTAGGCATATAGGGATTAAACTAAGTCCTCAATGTCTGATATGCATTAAAATTATGTACTTTCTAGAAACATAAGTAGTAATTCAGATCATACTCTGAAAACAGAAGCCATTTGACTATAAAGGAAGTACCAAGCCCAAAGCCAAGACAGAACTCAACCATTCACACAACAGGGAAACCAACATCCAGCTCTTAGGAAAGCAGGCAGTACAAAGACAGAATTTCTGGGACTTAACATAAGAACTACAAAGACAGTTATGTTCTTTTCTTTTCAAGCTTATGCATGACATTTTTCTGTCAGTACCTCAGACATGCAGGAAACTTGGCCTTTGCTGTTTCATGTGCATCACACACATGATGAAAAAATAACAGCAAGAAAAGAAGGAATACAAAGCACAATCTAATTCATAGACCACTCATATTTCTGATTGAAAGCATATGCTCACATCTTTAGTAAAACAGGAGACATACCACTTGCCTTTTCACTGTAAGGAAATTCAGCCCAAATAGCCAAGATTTTTCAGCAGGGATGAAATAAAATGGCCCTCACTAAAACAACAGCTTGAATCTCTCGCTCAAAACCCTTCTTGCTGTTAAGCATGTGCAAGTAACTTTGTACTTTCTGGTGATGAGAGAGGTAGCTGAACAAATGCCAAATACCATTAAGAGTTGTTTCAAAGTCTCTAATCCTCCCGAGATTTCAGAACTGGTTCTGTAGGCACCAAGAGACTTTATGGAGCTGGAGTGCTGCCCGTGACAGCACCCCAAATCCTGAGCACTGGGTTTAAAAGTATCATTAGTAACAATCTACGATATATTTCATAAATATGAATTAAAATAGTCCTCAGAACATACTGAACATCACTAAAAATAGAAGGAGTGTTCACTTTTCAATGGTGATGTGGCAAAGGAATAGTAACTATACATCTATATTGTTCTCATCATTTCACATGAAAAAAAAAACAAACTAAATAAAAACAACAAACCATCAACAGAAAGCCCAGCCCTTGAACAGTGAACAAATTGCTATTTACATGAAAATCACTAGAAACTTGACAGTCTTTTTTTATTATTATTTTTCCAAGTTTTCTGTTTATACAAACATGACCTCTTTGGAGGATAACAGTTCACAAGGGAAGAGAAAATGAACTATGTTTAAGGCTGTGATGTCAGAGTCCTGCTGTGCAGAGGCCAACATTTGCATTACAGCCATTACTTATTCTTACTAAGAGTTAATTAACATTGGAAAGATAACAGAAATACAGAAGATTTTCGAATTGTCCTCAAATTTCCAAACACAGACAATATACTGATAGAAGACAGAAAGCAACTGTAAACTGTCCTATTTTATTCTTAGCAAGGCAACTGTGTTTTCAAGATCTTTTTCCCCCTAGCTTAAGCTATTTTCATTGAAATATTTTGGGGTGCCCACTGCCTGCAGAGCAGCTGTACTTTGTCACAGTGTGATAAAGCAGACCTGGTTTGACAGGGAACAGGGTTACTAAGGGCTGTCATTCATATATGCTGAAACAGAGCAGGAGATCAGTCACTTTTTGAGTCCATGCCCTGCTCTTTATAAATATTCCCATGTGTTTGCAATTAGTTTGTGGGCTATTCTGGCAGCAAAGGTTATTGAAGGCTGTTTTCCAGACGTGGGCTGGGGGGTTTTCCCCCCCTTCTGCACAACTAAAACTCAATCTTAGCATGTTTAATAACAACACAGCCAAACAGTAGGTTCCTATACATAAATATCAAAAAACACCTTAAATGGAAGAGTTCATCTGCCTTCCCGTGCAAAAGCTGGATGTGCTTTAGTTCCAAAGGGCTGCAGAACTGCAACTGTGCAGCTTTTAGCAACCTATGACAAAGAACAGAAGCCTCGCACAGCACAGAAGATTTCTGAAACCTGGTTTTAGCTGCCACAGTGTTCAGAGGGCACTAAATAGGGGGAAGGATTCGAGCCCTGCTGAACTGAAATTTCAATACACTGATTGTTTAATTAAGAAATTAAGTTACTTAGGTATTCCCCTCAAAGATATGTAAGTATTTGCCCAATTAATGGTGCACCCTAAATTACATCTCAAAAAACACATTCATTTGTACATGATAGAAGTGCAACTTAGCCTTTACTGGAGTAAATCAACACAGCCTTCAGGAACCCGTGGTGTGACATACCACACATGCATCAAAATACTCTGTTGTTTTACACTGGATGTTAACTTACCTATCAATCTAACTGCCTATATCTCATAATTATACGTAGCTTCTTCTGTGAACAACGGTGGAATAATCATACATAGCAAATACCCTCAAATAGATACAGTATTTAGGAGTATTCATAATGTACCACTACAACACAAGGGAATATCTTGGATTCAGGATTAGCACTGAATAAAGAAATATATCCAGATTAAGTTATTGAGATTGAGATGTGGGTTTCTCACTCTAACCTAACCACGGGACTCTGATATACTCATAGGACTGTCCTGCAATGGCCAAGAGCATCCAAAGAGAACAGGAACAAATCTAACTTTTAATATAATCTAACTGCTAATATAAACCACTGATTCTTGTCCAAATTATCTTATTATTATTGTGGTTTGCCTCTTCCCTTCATAACAGAGAAAGGCAACTGAGTCAATTCCAAGCATCAGATACGCAATCAGTAGTAGCAGCAATTAACTCACGTGATTTTCTTTGTTACAAGAGCCATGTAAATGCACAATAAACCCCACCGTTTTCATTTGTTATGGAAATCAGAGGGAATTTAAAATACAAGACTAGGAAAACCTGTGCTGGTGGAGCTATCAAAGTCAGGACAAGTCCAACATGTTTCACCTTCCATTCGTGTACATACAGGCGAGACCAGAAACAAGTAATCACAGTGAGGATAAAACAGATTGTTCTTGTGAAGCACCACTGATACATATGCACTTTAAACAAGAAGATCATGAGAGAACAGAGTCAAAAGAGTTGACCCTGAAAAGGCCTTTTACAATGAGTTACCATCAGTAGAATTATTCACATGACTACGTAAAACTCATGTTATGAATTACGTTTCAAATTAAGGAAATGTCAGAATTAGCTAACACACAAGAATGAGAAATAGGCTGGATAAAAGGAAGGAATCTAAAAGGGTGCAGTCTTCAAGCACACCACACTGTACTTAAAAAAGTCTGTTTAAAGGGAAAATTATTAGGTGAATCTCAAATTCCATAGCTAGACATAAACCATAACCAATTACATTCAAACCATATCTCCATATTATAAATTTAATCCAGATGTGTTAAAAAGCAAGCCTATCATCTTGTCTTCTTCAGTGCCTGGAAGGAATAAAGAGTTTGATCCAGAAACCAAATACAATCTGATTTTTCCAGTACCAAGTCAGATACAGACAAAACCTTACAAGATATTCTGATTTCAAGATACTTTTATCATTTTTGGAATTAAATGGCCTGATAGCAGATTCCAGGAATTCAGCACCATTAAAGCCAGGTACAGCCATAACCAGATCATAGGTGACATTTCGTTCCAATTGTCCTTCAAGTTCATCTCCAATCTTTGTACTATTAAGTACACGAGAGGAACAGACCTGAATAGAAATATATGGTCACTAAGTAGAACTGTGCTTTTTAACAGTACTTACTGTTGCAAATGAAAAAAAAAGCAACCCCGAAAGCAAAACAAAAACAAATAAATGCTTTGTTTACATAATGAAGGAAAACAAGAGAAAATCAAAGTAAGTCCCTCATGCACGTTGAAAAGGTTAGTCAATATATCTATCAGATGTTAACAGTCCCAGACTGCCAAGAACGAAAGTACTCCACAGAGGAGTGAAAATCTGTGTTGCTGGTTCAGTACAGGATTATACTTTGCTGTGTCCACTCTTTTATGAAAGGCTACAAATCATTTCACCACCATCCAGGAAACTAGCTGAAAATTCCTGTCTCAAAATATTCTAATCACCAGCATCTCTGTTTACACACAGAGGTTTGCTTTATAAGCAGATAACGTAGCTTAACTATGTTATAGCACTCTGACATCTGAAGTCAATTCAAGCCTCATTGGAATCCAGCCCAGTATCTCATTCATAGCTGACTGTTGTAAAGGAATGCTTGTAGTATGAAGGAGCAAGCAAGCAGATAAAAGGCAGTAGGCATGGCCAATAATATGATTGCACAGTATACTCTGCATTCAGTTTGAACTTCCCATCTGAGATACAGTTGTGGTCTTCAACAGCATTTGCCACCTATGATTCACAGTTGCTAAGAGATGTAAATGTGTAACAGATCACAGTCACTCGTCTCTCTGCCAGTGGAGAATTACTGCATACAGTATGATTTCTAGTATTTATCCAGCTCAGTTTTATGAGTTCCAAGAAATTGAACCTCCCTTGAGAAACTATTCCTGACAGTAACAGAAACCTTCTGATGTTACAATGCATTACTCTGACAGTAAAAACAAACCCAACCAAACCCAATCTTGGATAAGTTTACTATTATTCTTCATTATTTTACCCTACCCCTTTATTATCAGTATACTTACACCATGTAAGTATTTCTGCACATGCACCTTCCTATGCCATGATCACTTCCTCAAAATGCTCATCTGGCCAATCCTCTCCATGCATTTGCACATAAATATACAGGGTCTGATTATTTTTGTGAGTTTACTCAAATCTCCTTTCAATTCATTAATATCTCTTTATTAATGGCAAATTCACACCCACAACAACCTAGTAAAGTATTTTCCCACCTCACAGAAAAGATTATTTCACACAACAGCGTTTCTGTTCAGCCTGCCTGCCAGCCCAGCCCCTCTCAAGCAAGTCCAGAGACCTTTCCTTCTGAAGCCATGCTTTCTTAAACAGTCCCTGTCCCGAGCCCTTTTCCTCAGTATGACTATGGCGCCAGTGTATCAGTTTATCCAGCCAAGCCGTGACTTGGGTCAAGCAACTAACCAGGTGAAAAACAACACAGCAAAAGGTAAAAAGATTATTTTTAACACAAATCAGTTTTACAGACCAGTTCACCAGGTGGGTGCACACCCTGTTGTACTAGGTGACTGATGAGATATCTAGAGATTGGAACAAGCAGCAGAAAGAAGTGGGTGCAGCACAGAACAGCACTGCCAGAAAAGGGTATAGCCAGACCATATAGTCTTACCATGAAGAACATCTTGCCAGGGAGTCCTGGAACTGCACTTCATCGCCTGCCCAGTGAGCCCTGAGCTGTGATGAAGTGCAAAGAAACACTCACAGGCACAAGTGAGATAGAGGCGAAATCAGGTGGGAGGGTCTATTTTTATTCTGTATTCCAAATAAAGCAATGTGTATCTTTAAAAGTAGAATAAGGCAGTATATGTTCACCACCAGTTAAATTAGTGTAAGAATTTCTACCCTTCCCCTCCACAGAGTATTTTCCTATCATTTCAGCTACACTCACGCAAGCAGGACCACTGATACACTGGCTTAGAAACGTCCCAGCTTTGAGAAAAGAGGTTCTTAAAGTCATCTTTTAACAACTATGATCTCCAAAACAAAATAAAAACCTAGAGGGGAACAAAAAACCAAAATCACACTACTGTTTCCCATGGATTCATTAACATAGGTATGTATTTATGTAATTTGGGATCCAGGTGTCTGTGCTGGATACAGCAAACCTGCAGCAGTGACAGGACACCAAAACTATAATAAATCACACTGGTTTAATTAACTTTTGTAAACGAAACAGAACCTGAGTTGAGAAAGACCTGAGAACCTAAAGCTCTTCACTTTTCTCTCATTGCTTTAAGGTTAAAAACGTAAGAGACACAAAATGCAAATTTACTGTCAGAAGGGAATGTCACTTGCATACTTTCTCCTCTAGGGAGTAACGGGTTCTCATTGCCCTTTCTGCCTCCTGTCCTCCTCCCAACAGGAAGGCAACTACCCCTTTCACACTGCCCACCATGGCCTCTTATCCCTTACAATGGACTCCTCCCTTTCAGAGCTCTCTAGCCACAATATTCTCCATTTGTGTCACCATTTTTTAGTTTCTTTCTGCCTTGCTTTTGCTCTTACAAAACATTGTTCTGCATTCTCATGAAATCTCAGCTACAGTGCCCTCACAAGAATTCCTTCTCACCACCTTCCTCCAAGGCCTTCCAAACAAAGGTCAATGCTCAGAGGCTACTTAAACATCCTAATTCACAAGGTAATTTAACACATTGATTGTCCTTCTCACCAGAAAATAGAACCGAGATATTAAGTATCATCTTTATGTAGAAAGCTGAATATTTTTTACTCCACTATATGAAAGTTAGCACTTTTAGTGGTAAGAGAATTTTACTCCCACTTAGACAGGGACAATTTCCTTTCTCCACTTCGGAACTTCCAAAGGTAGTGACTGATTTTTGTTTTTGCTACCCTAAGGATTTATATTCATTACATCACTGTGTCAACTCATTTCACTTTCTGTGGATGAGAATTACCAACCTTCCACTGTGATTCAGGGAACTTCATTACACGTTCATATAAGAAGACCTAACTTCCTTGATAAGATCTTTGAAAACATATATTACTCAGGAAGAGAATTTCAAGCAATTCCAAAGTAGACAATTACAAGTAAATTTGAACAAATTTATTGATTATAAATCTTGCAGTGGGATCAAAAGCCTTGTTTTAGTCAGACACCCAATCCAGTGGTATCCAAAACAGAAATACAGTAAATGCTCAAAGATAAATGACAATACTGCACAAACCGGCAGCCTGTACAAAAAAAAAATACATTATTAATTTGATTAAATATATATGAAAGATTGATGAGAAATGCATGAACTAAAGAACTAGATTTTGCGTCAGCTGAAACAACCTTCAGTTTTGATTCAAGCACAGCACAGAGCAATACCTTACCTGCCAGGTAGTAAAGGCATGAAATATATCCCCACCCACCCAAAGACAACAAAATATTATGAGAAGAGCTTCATGATTTTTATTCACTACAAAGTAGACTGTGTCATAAAAATATGCCTGTGCTTGTTGCAAAACCTTTTCTCTATTATGTGGAAGGCAAACACTATTAACCTAATGATGTGCAGATGAATCATCTAGTAAAGACCTATTATATCACACTGCTGACAAATCTGGATAAAAAAATACTGCAAAGGCTTCATTGTTGGTCCTGCAGTGGTAGCTCCATCAGTCTCTTTCGTATTCTTTGGTCCACGTTTTGACAATGCTCCTAGGAAAACCCTAAGGTTCTCATTGTATGCAGCTCTTGTGAACTATGCTTCTGTGTCCTCTACCATTATATTTGTCTTAACACAGTAAGTGAAAATCCACTCTGCAGTTTTGTCAGGGTTACCTGCATTTCAGCCACCTTCCTTCTTTTTTCTGAAGGACAGTGGGGGGAAAAAAATGGCAATTCAAGAAACAGCAGACTGAGTCTTCGAAGCACTATCTCAAAAGACAAAACAAAGACAGTGCCACAGCACAACAAAAACCTTACTATCATCAAATTTATTCTGGCAATCCTTCCCTTCCTTTTCAGAACAGCATAAATGGCAGAGAGGTCTTGCAATTAGCCTTGGCATACAGACTTGGCTAGTATTGCATTTCTTTTGTGATTTGTGTTTACAAAGGTAATCTTTTATGATTACCTTTGTGTTTACAGGCAGCCACCCATAGAAAGCTAAACGCAATGTAAACTTAAGCAGAACAAGAGGCTCAGCTCCAGCTCAGCATCTGGGGACAAAGTCTTCTCTAAGTAAGGCTGGTATGAGTGACAAGAGGAGCCTTACAGTGAGCAGAGGGAAAATTACAGAGATATATCTGTAATTTCTACCCCTAATAAACAAGAAAATGAGGAAGATGAGAGTACAGCAATGATAAATAAATATAAATAGTAAGTAGAGAGTGGAAAGCAAGGGGAAATTCCTAATAGGAATGAGAAAAGCAATCAGGTATGCGTAAGAAGTAATTCATAGGACTGTGTCTTATACAGCTAGGATTTAGAGTATAAACAATCAGAAGCAACCAAAATGTGATCACGGAACTTCTGAGTCAGGACTTCATTAACAGGCAAGTCTTCAGAACAGTTTTTTAAGGAAAGAATAATCAATATGCATATCAATTGCAAACAAAACAAACTATAACAGGATCTATAATAATTCTACCAGTTTTACCAGACAACCTTTTCTAATGACAGCTCTGTATTTTACAGGCAATCTTCTAGCCTAGCTGAAGTAAAGCCTTTGATATAGGAAAATTTAGATGCAGTGTCAGATGAATGATGAGGAACTACAAGAGCAAAATGAAAAAGAGGTGGTGATAAGTAACTGACGGGTGGAAGATCCAAAACTGGTGCTTGGTCCAACCTTGTGCAATATTTTTAGTGATAAAGCTGGAACAAACATCATAAATGTGATGTTGAAATCACTTATTCACAATGCACAGTGATGGCACCCTAAAATGCCCAGGAAGAATGACACTGAGTCCTGGATCACAGAAGTGGAATGAATCAATATCAAAATCATGAGATTAATGAGTTAGGGAATATCATAAAATTTCATAGTATACTGGAGCTCATAATTTAATTGAGCTTATGTCAGATTTGAATGCCCTAGAAAAACATAGATATGAAAAAGGAAAATAAAATTCTTAAATGTATCAGGTGAGACACTTCAACACTGCAGAACAGATAGTGCTGCTCTATAGAACCTAGAATTTGTCACATACATTGAAGGATGACACAGGAACCAGAAGAGATGCAGGAAAAGGAACTGAGATACAGTACTTACAGAATATATGGAAACAAGGTTTGCTTGTTTCCCATAGCAAAACAAAACCAAAGAGAACTCATGTCTGGTCTCCATGGAAAGTTCAAGGAAAATAAGGCCAGGATGAAAGATAACTGCTTGCACAAAAATAGACAGATATAAATGAGCAGTGGGTAAATTTATGCTCAAAAATGAAGATTCCTACCTGTTAAAACAATCAAATCCTGAGACAACCTTTCCAATGAGAGTAGCAGAGGCAAGAAAACACTAGGTGTTTTTCATACAGACTTTGATAAGTTTAAGGAAGGGACTATATGGCACATTGCCTTCAACAGAAGAAAACTGCTCAGTGATACAGAAGGTTCCTTACAGTCCTAGGAAACTTGCCTTTTTTTCCCTTGGGTTAAACAGCTCATAAAGAATTTGGACTTCCACTCTTTCCCTTCTGGTTGATCCCTGTTACAACTTATTGGCTGTGAAAAAGGAGTCCCTGAGACAGTACAGAATATGACCACCAAGAGCCACAGTGATTAATGCCAGAATGAGGAGGAAATAAAAAGCCAGTAATGTGCTTCACACTTCATCCTGCAGATGTGCACTGACCCATGCAGAATATTCCCCCAATAGATCCTGCCTGACTGAAAAGGTGACGGGTGTGTCACCCCAGCCACAGGGTCCTGTTTCACGTGAGACTCCACAGAAATGCTCCTCTGAAAACAGAGCACCACAGCAAAACAGCTGGGGACACGGGGAAGTGACTGCCTCTTCTAGCAGCAGCAATGTTACGTCAGCTTAACTGTAACATCGGATCTAAGTCAAGGCAAGACCAGCATGGGTGGCTCTGCCCCATGCTCATAGCACTGCTGCTCTAGGGAACATTATCTGGAGACATTCAAACACCTCTCTGAAAAGTCACAGCTCAGTCTGGCGGAGTTTATTAGCTGATTCCAGCACTCCTGGTGCAGAAAAGACACACCCAAGGATAAAAATCCTTGGTTGGCTGTGATGACTCCTGGGCATGGCAGTGAAGAGGCTGAAGATAAAGAGCTAGACCCTGTGAATCTCAAGAACTACTGTTTTTCTCAGGGAGGCCACAGCAACATAAAATACTGCTCAAGAGAACACAGATCATAGGTTTTAGAGTCGCAGTAAAATTGGTACACAGTCCCTTTCTCTTTCTAAAAGCATGCAGCTTACCTTTCAGAGAAATGCATCATGTAATTCTTAAGCCCATCTATCAAATCAACAGTGGGCTTCTGAAATGGATCTACTCTTCTTTTTTTTTTTTCTTACTTTTTTAACACATTGTTTTGGCAAGAGGCAATTTCTGAACCAAAAATAAAGTTATTTAAAATTAAATGAAACATTTCTCCCCAGTCCCATACTTCATAAAGGCAAAACCTTTAGATGCAGCACAAGGGTTTACCTAAAATTTCCATTTCTTTTTACTCCCACAAGGCTCAAGATAAACAGTACCCTAATAAAAGTTGATAGCATGGGCTCTGTTCAAGTGAAACTACTTTATAACTTGACCAAGTTTGTTCTCTGCCAGGAAATGATTGCTTTTCCAGTTCAGCCCAAGAATGTTGCTCTGCCTTATGTCTGCTGGCAACAACTTCTCTGTTTATGGGTGGGCTAAAAAAGGAGGATTCAAAGGCTGAGTTTAGGCCTCAGATAAACCTAACATGCTGGTTTGTGAGGATGAGCAGACAGGCAAGAAAGTTACTATAACATATTACATGGTTTACTATCCTTCATATCCTTCGGTTTTTCTTCTCATTATACTTACTCAATACACCTCCATACAAATCAAAATCAGGTTGACAATACAGATGAAACCACTGGCAGGTTTGATTTTCGTATACTGTGTTAACACTAGCACATACTCTTCTGTCAAAGTTACTGTAACCTCAGAGATTTCTTGTAAGGAAAATCTTTGCACCTCACTGCAGAAGATCCTTCCTGATCAGCACAATGCAAAACCACAGCTGCAGCTGGCAAATGTACAGCAATGTACCATGGCATTCTAATGAAGAGAAGAAGATTGGTTCCTCCCAGAAAGGAAAGTCACTTAGTACTGCTGCAGTACACGACATAGTGCTCTTGCCAGAGATTCGTGGTGGAACATGCTGCCAGTATTGGCTATATCTCTAACAAAGAGAATGAATGCTAAAATTAAACTATGCCCCCCGTCCTGCACCTAAGAGCAAAGCACCTCAGTGTTTAGCTACATACTTTAAATGCATTCATGAATTGCCCAGGCTTGAGGGATTGTATATGTAATATAGGACAGAATGTTGAAGTTACACTTCAACTGTTTGAAACTTTCTGTAATCATCAGTCTAGAATAGAAAGTGAATTGTGCTACACACTGTTTATTTCTCGACCTGTACACTGACTTCTTCACTTAAAGAAATAAATACTATTTTTTTTTTCAGAATAAAATTCTCTTGCAGGCAAAACTGTCCAGACTTGGAAAATTGTACTTCAGCTTATTTACTGCCATGCAACACAAACCTCTGATTACTGATTTGAACACTGAGAGAAAGGGTATAAACTATTACATTTACATAATGAAATATCCTCTTCCTTTCCCAGTCTCACTTCACCCGATTTTCACCACAGATTAACTTCATCCCATTCACATGGCTCTGGTGAGGCAAAAGGCACTAGGAGAGGCTGAGGGTGTGCACATGACGGATTTTTCTCCTGCTACTCTGTACTTAGGATTTCTGCTGCCACACAGGGAACAATCTGTTGCAGCTTCCCATGGTTGTTTCTACTCTTCCTCAGTGCTCCTGCCTCGGTAGGGGATATTCCTGGTCTGGCTGTGGGTTGCAGTGTTTGGGGGTGTCCCACTCCATGTGGTCCAACCATGGACCCTCAGGAGTGGCTCTGCACCGCTGCTGCACCCTCCTCCTTACAGCCTGTGACAGATTTTTGGTCAGTTTACCACCCCCACCGCTGCCAAGCACATCTTTAACCCTAGGTTACAGGAGTTAACATCCTAACAGTCTGGACTATTTTCATGAGAGACCTTTTGGAGCAGAATTATCTCAGGTGGAAATGCCAGAACAGTTGCAAGACAAAAGAAACAGCCATCAACGATGCAGCTCGGAAAATATGCATAGGTATGTCTAACCAAGAACAGCAGAGGAGCGGGAAATGGCTTAAATGAACTTCTACAAAGAAAAATTAAATATGGACATATAAATTTAGATATCCCTATAAACAGCCAGAAAACCATACAACCCTATCAGAAAAACAATTTTATCACTGAGTCTACTATATACCAGAACCAATTGTTAAAATAATTCCATGGCAGCAAGGCTTACCTTCACAGCAGAAAAACCCAAGTGCAATTACAGACCTTTCAACAATTTCCAATAGCTTCAGGGGGGAAGCCAGGACAGAGCGAGCTTTCCATCTCCACATCTTGTCAGGTCTCCACTTTTGAATATTTTCAAATACTTTTGAAACAGATGTGCAAGTCTATCCCTGGAAAAAAAGTACTTCCTACAATTTAATACAGTTGCAGAAAGACATGTGAAACCATGCCTCATGAACAATTTATCCAGAACTGAGAACACTACTAGAAGTGGTCTAGAGTTGTAATAAATCAAAAAGGATCAGGATACCATCATGCTGAATCTGTATCAAATTATGGAATTGACCTGATTTATAACTACTGTGTTTACAATGACATAGCACCAGTGGAAAAAAAATAGATTCTTGAAGTAACACAAAGAACACAACAGACATTTGGGAGATAAATGTCTAACATGCAATTCAAGTGAACACCAGCCTTCTTAAATTGATACTTGGCAGCCTTTATTTAGATTGAACAGTTTACTTCCAAGCCCTTCTGCATAATTCAACTTGGTAGTGCAAACTACCCCTGGGAAGCCACCCTCATATAGGAGAAGGACTTTCTTTAAATCAAGCTCTCCTTGGACACAATCTGCCAGTATCTTGCCTCAGTTGTCACCAGAATTTTTTAACTGTTTACAACATAAAGCTTTTTATTGCAAATAAAGAACAGGGGGAAAAGTAACCTTGGGTAAAAAATTCATTTGTAGGATGAAGAAATATTACAGTCTTAACCTAAAGAACTTGTGATTTAATGTCAGACAATAGACAGGCTACACAAATATCTTCAGAGAAAGGAAGATCAAGAGACTTAAAGGAGGAATAACTCTCAGGGGAATTAATATATTAACTGTATTTTTCTAGAGGGTTTTACACACAGAATGACTAGGCAAAATGAAATGAGACTCTTTCAAGCACAGGGACAAAATATAACAAAAGCATACTTGTGGGGGAAAGAAAAACAGCACAGTAGTAATATAATACATTTTAGAGACACAACAGTAAAGACAGGAAATAAAATCTCTGGCATATGAAAGGGTTTTAAGGTAAAGAGAATATTCAATCTAATTTCTTTTTTTAAAAAAAGACATTTGGCAGACTCGGAAAGAGGTTGAATCTCTATATTCTTAAAATTCAACTCCTTGCAAAGAGATAATGTAGCAACATATCTGGAATGTGATACAAAGGAGGATCAGGAAAGGCTTAAAGACAAAACTGAAGAGAAAGGGAAGAGAAAGAGGGTTGTGAAGAGAAATTACAAGGATTAGAGGAGGAAAAATGAGGCCTTATTTTAGACCATTGAGCAGGTCAGCAGGTTAGCCATAAGAGATGTCAGAAACTCCATTCAGGAAACAGTAGCTATCTGATCTGAAGACCACACCAACAATACTGGCAAATAGAAATATTTAGAAATTAACTAGAAAAATAATCAAATGTTTCAGGAGTATTTGAACAGAGTCTTAGGAAACTTGAGAATTTTTCAGTGTAACTTCTTTTAGAAGCTATTGACATTTATGTGATTACGTTTGTTGTTGAAAAAGAGGACATTATGTCTCCAGATCTCACACTTGGGTCAGGGGTAACTTCAGTAAAGTCAGGCAGCACATAAAGCTGTGGTTACAGACAACATAAATTTTTAATCTCATTTTCTTATTAATATATTACTAGAGCCTGCTGGTTGTTACAGTCAAGCACCTCCATGACCATCTATACAGCTCTGATTTCTGCAAGCAACTGCATAAGGATATTGCTGCCTGTACACCTAAAAGACTTCCCAAGACTGGATGGAACAATAATTTCCGTAAGAAAATGAACTTCTGTAACAATATATATATCTATGTATTTTGCTTTAATGTCTATATGACACAGTGGAGTCATCACATTCATATATTCCTCCTAGCCAAAGGCTGCTCAGCTTCCTCAGGGGTATCATTCTATTAATGCAGTTCATCATTTCTGTGATTAACTGATGTAGAAATATACCCAGGGTGAGAATTTGTGCTCAATATAAGGAATATCCTGATGATGCTCAGATCTATATTTCAGTCATCAACCCAGTATCCACTATAAACAAACAGTCCATGTCACAGAGTCCACAAACATTAGCCTACAAGACACTGAAAGCCCCAGAAGGAAAGTAGAAAAATACTGCCTGGAAGAAAAAAAAAATTGTTTGGAATTAAAAAAAAATCCAATAAATTTGCTAAGGTACTGCTTGTGCATTTGAGAGGTGCTGGAGTATGTTCAAGGAGCAACAAAACTGGTGAAGAGTCTGAAGCACAAATCCTGTGAGGATCATCTGAGGGAGGTGGTGGTGTTTGTTTTGAAGAAGAGGAGGCTCAGAGCAGACTTTATCACTCTCTACAACTACCTGAAAGGAAGCTGTAGACAGGAGAGGGTTGCTCTCCTCCAGGGTAAGAAGTGACAGGACAAGAGGAAACGGCCTCAAGTTGCACCAGGGAGGTTTAGATTGGATATCAGGAAAAATTTCTTGACCGAAAGGGTTGTCAAGCACTGGAACAGGCTGTCCAGGGAAGTGGTGGAGTCACCATCCCTGGAGATATTTAAAAGACATGCAGTAGATGTGGCACTCAGGGACATGGTGGATTTATTAATGTCAGGTTTACAGTTGTACTCAATGATCTTGAGGGGCTTTTCCAGCCTAAATGATTCTGTGACTCCATGATTAAGCTCTTGCTAAGTCTTGCTATACAACACCCACAGACTCCACAAAGGACAAAGGTACATTTTCTATTCCTTTTCTGCCAGGAAAAAAAAATTACCTTTGTTCTGAAATGAAGAAACCGCCCCTAAAGTTCACATATGTTTAATTTTTATTATACATTATTTAATTCTGTTTAGTTGAGGATACATGGCAGGTACACCAGGGATCTGAAACTCATGAACCACATTCATGAACCAGCAAGCATGCCTTTGAACACATGAAACCAAAGCACCTTAAGCTTCATTTGCTTATTCATTTTAGGATGATTTAAAGCTCTGACTTACACTGCTCTCAATAGAGTTCAACACACACCAACAAAAAAAATCATCAGCCCATTTGTCAAATACTAAATACTACTAAAACTCTGTGTCACAGGAGATCATGTGATTATGTCATATTCAGATCTAAATACTCTTTGATAAAACCTTCCCTTATAATGGCATCTTACCACAAAGAAGAAAAGTTAGGGGAAAACAGTAAGAAGGAAAGAGACAGTAAAGAAATATGAAGGAAAGACAATACACACCACTTGACACAATTCATATTAATTTCACCTGTAGGACTATGACAAGACACAAAGACATTGTGCACCTTATGGGAATCTAATACCTTAACAATGACAGCTGACTCTTTTGCAGGATGAAGCACATTTCTATCAGTGAACTTATTTGGGAAGTATAAGATACAGAGATTGTGGTGGGGGGAAACAGTTTTCCCCCTTTTGCAGTTATAAAATGGCAAAACCCCAGGGGGTGGTGACCCTTGAAGTTTTGAGGTTTTACCCAATGAGCGCTTCGGCAAAATATAAACATATCACAAGCAGAACAGAAGAGAAGGTTGTTGTAGTTGTTGTTGGAAGAAGTAGCCATGTTGTAGAGCCACGAGGAAGGGGCTCGGAGCCCCTTGGGGCTCTGCCCCCCCCCAGCCCCTGGCAACGGGTTACAGGGCCTTGGAACAGTGTTAAACTGGGCTAAGTACCAGTAGCTAGAAAGCTGGAAGTTTCCTCCACCGTGAGTGAGCAGAGAGAGAGCAGCAGCAGGAGCAGCGTCCAGAGACTGTGGCTGAGAGCCAAGAGATAACGGGGAAGCAGCAGAAACAAACATGCAGCCAAGGAAGACACAGAGTTGTTCGAGAGAGAAAGAGAGCCAGCAGCAGAGAGAGAGAGCAAGACTAAGCTCTACAGACAGAGTTTTTGGGGTAAGAACTGAACCAAAAGACCCCAAACTCCTTGGAGACCCCTCCTAGAAGGGAGGTGTGAAGTGCAGTAGCACTGCAGAGAGGAGCTGAAAAGCTCAGGTGTCCTGGAAAGCTGGACCAGGGTGGCCAAAGGAATGCAGAGGGGGTGACCTTGGTCCCCCCTCGCCGCTGCTGCCAAGCTAAGCTGGCAACCTGAGATCAGAGCACAGAAGCTCTGATAGAACTCTTGAGGCAAAGGCCTTCAACTGAAAGCTGCCCGAGATGTTCTGACTCAGGGGTGAATCCCCTGAGGAAGGGACCTTCATGGGGGTCTTACACCCCATGATATGACGTGGTGAAGCGAGTTTTGTCCCTGCTCTGCAGCCCACGGAAGAGAAGACCCTGACTTGGAGACAATGGGCCGAGGGGCTTGGATACCCCTCGTGTGTACTGGCAGGGATGCAGCTACAGCTGCTGCATGAGAAGAGGATAGATGCCTGCTGCCTTAGAGACATTGCTGCTCTGAGAGTGGAAAGGGATCTTTTCCTTCTTCCCTCCTGGACTTTTATTTGGAGGGGAGAAGAGATTTGATCCATTGTAAATACTTTTATGTCATGGTAGAGATAGCTAAGATTGTATCTAATGTATTGTAGTATTTATTTGTACAGTCATTGTAATACATATTCCCTTTCCCCCATTTTGAGTCTTGTGTGGTGTCTGGAAAACCCATCTCACATTGGGTTGAGATGTGGGAGGGGGCTTGGACTAGGGAATTGGATTTTGGAGCTCTCAAACCATGACAGAGATGCATTTCACATTTTCTAGTTAGTGTACAGTGACGCTTGACCATGGACCTTATGCCAAACTCATGCAACCTGACCCTCCTCAATAATTTCTCCAGTCACAGTCCCACTGTTGAACTGGGACACCAGGAGATGTCCAAGACAAGTTCACAGCAGATGGAACCACAAATGAAGTGCCTGAATACCCTGCAAAGCAGCACTGAAAGAAAAGATGACTTCTGCTTTTCTTACAGAACCAGGTTTCCTTAATCCTGGATAACATAACAGATAAGCAACTTCATGCAAAAGAGCTCTGACAAAACCAGTCATGGATTCCCATCCCACCAAGCCCTCTGCAGTTAATCTTCCTACACAAGACTATTGTTTGTACTGCAGTAGCTGAATTCTTTCTGCAGAGTTCTGTGGTGCTGATGTCTACATAAGGAAAAGTAAAACTCTCCATGGGACTGATTGTTAGTCTAGGATATCATTTCACAAATTTAAAACCAGAACCAGCTCAAGACTAGTTCCTAACAACAGTAAATAATTTGAACAACAGTGAATTTTTATATCTTTAAACAGCATTTTAACTATTCGTGATGCACGAACTCACAGGATGAACATAATACAGAAATATGATAATTTTTTTTTCATTTGAATTATTTAGCTTTCCTCCAGTATCTGTTCTGTGGTCTTTCCTGGTTCCTGAGCTAGGTATTTCATGTATAATCAGGTCTCCAAAAAGCAAACAAAAATTTAGCACGAAATCCCTCTACATAGATGTATATAGCTTTGAAAAAATTAGAGTGAAAAGAATACAACTACCCTCTGTTAATCTCACCCATTCTTCTTTTTGTTCTTTGCAAAGCAGCAAAACCATCATAATTCAGGACTAGGAAAATTATTTTTTTAAAGAAAAGCATGGGACTTCAATTAAAATTTCAGTCATAGTAGGGCTTAAGAAAAAAAATCCTCATATTTATAAGCATTTTTCTTTTTACTGTGGTCACAGAACAGGATAGGAACTGAAGGTGAGAATGATTTTTAAAACTGGACTTAAATAGCTTCTCTATAACTATAAATTGTTTATTATAACTTCCAATGCATCCTCCATAATGAGGCCTTTCTCCTGTAATATCTGTGCACAATGCAAAGTTAACAAAAGCAATTGCTTACAGGGTTGGAACCTAAATTCTTCCAGTAAATTTTTGTACTTCTAGTTGCATTCATGTTTATATCCTTATATCATAAAGATGTTCAGAATCTATAGCAAGAAAAAAAAGCAGTAAAAGAGAATAAATGCACACAAAATTGGTTTTTATGCATACCATAAAAATAGATGCTACATTTAACTCTATATTGGTAACTTCCTTCTATCCCAGTGAAAATTAGAAGCATAAGCAACGTAGAACGAAGCAACTGTGTCTCTGGAGAAAGTGTTCAAGAAGGGTTGCCTTTTGAGTTATATCTCTTTTGTAAAATACAGCTCTCTGCTCGACAGTAAATGTAGAATTCTTAATAGAAAGTTCCCTTTGTCCTCATTTATGTCGATGCTCTTTACATGAGCACACCTTGGATTATTTTAGAGCAGCTTCTCACTAGCTTAAGTTGGCAAACACAACACCTAAAACTAAGAACCTTATTTCTATCATCCTCCTGGCATCAGTTTGTGACTTTCAAGATTTTGCACAGGTTCAGCAATGGTGCAGAGCTGTGCAGTATTGAGCGGGAGACCTGCCAGGTGTTGTGGCACTTCTGGTACAATAACAGACCAAGCTTAATGCACAGCCTACAGCGAGGTTGGGCTTCTCTCCTCTGAAAGGCAATTACTACCTGTCAGACACCACTAAGAACTGAAGAAACACTCCAATTCCTCTTTCTCCTCTAACACACATGGCTGCACTACAGAGAATTAGGGGAATGAAGCAACAGCATTCAGGGTCTTCAGAATACACGGACCTATTATTCTGCTTAGCTTGCAAAGAAGGAAAAGGTAAGGATTGCTGTTTTCCACTCTCCTTTTGCACCTGTGAAGGAGCAGGAAAAATTTTTGGACTTGTATTCAGGATATAAATACTTAACTTTTAAATTGTACAGTCCTCTGGAAAGTTGAACTATATTTCTGTAGTGTAAGAAAAAATAAGTTATTCAATTATAACTATTAAAATTTTAGTGGAATCCCTTGGCTGACATGGCTAATTTCATGTATTCTGTTCTCTTCTTTTCAATATAAATTGTAAAATTTTTATCTGTCTCTTTCTGTGTGATGATGAACACTGTTGATTACGTTCTCTCATCAGCTAGGATTTAAGTATGGCTCTGTTCTAAACCTTGACCGAAAAGTGGTTGGGATTTTCCCCACAGCACAGGGGAAGTTTTACCTCAATGCTTTAGTTCACTGGGTGATCAAAGACATGCCTATGAAACAACACAGCACAGTGGCCAGCATAAAAATCACACAAGCCAGCACGGCCTCTCTCTCAATTGGTGGAGGACAGGGAAATCAGCTGAAAGGCTTCTAATGCCCATGGCCATCAGGCCTGCCTGAGGTGTTTCTGTAGGGCACCTCACAAGGTAGAGCTTTGCAGGCATGTAGTCACAGACTACAAAACCTCTTGTTCTGAGCTCAAGCTATCGCTGAGAGCCAAGCCAGGAGATGGATTTGGTTCCTTAATGCCCACCAAACATGTACTGACTACCTGGTAATAAGTAAAAGCTGGATCAAACAATAGAGGCAGTGGGGTTATACAGACACAGCTGTAGCATAGCACGCTCTCCTCAACATCACTGGAAATGTAAAGCCTATGCTGAAATCTAAATCCAAGCCCAGCTCACAGAGCTGGTAGATGTTTGTGTGTCTGGCAGAAGTCTGTGTGTCTGTGCACATGTGCAGGTAGGCAGCTGGACTGGGTTTGTGGGCAGGGGTACAGGTGAGTGGGTATTCACAGATACGAGTGTACAACTGTGTGTGGGTGCAGGGACACGTGGGTACAGGGGTGTACGTGTCTGCAAGCTTGTGTGGAGGCTCCTGTTGTGTGGGGGGACGGATAGGTGCATGTGTGTGGTGGGGGTGTGACTGTGAAATCATACATGTGCTTGTGTGAGCGTGCGATGGGGTTTGTGTAGACTCGTGCACGTGGGCACAGAAATACCTGTAGGTGCATGTGTGTGGAGTGTGTAGGGGTTGTGTGCAGAGACCTGTGTTTCTGTGTCCAGCTAGGAGTGTGTGGTGCAGTACGTAGGAAACATATTATAGGTATTTGCAGACACTTACTCTACCACAATTTAAATAATTAAATATGCATTTGGGGAAGCAATGAGTAGACATAGCTGAGTGTTCACAGACATGACACTGGTTTAATTTCACAAGGAAAGTGTGAGCAGTCAATTTCTTTGAGACAATTCACTACTCTAGTGTCTAGATTTATCCAGAACAGAGATCCTCTACAGTTTTCAGCACCAATGTCATTTTTATAACTTGGCATTTTATATTGTACTACCATGTTCAAGTGAGAACTGTCTTCGGAGAAGCTGTAAGTTTGTGCCTTCTAGTTTGGTTTACCAGACTGTTACCTATCATGTAACTGAGACCTTACTAAGCTGAAGTTTACATAAGTATTCTCTGTAATATGCACTAAAATGAAGGAGAGTAGGTTTAGACTGTATATCAAGAACAAATTCTTTACTATGAGGATGATGAGGCACTGGAACAGGTTGCACAGGGAAGTTGTGGATGCCTCATTCCTAGAAGTCTTTAAGATCAGGTTGGATGGGGCCTCAAGCCACCTACTCTAGTGAAAAGTGTCCTGCCAATGGCAGGGAGGTTGGAACTACATGATCCTTAATGTCCCTTCCAACCCAAACCACTCCATGATTCTAAGAAAAGTATCTGGATTTGAATTCATTTGATGTTACAATTAAACTTCCTTTCTAGGCTTTAAACGTATCATGTTAAAAAAACCAAAATCATCCATCCAAAGCCTCCCTTGTTCAGAAAGAAAGTATAGTATTTCAGCACAGAAGGGAAATAACAGTATGAAAGCAGGATTTTAAACTAAGAGGTTATCTGTGCACTCGAAAAAAAAAGAGACATAGACAATGCTGAAGGCAGCACTGCTCTGCTGAAGGCCAATATTTTTCAAGGAGAAGAAAATCAGAGCATCTGAAACTGGAGATGCACTTCTAAAATTACAGCTGTAAGCCCCTCAGCATTGTATGAGATGTGGGCATGGGAACTGTGCTGTTCAGCAGCAAGTTCCACTTGCATTGCTTTGGGAGCTATGAAAACACACGCATCTTAACCAAAACGTGCAAGGAATTATTGACCCAAGTGACAAGGCAGAAAATTCACCCTATCCTATTTTCAGCTGCCAGGCAATTGTTAATTACTAAGGATGGGGACAGGATGTTTACCACAGAGCACATGTAGCCACTTCAAGTAGGGTTACACCCTGACATTGCCCAAAGGAGCTCCAGGTGCAACAAGATCTACTCTGCCAGGAGTGCAGTGCTGTGAGACCTCCACACCACACGTACTCCAACAGCCCTCTAACAAAGCACAGGAATGGGACACTGTTTTATGCATGTTCCACATATAAATAAGAGATACTCACAAGCCATTCTTCTCTTCCTGTGTTGCTGGTTTTCTCACTACTGAGCAGTGCCAAGTGTTGCAAGGTAAATACTGCCCGCTCATTATATTTTGCCTTATATTGGGGGTCATGGATCTGATACCCTGACTTTGAGCAAAGACTTAACACTGCTTTTCTTAATTGGCACCCAACGTTCACAAATGTCTGATTGGTGATGAACAAGGAAATGAAGCAATGAAACAACCATAAAGCAATTTTGGTGAGGGGAGGGGGTGGTGGAAAAAGAGAAAGAGAGAGAGAGAGAGAGAGAGATTAATAAGAAGGTAAGAACATTCCAGACCTTCCTAATCAGTAATAAAGAAGAAAAGGGCAGAGAAACATCACTTCTCCCTTTTACAAATGCCATTACTCTAGCCAACATTTTTTTGTGAGATGGGCCCCCAAATTTAGGGGGGAAATGCAGTATCTTCACTAGGAATACAAAGAAACACTCTTTCTTCCTCTAAGAATGCTCTTCTCCATCAGCCCACGCGTGAGCATTTATGATCAGTGTTAACAAATGAGTTATTTACAGAGGAGAGTAACAAAAAAGTACAACTTATTCCACTTTACATCTCTGAGAGAAAACTGATAACAAAGGCATGAAGGCATACAGCTGGCTACACTGCATCAGGTCAGACAAACATTCAGCCCAGTGCTCTGTCTCTAAGAATAGCCAAAATCAGGTTCATATAGGACACTTCCCTTCAATAGTCTTCCACCTTCAAACTGTTTTCAGTCTCAAGAACTTCCTGAGGTGGACACATGCTCAGTAACCCTCAAAAGATTTCTCATCCGTGACCTTGACCAAAGCTCTCCTTGAAACTACATTTTGGAAAACAAAATGGCAACTGCTTCCAAAAGAGGTTCCAGCTTCTACTGCCAGATGTGTGAAGACTCATGTTCTGCTTGGTAAGAGATGGTTCCTAACAGTTTTATTTGATATTCTAAGCCTGAAATGAAAAAATTAATTTATTTAAAAAAAAAAAAAACCTGAAATGTGGACCAAAAATTATCTCTCGGACAGAAAAAAACCCACAAAAATTTAAAAAGTGGATATGCAGTCAATGTCATTTTGATAGTATAATTACAGAAACCATACCTGTAAGTTGCTTTTGCAAATGAAATATTCACTAATATCATGTTTTCAAACAAAAGAGATGTGTAGAAAGAATAACACCACACCATATTTGCTACATCCTCTACAACAACACTTCACTAAAACTAGAGAGGAGGCGAGGTGTCTTTGTGTGATCTGAAGTGGAAACTAGATTAACGTATGTTTTAGCCAGGAGGAAAACCTAATAACTAAGTCCTGGGCAGAGAGTCAAAAAATACATTAAAATACAGATACAGAAAGCACACTGTAAAGGATCCTGATGATATCCATACTTCTCAAGAGCAAGGCATACCTCAAAGCCCATAATGACTCAAATATGGAACAATAGTGCTGAAGACATGAATGTAATAAAATATCAAGTAATTTTTAGAGGGGGGAAAAAAAAACAAAACAAAACAAAAAATATCTCCACACACACCCCCTCTCCCTTGGTCTGATTCCTGGCGCCACTGGTGGAGCAAAGAACCACAAGCACAGCATATTTACAGCAAGCTTTCCAGATTGCATTTCAAGAGCCAAGAACCTTTTCTGTAAAGTGAGGCTTCAATCTACCACACACACTTCACATTGCAGCTACGTGCATTTAATGAAACTTCACATTCACATTTTTATTTTTTTCATTATATTGTTTATATTACTCTGCATTAATTTCCTCTTTGTAAAATCCCCTAAACTGCTCATAAAATTGCCATACTGCCATAAAAAGAAGTAAAATGATCCAGCTTGGAGATCAAGGAAGAGAAATGGGGCAATTTTTCATTAGAGATGTAAAGAACAGAAAAGAAAAATAATGTATCACCAATTGCTGTACAAGTCCTGTCAGCAGATAAAAACTGTGGACTCCTCCATCCCAAGATTTACCCCAGAATGGTGCAGGGTGGTGTTTGAGAGAAGACAACTATAATCATGCATTTTAAAGGTGTTTGTGAGCACAGAAATACAGGTGTGCATGATTCTCATTGAAGTTTAGCAGGAACAGGAAAACGATATACCACCAAATTTTGGTAAGTATCACAGGTTTGAAAAATCAAGTCAGGTGTCCTGAGTTGTCTTTACAGCTATAAAGATGTATCCCTACGTGTTGTCTTCACTGCTGTAAAGGTGTATGCCTATGCAGCCTGACATTAAGACAGAATCACTCCCATGAGAAACGAGGTGAGGTGTAAAGAAGTTGAAGAATAACTGCCACAGTCAAAAAAAAATCAGAAGGAAAAATCTTAAAACTTAGATTTATTGTCAAGGAATAAATACAGAGGCCACAAAGGTGACTGTATTCCAAACAGCTATTCCATATAGATATTTGTCCTTTAAATCCCTATTTTATTAAAGATTCTCAAGTTTAAAACAAAACAGAACAAAAGGGCAAGGGTGGGAAAGGAAATTTCAGAAAAGGAAATTTTGGGGAAGGTTTGGGAAGGGAAGGTTTGGGAAGGGAAGGTTTGGGAAGGTTTGGGAAGGTTAGGGAAGGTTAGGGAAGGTAAGGGAAGGTTAGGGAAGGTTAGGGAAGGTTAGGGAAGGGAAGGTTAGGGAAGGTAAGGGAAGGGAAAGGAAGGGAAGGGAAGGGAAGGGAAGGGAAGGGAAGGGAAGGGAAGGGAAGGGAAGGGAAGGGAAGGGAAGGGAAGGGAAGGGAAGGGAAGGGAAGGGAAGGGAAGGGAAGGGAAGGGAAGGGAAGGGAAGGGAAGGGAAGGGAAGGGAAGGGAAGGGAAGGGAAGGGAAGGGGCTAAAAAGCTAAGGCTGATGACAAGACCATTTGGCATGAGCTACTATAAATATTGCAAATTTTCCATTTCTTTCTCTTAAAAAAAAAAAGGTACAAATACAGGCTTTTTATGTTCCCAGTTAAGTAATCACTTCCAGGTTCCATACAGATCCACCCGCATGAATAAGATTTGAAGTCTGCTATTATGAACAGAAAGGATAAAACTGCCCTTTGGCAGAAGTACTATTTTCATGTAGTTAAGACTCTTGGACCTCTACCACTTCCCTTGTTGGCTTCCATTCTTCCACCCATCCCTACTTGCATACCGGACCCTTGAGCTGCACTGCCAAACAACCTCCCTCTGAAGAGTCCACCAGGGGAGAGAAAAAAAGTGGTTAAAAAGAACTGAGTGTTGCTTTCCAACGTTGTGTAACAAACAAGCCACAAAAGGACTTTGAGTCAGCAGAAAACAGTAGGCAAATTATTGTTTATCCCCTGGAAGTGTTCTGTCTTCTGCCCAGAATGGAAGCTAGGACACCCACTGGAGTTCTACCTATGCTGCTCTGGCTTAGCTGATTCTCCTTGGTTGGCAAGTCACCATATGCATTTCATGGGGACACTTAAAATCATACCCCAGAAAACTGTTAATCATAATGTGGTAATTGAAAACTCGTCATAGAACATAAATCATACAATCTGAACCACAGCAGATATTCAAGAGCCAATAATCATCAAAATAAATTACTATCAAAGCTCTAGCTTCTGCCTCCATGCTGACTCACATTAAACTATGCTGTTGGATCCTTAAACTGTAGCTGTTTTGCAGAAAACAAAGCTAACACTAAAAAAATTGACTAGAGTTCACTCCAGATTTGTAGTTGGTAATTGTAAAACTAATGATGTTGCACACCCACGCTTTTGAATAATTAATGGGACATATTCTAAGGAGGCCTCAGTTTTGGCAGAGCAACTTCATGAAACTGGGTTCCCTTGAGGCAGCCTTTGCTGAGTATCAAAAATAACCAGACTTTTCAAACAAAAAATTTTCTGAGGGTCATAGGAGAGACAACTGGGAGCATAACAGGGCAACATGCTGAACACTTCAAATGTTTATAGAGAAACATCACAAGGAGAATAAACAGGAAGCACTTTCAAGTCTTTAAAAATCAACAACAATTGCCACTGAATCCCCCTCACAAAGACTGAGGATAAATCACAGAGCTGGAATTGGTGTGGAAGGGTACAATGAACTCGCTGATGAAAATGATGCAGGGTGGGGAAAAAAACCAAGAAGTTCTTATATTGTTAATCAGGAACACATACACTTGCTCTGAAGTTTGGGAAAAGTTGAGAGGCAAGACTTTTAAACACCTCTGAGCAAATATAAAGTTTGAAAAGAGCAAGGACAATCACATCTTCCTGAAGATCTGCTATAGATCACTTGATCCAAGAGGGGAGTGCATTACTGCTTATCCCTTAAACAACTAGTAGCAGCATCCAGAAAAAATTAGTTCATAATAACGGGCCTTCACTGAGAAATCCATGGGCAAGGAGGAAAACAGACAAAAAAAAACATACAGATAATCCAACACGAGTTTTAAGAAGAATTCTTAGGTGAGGTTGACTTAGATGTAAGTAAAGGAGAGATGAGTCAATAAACAGAACTCAAAGTAGTGGTCAGAAGATGAAAAATTCTTTATTCTGTGGAGACAAACCAACAATATATATAAAAAACCTAAATCCAAACCCAAAACCTAAACTGACACAATAAGGAATGTTGTATTCAGGAAGGCATACAATAACATACAAAGGATACTGGTAAATGCCTGGGGATGAAAATCTTGAGCAAAAAGAAGGCAGAATTTATCCCAGCATGGAAGAAACAGGAAGCACAGTACCAGGCCAAGGCAGCTGTGTGAGAGCTTCTTTAGAATCAGCAAACATAAAAACAATTTTTTTAAAAAAGTGGGAAAGAAAACAAAGATAAGAATAAAGAGGGCAGAAGCTGCTTTCCCAAACAGCAGTTTTCTAGATTAGTTTTTGAAAACTGATTGTGACCTGTATTTTCAACAAAGGGATATTATCAAAGTTTGTACATAGGGTAGAATGAGCATATGCTATATAAATTGAAGTTACTTTTCAGTCATCATCTCTATCTGATCTGTCATCCTCTCTTCCACCAGAGTCTTACTTAAGGACTCATCAGATACAGGCAGTGTCCCCAAGTTCCCACCTCATACAATGGATATGCCATTGCAAGGCAAGACCACGTGAGTGCCTGCAAGGTTGGTGAGATGACCAGCAGCTGCATGTCTAACAATTATGCCACTGTATGAACAGAGAAGGCATGTCTGAATGGCAGTCATGCCATGTGCAGGTCATATCTTGACTAGCACAGCTTCTGACCTTCTCTCCACAATAGGCAACTGGAATATAACCAAAAAGATAACTTAGGTGGACTTACAGCTAATTGAAAAACTTCCTCCCTGCACAGTAATTCTGGCTGCTGCAGACAAAAAAAAGATAGCTGTAGATGCCTAAGACTTAAAACCCAATGAAATTTTATTGGGCTATCATACTGGGATACCTGAGTGGGTTATTTTGCTCTACTAGATGTTGATGAGGACTGGAAATAATTATTCTGTTGATTAAGTACCAAAGTCCTTGTCTAACTTCAGGCACCACTGAAAAGCTGTGATCAACCAACAGCTCCGAAAGCAACAGGAAACGTGAGTCATAAAGAAAAATTGCATGACCAGGTTTAAGTGTAAAAAAAACATAGGTAAGCATTTGTCCAGCGCATAAAAGGTTGTTATAATGAAGACAAGAGAGCATCTGTTTTGATTCCTGCCGTGGGAAGAAGAAGGTGAAATTAACATAATCTGCAGCCTAGAGGATTTGGGTTAGAAACCAGGACAGCATATGCTATTCTGAGGGTTCCTTCACTGGAGATTGTCAAGGCTTGCTTGAAGTACACATAGCCTGCTCAGGACACGAGTTTGGACAGCATCACTTCTTGTTTGTTTTAAACTTTCATTTTTCCCTAAACCTTTAATTACTTCATTGTGATTTTTATCCTATAACTGAAACATCTGCAAGGAGCTTCACGCTTTATTTTAAATTTTATTTTTAAAAAAAGGTGTTTTAAGTTCCCGGTATTTTAAAAGTTCCTTCCTAGAAAATTCCAACCTCTTCTTCCCAGGTACAGGCTTGACTGATAGAAGTGAAATAGCTACCTATGTTTGTACTGAAGTCAGTGGAAGACAAAAGGAGAGAAGACACAGGTAGTACTTGCTGGACACAAAGCAGTCACCTCATGGGCAGAGGAAAAAGCAAAACCAAGATAGTGGACAGGGTAAGGCTGAGCTGTGGCTAATTTGAAGGGCCTGTGGTACTGACAGACCTGAGCTACCATGTCCCAGGAGACAAGCACTCACACAGATTATGCTTTCTTTCAAAGGACATAAGCAAAGCAAAGAGTAAGAGCTTCTTTGTGCAGCCTAAGGACAAACTAAGCACTTTAAAACAACAACAACAACAAAAATAAGGACAACCTTTCTGTGTTTGAAGCCAGGAACCTTCTTTCACAGACCTTCCCGATTCAACATGCTTCAATTTGGCTTTAATAGCTGTTAAGGAGGTGCTGTCAAGAGGTGTCTTTTCCAATAAGCAATACTCTGTTTTCTCTTCCATTCCCTCTCCCTACCTAAAAGAGCAAAACTAATATCATTTGTCGCCTCTAGACACCCACTGAGCCTAGATTAGGCCTGAAGTCATACTGGCAGGACATGAAAGTAAATTTTGGTCACAGTCCAGAGGCTGATTTAATCTGAGAGAAGAGACTGGACGTAAATGAGCATGTTAATTCCTGAACTCAGTTCTTTCTGTTCATCTTTGCAGTAGAAACGAGGTGAAGGAGTAAAAAGATGGGTGAATATACTGCAAAATAGGTTTAATAAGGCGAGTCAGTTTTCAGAAAAAGCATTCAGTCTTACAGGCTTGCACTCACTGGAGAAAAGTGAAAACACCACTGAGTCTTTTCTTATCAGAAAATGCAACGGTGAAATATTAATGTCTCTAATATTTTGCAGAATAATTTTTCCACTAACAAATACAAATGATAGACCAAAAATAACACAACTAACAGTAGTACAACAGAAACTGAATAAGCATGATTTGTTTCTGTGTAAGTGGTTATAAATTTCTAACAAGTTATATAATCAATTAGCAAAATATTAATATCTAAAGATACTAAACCTGCATTTATATTAATAAGCATCACTCTGGTGTTTTGGTTCCAGCATCAAAAATGTTTAATAACTTGAAAAAACAAACTTCCACACAGCAATAATTTGTGGTTATTATACAGGCATTATCCTCAAAGAAAAAAGTTAAACCTGAGTCTGTGTTAACTCTGTCCTATCATCCTGTTAACAGATGTTCTCTTCTACCAGTACTAGTCTATCAAAACTACCTGTTTTGTACATCAGATTTCTTCATAATCTAGTTAATACTTCGATATTTACCATCACCAATGGGAAAAAAAAAACAAAAAAACCCAAAACCACAAACACAAACAAACAAAAAAACAAAGCGCCCAGAAGGTAAATCAGTTCATTTCTGTATTTCTGCTGTGCTGCTTAGGATGCTGCTTCTAAATGACCCAAACATAAAGAAATCCATACACTCTTTGTGCTTCCAGAGCAGGCTTTTTGCATGTCTAATTGATCATTGGGTGGTCCAGCTACAGGACAGCACATTCCACAACTTTCTGGAGGACAGACAGAACAGGAAGGACGTGACCTGACACCTACCATTCACTGTATTTTATACAATGTGTTTCTCTCAGCTGCTGACATACCTTCTGTAATATTTTCCAATAGTTTTTTTTTGGAAACCGTTGAGATTTTTAAAAAGGGTATGGATCTCAATCTGAAAACACTTAATGGAAACGTATCTATTTCTAAGAAATACAAACCTTTCATGAACCTAAGGATAGGAATTTTTTTTCCCCCAAAAAAACCCTTATTATTCTCATATGATGAGCTAGCCACATTTAATCCACTTTAAAATTAATGCCAGTAGAAGAATTTCAGTACAGATCTCATTTATCACGAAGAAAATGTTCAGTAGGAAAATTATATAACTCAGAGAGGAGAGGTGTTCATAAATGTGCGGGTGTGGGTGTTACATGGAAATAATCATTATGCTTTGCTTTGTTTCAAGTTACTACTGGCTTTTAGCCAAAATTTTCTCCCCATCTCATTTGTCAAAGTGGCTAATTACCTCACTGTCATGAGCACTTAATAAACATTAGAATAATTGCTTTCTGCAGTGTGGGTTACCCTGTAAGAACGACACATTCTTTTTGCTCCCCCAGAATGAATCCATTGCTTATCATTTTGTCTGGTTACATCTGATAGCATCATGTAGTACTATTTCCAAACCACAGAATCCATGCTTGACAATGTGTAAGTGTAATTCACTTCTTAATCAAGAAATTAACTCTGCAGACTGGCTATGCACTGTGAAAAAGCAAAGCTGACGGTTTTTTTAAGTCATCTCTACATTTATTACCCAAACATTTTTAGCTTTCTCACCTTCTAATGCTGTGAAGATGAAGAAGGTCACTAAGCTACTACTTCTGCAGTAGTTACACTATAAAAGAATGATGCCAGTATAAGAACATAAACAAAAAAATCCAACCTTAAAACCCCATGTTCTTCAGACAAACTCTAATTATAAAACCATGCACCGCCACGTTACTGCTGTTGTCAGGCAGCGACGCTGCTGCACGTGGTCATCAGAGCTGAAGTTGTGCCTCACCCCTACCACCCGGGCTTGTCTTGCTTTGCCTTCTGCAGCCCTCTGATGGGCAGGGGCTGAAGCCAACTATGCCTCACCAGAAACAATTCCCCCCTCTACAGCGAAGAGCCAGTGAAGCGAGTAGGACATCAAACAGTTCTTCCAGCCCCGGCGATGAACAGCTGAGACTTTGGGTTATGCTGAGCTGTGGAATCCCACAGCCCACGGGAGAGTGGACACATCCCAAAGCCACTAGCAGAACATCCAGGGCAGGAAGACAACTTTAAACCCATTGTTCACAAGAGAATCAGCGCACTTCAGGCTGGGAACCAGTGAACAAAGGGTATGGGACGAAGAAAAGAGGGAATAAGACCTATTTTTCTATCCAACTCTTTCCAGAAACTCAGTCACATCTCGGCAAAAGGTTTAAGAGGGTCGCAATTTTTTTCATCCACTTTATGACAAGTCCAAATAATATTTCCAATTACTAATTTTGTCCTTATTTCCATGTCAAATAATCCTGATCTGTAGAAGGAGGCCTGTTATCTTCCTACCCACCCCAGAACAATCTTTTTCTTTTTTTATTTCCCCAGGCAATTTCTGTGTTTACACAGATGAACCAAAAATAAGCCAGAAGAGGTTTCTTCTCCCAAAACTCACTTATTTTATTTCATCAGATTACAACAGTGACTGAGAAAACACAATCAAAAAGAAATCCTGAGCCCTTAATTCCAACACATCAAGATAAACATCACCAGGAAGATACTATCTTTCATTGCTGAATAACTACTACCAGTTATATCTCAATATGATCAGAGTAGCCTTCTATGGGTCAGAATTCCTTTGATGTTGATGGGAACCTGCTTTTCAATTAATTCATAAGAAGTGAGCATATATATATAGCAACTCCCTGGCTAAGATCTCATAAATAGTACATAAACTCTCTGTTAAATGCAGAACAGATGAGCTTTAAAAGAGTGTTATTGATATCACTGAATATTTCAGTCAAATTGAGAACTAATGTTGACTTATCACCTGTCTCTCTTCACTAATGAAAGCTGAGTATGGATATTAAAATTGTGCATATGAAGGGGGTAAAAAAAGTATTCTTTAATGACAGAACTCTTACAAAAATCTAATGACACTCCAGATCTGTAAATCTTTAAAGAGCAAGTTAGCAAGAAAAACAACAAATCAATTCACCTACTTTTAAAAAAAGTTTAACACGTTTCCTTACGTCTTCTCATTTTTATATTAATTATGGTTCCACTCTGAGCAACTCTGTAAGAGGCATCACTGCATTTCAGGGTGGTTGCCTTAATGATTTCCAAAGCAATCTACTGAGTTTATTTTCCTGCTCCATAAATTTGGCTTGGAAACCAATCATCAAGCTGAAGTACTTTCTCCTTGTATAAAAATCAAGAATAAAGATGAGCAACATGCTGCCATAGTGACAGAAAATCTATCACCTCCATCAGCATAGCAGATATTTTAATTGCTGCCTTGCCAGGAAGCCAGGTGAAAGATGAGCCATAAGAAAGGAAGAAAAATCAGCTCAGGTGGATGACAGAATTACAAGTATTGCTTGAAGAAGATAAAATCATCTCCAATGTTAAAATTTTCAAGAGGTGAGATGGTAGATGAACAACAGCTGTTAAATCCTTGCATGTACAACCATATCAGTCCATCTTACATCAAAAAAAGACTCAGCCATATAAACTCTCAGGAACAATTTGGCTATAAACTACTAATAACTTACTACTATTGCTACAGGAAGAAAAGACCACATATACAAGAGTCTTTATTCTGAAGCTGAAGATGTAGTTTCAAAAATATTGAGAAAATATTATATAATGTTTCTCACCCATGCTTTTTTGGATTAACTTTTCTGATCTCTGAATGAATTATGAACTGGAATTTTCTGCTGTCAGAGGGGTATCAAAGACCTATAACAGAGTACAAAGGGGAATGACCAAGTGGAAAGTATCAACAGAGGTTCTCACAATTAGCCTTGTACTATGAGTACTTCGAAGTTTCAAAAATGAAAGCCCACACCATGATCCATCACGAGTAGAAACACATCCTATTGTTTCTTATAGTAATTTTAAGGTAATGTTTGCAATATGTTCTTGGACTCAGTCTGTAACTTCTAATGTTAGATTAGTTAAATTAGTCCGTATTGTGCTGAGAAATACTGTATAATTGTCCTCACAGCATTAAGAGCTGATAAAGCCCTGATATAGATTATCCTGGGCCAGAATGCATCTCTATCAAACATTGAATGTAAATACATATAAAGAGAGAAAATGTGTAACAGATGTATTTATTTGTATTTAAATTTCCATGTAGTGTAAATACAAAGAATGTAGCCAAATCTGCATACAAAGAGACTTTAGAATACGTAATCTATTGCAATCTTCCTTGATTTGATACTTGGAAACAGTTTTTCTTTGATAGAAATTATTTCAAACTTTAAATAAGTCAGAAACTTATTTCAAACTTTTAAAACAGCAGGATACAAGATTTTTCTAGGTTCATGTAAAAAAAATATCACCCACCATAAAAGTTCTACCATAGTGTGTCAGAAGACACAAGGCAATGTGCTTTTTTCTTTTGCTAGAAACACTGAATAATCCAACAGTGATTGGCTTACAGTTTCTCTTCTCTTTTTAAGGTTCTCTTATAAATTTTTATCTGGTGCATTACTGCCTAAAAGCGACTTCAAACAGGTGAAAGCTGACAGCAATGGTGGAATTTTCTCTGCCAGGAGTATTACTGTAAAAAACAAAAATAAAGAATTCTGCAAGCACACTATGCTGCTTAAACTGAGACTCTAAGGCACCACAAGAAGAAACCTTTTATAAATCAAGGGCACACTGTATACAGCAATTCACATACAGTACTGAAGAGAGATATTGTTAAAATCTACTAATCCATTTTTGGCATGAACTGCAAACAGGCAAGATAGTTTACAAATACAGGTTATAAGCACTGGTGCTAAAGCTGCCATTCCTGTGATCTCAGGCAAACTCTGAAGCGTGTTGCTTCCCTTCTGAAAAGCTCATACATGTTTCCTCCCCCCTCACACCCTTAGCCCTGGACAGTTGAATCATTCTCACAGCAGATAAATCTTTCTGACTGCTGATTATTCTGACGGGGGGAAAAAAAAGGCACTTTGTGTGACAGGGTCTCTTTTGTTTCCTTGCAGGCACAACAATCTGTTTTCCATTGAACACAGTTTTTAGTTCTCCCTCCACAACATTTTTCTTTAATTATGATAAAAGACAGTAACTTAATCAGGCATAAATCCTGTTCAAGCAAACATAGGAAAATAAAGGGGTTAACTTTGGAGGCAAGAAGCTGGACACGTGACCTCTCAATTACAACTCCAGATAATAAACCATTAAAGCACTGACAAGTGAAAAATTGGTTTTTCCTCAGATTTGCAATGCTATCACTAGAGAAATTAATTAAAGAAACCCACAATCATGTTTATTTTTTAGCAAGGTTGCCTACAATATAGCTGTTTAGTTTTAAAAATATCTTGACTTTTACTCCAATACCGTAGACATATGCACAGCTGCTCCCAGAGAAAAACATATTCCTTGTAATATGTTATTTCAGAAACTCTGAAGACCAGGACCTCAATTTGCCAAATAAGCTGGGAAAAAATTAAGAGCTTGGGACTCATACCAGGAAGGAAAGATACTGTGTTCATAACCTGGCTAACTGACACATGCATCACAGGAGATGTACATGAAGACTAGGATCAGCATCCTGAGAGTATTCCCACTCAGTGCCAAGTCCAAGAACTGTCACAGTAAACTGAAGTTTTAGCTCAGTTTAGTTGTTGGAAGCAAAACTCGCTTGCACAGCTAAGCTGCAGCAGAACTGGCCTCTACTGACACAGAAACAACCATCAGTTTCTTTTCAAGCTGTGAATAGACTGCTTGTGTTTCAACTCACTCCACCGAAGCAGGTTCAAGCAGGACTTCACCTCCACCCATCATCTCAAGGAGCTGAATATTATCACAGACTATCACAGAATATCCTGGGTGGAAAGGGACCCACAAGGATCTTCGAGTCCAACTCTTATGAGAACGGAAGGAGATCAAACCCATCACCCTGGTGTTAGTACCACCATGCTCTAGCCAACTCAGCTAACCTCAGGGTGCAACAACCCAAATGACTCATGTCTTAGAAAACTGAGAACGGTGGAAGAAGAGGGAGAACATGGTTTCAGCAGAGCAAAGTGAGAGGATGCACCAGCAGACTCGCATGCAAGGAGCCTAGAAGTAGGGACTGGTGGGCATGATGTGTGAGAAAGACATGAAAAGATCCCAGTGTGACAACCTAGGGAGTTAAGATATCTTTGGTATGCAGGTAAAAAGTTTTGTTATAAACAGGGAAGAGACAGCAAGGGAAAGAAATCTGAGCTTAAATTTGGAAATCACTGGAAACATGAATAGGGTGTATTCTGTATTCTGACTTAGCAGACAGTGAATCTTTCTGAGCAGAAAAGGCCAGAGGCAGTCTATTAGGACAAGTGAAACAATGGTCATGCCCACACACCTGCAGCCTCTCTTCTTATTCCCAAAGAGGCTGGCCATATCAAAGCTAACCCTGGGAACCTGCCTTGCCACATGTTCCCACTCCACATAACACTAGTGCTGCACCACAGTCAGACCCCGAGGCTAAAGCCACGGCAGAAGTCACGCTCCCCAATAAACTGCAGACTGGGGTTCGAGCTTCTGCCAGATCCTCTTCTGTTTACAGTAGGAATGTGGTCCAAGTTGCTGGAGTTCAAAAGTGGCAGTCGCTGGGGAAAGACGACAGGGACAAAAATTCACCACTTTAGAAAACCTATGGGAGTCACAGGGAGTTCCCTAAATATGGAGGAATGGGAAGATCAGACACACAGGCCTTGGTGGGCAGAATAAGTGGGTTGCATCAGTTTATGCAGCACAGACAAGTGCTTCATCCCTCCTGGAAGGAGCAGTAACTGCTGCCACCAATGACAAGGTCCACCAATCATCACATTGAGCTTCCACTTTGAGTCCCTCAGGTCGTGCCTGGTTTGCAGCTAATGGCTTCTTTGCACAACTAGCAGCAAGAGAGTTTTTGAGACTTCAATCTCACCATGTGAAAAAAGTAGATTTAGTTAATTAGTTAAAGACACATCTTTGGCTGCTTAAGTTAAAGACATTTGTGAATGAACTGTCTTTGAAATAAAATGTCTCTGAATAAAACGTAATTTGCATGTTCAAATTACACATGTCAAAAGGAAGATAAATCCTTTGGTTTAGTGCGAGGTTTGGGGGGCTTGGGGAGTTTTTTGGGTTTGTTTTGGTGGGTTTTTTTGCTTTTGTTGGTTGGTTTGGTTTTTTTCCTGGCCAGTCTGGAGCGCATTATTTCAGGCAGTGTGGAACTGCCTCTGGCTATAGTTACAGAGCAGACTTTAAATGAAAACTGGTGTTGGTCTGCATAATATTTTGTGCAGCTGGGGAAAATATTTATCCAAGCAACAGCCAGATCTGTGGCCACCAAACATGTTGAGGACTCACTTGCATTTTGTTCCGTGGAAACTTTGAACGCACCAGCAGACACTTATTTCATTTAAGAAGGCTTCTTATCTTTGAAATTTATGAACAAAACTTAGTGAAAGAAATACCATACTGAACTAACAACCAGAATATTTACACAACATGATCAAATTTGCTACATAGTTACTCTCATAGTACGTGTTTTCAATATGGTTTTTACAATTGCAATTTAGGTTTACATGCTTCACACTTGTAATTAGTTTTCCCCTATTAGGCATTTAGCGACTTTAAAAGTGTGAACATATATTTGGGGGTTTAATATCTTTAATGTAAATCTAGTCTTTTAAAAATTCCTATACGAACTTACTCGAGCACACCAGTGTTTTTCCCAGAACAAGCATTCAGGATAAACCATCCCAGCTTTGCAATAATTCAACATCCAAATGCCAGGCTTTTTGGGGGGGTGATGCTGTACAGAATCAAGAACAGAATCAGCATGCTTCCTTATCAGGAAAGCAGACATTTTAAAATACCAACATTCTTTGTTTATGTGGAAAGCTTAATATATAAACAAACATACATTCCTATGCTGCCACGCAGCCAAACTTCTCCCTGTTCATATTAATGTGTTCCTGACCCTAACTATTAAATTATTTAAGACACTGGGGAAGTTTCAGTTAATGCCAACTAAATCCGAATCATTTCAAGTATAGATCATCATCTATTTTCCTTTCCTGGAATAAAATATAATATGACAACCACTTCAAATACATCCAGAGCTAAGTTACAGTTTATGTTGTCCCTCCCCCAATACGTTAAAAGAGCTCTCTTTGTAAAAGAACCCTACTGAAGAAAGTCTCTGTTATAGAAGTGCATTTAGTTACCTTCCTAATCCTAAAATAATTAAAATCTGCTAAGGTAATAAGGTACTAAGTCTGTAAACAGTTCACTGAAGAAATGCTCTCTGCATTCTGAACAGCATCTACAAAGTTTCCACCAACGTGCACAGTCTTTTTTTTTTCCTAATCGAGTAAAAGTATTTCTTCTCAACAAGAGGAAAAGTTGGAACTGTTGATGGGAACCACAATTTATGCACCAGAGCACAGCTGCCTCAAGCCACGTCAAAAAGCATCCTCGGCACATCATCAGTGCTGCCACGCTCTTCAGCCACACGCTCCTTGGAGTAATTGCTGTTTGAAAGAGCTCAGACTATAAATCACCTCTGACAAATTGACTTTCATTTTGTCTCCTGAAGTAATAAGACCAGAGATGCCACTTAAAATCACATTACAGACATTATATCTTGTCCCCCAGTGACCGCATTGCCTGGACTATGCCAAACGCAGTGTGCAACCCATCTTTTCCTACTTTTTGACCAGCAATTCATTTTACATCCACGGTAACCCAGGCTTAAGCAGAGGAAAACTGCAGTGGATACAACTGTTAGCCCACAAAAGGTAGCCTAATAACATTTCTGCTGTGATAACTATCACAAAAGCCCATTAAAAACACGCTAAGTTTTCAGGGGACAAATGCAAAAGGAAACTTGATGCAGCAGCAGGTCAGTTCTGAGGTCATCTTAATGGGAATAAATTTTCCAGAATATGCAATGTTAGGAATGAAAAGCTTTTAACTTTATTGCCTAAAATCTTTTTACAACCTTATACACTCTTAACTGAAACAGAAACACCTCTTTAGTCCCAGAAATTAATGCTGCATAATGAGAATACAAAATTCTAAACAAGAACGTTTTTTGCTAATTTTAGTTCTGATTTATAAAAAACTCTAAGCACCATTAAATTTCCAAAAATGCTTTCAGACCAACCCATCTCAAACTCTTTTATCCATTTATACACAGCCACAGTGGTTTATAGAAGCCTAAAACAAGCCAACTGAGCACTCTAAATCTTGGTTTATTTTTTGAAGCGACAATACTTCACCAGTTAACATTTTTCAAGAAAAGAGAGGTGCAGGGCTAGACATCACAGGGAAAAATAAAACAGTTTTATACACCTCTGTTCAGAGAATTTGCATTATGGGATCACTGATGAAGATTTTCCTGCTGAGCAGAATTCCTTGTAACATTTTCTTTATTTATTACGTGACAGAAAACATGGTACTTAGGATATGCTTGGTCCAAAATGCAAAGCACCAACTCCTGCTCTTCAATCCTTATTTAATTTCAGTCTGTCAGTAGAAAAAAAATTGGTATATTGGCTACTTACACAACAGTGGTATTACAGAGCCCAGAAGTGCAGCTAGAAGAAGTGAGGAGATATCAGTGAATAATCTTTCATAACTCACTAGGCTAACAAAGCTTTAGCAGACTAGCACATAAAAGACATGAAAAACTGATTCCACCCTCTCTTACCACCACCCATGGAGTAGAAGCTATTGCCTACATGTGATGTGTAGGCACATCACAGCCTTTTATGGGAATGCTGTATAAAACTTTCAGCAGAAACTCTGCGGAAGTAACAAGAACTGCCAAGTGAGAGTGACCAGGATCTTCACTACTTCACCACCTTACTTAAGGCAAAACACCAGATAGGCAGCCAAGTCAGTGGCACAACAGCCAACAAGTTGATCAAGCCACTGTCTGAGACTTACTCAAGAACAGATTTATCAACAATCAGCAACGGGGTGTCTGTACTTGAAACATCACCACAGCAGAGCCAGATGCACAAGAAGGAGTGTTTGCCACAGACACATGAAACACTGGATTTAAAGCAAAAAGAAGCAATGGCTGAAACTGGAAAGTCTGAACCAGCAGTTGCTGAGGATTCATTCTCGAGAATAGTCAGGAAGGAAATGTTTTTAATTATCCCAACCTACTTCTTATATATTACTGTAACTGTTTCTGAAAGAACTGTCCAGTATTAACAGTCTGTTTTGCTATTTCTTCATACAAATTTCTGCCTACTGCCTTTTCAATTCCTTGGTTAACTGGAGAAGAAATATTACAATTACATTTAAATCTGGTATTATTACCCTTATTTGTTGAGAAATTTTTGGATTAGAAGGAAGGAAGGAAAGCTGCAACCTTTTTTTTTTCTTTTTTTTTTTTAATGCTTTAATAACTCATTTGGAGAAGAAAGAAGCCTTGATTTTTGGCAGTGAGGAACACACTTAGAAATCTGTGGTTGGGTCAAAAAAGTCACTCCTAGTGCAACAATGGAAAATATAAACCCATCATTCAAAAAAGTAACCAAAAAAAGGGAGAAAAAAACAGGCCTCACTTTGTTAAAACAGTGAATCACACCTATCTTCTGTCCTGGAAATTCTTTATATCAATTAAAAAATGAAGACTAACCAATATCCTATCCAGGTCCAGAAAATGTGTTTTTTTGTGGTTTTGTGTAGATTTTTGTTATGTGTTTTTTTTCTCCCATTTGTTTTTTGTTTGTTTGCTTGCTTGTTTTTTGTTGTTTTTTTTAATTGAAAATGTTGTGCTTCCATTTAAAAAAAAGTGTGTTGCCCGTTCCTTCTCCCTCCAGCTTCTGCTTGCAAAATCACACCCTTATCATTGCAAAGATAATACTGCAAAAAACAAATATAGTACTTTCTTCCCAAATTCACAACTGTGATAACAGTTATCAACTATTGCCTTAGTGAGTTTACAGCTACTGCCTGCGAACCCACAGGCTACCATGAACCAAGCCAGCTTCCCATAGCTTACAAAAGCTACAGAGAAGTGTGAAACTGGGAGCTCAAGCTATTATCCTAGGAGAAACACACAAAAGTAAGTTTTTGTCTGTGTGACATCATCACACGTGCCAGCTATGTGTGTTGAGCTGTACAGCTTATTGCTCAACCAGCTGGATGCTCTGTTTCTCTCACAGCACAAAGTAATGTTTACAGCTTTGCTGGGAAGCCAACGTCATGGAACAGAAAGGGATGTGGCTGTGGGAAGACAGAAGGTGGAAGTCAACCTTCCCTCACAACCAGCCTCCAAAAAAGTGCTTTCTGTACCTTCAGACATGTGTGGTTAATTCGTGACCAAACTCAACCCATTCGGCGTTTTACAGCTGCAAGTCAAGGTTTCTCTCAACCTGAAAAGAAAACGGGTTTGAAGAAAATGCTGCAGGTTCCAGCTCTTTGGAGCTCTCAGCACTTCAAGACTGAGCTGCTCTCCTGGGTTGGGGGGTGGAATAAAAACAAAAAAAGCCAATGCCCACAAACCACACACCACAAACAAACAAGCAAAAGTTTGTTTGATTCTCACTAGGTGCAAGAATGACCAGCTCTGTGGCAATCAAATCAGATAAGCAAGCTTTTGGTATTTATGGTTCTTAGTCCACAGGTGTTCAGAAGGAAATGTTCATATAAAACACAGGAGAAGGGTTAGGGGGGTGGGGAATGAAAGAAACAGACAACCCGCTGTAAGAACTCAAAGCCAACTTATCTGACCTAGTGTTGTGTTTGAAAGTCATTAATTCATACTGGGGTATAAATGTATTAATTCTTTAATAAGAAAAGCGTCACAAACACATCTTCACACATGAATATACTCCCAGTTTTATCCTCTGTTATGAAAGCAGACCCCCTGTACCATAGATTACAGAATTACATCAGGTGAACAAAATAAAAAACTGAAAAGAAAGGTTCTGTACAAACCATTCATCTAAACCTGTGTTCATGGTGCTATTTAAAAGTGACAGAATCACAAGAGCCTCACTGATCCTTCAAATGACTTCATGAAACTGTTCTAAAACATTGCTCCACTGGTTTCTTCTGTGCTCCTTCTGCTTGACATGCCAATTTCAGCTGTCAGACTGGCAGGCAGTCAGTATGAGCATAGGTATATTCAGAGTTAAGGCTAGGGCTAGAATCTTCACTAACATTCAGAGTTTCTCTGTGTGTAGATGCGTCACTGAGTGTAACTTTTCTTATTTTTGAATGGTATGGTATCTTTCTATAATACTCACTTCTCATGTGATGGGGCTTTTTTTTTTACCACTACTCTGCATATTTTCTTTTCCCTGGAAGTGTTTCAATATCTGCCATTTGCCACGTGATGTTTTGGTCTTGTAATTTTTTTAAATTTTTTTTTAGTCTTCCAATCGACATTTTAATGGTTAGTTCAATATGATTATAAGCATTTTATTACACACTGATTTACTATATACATGATCCATGATATAATATTTGCATCATGTTGTCATGTCTTCCCAAATATGAACACTGTGGAGGTAAAAATGTGCTTATGGTCTTCCATGTGTACATGGAAAAATGTGGGAGGTAGACATGGTTAGATGGAAGCAGTTTGATAGTCTGAAAACAAGAATCTGCAAAATGAAGGAAAATAAAAATATTTCAAAACTGCAAATATTCCCTGTCTGAAAAATCTTACTGAAGCTTCTATGTGAGAGAATCTCTACTTTAAAAAAAAAAAAAAAAAGTTACAACACCATGGAAACAAACAATTTTTGTCAAGTACTTAAAACAAACTCTTGCACTACCAAAAAAAAAAAATTCTGCAAATGAAGATTGCATTAAAAAAACACCACACATTGTTTTCAAAAAATGAGTTCAAAAGCAGGCTGGTAGCTTTATTTTAGAAAATATCTTAATATACCATGATTTATCTAAGTCTTCAGGACCTCAGTTTCAATAAAACAAAAGATTTCAACACATTTTAAAAATATCATACACATGGAGGATCATAAATATGTTTTTCTTTCTACCTCTGACAGCATTTAAAACAAAAGTACATCACAGACATTTGTATAGTATTAAGTTTCCAGATCAGACTTCAACTCCTGTACCCCAAGAATACTGAGTTGTTCACTTTTCAGTTGACACTAACGATGGCTCGCAGGCTGCAGGAGATTTATAAATCCTTTTTCCCAGATCCAGTTAGCTTTCTGAAATAGCTTGCAAACTGTAACAGAGCCTTCCAGGAATGCACCTTCCAACTCCACTTCCTGCTGTATTTAAAATTCTGCCAAAGGAATATTTCAAAGCAGAACGCAGGATGTTAAGTGGATGATGGAAATTTTGCTGGAGGTTTCCAAGATCACAGGAGCAGCCATACTAATTTAAAAATGAGATGTGAAATTCCTTGTTAAAGAAATATGGACTCCGACATTCAAGTGGGTCTGAGAAATAATGCTAACAGTGCTGCAGCCCCTGTAGACTTGCTTCTAATTTTCCGTAAAAGGTTGTTACTGAAATAAAGCACAAGTGTTCCTGGAATTTTTCTCTTTCCATCACTTTGCCCCCTCTGATATTTGGAGTAAAACAGGCTTTGAAGAAACCTCCTTTCACTACTGCTCACTGCAAGCTTTGGACAGAGCTGTGTTTGGCTGGCCCCGTTAATTGGCAAGTTGTAGTGCATCAGCCTGCCTTGTTTGTTGATCCATTAAACAAGCAGCTCTGTATTTCACTGGCATCACCTGATGAATTATCTGAAAAAGACATCTGAGCAGCCTTCAAGATACTCCCAGGGAGAATGTGCCAGCCATTCTCCAAGAGCAGTTGCCGTCTTGGAAACGCTACAATCGCTCCTCGTGGAAAAAGAACAAGAGCTTTTGGCCACACATCACCAGTGGGCAGTAACTGTGCCTGGTGCACAGCTGTCAGCAACAGCTTCTGAGACTGCCAGCATTTCCTCTCAACGTGGAAACCTAGGTGCAGAGCTCAAAATTATCGACACTACAACCCCACGAAATACCAGGGACTCCCTACCTCATAAAATTAATATACATGTGGATTTATACAGCTAGGGGATTTTACTCCCCTAGTCCTTGTCTAAGTCCTTGTATGACAAATATAATTTCCTTCTGAAACCTGCAAAATTACAAGGAGAAGAAACATCAAGGGGCTGTATTTGCAAAACGTTTTTCCAAGTGACCACAAGCAGAAAGTTGCATTTAGATCTTGGATTCACTCAGACACTTCTGGAAGGAAAAGAAAAATAGAATGCAGGAAATGAGTGAATGCAGTAAGTTGTTCTGCTACAGAGGCACAGGCATGGAGCACCCAGTCTTCAAAGTACACAGAAACAGAAAGAAAAATTACACATGCTTACATGAACATTTGACCAATTTCTGAAAGCATTAAACTTGACAGAACTGAACACACTGGCTGTCTTAGCTACTAAGACAATATTCCAAATGCATTTAAGAGATACCAATTTATTTTTTGTTTTGCTGTTTTTCATAGTATTCTTATTCACTCAGAAATATATGCTTTTCCTAGGATGTTTAGCTATGCTTCCTTGATTATTACAAAAAAATTTAACATCTACTTTCAGACGGTTCCCAGATTTCCCACATCCATCCCCATCATCTCCACTACCATGCTATTTTCGTGGAAGAGGCAAATAAATACTATTACATATTATTTTAAAGTAGTTTGAGTTTAAATCATACTAGCTTGAAAGCATGTCTCTTTGGAAAAAAAAAAATTATATTTTAATCCCTCTGCAATTCTGTTTCTCTATAAGATTTAGAATTGATTAAAACAAAACAATGCTCTGCCCAAATGCATTCTTCTCATGAGTTTCCCATCCTTCCATTATCATCCTAAAATACCGTACTCCTACAATAAGGAATTCTTTAATCAGTCCTGACATGCATCTACTTTTAACTTGGCCCAGCCCCAGCAAACACAGTTGTTCTCTACTACACATCATTTCTCTCCATAACCTCTTTCCTTTGGGTAACATACTTCTTTTCAAAACATACCTTTAGCTACAAAGCAAGACTCCAGGCATCTGTAATGGTTAAATTAGAGGTTGAATAACTAATGCATAAGCAGAATTCTGGTTTAGTTAAGAAATACTGCTCTCATTCAATCTGAATTTTGGCCAGACTGTCTGAAAAGCCAAGCTTTATTCTGCCTAATCAGTTGCTTTAGGTTGCTGTTGAAATCATCACAGTTTTTAAATTACCTAAGCCTAAGAGTATGTTCCAGGATCAATTATTTTTCAGGATCATCCACTCTTACATGGTATGCAACAAAAATTATTACAAAAAAAAATAGATAAAATCCAAGTCTAAATATTACTTTTGCTGTAAGTATCACCATTTGAAAACTCAGCTCAACGCCACCAGTGCAATGGTAGAAGGCAGAGAGATAATTTTCCAGTACCACAAAAACTGGCAAACCAAAAGATACACATATATTTTGCTAGTAATGCTAAAAAATAACAGAATCACTGAATCACTAAGGTAGGAAAAGACTTTTAAGATTGTTGAGTCCAGCTGTTAAGCCAGCACTGCCAAGACCACCACTAAACTATGTCCCTAAGTGCTACATCTACACGTCTTTTAAATACCTCCAGGGGTGGTGACTCACTATGCAGAGGCACATCCACTTCAGAGAGCAAGGCTTCTCCCATCAAAAAAAAAAAAAAAAAGAAAAGAAAAAAAAAAGAGAAGAAAAAGAATCCATTTCAGAGAATAAGAGTACTTAGAATTATGTATAAGTTTCCTAGGCCAATGGGTTTGATTCAAAATCCATTAAAATGAGTCACTCTTCCTCTAACTTTAGATGAAGTCCCAGTAGCTTTAGCAAAATATTAAATTATGTGAAATTTTTGCATTCTGCTTTTCATCCTCCATGCTGAAACCCTGAAGATGAAACTTTAACTTCACGTTACAGCTGTCTTTTCTGGAGGAGAATACTGACATCTGTTTTGTATATACAGTTCTCCTAAGGAACAGAAATGCCCTCTTCAGTCATCTCCTCCTCTCTTTCTGGAAAGCTGTTCCACTGCAGAAGAGACAGCAGCCACCAGTTCTAATTTAACCATATTGTGCTGTTTCATACTCAGTGTAGGCACAGTCGTGTTGGTAAACATACATCACAACAGCCAGAAGACTCAGAGAAAGACTGAGAAAGAGATTTTGAAAATAACCTGATCAAAGTCAGAACAGCCCAAGACTTGGAGGCTGGGGGGGAAGGGGTGGGGAGGGAAACAAGCAAACAAGCAAATGCCAAAACACAGCAAACCAAGGACAATGGAATTAAGTTTATTAGTTCTCCATGAACTTGTATAGGAACATACTTTGTTGTGATCCTGGGCATTATTCCACAAAAGAACTGGAGTTTGGAGCACAGAAACAACTCATACCTTCAGCAGGCCACAGGCTGGCAGCTCAAGAAGAGAGAAGCTGGTTGCAGGGTTGTTTGGCAAAACGAGGCATTTTACAGAGCACTGCAAAGTGCAACGGGCAGTCCCAAACATGAATACACCTTGTGATATTAATCCTATTTTTCTCTACACCAGAATACCTTTATGGTTATACTGGACATCAAATTTCCACGAGAGTTCTGATTTTTACAAACAACACATCCATAATTCTGTTGCTGCATAACAGTAGTTTTAAAATATGGATTTATTCACAAGGTCTTAATCCACCTGGGAAGCCATGCTCGTGAATACTTTTGTGTTTACAAAAAAGGTGGCTTTAAAGAATCTACTCATGCTAACACTTATACAACATCTTCCTCCTGCAACGCTGAGACAGGATAAGAAATTTAATAATTCCCCTAAGAATCTGAACAAATCAATAAATTAAATATCTCTTATACAACTGCATTTTGAGCTGTGTTCTTCCAACAAAAAAAATACGTGAAATACAAAAGAAAATGAAATCCTTTTTCCAAGGCTCTAGAGCCTCAAGTCCTTAAAGCACATGGCTAATATGCCTGCAGCAAAAGATAAAGTGCATTAGCCAAAGGAACAAGCATGTACATTTTATGAATAATGCAAGAGACAGATAAAACTGTCACCACACACTGTTGACAGGTGAGGCAGAAACCCGCTGCAGGCAATGGGGGGACTGAAATGAGCATCTCCTGTTCTTGAGTTGCACGTATCCTTCCTACAGGTCTTCCACCCTCCTGGAGACAGGATGGCAAGCCAGTGAAGCTGGTACTTCATTTGCACTCCTTGGACACTCTCTGAACAAGCAAAGCAACTTTGAGTCAGCCTGTCAGCCAGCGTGGTCAGACCAGGACACGTTCGTTGCCTCACGCAGTCCTTCTGTCCAAGGTCTGCTCAGGAACAGAAGACATGGCTCGACATTCCTTACACCTGCAGCGTTACTTGCAACGTTTTCCAAGACAAAGTAACCGCGATATTTGGCGAGCCGAACTTTATTCTGGTGCCCAATGGAAATATCTTTTGATTACAGTCTTTCCACCACTAACTGGGTTATCCCTAAGAAAGCAAAAGGAATTATAAGTGCTCTTTGACTTGAGAAGTCAATAAAACCAATCCGACTGCCAATACTGTTAAGCAACTGTAAATACTTAAGAACCTAAGAAAAAGGGGTTAATTTTTTTTTTTTTCATTTAATTACAAAAACAGATCGAGGCACATTTCAATTCTTTAGTTTAGGAAAACGTTTAATACTTTGTTTGCTTTGTTGTCAAAGATAACATTCTTCCACTCAAGTTAAAGATAAACCTTATGGCTCTTGTTCAGATAAATTATCAAAATTCCAAGCCTGATGTTTGACCTTAATCAGCAGGACCAGCCAAGCGATTTAGATGTATAATTTTCTTGAGCTAATTTATGCTCACTTGCGTTACAGGGTTTACATGAAACCCTAAATGTCAATAAAAGCAAGAATAAAAGCTCCATTATATTTGCTCTGAACTACACAAAACTTGCTAAAAATTCTGATTAAAGCACCTTCAAAGCAGAATAAGAAAATTTTTAATACATCAAAATGTAAAATATAAAAGAAATGAAAGTTTACATACAGCAGACAGTGCTCATGTGTACAAAAATGAGGAAAGCTACCTACATTAAGTTAAAAAATATTTTGTTGCTCTGTATTACCTTCTGTAATACAGTCAGGAGTGCAATAAGCAGCTTATGAACTTTCCTGTAACATATTTAAATCCCAGGAGTAGAGTCTAGCCTCTGGCAGTCAGCTTGAATCATCATCGACTCCAAACATCAGTCTTGAAGATAAAACTTTGCTTCCATACTTTGACAGCAAGCTTTTTGTTTGTTTTGAAAGCAAGGTGATGTTCATTATCTGAAGGTTTAGGCAGACCTTTAGAAGATCCCAGAGGAATCCCATGACACAGCCATGCCTTAAGTTTACTTGACAAATGGCAACCTACATTCTCTTTTCCCATTTTCAAGTCATCCTCAGGAAAGAAACCCAACTAGATTCATTTAGACCTAATCTTAGAGAAACACTGATCCATTTTACTCCCTCATGACCATATCAACCTCATCAGCAGTGTTCCAAGAAATGATGGAAGAATCTCATGCTTCCAAAAACATCTAGCTCAGTGTATGTACTACTCAATCCAAAATAATATTTATGACAAAAGTAAAAGAAAAGTCTGATAAAATTCTGGTAGCTGAGCTTCCAGAAGGCAAGCAGTGCTAAATGTTTTCCTCTGAGGCTTTCTTTATAAGACAGAGTACTAAGCATCTACACATAAACCCTCCCTTGTTCCCCAAAATTTCAAGAACAAAACTAATAACTGATAAGTAACAAATAAAATAAAGTAAAGTAAAAAAAAAAAAATCAGTCTGAAGATTGCAGGTGATCTCCCAACAGAGCAAGCAATACAAATGGTTCAACCCAAGCAAAACTCGGGCTGAAAAACCAATCACATGGTGTCACAGTAATCCGAGAACCCCAGGAAATGCCAGAGTTGTCAGGCCACCACCTTCTCAATAACATTTCTCCCAGATTAGAAACTGGATACACTAGGTCACTAGCTGGCAAAACTCCCAGCCTCAAATGATGGCCTGTCAAACAAGAGAGAAGGGCACTCTTCCATCTCCCGCACTACTAACAGGACAGCCTGACAGTCTCTGAGGAGCAGAATCAGCACTTGACCACAGAAACACCACAGGGACACGTTCTGTTTTCTGCAGAGTACTGCACACCCCAGTAAACCAAGTTCTCCAGAAATCACAAAATGAATCTTCTCTTCAGAATGCCTCACTATCCAGGTGGTGGGTAACTTGATCTATTGTTACATAATGTACTGCACTGAAATTATAAATTAGAACTGGGAGTTCATTAGGACTGAAGATATCTGATTATCAAGGTGATAAAAACCTGGCAGTAACTCTGTTGCTAAGTGTCTTTCAGGTATGGATTCTTTTGTAATAATTAAGGTGGGGTAAGGTGGTGGAAAATGGAGCATTCGTAAATGGTCAATAAAGCCTTTTCTAATGGAGTTCATGGAACAGAAAAAACAGCTGGTTTTAAAATCAAAGTATAACATCAAAGGCTCCTTTGCTCACTTAACTTCCCTTTCCTTCCCAGCTCTGAAGACGGGCCAGTGCTACAGGACCTCCATCCACACATACCGGGATAAACATAGTGCCACAGTCACACATGGATATCCTGCATGTCTCTATTTTAGCTGGGTCCTAAAATGTTTGTGCAGCCCATGGGAGCAGCATAAATGCCCCAGCCCCCTGACGCACAGGAGGGAGAAGTGATCTCCCCTCTGTGTCATGGGGGATGAATGCTCTGCAGAACACCTTGAGGCTTTGAGCATCCTGAGTCACCAGCGCACAGAATTCCACGTACATCCTCATTTCTTCCCTGTCCAAGAACCTTTCCAAAGGCAAGCAAAGTATACAGGACCAGTGCACATCCAGTGCACATCCTGACATAGAATCAAAACACACTGGGATGCACGTGAAAGACCAGAATGAACAGGGATGTCCTGAAATTCGTTTGCCTGCAACGTGCAACAGGTCACCACTGAAGACAGCAATGCAAAAGAAAAAGGCATCAAAGTAATTTGCACTGCTGAAAATTCAGATAACCTTAACCAGGCTATGGTCCATTTTCACTTTTGGAAAGTGGGAAGTCAAGATTAAGATGAGACTATAAGGCCTTTTGGAACAGAGATTCTCCTGAAAAGCCATTTTGCAAGGACACACTCTGCCCATACACTTTAAGTTAAACATTTACAACATACTTGAGAGAAACAAAACACTGACAGAACTAGGGAAAAAGAATATCTCAGATTTTTTCCAGAGGTCACATATATGGACTAAATGTCAATCAAATCATTGTTCTGAAAAGAAGATGTGTAAAAATGACCAGAAAGAAAAAGAGAGTAAGATCCTAACTCACTCTTCAAAACAAAAAGAAAGAAAAAACCAAACCAAAACAAGAACCAAACCCAGAACAAAACAAGACAAACATGGTCCTTTTCTTAGAGATGAACTAGTTGTTGAAATCTATCAGGACAAATCAACTTGTAAACCTCTTTTTAGAAATATATACCAGGATTCTTTTCCTAACCAAGCTGAAATTATCACCCTTGGTACAGCAGAAAATGGTAGGAAACAATGAGTAATACAAACAGACTTTTAGGAATTCCAGTGGTTATGTAGGGTTTGTTTTTTTTCTTTTAGATAAAAGCATGGTATCTACTAGAGATTTCACATAGAACAGAATTCATAAAAGTACAGGACAGACATACATGAAAACTTGCATAGTTAAATCTTTTTATTATCAGTAACATGCCAAAAATTCATGAAAAGGCAAAACTTATTCAAAGGGCAAAACAATTTGTGCTAAGTCCCAGTAAAATTACTGAAATGCCACAAGCCCAGGTGTAGATCTGGGCATCTACAGATCCATGTTTTGGGATAAGCTGACTTCACTGAAGCAGAAGTGGAAGCCAAGCCTTTATCTCGCACAAGCCAGTTGAAGAGAGATCAGCATTAGTCTGGCAGACCTAAAAGCTGACTTTTGATAAGGGAAACCAGGCTGCTGCATAAGGGGGAGGTGAGGGAGAGTAGACAGGACTGCATCAAAATGTTATCAGACCAATTCTGCCAGGCAAAATGGAGACTGTATGTACACATTGACTTTCTGCCCCAAGATCACCTATCTGTCATCACAGGGGCAGCACTGGAACAAGGAAATACATCTTCATATCTAACTCTGGAACACGTACAGCACCAAGGATTGTTACCAGGGAAGAAAATACTAAGCCATGCTTGAAAATTTAGCTCATGAACATCAGGATATCTGACAAAGGGCAGGGGGCATCTCACTGCTGAACAGCCAGCTCCTCCTCTGAGACAAGAGGAGCAAGGCTGGAAAGTATAACCGGAGAGGTTGTGTCACAGTGTTCAAACACAGACCTGAAGATGATCTAAAGGGGTGTTCAGAAGGCATCTGCTGGGGCAACCAACAGGTTGGTGAAATCAGGCAAAAATCAGAAATAACCTGAACTCTGGCTAAAACAACTTGTGTAAAACACAGAGGAAGTCTAAAGGACAAGCATGCAGGTCATGCAGGTAAATGACCCTCCAAAATTTGAAACAAGTCTGTTCAGAAATTTGCACCTCCACACAACATGGACAAACTTTTCACCCAGTATTTTCCAAACATCATGACAAACAGAGCAAAGCTCAAGCAGCAGCACTCTAGGTTATTTTTACTAAATAAAATATAAATAAGGCCAGTTAATAGACTACGAGATGCATCACAGAACTTAACTTTCATCTCAGCAAAGGCTGAGTAATTTTGTATTTCTGACATCTCTTGCCACTCTCCAATAATAGAATGTGTTGTGGAGGCCCGTAGAGAAATACAGAGAGGCATCCAGGAGACCTCGGAGCCACGAAATAATTTTACTCTTGAAATGTGTTTAAATAATATTTCAGTGTGAAGAAACAGACATCTTTACTGTGCACTACATTCCTGCCATTCCAACCTGTCCACAGGTTCCTGTTCACGTTCTTTTCCCTCCATATACAGAAAGCCTTCTTTCTGGAAAGGCACATTGCACAGGGAAATTTCAGAGCAAGCTACGTTTTCAGATGACACGTTCAAAATTTGAATTATTGAAAAAAATACTATCCTTTAGGACAGAGGGAAAAAAAAAAAAAAAGACCAGGAGAAAGACATAGACCAGATGGTGTGGGAGGCAAATCAAAACAGGACAAGGGTTATTAAATTGCATCCACTTGGAACTATTAACTGGCCAAGAATCAGCAACACAGGTTTCCAACTGAGCCTGCATATTCAAGGCTAAAATTCAGGGCCTAAAACTAGATGTAAAATCATTATCAAAAGAGTGATACTGTAAATACAGAAGAAAAAGAAATTGTTTTGTGTTTAATTTATGTGCTTGTCACAGTACAACAGAGTACTGGAACAGAGCCATCTTTCTGGTGGGAGAATATGAATGCTGACTTCTATGCAGAGTAGACTCCTCTACCAAAAATATTCTTCTTGTACATGGTGCGTCACAATGAGAGTATAAGCCATAAAAAATACTTCAACATTTAAAAAGCATATGCTTTTTTCCAAAGAAAGCTGCAGATACTCTGTAATTCTGGAGTCACTTAATTTTCACAAACAATTTCACATATCCAAGTTAGAAAATCTTGGCCAAATTTATCCACTGCTTACACCCATAAATGTTTCCCAAATTTGCCACATGCAACACGAATTAAAACAGCACATATTTAATGGAACGCAAAGAACTCATTACTCTCTTTTGCTCTTACACTCTGAAGTGCACAACTTTACACACTGTCTGCTGGTAACAGAAAGAGGGGAGAAGAAAACTCTTCTGAAAGGCTGAGGAGTAATAAACCTGAAAACATTTTCAAACTTGTCGACCTTTCAAAGAAATAGAGGGGCTAGGAGGACATTTACCTAAACTATTTTAGGAAAACAAAATGGTAGCTCAGATCCTACAGGTAATGAAGATCCTGCAGGAAATTAGGAGTGGTGGTTTAAACAGAACAAATGTTCTTGAGGCTGGACAACACTTTAACAACTGTTTCTCAAATGTAGTTGAAGTATACAGTGCAAATAAAAGAAATCACAAAATGTTGCATTGCCTGTTAAAGGAAAGGGCTTAGGTCAGGTATTATCAGTGATTACAGTATATAGCCTCATTTTCAAAGCATTAAACAATGAGGATGATCAACTCCCCACTGACTCAGTATCACTCTTATGCACAGAGAGAAAGTAAAGTGCTGATGGCAACCTCAGGCTATCAACTCAGTCCACATAAAATCAAGCATTACAGGCAGAAACTTTACTCATACTCTTTTAAATTCAACATATGATTCTTGCAGGATCAGAAAAAAAAGGAAATATAAAGCAGTACTGCTGAAAGAAATGAAAAATGCTTTGGTGTAATCTGTTTATCCTTTGGGGGTTTATCTTAAAAGGCAGAGTAATCATAGCAATGTCAGCCCTGCTTTGAGCAGGGCCTGGACTCCATGAGGAACTGAGGTCCCTTCCAACTCTAATTATCCCCAAATGGTGCCTATTTCCACTTCATTTTCCTGTTCGGTGTGTAAACTAACTAATACTCTCTATTGTTTTAATTTTCTGTCATTCCTTTCCCTATTATATTTGGTCATCAGTTCATCCTGCAACTGAACGTCAGCCTCTTCAGCCTGACCATCACTGCAAATCCAGTCTGTCAAGAATAGCCTCACACATGACCATTGGCTGGGCTCTTTATCTGATGGCTTCAGCACTCTCAGAAAGCCCTCCCTCAGTAAAAGCAGGGAGATAAACCTGAAGATAAGCAAACTGCTCTAAATTAAAGCAGACTTAAGGCAGAAAATTTCCAATGATACTTACTCCAGTAAGAAAAAAAGCAAAATCAAGATCTAGCAACAGGCATAGAACAATACACTACTAAACTAAGCCAGGAAAAAAGATATTTAGGCAAAAGAAAATTATCAAACTTCAGAGCAGACTGTGCTTCATTCTATACATGTAAAAATATACACATCCATTAACATAGCTACCAAGACAGCACAGGTCAGAGGTACAAAGTAAAATTTTCAAATTTTCTTCCATTTTTATCAGTTTACCTTAAGTATCAAAAAGAACCTATAGCCTTTTAGTAACCTAAGCTACCCCACCTTTCTGATTTACCCTGAAAAAAAAAAAGGCAAATAATGAATTGCTACAAACTATAATCAAGTAATCAAAACAACAGCACTCAGGTTTCTCTTAAATAAATATTAATTGGGGAAAAAAAAAACAGGTATCTTGAAATCCAGTAATGGGCAATTGCAAACACATGCAAAAGTTCAAGATTAAATAACTTCCTGTATCTTGATCAGTGGCAAGAGGAATGCTGTTATTTACAACAACTGCATTGCTTCAAGGGGAGGCCAGTTTGCCCAAACACAGACTTTCTAATCTAAAACATCTTCAGGAACTAGAAACATCATCTGATGAGTGTAAGAGATGCTAAATTTAACTCTTGTTTAATAACATCAATGCTGTCACCTCACTGACTACAATAGAATTGGGCCATTTTACAACACCTGAAGATGGGCATTACACTATTTGTAGGATTACCTTGTAGTCAGCACAAGCCTCTACACTCTACAACCATATTAAAAAAAAAAGAACAAAAAAAAAAAGGATGGAGGGGGGGAAAATTGCAGATAAGATGTCCTGGTAGCGTATGGCATTCCTGTCATCAGCAGTATGCAAAATCCCACCTGCTGCTTTCATTAAAGATGTACAGTTCCTCCTGTAAAAATAAAATTATAAAAACCAAAACCTACAAACAATTATGGTGAGCAAGCTCTTCCTTCAAGGCAAGCCAGTACCTTCACAGCCACCCTACTCATATCCAACGCTACTACTCCCAACTCCTCATGCAGGTGCTTCATTCTTTCTACAGCAGCAGGTTGAGTGTCTGGATGACATTTTGGATTTCTGGTCCCAGAGATGCTCTCCACTGCTCACTCTCCTCTTTCAGACCAAATACCTGCTCCTGTGTCCACAAAAATTTTGACGTCTTCCCAAGCCTGAAAGCCTGTTCTCCACAAAAAGCCTTTAAAAGCTTGCTGAGTGAACAACAGCATATGGAATAATGACCAGTGGAGATCTAGTTGGTCAAGTACTTCTATTCCATCTTGGTGATGGTGCAAGTTGGAATTGCCATTAAAACAAAAATGCCTTGCCAAATTTGTTTTTTTCCCATCCCCAAATTATTTCAAGCAACCATCATGGGAACTTTCTGTTCACTGATATCAATTTGAAAAACACGAATTTTCTCCATACACATGCTACAATTATAAGTCACAAGGACTCCACAATTCAGTTATTCTCAAACTGTATATTTTCCTATTTTCTAATAAATCCCTTTGAACAAGAGAAGATGTTAGACTCAGTTATTTTAGAACAACTGTTAGGTTTTCTTCTAGTTATGGCATGCCTATTTTTCTCCTATACTTTCTGCTTTAATCTGAAAACAGAATTTCATGTGTGTCTTTACAATTCTGGCTGATATTAACTCTCCATGACACTGTTCAAGAAATACTGTTAAGCTTTTGCCATTTAAGCTGTGTTGTCTGTCCCTTCCTTTTACCAATAATCATTAAGAATGAACCACAACAACTGGCCAAAGTTACTTAAATGCAGTAGGGTGCATTTATGCCAAGATATCTAAATGCAATAAGAGCTTAAATCTCTTATTTCCTTGGATAAAAATGTAAGCAAGCTAGTTATTTGATTACTTGAAACCAAATCAACAACAGGAATTCTCTGATGTAGGGAGTTTATTTTAGCATTTTGATCCTCTGTTTTTTTCTTCACAGACTTTTACTGAGTTCTCCACTAAACATCATATTAAGTGTATGCACAACAATGCCTGGTACCAGGTGTTCATGGACACAACATACAGAAGCTCTTGCTCACACAAAAACGTGTCTGCTCTCAGCACACTTCACACACCTTCCTTCTGCCTCACTTTCCTCTCTTCTAAGATAAACAAGACTATCCCACTTTTTCATGTAATTTAGTTTGTTTGCCTTTTGCAACAGGGGTTTTGGAACGTGTTATTGACTCAACAAAACAGGATACCACCAACCCTTATGACTGTCAGTGAAATGAGACTCCCTTCTCTGTTTTAGATGTTGAACTCTCATGGTTGCAGAAGTAAAAAAAAAAAAAAAAAGAGTATCTGGCAATTTAAATGTTTTTCAGTTCCAATTTTAAAAAGATGTATTATAACCACGTAAGTGTGGCCTTTTATTTTTTAAATCTTTTATTTAGGCAAAAAAAATAATATTGTATGTTCTCTGAGAGAATATGGTTTCTTAGAGAGTTAAAAACTCATTAGTGCCTTCATCAAAGAGGTAAAAATGCTAGGTTAATTAATAAGTTAATAAGTAATAAGCTTCAACTGTCTGTCTCATACAAAAGGTAGAGACTGCCTCCAGAACAGCACTGCTCCTCATGCAATTCAGAATGCCACTGCATGAGAGACAAATGAGTGTCTGTCCCCACCAACTCCAGTCTTACACAGCATTGCTTTAGCAATTGCTAGACTCTTGTACTGACACAGGACTTTAATTTGTCATACAAACTCCATGCATGCATGAACTTTGCCAGCTACTGACAAAACTATTTTTTTTTTTTTTAATCTGTATCACTAATTAGGAGAGATGCACCTAGGCAAGTAACCTTGTAAGATAACTGGTTGAGAAGTAAAATAAAATGCAGAATCTGTTCATGAAATCAGGTCTTTCAAAGTTCGTCTCAGCAGACAGCTGCTTGAGGGGGGGGAATGTCAGATAAGTCTATGGATTTTTACACAAGTGGTTTTGTGGGATCTTAGATAAGAACAACTCATGGTTCACATACCTCTTTCACTGTCCATCTCCTGGAGACATAGGCAAGCTTGTCTTTAGGTAGTTCAGGTTCACTCATATTGTTTTCCAGATCAAGAGAACCTTACAGTGAACTATAAACCATCTTAATGCAAGAACACACGAGTGAGGAAATCAAATATATTTTCAGACAGAGGATATATTTTCAGAAAGAGGATATATTTTCAGACAGAGGGTATATCTTCAGACAGAGCTACAATGATACAGATGAAAACAGAAAACAAGAATGGAGACCAAAGCAACTATTCTACACTAAACAGAGGTTTGCCTGCCTAGACCAAGTCAGAAACAGGGACTCCACAGAAATGGCTTTTCATGTAGCTGAAGTTCGAGTAAAATGAAGCTTCTGAAAATCCAACCAATCTGAGATGGCACTCTAGAGTTAATTAAACACAGTCAATGAATTACTGATGTAGTTCACTAATTATTTACTTATCATGTGCTAGTCTATAGTTATTGCAAAATTCAATACATCACAAATCATGCCTAATATAAAGTCTGTTGATACACAGCTGAAGAAAGGGCCCACATACCATTTTTTTTTTAGTACAGGAGAGACACAGAGACAAACCACCCCTGGTTCAACAGATGCAACTGAAATCCCAAACAATGTTGTTTTCAAAGCCTTTTATAGGGAAGCATCGGTTCCTACAGAATTCCTTTGAATAACCACATTTACATTGCATGAGAACACCCAGAACATGAACACCTCTACTGCTTGTGTTTTCACCACTGTGGCTGTAATCATGTTAAACACCAACAAAAGCTATGCAAAAATGAGGGAAACACCTGCTGATATCACTGTTACATGACGGACAACACACTCCCAAGCAAATATCACAAATGCCAGCTTCAAATACTTACAAGGACTTAGCACAGCATTTGATAAGCCAGTCAAATGAGACTTGAGCACCAAAAACCTGAGCTCAGGAATAGGTTCTTAGTCTTTAGCTGTATTTTACAGTCTGCATGTAGAATAAAAATATTAACCTGGTTTCTAAATCCAAAAATTCCCCTCGTTGGATAGCTACTTACAATATTAATTTATCTGAAATGCCTTTTCTGTAGTAGAGGTCATATAAGTTTTGAGCAGTTCCAGATACCTCCATGCATTTAAGAGGTTTCTAAAAGATTAAAATTGCTGCAGTCAACTTTGACATAATTTGAAGCTGAATTGCTTTATTTGCTAGTTAAATAGCATTTTGCCTCACTCTAGAGACTAAATTCACCACAGAGCAGAGAAATCTTACCACTTCATAAATATCTTGTTAACAGCTAAACTATGACCTAGATAAGACACTTCATCACGAAACAGAACATTAAATCAACTAAACTCATTTTCATTAAAGCAGCAAAACAAACTGTAGCCTTTTCAGAAGGGAGGGGAACTGTAATGGTGGAGAGAATGATGACTAACAGTATGTATAGAAGTATTGGCTTTTCTTCTCTTGGGACTCAGGAAGGATCATTTCCAAATTATAGTTTTAAACTAAAGACATTTGGAGGTCTCAAACCTTGTATCTTTTGGACATACATTCAAATCCCTAAGCCACTATATATTTTCTAAAAACTTGGCAGCCTCTGCACAGAAAAGCCCAGGACTTACTGAAATTACTCAGAATTACCAAAGAGAGTGGTTTCATCAGTTCAGATGGGGGAAAGAAAGAAAGGGAGGAGGAAGAGAGAGAGAGAGAGAGAAAAAGGAAGGAAGGAAGGAAGGAAGGAAGGAAGGAAGGAAGGAAGGAAGGAAGGAAGGAAGGAAGGAAGGAAGGAAGGAAGGAAAGAGGGAGGGAGGGAGGAAGGGATTTCACTTTTTTTCCTAAGTAAAACTTGCTATACAACCACGGTGAAAGACATGGCCATTGCTCACATTATTTGTCCTGAAGAAGAAAAGAGGTTACCACAGGATAAGGTAGAACTCACCCAAGCACAGCATGATGCCATGTTCAGTTCCCACACCACCAGCCATGGTGGTAGGGCAGCAGTAGAAGTTTCCAGTTCCCTGCCAGTCCACACTCATGAGCACATTAAACTCCCCTGTACTTGCTATAACACATTCTCACAACCCTAACCCCATTTTCACACCCCCACAGACATTTATTCTCCTCATAAACTGGATCACAGTCCAGACTCTCTGCTCAGACACATCCATCCACCCCAGTCTGCTCCCACCTTATCAGAGCTGTGCTCCCCATTTCACCCTTTCCTGGCTTTGCTCTTCCATTCCATATTAAAAAAAGTACAGGTGTTCATTTCTCAAGCAAGATCAGTTACAAAGGAGCATGCTAATGGCTCAGTTAGTCACAGAAAACCACCTGTTTCAAGGCATTTTTCCTACCTGCTGTCCAGGGACTTTTTTTTTTCCAGGCAGCTAGAAACAGCCACCGTGCATCACAGAAGTACTTTCTGTCATGTCTGTGAGTTCCTAAGATCTAAAGTGCTACTTAATGGGCAGAGAATTAGTCAGAAAGAAAACAAACCAACAACAACAAAAACCAACCAACCAAACAAACAAACAAAAACCCAAACAAACAAGAAAACACCTAAACATCAGAAGGAAACATGCTCTAGGGAAAAAGATTAAATCATAGGAACAGAAAAGTAAAATGAAGAGGATGGGACGATATGAGTTACAGGAACTGAGGAGAACCCTGTAGAGACAATGACCACTACACATATTTATTCTTATGTTATTTCTATAATTTTAAGCCCACATCTTATTTCAGAGGAGTATTAATACTAAAAAAGGAAATTATATCATATGGTCTCAAATGTACAGTGGTTTTAGTTAATTGTCTTGGTCTTGCAACATTCAACTACTCACACAATAAGGGACTTTCAAGAGCAAAAGAAGTAGGAATACATTAACCAGTGTGAGATTAAAGGTTTCAATTTTAATCCATGAAATTGACACAGACATGATATTAAGAGAGACAGATAAACTGTCAGTTGTAAAAAGTTTTCTATGGACTTTGTCTGAAATCTGAAAAAAAAAATTAATCTTTGAGAATGGACAAGTCTGAACTCTCTGCCTTTCAAACTGATGAATCTCATTCTCTGGCACAGTGTGAAAATGCACCAGAGCTACAGAAATGAAAGTAACAGAAAGGGAAGTTATTTATGAAGGAACCACAGAAGCAGAGACTTAGACATGTCAGAAGAGTTTCTGCTGAGGGAAGTTTAGCTCCTAAGGATCGTAATATGACATCTACTATTCTATATTAAATGATAGCGTGAAGTTGCCATGCCAGCAGGAAATGAAGCTGCTAACTAGCTGGGAGGGAACTGTCCCACATGACATTCTCATAAGTTAGACAGGAAAAAGTGATATAGAGGAACATTCCAGCTCATTAGAAAACCATGAGAGTTAACTCTCGGTGGTCAACTGAAACGATGGAGTTTCACAAGTTTCAGTGATATGGACACCTCCCTTGCTGAACTCTCCAGGCAACACCAAGGTGTTAGGTGCTACCAACATTCTGCTTTTGGTAAATGAAATCAAATGCCAACAAAAAGTGCTTTGGAGTGAGTGGCAATAAAGATGAGCAATTGAGTGAAGACAGGCAGAAAGCTTTCTGCATAAACCACTGCACTGGTACCAAACAAGGACTTGGCAACAATTCTGCATGAAAGATCTGTAGCAGATCAGAACTTGAGCAATGCCATCCTACCAGACTTCAATCTGAGAAATAAAAACGTCATCTGGCAAATATAGGAAACAACCATCTTCCTTTAGCTGGTGCTGGTACAGCCTGAGCTAGAGTACACCAGTTTTGGTTAGCAGGCTTCAAGAAAGTTGCTTTGGAGCAAGTCCAGTAGGGAAGAATGAGCACAACCATGAGATTCAGAAAACATGATGTAAGAGGAAAGGCCGAGAAAGCAGTAGGGATGAAGAGAGACATCTACGAGGAGACAAGATGATTTTTGAAAAGTATTTGTTTCAAAGTTTAAAGAGCTGTTCCAGAAGCAACAGAAATAAAATCAAGTACAACTACAAGAGGCAGAGGAATAAACTGCAAGAGGAAGTAAGGCACTTGGATTACCATCAAGAGTAAGTAAGTGCTAAGCCTGCCTGTGGAAGTCACCGAACCTCTGTTCACATCACCTCTTGAGAATAGGCTGTGCCAGCAACTAGAGTTGATTATGCCCTGAAGAACAAATAATCTGACCTCTCAAGGTCCTTTTAGATCCTTTTTTTTTTTTTCCCCAATCATACTGTGCCTGTAGAAGATCTTGAGCTTCCTGGAAAACGTAACAGGCATAAAGGCACCTGAGGAATTTCTATGGAGCGTAGCACCACAGCAGTGAGGTTTGATTTTTCTCTCTTTGTTTCTAGAAATCATAAATCACATGCCAATTTGTTTTAGTGGGAGCAAAGATGACATTACAGGTATTTCACAGAATACTAAGGATTTGCCTGCAGGGAGACGGCACTGCATCTAGTTTACTCTTTGGTTTCACACTCAACTTTCTAATAACTGCCTCTGTGGATATAATAATTGTTTAGCAAATGTGAGGTGAATTTTCCATGTTTTGTAATTTTGAAATTAACACCTTTCCTTTTTGCAGTCCTTTCCTGTGTAAAGACATCTCCCTCCAGTTCCAGAACCAAAACTGCTCCTAACTTTAAATTTGGTAGATTACAAACCAGTGTAACTCCTGAAATCTGCCTTTCCTAACTCTATATGCTCTTGCCTTTGACTAGCATGATCCTCTTCAAAGCATTTTCTACATGTGCTATGTTCTTCAATAACACACTGGCAAAAATATTCTTCTCAAGAGCAACATTATCCAGAAGCTCTCTAGACATAAAATTTGAAAGAAACATTTTGGGGTTTTGTTATTTTTTTTTTCTTGCTTTGAAAACCACAGTATCATGAACTTTGCAACAGATTCTCTGCTACCTCTGTTAGGGAACAGATTTTTGAATTACATTTCTACACCGACACAGAGAGAACAAGACAAATGTGAGACCAGCTTTAGAAAAACAGGTTGAATTACTATCTGTAATTTCAGATATAAATATCCAAATTCACTGAGTTTGCAAAACCCAGCATAAAGAACAGACTCACCCTCTCAAGATATTTATTAACTACTGTTTCTGGTCTGGTTGGAAATATTTTTTAAAAACCCCAATCTGTTGTATTAAATTGCTTCCAGGCAGAGCTACGAGGCACAGTTATTTTTAAAATTAAAACAACAGCAGATACATTTTCCTCAAGTAGGTTTGGTTCAGATCCTGTTCAAGCTTATAATTTTATCTACATACTACCACTTTCCTCTTTGTAAGGGATTCTGGTCTACCATGAAAGGAGTCATCATTAACCACCACTATAACTACAACTTTTTAAATATTTTTTTATGTTTAAGCTCATCCTTCAGCTACTGAGTTCCTAGGGTACCAAAAACAAGTTTTATTTCCCATTCCCCAAAAAAGGAAATTCTTATATGAACACAAATCTCTGGTTTTCCTGTCATAGACTCATCCCCTTTTTTTTTCTTTTCAACTTGGTGAAAGAAATGTTTCGTGTCTGCCCTGAAGAAGAATGATTTGTATTTCTCAGGAGAAAGTTGCAAGATCTAAAAGAGTAATTACAGATGGATGCTACAAGATCCTTTCTATTTTAAACTTAGAATATTCAATAAGCTTTGATGGATCTTCAGAAACTTCACAAACCCCCTGTTTTGTCCATTTCATTGTTTATCGAGAAAGAAAAGCCCAAAACAAAAAAAAAACAAACCAATAAACAAACAAAACACCAAAACCCTCCCTTGTTTTACTAACACATTTAATTTCAAAGATCATTTGTTCTTACCTAGAATGCAAAGAAAAACTGAGTGGACTCTGAAAATGCAGCTTAAGCAACAACTGCTGGAGATTCAACAGTTTTAACACAAAGATAAATGACAAAGACTATTTATGGTGTGAATAACTCCCTGATTAATCAAACACGTGTTTGCAGAACAGACTTTTGAGACAGGTGAGAATTTTCTTATTTGACCTGCACGGATTCAGCTCCTCTCTGCAGAATCCAAATCCTGGACAGCCATCAATCACAACAACATTGTGAAGGTGTCTCTAAAATTTCCAGCCTGCACAATTATGTTAGTGTTTTTGCATATCCAGTTTTTTATCCCCAAGAGTATAGTCCCACGGTAATTCAAGCTACTCCTTGCTAGGGCTGCCATGTGCTCCCCTTCCCAGACCTCCAGCCATCCTGTCTGGTCTTTTCCCCCCACCAGTGTGGGTGCTCCTGGGGACTGGATGTAAGCCAATTCAGGTAGCCTAGCCAGCACTGGGGTGGATTCTGCAGGGTTAATTTTTGTCCAGTCAGCTCTCTGATACACAGCCTCTGTAGTTCTTGCATTACTTGACAATTATACCTCAGGGCAGCACACCTCAAGGGGATATTTAGAAAAACAAAAACAAAAGCAAACAACACTTCTCTAATATGTCAGCAAAATGTGAAAACCAACACACATTTAGAATCAGAACAGAATTCTTATTGCCTGGGGGTAAAAAAAGAGAATACGATATTATATTTGGATTATCTGTCTAAAATCTGCTGGTATAGCCTTCACTTGCCCTTTTATGCTTTTGGTTTTTTTAAGAAGAGATAAATCTTACTACATACAGAAACATCACTGCAACATTACTGGTTCTAGTATTGTTGGGGTTTTTTTCTATAACACAATTCTCCCGTGTCACTTTTCTAAATGAGAAACAATTACAGTAAAACCATTTGTTAACTTATCTCCCAGAATACTCACTCCCTCACTTTAAACACTACAAAATCCTGGCATTTTCTTTACCTTTTATAACTTCTTGCTAAAACATTAGTATGATGAATGATGCAGAAAAATTTTATACATTGCTAAGGCCCCTTAAGCTTTCGCACAGTTTTATTTATTATTGATTCATACAAGAGATTTACAGAATCTATCTTGAAGTTACTCAGCTGTTATAGTCCTGGATTCTCAAGTAACATCATTCTTCCTTTTTTTTTTTCTTTTATTTTTTATCTCATTTTCTGATCTTGCTCTATTTGGCAAAACTTTTGATATGCTCTTAGGAGTAATTTCTCCTGCAAATCCAGACAAGTGGAATGAATGTTTCTACAGCAATTCTTCTTGGTTTTTTTAATTTTCACAGAAAAACAGAATCACAGAAGATACGGAGTTAGAAGGGACCCACAAGGATCATCGAGACCCTGCACAGGACCATCCCCAAGAGTCAAACCATGGACCTGAGAGTATCATCCAAATGCTTCTTGAACTCTGTATGGCTTGGTGTTGTGACCACTGCCCTGGGGAGCCTGTTCAGTGCCCAACCACCCTCTGGGGGAAGAACCTTTTTCTAATATCCAACCTAAACCTTCCCTGCCACAGTTTCAGGCCATTCTCTCAGGTCCTGTCACTGGTCACCACAGAGCAGAGATCAGTGCCTGCCCCTCCTCTTCCTCTCCCAAGGAAGTTGTAACTGCAGTGAGCTCTCCCCTCAGTCTCTTCTCCAGATTGAACACACCAAGTGCCCTCAGCCACTTCTCACACAGCTCCAAATCAAGGCCCTTCACCGTCCTCGTTGCCTCCTTTGGACACTCTCTAACAGCTTCATATCTTTCTTATATTGCAGTGACCAAAACTGCACACGGTATGTAAGGTGAGGCCACACCAGTGCAGAGCAGAAACATCTTATTCTTTACTGTCAGAACTTTGTTACGCTTCCAAAAGGACAAACGAGTGAGATCCCACAACACCTTCACCTGACCTAAAGCGGCACAGTTGTGACTCAGACCTCCTGTCTCTCAGTGTGCAGCCCCTTCTGCCAGCACTGGTGATCCCAGAGACAATTAGTTTTATTGTACCACTCTCACGTGGACTAATGTACCAGCATCAGGTTATTATTTCTTTATATACCTGTACCTTGCTGGAAACACAGGCATTGACCAGAGTTAGTCAACAATGTGTTAAACAGCTTGCAATGTGAGGCAAATTCAAGACAGGGTGTATGGAGAAACAGACAATAGCAGCCAGCATGGTAGCATACAATTAGCCTAAACTTCAAGCAACAGATTTGTAGAGACATCAACACAAGGAAGGATAACAATTAGTTTTGTAAGAATTTATGGGAAGTTCCTATGAAGAGGGAAGAAATAACCTGGGAATTTATGCAACAGAGAACAACACTGTGAGTGAGATGAAGATTCATGAATTTCCTCGTTGGAAGATGCCACTACTGGTACCAGTCCCATCATCCACCCACCTGCTCAGCAAAATTCTCTTGCCAAAAGCTCTCAGCTCCAAGTGACCTGGTGTAATAGGTGGCCTGCCCGCTAACCCCCAGCTTGGTAACTGCACTGCAAGAGGTGCAGCCTCCTCTGGCCTAGCGGCAGAGTTGCCCATGTGAGACCACTGATCCATCAAAATCAGTATCAACTAGGTTAGCTTAGACCAAGGGTTTTGCTGATGCTGCCTGAAACAGACTACTGAATGTCCACCCACTGCTCTGACAGGAAAACTGGAAAGTGACAACATCTGCAGAATGAAGAGCTAGGGAGTGGGAAGGAGGTAACTTCTTTTAATGATGCCTTGCCATGTGCAGAAGTACAACAATTACAGCTTGCTAAGGGCCTTGGAAATGAAAGATTAATGTCTTGCAAATAAAAATGTACATAAGGAATAATGTTATGGCCTTGCTGTGAAGCACAGCTCAAATGCCTGAGGTAGGTATGTGTACTTTGAGTTAACCAGCACAGAAAAGTCACAGAAGTAGGTTATCTCCGGCCCTGAACTTTGTTCTTCAAAAAATCTTTTGTGTCTCCTTTACAATCAAGTTAGAGATATGATATCTATCTATTCAGTTGCAGACATGGGAGAAAGAAATCTCCTCCACTTGTGCAGCAGTAGCTTGCCTGTCTCATTAGTTTGCCTTTGGCAGAGCTCTGTGATTTCTCTTTTAGACTTAGGTAGGATAAACCTTTTTTCATTTACAGTTCATATGACTTAGAAGAGGAGAGTGTTTCTGGCTAGCAGAAATCAAATTTTTTATTTTCAACCACAATTTTTATAGTTTTTTAACTAAAGAAACAAGAACAAGTTTGTCCTGTCTTTTGTGATACATTTATCAGTCCTCTATCTACTCCATGACTGGATATGGAACTGCATGATTACTTTGATAAGGAATTAGTCCATTGATAGTTTCACTTACAATTCAACATAGCTGTGTATGTTGTTTTAAAAAGTAAGACTTCAGAATTTTAGGAGAACTCTTACAGAATGTACCCTTTCCTTATACAACCAGTCAAGTCATTCTTCTTATATACACAATATCATGGGAAAAAATAATGCTAAAGTGCTGAACTACCAAAAGCAAGGAAAATCATTTATAGAAACCACTTCACATTGAAATAATACTTACCAAATGAACACCCTAGAGCAGTGCTGATGAGGACAAGTGACAATAACCTGGAGTTACAGAATTAAATGTTTATGTTGTTCATTTAAAAGGAAGTGTCCAAACAAAGCAGTTAGAAGACAGAAATCTAAGTTCAGTAGAGGTTTTGTAGGTATGACAATATGCACATGGGGATTTTTTTTTGTCCAAGAAAGAATATCGAACTTGTGTTTATTGTCTTAATGAGTTCACATCTGAACAGAAATTTCGAATCTGAAAGGTACTTAGCTAAGCAATGCCTCCCATGGGAAATCGATGGATTGCTCACGAACAAAATACCAGTGGGGATCCAATCTAGTTTCCCAATTGAACTACTCACTACTTTAAAACCAAATTGGCAAACTGATTCCCCACCAGTTTCATTTTGCTGCTTCTGCAAGCTGTACCCAATGTCCTAGTTAGAACAGCTGGGACCAGTTCATCACTGGATGGGTGTAACCCAAAACTGTGTATTCCATAGCCTTCCATGCCATTTCCCAGAAACTGTTGTCAACAGACCATTTACACCCTCTGCCCAGAGCAGTCTGACTCCTCAGGCTACAAACTGGGTGTTAAGAGGCCTGTGAGATAGGAAGGTGCTCCTGTCCTCAAACCCTTTGTGGAACTTCCTGCCCTGAGGGAGGCACTAGGCATTCCTGCCTGAACTGGAGGATAGATAATCTTGGAGTTCTGGAACTTTTTTAACCACTGGTGGGATCCAGAGGAAGACTGAGACCACCACTCTCAACCAGACTGCAATCACCACTCTTGACCAGACTGCACCACCACTCTCACCAACAGGGGTTTTTTTTCCCTCTCCTTTTCCTTTGGACTTAGGAGGTCCAACGAACACCACTCTGTTCACTCCCCAGGGTGCTGGGTTATACATTTGGGTTTTGTGGGTTCAAACCAATTGTTTGTCTGTATAATTGTACTTATTGTGTTATTTTATTAAATTGTTATTCTGACTTATAATCTCTCCTTTGAGTTGGGTTCATTTCCCCTGCTGGTTTACCTTTAAACCAGCACACCAGACAAAACATTTTTGTGTTGCTTCAGCAAAATCATTACACTGGAAGAAGAAAATGCTCTTTTCATTGTGCTAATTCTCTGTTCAATTCTGCCTATGCAGTCTTTGATTTTTACAGAATCCTTTTTCCCTATGACTACTTTCCAGCAGAGCCACCTTGCAGATTTAAGTAAACAAACAAAGAGCTTCAGGTGTCCACGAAACTGCACCCTCACAACCACACAGCCTTTAGGGGATGTCAGTCAACTCTGCTCTATACTCAAGAGGGACAGGCTCGTTAAGACGACGTTCATTCTCCAAATAACTTCTACTGAACCAGCAACACTGTGACATCCTTCCTCTTCCATCAGCTCCCCTGTTATCACACTTCTTCACCACCACAGACAGGCATGCATTTTAGCAAGACCAGAAAGCATCAGTGTATATGAAGGTTAATTCATTCAGCAGAGAGGTGTATATCCTCTTTGCTTCACACCTTTGAGACATGTGCACAACAGCTCAGGCAGATACACGCAAACAGATCTAAAACCACCCCAGAAGCATGGAGCTATCTACAGGATAACCACACTGGGTCTTCAAAAGGCTCTGCAAACTGCTCAAGACTAGTGCTACGACCCTGTGAGCCAGCTAAGCCTGAGGTAGGTCGAATACATCCACTTTTACCCATCACAGTAAGAGTGCACCATCCGTGAAGTGCATTCCTATTGTGATTTCTTGTTTTCACTGATAAACGATGCAGATTTGTGTTCTTAAATGAAAGCTTTTGTCCACTGCCAATTTTAAAAGACGAAGTCATACTTTACACCTAAGGGATCCCCTTCTGACTTTTTAAAAAGCATCTTTTACCACCTGGAAAGACGTGCATGTGCACCCAGTTTTAATATCAAAAAATATCACCAGCTGGCATTATTTGGAAGAGAAAGTGGAAGTCCTTTCCCAAGCTAGCCGAGGACAAACAGATGTCAAGAGAAAAAGGTTGGTTGTGAGTCAAGCTCGTGGAGAACATCAGAAAAACTGTGTAGCAGGACGCTTGCAAACGCATATTGATACAGGACAAATGGTCAGAAAAATGCAAAATGCATTTTGCTACTTACAGTTTAGACAAAACCAAGAGGAAAGAAAATAATTCAAGTAAAATCGTGGTTTGTCCCAAGTGGTTATAGCAATGCTGTAGTAGTCAATCTGCAGTGAGAGTAACAACTAACAGCAAGATTAACAAACAATTCATCTTCTTTCAGTGCAACAAAATCCTGCCGTTCCTTTTCTTTGAAGCGTTAACTACTTTGTAGTCACTGGATTAGGAGACTTGAGTACTTGCATGCTATCCAGACAAGCTGAGCCTAATGACAACTTCCTTTACAAAGCAACAGCCTCACAATGAATAAACAAACTTAAATAGCAAACCATTCTTTGCACAGAGAACACAGTGACAGATGCTATAAATTAGATGGAATACTGTAAGTAGCATTTCTTCCTTCTGAGCAACCACACAGGCAACACAGAACATCTATAGAAAGAAATATTATTATTAAAAAAAAGGTTGGCTTATTAATTTTTTGTTTCCTTACAATGTTCAAAAGAAAAAATACAGAGGCTCTTAATCAAAAGTATGATTCAAAGCTTGAGATGGTGACTGCTTCTAACTGACATCTTTATTGAATATAAAATGTGAATGTAAGACTGAAAATAAGCCATGAAGAGGACTCCACAAGTCTTCTACATAGAAGATTCTCGCAGTTATCAAACAAAACTCAGTATTTATTACCATTCCTTCCTTTTACATTTTATTCTCACTGGCTGGGGGCTAAGACTGTCAGTTTCCTAATTAGTGGTCAAACATATATTTCCATGTCAATGACAGTTCTGAAAGCTATTCACACCTTAGACAAAGTGCAGTGCGTTTAGAAAAAAGATCAGCTTTTCTGCAAACAACTGGAGACTCACTAACCAGGATTAATTTGCCTCGTCTGTCATCTGGTCCTTTTCTTTCTGCATCTTGCATTTCTATGCTGTTTACAGCAGAAAAGAGATTAAGGAGAAAAGTGCAATTCCATTACAAATGCTTAATTTAATGGAGACACTCAAGGCGAAAAATCATTCAGTGTCAACTCTTGACTCAAGGATAAACTTCACCACTAAACTTCTTAACGACTTAATTAATGCTAGAAAAGGTTTGATTAAGGTTTGACCTAAAAATAGTGACTGTAGCCAGTGTCACTTGTTAAAAAGCTATGTGAAGACTTCTTGTGCTCAAAGCTACATCGACTTTCACAATTTTTACAATTTCCAGAGCTAAATTTCTTTTATTAAAGTCAGGACGGAGCTATAGCTAAATCTTATGCAACTTTCAAGATTCGTGTATATTACAACTTTTTGTAGATGGGCATTCAAAGGCATTCAGAAGTAATCCGTGCTTGTATTAATTTCTCCACAAACACTGTACTCTCAGAAACCAGAGGGCGTTTTTCTTATAAAATTAGGTAGAAGTTCACAAGTTTCTGGACTTTCAAAATCATAGGCAAGAGTTACCATTATTTCCCAGACAATCTGTTGACAGAGTTATTACTTTTTTTTTTTTTTAAATGCTGCGTTCTGCATACCTCTCAAGTCACGCGAGCATTAACTTCCAGTTGATTAAACGTCCTTTTCTATTTAATGGCAAGGGGGCAAAACTCTGTATAAGCCGAGCCCATTTTGCATCACCATTTTCAACAAGCGACCGTCCTCGTTTCTGTTGCCTCTCACCTTGGCCATATTGTAAAAGAGAACACTGAAAAGGCTGAAGCAGCATTTTCAAAAAATAAACCTTAAACTGAAATGTAGATTAGCAAGTACTCTATTTGCCACTAAGCAAATCTAATTAAACAGAAGAATACCGCTTAACAATAGAAGTACACAAGTATTTATTGCCGTGATTATGAGCTCTCAACCACTGAGCTGCACATTCAGCGAAGAAAATGGAGTCTCAAACTCCGTGCCTATCGAAGTAGAGGGAATCCACACTTTCCACAGGTGGTAAAGACGATGATCACGAGCCCGTTTATGGGGCAGCGTTTAAAAAAAAAAAAAAAATCCCAAATACACTTTTAAAGGTAATTTACGATTTCATACTGGCTCAGAGAGAAGGTTGAAAGGCTCTCGCCAAATTTGATGCGCCTCTTGAGGGCACATGCGAGCGGAGAGAGCGGTACCACAGCCCAAGAGCGGTACCACAGCCCAAGAGCGGTACCACAGCCCCAGACGGCAGACGGAGGTGGCTCTGCCGCGCTCCCGCAGCGCTCCCGGCCCGCTCTGCCGGCGCCAGGCGCTGGCCCCGCTCGGGCAGAAGGTTCCCCGGGATCCCGCACCCCTCCACCCAACTTCGGGAAGCCACGGGGCGGCTCTGGAAGCGCAAGAAAGGGCCTGGCTGCGGCGGATGCACAGACGCCGGTGTACAGGGGCTGCGAAGGGAGGAAGGCGGGAGAGAAGCTCACGGGACACGGCGCACACCTCCGTCCCGCCGAGCTCGGAAAACCGATGGAGCTGCTCGGGGTAACGGGAGTAAAGTGGGGACGGGGACAGAGAATGCGGCATCTCCTCTCACAGCATCTCTCAGAGCACGACCGTCATCCTCCCTGCGGCCCCGGGGGAGCCGCTGCCTTCGACCACAGACCCCTCCTTCCCAGCCCCCCCTGCCCGGCCGACCGGGAGATCCCCGGAGCCCGGGACCCCGCGGGAGTGGCAGAGCGGCGGGGCAGCCTCTTCAAAGGGAGCAATAAAGCCACTAGGAAAAATAAACGCGACGGGAACTGACCCCAAATCCGCGAGCTGTAACATGCCCGCCTCCTGCTCTCGCCCCGGAAAGCTCCCAGACCTCTAGCTTTCTGCTGACCCTCTCCCTTCATGGTAAAGGCAACAAATGGCAAGACCTCGGCCCCCGGAGCTGAATAACAGGAAATATAGGCATCTGTCACCTCCCGCGGAGAGGTAAATGGATTAGCGAAAGCAACAAAGGGAAGAAAAGCCTTTTCAAACGTGCAATTGATTAACAAGTCCCCTCTAATCTGCAGCATCACTGTTTTTCCTTAAAGACATCATCGGTCTCCTCCAGCACTTCGGTGCAATTAAGTTAAAGCCAGGAAAGGCGGGGGAGGAAGGCCCTGCCAAGCGCCCAGTCCCCGGAGCACTGCCCCGTGGGGACAGCACGGGAAGGGTTACAAACCTGGCATGGAAATGGTGCAGCCTGTCACCTCCTCCCTCAGTCCCTGGGCAAGGCGCCCCGGGAAGGCGTTTGTGAGTGAGGTTTATCTGCTGCAAGAGGGAGAGAGGGCAATTTTCCAGAGAATGGCTTCATGGAAGATCAAAGAGCTGAATCCGGCAGCTCCTACCTCGCCGGGTGCATTTCACATCCCAGAGAAACGAAAAAGTTAAGCCTCCCCTTTTTTTCGCTTTGAATGCACCACATAACTTAAGCGTGCTGGGAAGGGGAGGGGGAATAATCTAAAAAAAAAAAAAAAAAAAAAAAGTTTATGCGGCTTCTTTTACAGGAACTGTAAGTCTTACACCATCGCGGCTCTCCAACTCCACACGCTCCCTAAAGGTCCCTGTAAATCACGGCACTGCGCTCGGAGATGCCGGACAAACTGGCATCTGTTCAGCAGCCGCACCGCCGCTGCCACGGCGCAAGGTCAGATGTTAATAAGGGCAGTTTATTCAGCCCTAAAAACAATCGTGGAGCTCGCCGAACCGCGCGTGCAGTGCTTCCCGAGCCCAAGGGCCGACCTCCTCAGCCCCCGAGGGCCGGCCAGGTACACAGAGAAAATGGGACCCTCTAAAGCCCAAAAGCACACAGAAGGAGACCCCGCCGAGCCTCCATGAGCTGAAAGCACGGCGGCTGCCCCCCTCGCCCACTCAACTTTAATCCCCTTCTGGTTCCTGCTGAGATTCTGGCAACGCTCAACGTCCCAAATAATAACACATTATTATAACCATTCCGAGGAGTGGGCTGGAGGGCGGGCAGAGGAGGAGGCTCCACTCATCGCTATCCACCCTCGGCAACAACTAAAACCAGAACTTTTCCTTTGTTTTCTCCTTCTTTCCCCCTCCCCCCCCCCCCCCCCCCCGGCCCCCTTCAGTGGCTACCAACCAGCCTCGGTGCGCTGAACCGGCTGAGGAGAGGCAAGAAGCGACTGCCGCCCGAGCAGGACAGGGGCTCCGGGATGCGCTCGGGGCAAAAGTTTTAGCTGCCCTCGCCTCCTGCCAACTCCCGCCCCCTCGTAAAGAAACACAACGTCAAGTTTCCATTGTGCCAAGAAGAACCGAAAAAAAAATAAAATAAACTAAACCAAAAAGGGGGGCGGGGGGGAAGAGAGAGAGAGAGAGAGAGAGAGGAAGAAAGAGGAGAAAAGGGGGAAAAAAAAGGGAAAAAAAAGAAAATGAAAAAGACACGAAAGAAAAAGTAACCAACATGAACCACCACCTGGGGATGCTGGAGGCTCCGCCGGTCCCAAATGGATACGCGCAACTCTCCTACGAATAGGCGCGGCTTTTTCCCTGCCTCCCGTCCCCCCCCCGAAGAGCAGCAGCAGCCGCAGCATCCTCCCCTCCGGCCGGGGGTCCCGCTCCTTACCTGCCGCGCGGAGGCGGAGGAGCGAGGCGGTGGCCAGCAGGGTCAGGAGGCGGCCCGCCGCCCCCCGCCGCCCCTCCGCCGCCGTGGGGACCATGGTGCCCGACGGGCCGCCGAGCCCGGAGCCCGCGGAGAGCAGCGCCCACGGGCCGAGAGCGCTCCGGTGCCGGCGGGGGCTCCGCGCTGCCGCAAAGTTCGCCCGAGCTCCGCCGCGCCGGCCCTGCGCTGCCGCTAGCCGACTGTCCCGACTGGGGGCGGGGGAAGCGGCGCTCCTTTCCCCACCTCCTCCTCCTCCTTCGCCTCCTCCTCCTCCTTCCCCAGCATCCGAACGTCACCCGGGGCAAACCCGACACAGGGGAGGAGAGCGGCGCCGAGGGGCGGACAGGACAGGGACAGTCCCAGCGCTCCGGCACCCTCTGCTGGGGCAGCCCCCGCCTCCGGGCGAGCCCGCGCCCACCTTTCCCGGGGCACTCCACCACCACCGGGAGCCAGCCGGGCTTGAGCCCCCTCCGAAGGGCGAGTCCTGCTTGCAGAAGCCTCATGATGCTTCAGCTTCCCTCAGAAAAACCCCAGTGAAACAAAAAGACGCGGGCGAGGGGCACATCGGCCGAAAACGCTACTGCTTTTCTCCTCTGCCCCCTTCCTCCTCGGTGCGCAACTGAGGTGTTTTTGCACCCGGGCAGCATTAAAGGCACAGTTACTGCTGACTGAACACAGTTTCTCCTGTCCCCAAAGCGCCCGGTGGCGTCAGCCCCGCGGCACGTACTCCAAGAGGCGAGAACCACCATGACCAGGATCTTCCTCGCTCTCTACCAGTTCTCTCATGCTGGGGTGTCAAAAGAAACGTTTGCATTCTCTCTTTACCAGGCTGAAAATTATTCTGCTCCCAGTAAAGTTTCAAAATATTTCAAGGTTATTTACTACCAGAAATCAGGGCATCCTTTTCTCTCTTTTTTCTTTTTTCTTTTTTTTTTTTTTTTTTTTGGGGGGGGGGGAAGCGTTGGATTGGTTTAAGATTTCTTTGCAGTTCAAAGAAATCAGTATTCTAAGATAATGCAGAATTGTCATCAGGCTTCTGGTAACTTTGTCATATAAACTCCAGGAACAGTTTATCACCCAATCATTTGCCGTATTTTTAAAGTTATAATTTAACAGCATTTAATCAGATGTCTTCTCTGCAAATACAGTATTTCTATTGTTTTAGGTTTCATTTCGAAAGATTTGATGCTAAGCAATGCTGAATATATACAAGTTCCTTTAAGTTCTTCCCCAAATCAAGCTCTAAATTCACAATAATTCCAGTTAAATTAATTTTCCATTAAATTTACCTCATATTGCAAACAAAGGCAAACACTACAACATATTCTTTCTTCCTCCTTTTGCGCCTTGTTTCTTTCAGGTCTTCAGTTCCATCTTGAAAATTCTTCTGGCACCTAAGAATGACAAAAGGGAGGCCCCAATCCCTCTCTGGCAAGAATGTAGGACTGACTGACTTCAGCCCCTTGCCATCATAACAACACATTTTATAATCCCTTTCATAAACATATGAAACCTAAGGTAAAAGTAGAGGATCTTTTTTACAAGCTTCACTCCTTAGATAAAAAGCTGCTCCAAACTTTGCCTCTTTGATGGTTAGGAACCTACTTCTAATTTCCAGACTGTATGTATTTGGGCCAGTTCATATTCCTTACCTCTTCTGCCACTATTCTCCTTTCACATGAATACCTTCCCATTTCCCCTCTCTATGGTTTAAAATGACCAGTCACATCTCAACCTTTATTTTTTTACCCCTAAAAAGCCCCTAAATCTTTTAATTTCCTCTGAAGTGATCAGTTATGTGTTCCATGATCACCCTAATCCTTTTTCCTGCCACACTGACTATCCCCCCTTTTCCCCTTATATTTGGGAGTCTGATTTAATATTTCTGATGATGAGTGGCTTGAGCTAGACACAGTATTGGGGATACCTTCTCTGGCAGAACACTTCTACTTTTCTTTCTGTGTTGAAAAGACTGATAAATCCCAATGAGTACAGCACCTTGCCAGTTATTGGTATACTATGATGTGTTTGAAAATCTACATTCTCTCTTTCTTTATTGTTTCCAGTGTATAACTAACTGTAGAGACCTGCATCAAAATTCTACATGTCTGGCCTCGTACATCCACACCCCCTGTCCCCCCTTTCTGTAGCTCAAGTCATCAAGATCAGTTCTTTCTGCTCCTTCTTTTATCAGGAACACCTCTTGGCTCTGCATCAACAAAAAATGTTGGTTGCACACTGATAATGTGTTCCAAGGCATTTTGAAATCACTGAAACTACATGAAATACTAGAGATCAATAGTTAAGAGCACGCCTGAAGTTAATACTTTGCAATTCAAAATTTCTCACTTTCCACCCTTCTGCCAGACCTACATCCACCTTAGAGCCCATCAAGGAATCCCTGTAAGCTCCATCTTAACCCATACCTTCCCATATGGAGGCATATTAAATGTTCAAGTCCAGGTGAATGAGGTCTAGTATGTCCTTTGTTTTGAAAATCACTGAAAGGAAGCTATTAAGTTCAGCTGACAGGATACCCCTTCAGTAAATAAGCTATATTCTATTAACTTCCACGATGTTATTTTTTTTTCTTCATAGAATGGTTTGGGTTGGAAGGGACCTTAAAAGTCAACTAGCTCCAACCCCCTGCCATGGGCAGGGATACCTTCCACTAGACCAGGTTGCTCAAAGCCCCATCCAACTTTGCCTTGAACACTTCCAGGGATGGGGCACCCACAACTTCTCTGGGTAACCTATTTGAGTACTTCACTACTATGAGGAAATAATTTCTTCCTAAAATCTAATCTAAATCTCCTCCCTTTCAGTTTAAAACTGTTGCCCCTTGCCCTGCCACTATCTGTGTCAAAAGTCACTTTCCCTCTTTTTTTATAAGACCCCTTTAGGGAGGGCTGGAAGGCTGCAGTGAGATTCCCCTGGAGCCTACTCTTTTCCAGGCTGAAAAACCCCAATTCTTTCAGCCTCTCTTCATGAGAGAGGTTATCTGTTTCAGAGCTTTGTAAATTCCTGAGGCCAAAGTGATACAGATATAGATAGATAGTGATATAGATAGATAGATAGATAGATAGATAGATAGATAGATAGATAGATAGATAGATAGATAGATAGATCTCTAGGTACAAGGATTACTTTTTCTCACTCTTCATAAACATCATCTATAATGCTGCTGAACAAACCCTTGATCTCTGGGGGAAATGGGCAAGATCACACCACCACATAACATGGTACACAAAGCATATGCAGCACCTGAGCTGAGGATGAAAAAAGACTACATACCCTTCAGCTTATCTACAAAATAAAGCTGTCATTTGACACTGGCTATAAGTAGCCAGTGTGTTTGTTATGTCCCAATTACCAACATTTGCACCTCCTTCAGTAGGTTACACAGGAGAGGTAGGGAAAGGAAACAAAAAAAATGGCCTAAGGACTAATTAGGCCTGCAGTTGAAGTTTATTCCACAATTTTTGCAATATCTGCTGTTTGGTAATGATGATAAGCACAATTCTTATTAGATGATGGAATTAGTTTTCTAATGCAGGGCAATAGATGAACTCAGAGTCAAGAAGTGTGCCCAAGAAACTAAAGCAGAGACAGGGCTATGACTTTTAAAACAAAGTCAAACTGGTTAAAAACTGCATCAGTTACCTGTCTAAAATGCTACAAGTTCCAAGTCTGTCTTCCTCTGAAACTTATGATTGTTCAGCTGTGTTTCTTGCTTTCCAGACTTAATAGGAGAAAAAGCTGTCTGCATAAATTAGTTTACATTTTGCATAATCCTCCCAAGAAAAAGCCTTTTGCTTTTTTAGCTCTGACGCTCTCAAAGACCTCACAAAATATCTAGGATACGGATCCAAATGTTTTTTGCATTTGGGAATAAATTAGCATTTCACAGAAACTTCAGTTGTGGATTATTTTTTCTGACCTAGCAGGGGAAGCTGGCTATGTCACGAAGGCTGAACGACCAGGCCAAGTTAGCTGTTGAGAATTTAACTCACCTTCATAGCTGCAAATCATTTTGTCACTGGCTGCAAAAACTGCCATTTCACAAATCCTTGCTCTGTGTTGCAGGAAAATACGCACAGCAGGCAAAGAAGAACGGGGCAACAGCACATTTCTTCTGAGCTGGCTCGCCCTGTTCATGTAAGCCATTAGAGAGATCACTTGTGTTCCCCAGCATATGGTCCCAGACTGTTTTGTCACTATTTGACAAGGAAAAAGCTGTGCGTGTATTTGTTTGCACCACCATATGGCATGTGCCTGATTAGGAGTAGTTAAGAGCAGTGGGCAAAGCTGGAGTTCAGCCTGAACTTACTTGGGAGTCCCTTGCAGAATTTGGGTGGACTTCCTTTGCCGTGTGTGTCTGCTCTCATAATAAATATAACAGAAGTGACTTCAAAGAAAATGTAAGGTTAAATATGGTTCCAGCTCAAAGGTCTCAGTGTTCCCACAATCATCCTAAAAGCTAAGATAAGTTTTAACTGGTACACTGTCTTTAATCAAAAAATTAATTCCAAACTTGATCTTTTTATTCTTATGATGAAAACAGGACAGAAAACATTATTGCAAACATTACCTACATGCTTCACATTTGCAGGATCAACTCTTGGGCTTTCTTCTATAATGTTAAAGTACATCCCACAGAATTCTGCTATTGGCCAAAACTGAAAAAAGGATTTAGGGCATAAAACATAGGACTCAGACAGGCTTCAGACACCCAAGTCCAAATTTGTAACCCAAAAATACACTTGTTTAATCTTGAAGTGCAAGTGAAAAGGCACAAGGGGAGGCCCAGCTGGGTTGCCCAAACACTGAGCACAATTCCCACAGTGTGGGAATTCTATGGGACTGGTGGCCACCTGATAAATGTCACACTTAGCAAAACACCCAGTAGAAACAGAAATAGTTTTGGAGCAGCCATTCAAATAAAGAACTGCATGTTCACAGTCTTACCTGTAAATTTCTGTGGCTTGTGATTTTTTGTTTTGTTTTGTTTTTCATTAAACTTGTAACTATCAAAGTAAAAAACAAGTTAAAAACAGTCATTAGAAACCTTCTCCCTTACTGGAATGAAATTATTATCAAGTTTTGATCCACACTTTCAGATCACTGTTTCTTATGCTTTTAATACGTAAGATACATATATGTATATTAAAAATAGCCACAATAAATATTTTGAAGGAACTGTTTTACCTCCAGAAGGTAAAACCCATCTCTAAATAGGCTCAGGAGTCATCTCCCTCCTTGCTTGTTTACAGCTCTACATACACAAACATGTCAAGCGAACAAGCCAACAAACCACAGAATAAACAAACCTGCAAGCATTCATATCATCAGCACCCTTATTAAAAGAAGATTACCAAGGGTACTTCTCATGCCTAGAACCACAGGAAACAATAAACAAAGTGTTTCATTTATTTCTTAAGTTAGGATGCAGACGACACTCCCAAAACCAGAGCTGATTGCCCTAGCTGGTAAAATCACACTCACCTGATGGTCTGACCAACCTGCAGTGTCTTCAGACTGGTGCCTTCTCAGTCCACTCCAGTAATAAAGAGGGAGAATGCTGCATCTCCCTTTTCTGTCCGTTATTCCTACAGGTCAAACAGAGCATGACTTACTGAACATAAAAGTCTGGCTAGAGAATGGGATTTAGGTTTCCACTATATAAATTAAATAAGAACGTGAATGTCTGAACTAATTTAATTTAGAGCTCAATTAATCCCTGAAATTGTTGTGATTACACTTAAGAGTGATTTTGGCATTTAGTCTCATACTTCAAGAAATAAAACCAAGGTTCTTTTTTCATGCATTTTTCATTATAGTCTGCTGTTGTACTGAAGTGCTTATGTGTATTTATTTTAGCTGTTCACATCAGCCATCCCCATGGCACTAGGATGCTGCAGTTTTGTAAATAACATGTGAACAATTAAAACTGTAACTATATAACTTACATAAACTCCAAAACAAGTTCTAGTTGTCAAGCTGGAGCACCAACATTCAGCCTTTTGGCAGATTACAAGGTTAAAAAGAAAAAAAAGGTGTCTATACATCCTTAGCACCATAAATTACTTGCTGAGTTCATCCAGAACTATAAAGGCGTTACCCAAGCTCACATTACTGGTATACCATATTAAGTACTGCAGTTCACAAGGCAAGACCAAAAATACAACATTCTGTCAATGAGAATAAAAATATAGTTCAATTTCAAAAACCATCAGATTTTTGCAAATCACTCCAGAAATTATATATTGTTTCGTTTTGAAAGATCATCTGGGTTTGTCAGACAAACACTGAACTGAGCCCAGAATTTAAAAGTCAGCACCCTTGACTATGAAGAATGTTCTTTTGAGAGCCTTGATGTGCCTGTCAGTTGTGGGGAAAATCAGGAAGAGGGGAAAGAATAGAGGATGAGGATTTTTTTTTTTTTTGCTTGATTTGGTGTGATTTGTGTTTTTTGTTTCGGTTTGTGTTTTTTTGGACTCAGTTTTGGTGTTTGTTTTCTTTTTTTTGTTGTTGCTTTTTTGCCATTTAAAGCTAGCCTTAGCTAGAGAACAGGCAGTCTTCAGCATTGGTGTGTGGAGGTTCAGGCCCACAAACAGATGAATAAACCTGAGAAAGAGGTAAAGCTTACCTTGAGAAAATCAGAATCAGTCAGCACAAGTAATTTTTTCTTATGTTATAGACACGAAGTTTCTCAGCACACCTCTGCCTTTGTAGTCACAAAGAAGCCCCCAGACAGACAACAAACAGTCTAGCAGAGGCAGGGTAAAACCCCTGCAACCCTGCACTAGGCAACAGTCACGTGGCACAATAAAATTCCTCTCCTTCCCTTTTCTCCCCCCAGACTTGGGGGTACATATGGCACACACACACACACACACACACACATAAGAGAGCAGGAGCAACCATGGGAAGAACTTCAAAGACAACACACAAAAAGCAGTGGGGACGTGAACACAGCTACAATCCACCCAGTGCTGCTGTGTTCTGTGGCGTGGAGCAGATGAGTGCATTCCCCAGCGTTTTCCCTTTGGTCTACAGTCCTGAGGAAGGCAGTCTGCCACATTTTTTGCCTTCTCTTACTTACAGTCTGAACTTTAAAACTTACGAAAGAAAATTCAGCATATTGATGAGTATTAAAATATTTGGGATACCATAAGCTAATAACATATTCTACGGCACTTACGGAGCATTGTGCCTAAAAAATGGGAACCTGAGGTGGGCTCAAATAGGTATACAAGCCTGAATAAAACTGCTTCACATGCATACAATTAGTCAACAGTATAGATAACAAAGACTTCACAGAGAAGTACACTAAAGAATATGTGATTACATTGGATTCCACTTTCGAAACATTTTAAAGACAACTTTTCTCCTCAGAGAGATTTGCAAAGCCAATTAGCTGGAACAAAAACAAAAACTGTGGTTCCCAATTCCCATATGAATCACTGAGGTTCTCTTCTATGAAAAGCAGCTTAGTGCTAACAAGTAAAATTATTTTAAAGTACACTTTTTCATTATATACAATTACAAGGTTGCATTATGTCTGAATTGGCTGTCAGGTGGGTTTGATCTTGCAGTGCTACTGCCTGTTGTATAGTATTTTTCCTTCTTTTTGTCTGTGTACCAGTTCTATAAATGCAAAAAAAAAAAAAACCCACCAAAACAAACCAAACCAAACCAAAACAGAAAAGTGAGATACTTCTGTTCACTTAAAGATGCTCTCTACCTCTTCTCATTCCTTTTACTGGAATTGGAGCAATCTGAATAGTTAGCTATTACTACAAAAAAGAGTGTGCCTTTTTTGGCCCTCTTCTAGAACTTCTTTGTTTTTCTTGAAGTGAATTTTTAGATATCTAATTATCCAGTCTCTTCTTTTAGTTATGTTCTCCAAGTTCTAAAAGCAGAAAAACTTTACCTAAATATATTTTGCCGTCATGATCTTATTATCATCCCTTTTACATTCTATATCTTTCATTCACAAAAGAGACACAACAAAATTGGATATTAGCATAGTTAGAGAAATGATTCATGTTTTGTCTCAGATTTAATTGAAAGCTCAGTCTGATCTACCCAGGGAGATAGGTAATTACCTCAACCTAAGGGCAGTTAGATAACTCTCCTGAATGCAAGGTCTTATCTCCATACTCAACACAGGGAGAGGAAAAGGGACTTCAGGTGAGTCAGTTGTTTCACCTTTTATTAGAGAGTCAGTGTTGTTGTAGCTGGTCAGCTGCTCTGGTGGCACTGTGTTCTGTTTCACGTCAGGACTTGTGAGAATATGCTTTGAGGTCTGAGTCCCAGCTATGCCTGATCTGAGGCTCTGCTTACAGGGACCGGTTATGCCTCATCCTGCATCAGTCAGCATTCCCCACTTTGAGCAAACACGGAAGGATGGATTATCAGATCAGTCACTACTGCTGTCCCCAACAGCCCTAATCTGACCAAGTTCAAACAGGAGAGAAAACCTACTTTGGTTTCTGTGTTGTTCAGAAATTCCTGAGCGATAGATTTTGACGGATCTTACTTGCCCAACAGCAGCTACTGCGCTACACCTGCAGTGTCTATCTGCCCTATTGGGAAGCCTCACCAAGGAACACTTTTTGATATCTTTCTTTCCCCGTCAACCATAGGAGCAGCAGCAGCAGCCAACTTCTTAAACCAAATCTGCAATTACATTAAATCGCGCAGCTAAATTAGACTCAGATGCTCTGAGCTATTGCACAGACTTGATGATATCTCCGAGACACCAGTGTCATTTTTATTTTTTTTTTGTGGAGAAGACTTCATCTGATTCTATGATCTAAAAGGCCCCAGCATGTGCCATCACTGCTGACATTATGCAATGCTGGCCCAGCAAAAATCAGACCCCGCGTGCCGCTGTCCTCTTCCAGGTTCTCAGCAACGACCAAGCAGCATGGGAATCAACCCAGCTAAGAAAAATAGGAAGTGGAGAAACAGGACAGCTCATTTCCAACTCCAAACCGAAGTCCTCTGGGAATGTCAGGGATAAATGGGGAGAGTCTGAAAACAGCACTTTTTCTCTTGCCTGCAAGTTGCGGATAATAGGGAAAGCAAAGACAATGGAGGATAATTTATTTCTCTGTGTGGTTTGTTCTGAAGTACTCAGTGCTTAATAGCAGTTAAGTCAGACAAGAAGGCATAGACTGATTTGGTAGAAAGGCTGCTGTTTTCTCTGTAACACAAAACAGATGACAGTGATATATTTAAACTTTGCATTTCTACCCTTGCACAGCTTTTAATTTAACAGGAAGCGGGGAAAGACAGCATATATAATTGTACTTTTGAAAGGGTAGGAGAGGAAGTGGAAGACTCCTGTTATGTTGTGACTTACAATGTATAGGGCTGCTCATACTGAAACAAACCTCAGCAGAGCACAGGGCTTCTGAGCCACCACGGCAATAGAAATAAAAACAACTAAATAAATACATCTGGGTGGAAGGAATAATGAGAAATCATTTTTTCCACTGTAAAATGTGTGTGTGTGTGTGTGTGTGTGTGTGTGTGAGTGGCTGGAGTATTTTTTAGCAGAACTGTTGCTAGTGGGGATGAGTATGAAATCTACAGCTGTCCCTGGATGTTTAACCTCATTGAGGAAGTTTCTTTGTGGACAGGAGCTTGAGTTCCTAGAACATGCAGATGGTATACGGGGTATATGTGTATTTTATTAATGATGTACCATGGACATGGTTTTATACTGTTGTGTATGTTATTGAAATAAAGAACCATACAAGATCTTTTAATGCAAGCAACCACCTGTGCCTCAAACCCACAATTTTTTTTTTTTGTTTAAATTCTTTGGAAACAATGCCATTAAACTAAAAGGAAGAAGACAGAATTAACAGTGCAGTAAGGAGAAGTTAACTTAAAACAGAGTTCTGCCTATATTCATTTTACCACCAGTTTCTGTTTACATTTGGAATTTCATAAAATTCTGCTGTTGTATTACCAAGCAACAAAAATCCAACAAAAATTTAGTCAAAACACAAATATTTTCCTCATATACAATATGACCTAGTTAATGCTAGTCTTGGAAATTTAAATTTTTCTGTTTATACCTTCAACATTTTAAATAGAAGAAAAGAAACAATTGTTGTCAAGAACTCTGGGCCAAAGCCTAACCCAAAGAAATCCTGTCCTTAGCATTGATAATTATACCGAAGAACTGTGATGTGCAAGACTTTAAAGTTACCCTTCCTATTACCTACAATAAACTCCATGGAGTTAATTTTGGCTTTTTTAGTGGTCTATAAGGCCAGAGAGACTTCTAGGACTACTTGAAGTTATAGGATTTTCAGTTTTCATTAGCATTAGTGGGAATCACATACATGCATCAGTGGCAGGATAAACTTTAAAAGAATTCATCTTTTAACAAGACGGCACATTTAAAGACAGATTTCTATCAGTGCATTTTACATGACCATGAAAGATTTTGATTTGATCCACGCTCAGCAGGGGTGCCCATTATTCAAACCATGTGCTTGGTATGCAGGGCATAAATACTGCTGCTGTCAGCATTTGCTTTAAAATCTGATGCAATGTATTACAGAGAAGATTCGAACAATCATAACTAAAATTTGTTGGGGAGACTTGAGACAAAGGTTTGAACGAAGCTGAAAACTTAGGGAAACAATAAAATCTGAAATGTTATAAAAAGAAACTTATTGTCCACATGGGAGCTATTCTACGACCTTCTTGGCAAATTTTAATCAGACGTGCCTAAGGAAAGTAATACAACCAACTTCTGCATAAACAAAAACATGCACACCTCCCAACAAAGGGGTTAAACATTACAGCTAACATTTTTTAGAACTATCATATATGTAAATACCTGGTGCAATCTGACGGCACTGAACTTAGAGAAAAATGCACAGTCAATTAGCAAAAAATTTCCAGTACGTACCTGGTTATCAGGTCATATTTCACTGCTTTCCACTGTGAAGTCTATATTTACATTAACATTTACACTGTGTAATTCTAACAGTTTTATTCCATCTATCTTTATCGTGTTTTATAATACCTTAGGAGAGACTTTTCTGTCCAAAACACATACGCAGATAACCATAACTATTACAACCTGTCATATTTAAACTTATTTAAAGTTTTAAATTTTGCTATAATTTGATATTTAGACAAGTCTGTCAGAAGTTATAAAGGTGTTCAGATGAAATAGTTCTTTCCAAAAGAGATGTAAAGATGTACTATAAGTTACACAGCACAAAGGTGGAAGACACAAGACTTGAAAACAGAAATTTGCCTCAACAAATATTTTGTACTACATAGCTCATTTGTTCAGAGGTTTTCAAAGTCTTTTGGAAATATTAATACATGCAGGCCAAAATTAAAGAAGCTGTGTTAACAAGTTTTTAGAGGTGAAACTAAAAACATGGGGACACCGATCAAAATTTTAAAGAAATTGTGACAGTAATAGAAATAAAACCTGCATCAGGACATCAAAACTCATAGCACTTTGACTTTCAGTTTGTGCTTCAGAAGACTGGCCTTCATCTACACACAAAGAAATCTACACACAAAGAAATCCTTCCTTTTCTACTCAAGCAGTGAAGTCTCTGCCAAGCTTTAGTTCCATTAATTCCAGCATCTTGGGAGTTAAAAAGTAATGTGGAAGCACAAGAGCACAGCTCAGTATATAACATACAGTGTTTCCAAACATGGAGAGAACTACAAGAGGGATATTTCAGATAGTAAAATATATTTTGCATTACTTATAGTGACTTTAAGTAAAGGAAATGAGACCAGCACTGCAGGATTTGACTATCAAATCTGCCCGGTGTTGAGTCCTTTTGCACACTGAAGATTTTCAAGATCTTAAGAAGCAGAAAGGATAATCTTAACTGGGATAAAGTCATCTTTCTTATAGGTCTTTCCTAGTCTGCTGTAAATATCAATCTGATAATGAATTCCTGGGCAGACAGACCTGGATCCAGTACCATCAGTCTTTTATTAACTGTGTTCAGCAGAGGTGTTCTAGTATCAGTAAGACTAGACTTTACCACCAACTATTGATATGCACTTGATTCTGCCTAAAAATACATTTGAGATCCTTTCCAAGATAATCTTTTTTTTTTCTAAACCAGCAAGAGGGGTATTACTGTTAATACATAAATAATAAAAACCAACTCTGCGATCACACTGAAATGCCAAACCCTATCATCACAAACAAGTGTTTTTCACTGACATGAACAAATACTGAAGAAACAAAATCTGTTTACGAAGATGAACACAGCAAAGCTGAGTCTGAACTGAGGACAGTCATCATTATTTATGTATCGTTACATAGTCATCATCAAGGACAGATGCTATCACACACCACAAAAATAACTTGTTTTTAAGGGACATGAAGGATAAAGATGCTGGTGACATTATGCCCATTTGTTCTGATGGCAGAAGCAAAATGTATCCAAACTGTGCTCTTGTCACTTTATCTGTCCTACCAGTTGGCATGCACTTACTTACTACTTCTTTTTGGCTTCAACAGAGCCACTTGTGTTTGCCAAGTCTGTGGTACGACCCTATGGAGACGTACGCAAAAGGAATACCTTGAAACAGAAAACTCAAATATTTCCCTCGTTTTAACCAAGGCAAAGATTCTATAGAAACTTTTCAGTTCCCGTTCTCAACTCTTCCTCTGCCATTTATACGGATTGTTTATTATTTTTTAAATAAAAAGATGGTTTATTAAAAAGTAACGATGGCGCAACAATAAAAAAACAACGTATTAGCAGTAAACTCAACTGTGCTTTATTCACTGCTTTGTTCTCAGCTTAGGAAGGCAGCTTCCAAAGCATAAACAGACCAGCAAGGTGTGGGGATTTTGGACTTCTTTTAAGGAATATTTCCCCCTGCCTACTGTATATCTAGACCACTTATGTAATAGAGCAAACATTTATTTTTGTATTAGACAGATAGATGACAGTATCAGAGCACAAAGCTTCTTAAAAAGCAGTGCTGTAGGGACTTCATTGACCACAGAGCATGGAATCATCCATCAGATGTGGTACCACAATGCATAGGCATAGGTCATGTGTGTTTCTGGCAGTAGCTTTCTAGCCTTTTTGACTACCTATCAACACTCTACCATATGCTAAGAAAGATGTCCAAACTCTTCTTGCTGTAAGACAATGTGCAAAAGGAGTCTCGGAATTTGATGATGTGGTTTCCATAACCAGTCATTACTATCTAGAAGTAAAATCCAGTCAAACACTGGACAGACAACTGAAATTTTTATTATATGAACACAATATTCCTAAAAGGTGTAAATCTTACCTCAACTCAGTTACCCAATTTGCACCAATAACTAACACACTTCCTCTTATTTCCTTACTTTGATGGACCTTGCTATCAGTTTTATCCCTAATACATGACAGCTTGTATTTCAGTACCTCATTCCTCATGTTCCAGCCCTCAGTATTTGCTTGCCATTTCTGATGACCACAATAAATCACCTAGGGTTAACCATTCTACTGATGAGAGGAAAAAAAAATGGAGATCCAGTTTCAAAAGTCTATTAAGTATTTCAGAACAACAGTTTGATGGGTCTGAGCACCAAGTTCAGACAGGAAAGACCTGTGTCCAGAGGGATTCTGAGGGTACATGGAGTGGACTGGTTGAATCTCCAGCTTAACAGTACTCCACACTCAGATTCTGTGCATTCCTAAACCCCACCACCAAACACAAACCCTTAAGTGTAAAAGTTAGTATAGTATAAGGCACATATATTGGCTACTAATGTGATCTGTAAATACCTCAGTGTTGCCACGATTTCATATTTACCACTACAGATCTTGTTTCAAATCAGGACCCTCAGAAGCTGGGGTGGTGGTAGTGGAAGTTCTTCTTTAGATTTTTTAAATCACAAGAGCTGTGAAAAAACTACAATTGAAGCCATAGTTTGGGTATAAATAATGACTCAGACAACTGTTTTTTATTTTCATTTTTGTTTTCACTGACTGAGAATGTAAATTGAACTTTAGTGCTATTGTGCTTTGTTCTCGTTCTCTGTGAAAAAAATGTGTTCTGCATTAAATTGCATGGATAAACTAGAACTGCTCCAAATATCACCCTTCAGTTTTTGTATAACACAAGAGCCAAGAAAAGATAGAGAATGTGGTTTTATGACCAACAGATGGTGTAATTGGTATCATAGATGTTTTTATGTCAGGGGGTCGTAGGTTCAGCCTCCATCTGGAGCCTTCTCAGATCTGCTGTGTAGCTAAATGATTAAAGAAGCTATATTGGGTCAAAAACACAACCACCTGCCTGAGGGTAAAAGTACTGCTTTCTTGATCTAGCTGTTATACTACAGTTGCCTCCCATATTACAGTTTTCAAGCCAACCAGTGCAGCAGTTAATAACAACAGGATTGCACAGAATATTCAACACCAATTTGCTCATATCCTTCAAGATTCTCAGGAACATTTGATGAATCTCACAAAAGTAAGTCTTGTCTTGCTTACGTGAGTGAAAACCTGTTCTAACTTGGACTGATGAATAACTGCAACAGGCCAAAACCCAAGGAAAAGGAAACAAGTAGGGTGGGTAGACCTTGAGGGATTCAGCACTGCTCAGCTGGACAAGATGGTTCACACCTCCCAGTCAGAATTAGACACGCTTGTACTCTGATGGTAAAAAACAAAACCAGTGTGCAGCACAACTGGCCTTAGCTACAGTTTCTGGGTTAGGATCAGAATATTAAAGAAATCCTACAGTATTGGGTTTGTGTATGACTTACCTGGCTAAAAGGGCACGCAGTCAGATCAAACCCAGTAATTTATGCACACAACGAGGTCATCAGATTACTTCCCTTGTAGGGCAAGTATTAGCAGTAACAAATGCACAAAACCAGTGAAACTGTGATTTCAGTGGAAACCAATACTGTCATTTCCATGAAGCAGGGATTTGACATACTGAGTACTATAATTACATAGTGCACCAAATTTGCCTGGGATACCTCATGATTCAGGTGATGCTATTATTTTAGATTTCTGTATAACAAAAAACACCTCACAAATTACTATAGTGTCATGCAGTTCTGCCACAAAGCATCCTATTACTCCTCACAAACTTTGGATAGCAGTACTCTTATCCCAGACAGAAACTGGTCCAGGATCAGAATCTCAAAGACAACACCTGTATGAGTCAAATGATTTCCATTATCACATTTCATGTGCTCATACATAAAAGAACAGTAAAGTCTAACTCTCAGAACATCATAATGCTCCCTTGTATTGTTCTAGGGATTCTCTCATGCTAATGATAAGACTTGGTATTTATTAGTAGCTTTAACACAAATTAAATGCTAATGTTAAATAGACTGGTTTATTTTCAAAATTTAAACAAAATACCTACACTTTTAAGGGATCGCAAATACGAAGAAAACAACCTGTGATCTCATTACTATTGTTAAAAGTTTCTCTTTCCCTGTATGACTGAACTGACAGCCTGCAAGATCACTGTAATCACTTGCTGAAGATTTCTCTGGCAAACCTACACCCCTGAAGCCAAGCTCCAAAATCACAAATTTCAGCTGTTGATATTATGGAAGATTATGTGCTTTTTTTTTCGCAGATCCCTAAACAAAACACACCTATGCATATGTCTTCAAAAAGCAGTTGCTTTTTAACTTGCAGGTGAAGTTTAACTACATGTGCTTCAGTGCTAAGGATGTTTTTGCATAGGGTGTCATTCATATTATACGTCTTTATTGGTATAAGAAAAACCTGATATACAAGTGAGAGGGGGGGAAAAAAGGTGCATTTTCTCTCCCATATCACAGAAATATCCATTTCTAATTATTTTTACCTACCAGAAGTGCTGAAATATTTTCCTTTCACACAAAAACATATTCTCTCTGCTGCAGAGCACTTTTCCTATTTGCCTAAACTATGGGAAGGATAACAAATATCAGTTCAATGTAATAACATGTATTTCCATTCCACTCATCTCTGTATAGCTGAGAGATCTCAGGTAGAGGCAGGGTTTATAAAAATGAGTCATTTTAGCTGACTACAACAAAAGTTCTACACTAGCTGCTGAGCACATTGCTTAGACATTTGAGTGCGCCCAAGAGGGAGACATCAACATTATTATTATTATTCAGCAGCCAAGAAAACAAGTTTGTTAATTTAAGTATTTCTGTGTGAATTCATGTAGCCTTCATGGGTACATTATGTCCTTTGCCTCCACTGGTCTCCTCAAAACAGAAACAGAAACCCCTTCACCCCTGAGTTAGCTTACTAAACCTTTCTTCTGCCCTGCTGGCTGCACAAGGAATCTCTTTAGCCACAGCAGTACACATATGCTGAAGTTCTAGGTTGTTGTTTTTTCATTTTAAGGCTTGCAGTGGCCAAAACTTTTCCAAACCTTACCATTGGATGCCACCCCTTAGCCCTGCTCAAAACTGTTAGGAGGTTGTAGGGGGGGGTGTTTTTTGCCTAGCTGTTTTCAAAAGGAATATTTTACCAATATTCCATCTGAACATAGACAGGAATTTCATTACCATCGAGTATATTATCAGCTACTTTAAAGGCCCCCTAAATACTCCCATATTTTACACTTAAAGGCTGCATACAAAGGTAAAGGGTATCACAGTCTGTTTAGATTCTCTAATTAAAGTTCACATTCACTACTGACACCAAGGCAAAACTTTACTCAGTACAAACACAATAAACACAACTGAAGGTAGTTTATTAAAAAATATCATCCTGGACAAAGTTAAAACAAAAAAATCCATATTTGATCTTTCATCAATTAACTGTAGAGAACAGCCATTTCATTATCTTGTTATGTTAAAGAACAGAAAGAGTCCAAACCACTAAAAATGACGACAGGAGTTCAAAGCCACCACTCAGGTTATCATGAAGTGCTGGTGTTTCATCACCTTTCTTATCTTCCCAATCATCAGCCTAACTTGTTCTTATAGTAATGCATGGAGTTTTAAATTCTTCCTCTTCCACTCTCTCAACACCTGCTGCGACACTGGTAACCAACAAAGGGCTTGCACCAAATGAAACCCAACTTTGATTAGTCCAAGTGCGGAAAATTATTCCCACGTTCTGAGTTATAATCACAGAACTACAAAATCAGGTTGGAAGGGACCTCAAAAGATCATCTGGTCCAAGATTTTTGGGAAAGGCAGCCTAAATGAAATGATCCAGCACCCTGTCCAGCCACATTTTGAAAATCTCAGGCAGAATACACCTGAATCCTTCAGTCTTCCTGCACAGGGCAGGTTCTCCAGAACCTTGGTCATCTTTGTGACCCTCCTCTGGACGTTCTTCAATCTGTTCTTGTCTTCCTTGAATTGTGGGAACCAGAACAGGAGCGCAGTATGACAACTGCTGAATAGTGAGACAACCACTTATTTCTGGCCTGCATAAAATGTAAGCTAACCAATGGATTATGCATTTCCAATTCTATTTAAGCTTTTCCTTCTACTCCAGTACTTACAGGATTTTGCCAACTCTGAATACCCTGTCGGAAAACACAGCTCAGTTATCCAAACAGCATGCAGTCAGGTGGTAACACCTTTAATAGCAGTGGTAAACAGAGAAAACTTATCCATAAAATATGGTAGAGAAAACTGCAGTACTTTCTTCTGTAAAGTTGTCTCAAAGCTGGGGCGTATTTCCTTTGGACCCCAGCTCATTGATACGTCAGAAATTCTACACTGAGTCACAACAAAACTGAATCTGGCCCAGTGTCTAGCTTCCAACAGCAGTTTTCAATAAGTGTGTGCAACCTAAGTATTAGAAACTGGTCATGTAGAGAACTGTCCTTCCCTTGTAGGTACACTTCAGCAGATTTATTAGTTTATGTGGCTTCTACTACGTATATTTTGCAATGACCTAGTACACACTGGACAAGAAACTAAAATCTGGAAAATCCATCAACAGCAAGACAGAGTAAGTCCATTATCTTATTACCACAAAAACTGCCAAAGAACATAAAAACACAAGAAGAAATGTTATCCAGACACTTCCTTTTATTAGGACACTGAAACAGTTTAATGTACAAATGCTTTGTGTTAGTTGTAAATATTTCCCCCTGTTTAAGCAGCATTTCCAGCTCATGTACATTTCTCCAGCCATCTTAAGATGCAAGACACTTTCGCGGTAGCAGCTTCATAGGCCAGTGAATGCCAACACTCCACAACCCTGTTTAAAATTATTAATAAAGTCCAGATGGAATGACAGAAGGGAGACAGTACACCATTCTGTGCATTGACTGGGATCGTATTTCAAAAGTGAAAAAAAAAATAAAATCAAAGTTATTCAGCCATACGCCTCTTTCTTTCTTAATACTCTCCTTATGCATTTCACCTCCTGTCCAAAAACAATGATTATTATAACAAACAGAAAAGGCATCTGTATTTTTCCCTATAAAAATCATGAACCTACATATATAGCAATCAATTACTTTAAATATTTAAGGAAAACAGATATCTTTAAAATAAGAATATATATATATTATATATATAAAGTAGGAAAATATACACACATCACATAGACATCTTTCTTCTGGCTAAAATACCTTCAAAGTATAAATTCTTTCCAGTCCACCCCAGTCTCCAAAAATTGCATAAAACTTCTTTCATCAGGAAAATTTCAGTAAATGGCCAACTTTCTACAGTTAAAATGCATTCTTTCTCAGCTACCAGATATGAATCGTCAATAAAAAAAATTAACAACACTTATTTTTGATCACTATTTATAATACCGGATTTATTACCCACTTAGCCAAAACTCTGTTCCAAATACTTGGCAAAGCAAAAGACATAAATTAATTGAAATAAAATTTGGTATCCCAATATTTATTTTCAATAGGTACTTTGAAGTTTGGGATACAGCCCTTGTGTTTGATTCATCTTTCAGCATCTTGTGGAATAGCTTTCCACTTGACCCCACTCTCATGCCTACATCTGAAGAAATGGATGGAAAAATCCCACTTCATCCAAACATAACTACAAAGCAACTAACAAAGGCTTGTTCATATATTTATCAGCCTAGAGCACTGAGAAGTTAAGCACCTTAACAGCCTTCTGATTTTTAAATGTCAGAAGTTTAACCAGAATCACCTGCTGTCTCCCTAACCCCCATCAACTCTTTTCCCCAGAGCCATCCTTTCCTTCATCTGCTTGCCATGTCAGAGACATTTATCAGAAAAGTCAAAACCAAGAGGGCCAGACATGCTTCAACTGTGCAGGGATATCCCTCTCCACCAGTAACATCTAGTAAGTGTCTTAATTTCTCAAACAGACCATGTATATAACCTGTCAGTTAAACACACGTCATAACAGTACTTTAAGTATTATCAACCATGAGGTGTTCACTTCAGTGTGATCTAAACGTTTCTTTTCTACACACTGGTAAACAACAAAAATGGACAAAGGCAGTTTTATCAGTGTTTTTTAATGGTGGGCATGTGTTTGTCAAATGAATCAGATCATGGCATCTCTCAGCAACACTTTTTATTTCGTCAGAACCACTTAGTTACAGCTTTGAAACTGATAGAAATTTCACTCTGCTTCCTGCTACTACAGTTGTCATTGCTTCATTTTAAAGCAAAAAAAAGATCAAGAACAAAAATAATAACACAAATCCATGTATCTAAAAGTTATTTCTAGTTCTCTAAGTGCAACAAAATAGTCCACCCCATTTGCAGACAATCCAAAACAAAATGTGAAAAGTGAATATAGATTCTGCAGCCTAGGATTTCAATGCTAAATGGTGATTTGCTTAACCTCCCCAGGTTTACCTTAACTCCAAAACCATTTATTATGCTGCACTGGAATCAAAGTACCTCACTTGTTCCAAGCCTTACATCAAAGGCTTGAGTTTACTCGAATATGAAGGTTTCATCTATCAAATCAAAAATGGCTCATGAGCTTAAAGTATAGTGATAACTTTGAATTTCCATTTCTCTCAGTCTCTGAGGGTCTTGAGGTTGGACTGTTCTGCACTTCAGTTCCAGCCTGTAAAATGGGAATCAGCTTCATTCCAACCTTTTTTTTTTCTTTTAAATTGTTGGCTTCTCACAGACTTTTATTCACAGTAACAGAGAAAAACATAAATGTCAGCGAAATAGTGGTACCCTTTCACATTGGGATGAAGGCTTTTCTACATGCACAGATAATGATTTGACTATTTCAAAATAGTCAAGCAACAACCACAAAAGTGCCCCAACACAACTTTAGCTGTTGTATCTGAATGTACACAGCTGAAAGTTTTGAAAGCCAGCACAGAAACAGTCACTGTGAACTGAAGGAGGCAATGTAGTCTACGCTTATCTGATATAGAATATTCAATAATATATGGTCGATCATGCTACAAAATCTAATTAAGTAAAAATCTGAATCAAACATGATTAACTTTTTATTTAACAATGGTGTTTCTCAAAAACAGTCCTGCAGTCCTTGTAGCAGCAACCAAAAAGGCACATAAGTACAAAACAACACAGATTAGGCAGAATACAAAATTTTTAGACAAGCATTCTTAGAGCAAAGTCCTGAAATACAAAGCTGTTTTTTGTTTTATAAAAAGGTACATCCTTCCTTACCAGTTTCCTTATTGATGTAATGTGTTCGTATATGTAATGTCCATCTGTACTTACTGAAAATCCTGACAGCACAGCCTCCAAATATTACTGTCAAATTACTTGGGAATTTTATGTGCATGGATTGAGTTGTGTTTCAGCAGCATTTGCACCATCTAACCTCTTAGTAGCTGTGAGTCTTCCCTTCTAAGATATACCTGTTTTGACATAAAACTTAGCACATATCAAAGTAGTTTGACAAGCTAGTATTTAGTTGCTGTTTCAAAATCTTGGTTCATTTTTTATGTTGCCTATGACCCCTCTTCAAGATTGGTGCAAAGATCCCCTAACTGGAACATGCTACATCGGAATTACACCAGTTTCACAATTCAGAGGCTTGATTTTAGACATTTTAAAGTTAATAATATGAAAAACTTAACCCACAGTATCAAACACGCATATAATTACATATGGAATGCAGGAAGCAAATAGTATTTAATATGAATTTACTATTTAGATAATGGAATTCTCTGGCCAGGCATTCTTAAAACCTGGTTTCCAAAAAACGGTTAAAGAAAGATATATAAACAAAAAAGAATTAAAGTTCCTCCCTCTTTAACTCAATATTGAGTTATTATTGTAACTCAATAATAAGTGATATAATATAGCACAAAATTATATCCTCGTGTGTTATTTTCTTCCTTTTGGCAGTGTTAGGAACAGTCTATTTTCATTTGGGAGGCAAGAAGGGATAATTCCTTGCAACTTATCTGAAGTTCCTATGTTCTGAGAAAATGCACAAAAAACAATACATTTGGTTTGGGGGGAAACAAAATGTTCATACACATTTTTGAAAATGTTTAAGAGTCTGAAGAAATAAATTTAAAACTTTTTAGATTACACTTACAAAAGAGTCATAAATGCAACAGTGATATCCCCTTTTAAGAAATGACAGTAAACAGTAGAGTTTGAATTGGAAGAACACAGTGTCATTCACCAATTCCAAAATTCAGCGTTTTTCCCCTCACTGCATTTGTACTACTCTGGAACAATTTTGTCAGTCGTGTTTCAACGCCATCAGTGGAAGAATCTGGAAGTTGCTATGCAGTGTGAAACACTTATCCCAATAATTTGGGGAAAGAGGAATCCAAAGCAGCAGTCTAATTCAACACAGACTGTGCCGCTTCCTTAAGAAGTGATGCAGCTTTGTCCAGTTCTTGTTCTGTTTGTTCCACTGTTATCACAACTCGAATACTAGAAAAGGAAAACCAGAACACACACAGTAAACTTCACTCCCAGCCTTCAGCTTTAGAATTATCTTGTGCTAATTTCAACACATTAAGAGATGGTGATCCATCTCTAGGGAAATTATTATGAATTCAAATTCAACCAGAAACAAGACATATGACTAAACAGAAGTGGTCAGACCCCCTTTTTTGTCCACCCCTCCCAGGCCCCACCATACACACCACAGAAATCTGTTATCCTTTTTGCCTGCAGATGTGCAGCTCACGGAAATGTGCCAGCTAACAAGGCTACATGCTGACCACTGAGATTCAGGTGGTTTTGATACAGTTACTTCATGGTATGAGCAGCCTGGAACATCACTGAAAATACACCTCAAGGCAGAGCCCTTCCCATTTTTCAGAGGACCAACTATTCAAAGCAGTCTGCCAAACAAAACCCCATCATTGTATGAAAAGAGGTAGAGTCATATCCAATAAAATGAAGTAGCACATTGACTTTCACTAACCTGGGTGGAGGAAGGCATTTTTCTTCCTTCTCCAGATAGCAAGCCTGCGTTAATGCAACACCACTGTTCATGCACTACAGAAAAAGAAAATACAGCAGTTCTCAGCCTGGGAAGTTCTGATGGCATATCCTTGTGGTCACCAAATACCTATCACTAACTTTCACTAATCTGGTGCCAGGATAACTGGAAGTTCTTTCCCAGACAGAGGTCTGGAAGGTTGTACAAAATCATCTCTAATTTCAATACTGCATTAGCACATAAAACAGGTAAAGGTGTAGTGTCTTTAGTTTTCATCTTCAAGTAACCAGGCAAACATGCCGCATTAAGCAGGCAATTAAATCATATTTAAGCACATTTTCAAGGAAATCATCTTCAGGATTTGTTTACCCGCCACCTGATATACAAAACTTCTCTATCAACCTTTATCTCCTTCACGTGGGAGAAAGAGAACCCATGTGTACTGAAAAAGGAAAAAATACTGCATATAGAACATGAGATTCTTCACAGAAAAAAAGAAAGTAAGTTCATGGACTCAAAGAAGCAAAGTTTGACCTCAAATGGTTAAAATACACCACCTGAACTATTATAAACATTATAAAAGTTGTCTAAGAAGCAGTTTTATATGCAAATTCAGGTTTTCCAGTACATAATGGGAAATAACTATTTCCTGAAGTAAAAGGTCTAATAATATATATATTATATAATATATATATAATATAATATATATATATAATATATATATATATTTTTTAAACCAGTATCTACAGCAAGAAATGGTTAGAAGATGATCTATAATACAGCCCTATAATCAGCAAAGAAACCTAATTTCTTGCAGTATTTCTGCAAGATATTTCAACAAGTTACCCAACAAGCCTCTCTACCCTTCACTCATTATTAACATTCAAAGGCAATGACGTATTTTAATCGTCACAGGGACACTTACATAATCCACAACTCTTTTGAGTAACTTCACATCATTTTCTCGAGATCCACAGCTCTCCTCCAGCTGTAAGTGCAATGCTGGAGAAAAAGATTCTCCCACTACTTTTAAGCCAGAAATCCTGAAACAAATAAAAAGCCTTTGATGCACATCCTACTCAAAAGACACGTGTTGAAGTTCTAGATAGTGTTTCCCCTTATTAGGTGGTGAGTGAGAAAAGATGGATATTTCACTTTACTAATACTAATGTAGACAAAGCATATGTGCATTTTAGCTTGCAATACATAAAGACAACAAAACTTATCAAGCAAATGTCTTTCCTAAGGAGTTTCAGTAAATTTGTGTAACAACAGTGACTCCTCCTTTTGCAAAAAGGATTAATAATTCAGAAATTCTTAAAGTATCCTTATGAAGATGTAGGAGAAATGCTCATGTTAAGCCTGTATGTTGCTGACAAAAAACCCAGCTAGCTAGGTCAAGTCTCTGGAGTTTACATAAAGAAAATAAATAATAATAAATAATAAATCTTTTTTATTCACTTAAGGGATAGGAAGGAACAAGGTTTACTTTTTTGGTAAGATTTCTGATTTAAAATTATTTCCTGTAGAAAATCTTTACAACACCATCTGGCACTTAGCCAGAAGCTCCTCTGAAACTAGTTATATGACTAGAATTGTTCCCTCATCTGTACATAGGGACAGTTGTTAATTGGGTTCCTAGAATCTGACTGAATGACTGACATTTGACTGTCATTGCCTGGACACATTACACACATTCAGGACTGAGTTATTCCCCTCCAATATCCAAGCAAGACCTCTGGTCTCCTAAATAAACAGGTCATATAAATGCATATGAACCATCGGCTCTGATTTTGATTTCCAGTCTTTGGTGAGCTTGCCTAACACACATTTTAAGAAGATCGGGCTTACTTGATGGTAGGATCATTCCAAAGAAACTAATATAATCAATCATACATTAGAGATTTTTGTATGATTGTTTTTAAATGTTATTGATTTTTGTAATATATAACAGAAAATTGTTGAAAAAAAGATTTGTAAAATACAAATGCACAATTACTGCACATTAAACAGGCCTTGAATAGTCACAGTAATTGCTGTATTGTTTTTAGTACCAACACCTGTCAGGAAAAAAAAGGCAATTATTCAGTGTAACCATCTTTTAAAACAGCATAGTGTTAGGAAATTTTAAACCTTATTTTTCAGATAAATTCTGGACATTTCCAATGTGCTTCCAGAACAGTGGGTACTTCTATTACTATTTAACATTCAAATCTCATGTGTAAGAACAATATTCTATTAAAGGTGACTGAAAGGTGCATTGAGATGTCTGAAAGAGCATCTGCTAAGATTCATCCCAAATGCTTTTCCTTAGACAATTTTCAAAACGTTTATCAACACTTTGTATCATTGAGTGTTTTTACACTCTCCTAAGGATTTAAATGTGCAAGAGCTTGCAAACTTCCTCACTAGCATTAAAGTATAAACCCATTTCAAAACCTGTAAGGGATTTTAAAAACTTGGATTCTTTTTAGTAGGATAAGAGAAATGGTTGGGAAAGGATGATTTTCTTCCCCTAATACATACATAATTTTGTGTACATGTCCCACTCTAAGCATCTCTAAGAAACAGATTTGTGTAAAAAGAGTTCTTTAAAGTTGGTATTATAAAGGTATAGCCAAATAAAAGCCAAAAAAAGCCCCAAACCCCACACTTACCCCTGTAAAGCTTTGTGAATGTGTTCGCATTTAGCCCGGAGAGTCTGAAAAATGTCTACATGCACAAAAAAAAAAAAAGGGAAGAAAAAGGAAAGACTTAGATATCCCATTTCTAACTCATGTTTCTCTAAGTCTAAGATTTCAAAAATAGCATTTGGAATAAAACTAAAATATGCATATCTATCGAACTAATCTATCGACTCTTCTTAATGTTTCTGATTTCCACTTCTGCCAGGAAATAAGAAGCTTTTAAGACCTGACAAATGCACTACTTCCCTTTACCTCATTTCTCCAGCTGCACTGGTTCATGGTCATATGGAAGGGATAACACAAACACTCAGTAATGGGATTCACACAGCAGGTCCAACATACGAATAGCTGTAAAATATCTATTGCCATGCAGACTCCGCTCATTGATCCTTTATCCTTTCCCCAGCTCACTGCAGATTCTTAAAGAGGAAACTGACTCCTGGATCTGCAAACCTTGGCTCTTTTCCTTGGTGGAGGCTGACCCTCCACTACAACTAGCAGTCCTGTAACTTACTTTAATTTTTTCTTCACTTCAGAGGACTGGGCATGGGCTACCCAATAATTTTGATTTATTTGTGACAAATTAAATACTTCACCTCTGCAGCTGTTCTCCAACCTGTTGATGCAAATGAAGGTTAAAAACAAATACACACAATTTGGCCAGTTTTGTCCTAATATGCCTCTCAGCCCCTCCACGCCCTACCAAAAAATAAGTCTTTCTCTGGTGGTCTAGCAGTGGTCTGATCCTGATTCCAGGATTCAGTGCTCTCACTGGAACTAGATGATCTTTAAGGCTCCTTCCAATCCAAATCATTCTGTGATTCTAGCAACAAGGGTAATTCTCTCGACTCCTACAGAAAAATCTCCTGCCTGACAACTTTATCCAAATGCCCTGTATTTGGTCCTGCCAAAACTGCAGGCAGCTTGCACCATGGTCATTGCTGAGATTCTTGCCTGAATGCTTACTTGAAAAAGATAAAAAAACCAATTATGCAGTGCAAGTGAGAAGGAAATGGTTGTTCAGTCCTGAGGAAATATATTTCTATTTGTTTCTGTCTAACATTCTCTTCCTCCATTTGTCTTGAAGGAAACTGTTTTCAAGGAAAAAGCATAAATAAAAGCAGAATAAAAGCTTCTTATTTGCTTTGTAAAAAACGTCTCTGTCCTCCAGTCTCAGCTAACATTTTCAGCTCTAAGAAAGAAAGGGGAAGAAACACTGAAGAGAAAAGCACAGTGGGAAATAACATGAAGAAAAAACCATGCATGTAAAATTAGAAAAAGAAAGACTGAGGTAACACATATTCCTGAATTAAGTACCTGGATTATCTTCCATAATATTCAGAGCCTCAATAGCAGCAGCAGCTAACAAAGGAGGTAGGGATGCAGAAAAGCAGTAGCCTTGACCAGACAGTCTCTGTGGGGTTAAAAAAAATAATCAAATTTTTGTGCAGCAGTACAGGCAACGTTTTAAAAGTTCATTCGTATACATATAAACAAACTCTCCCCTCCACACCTATCAGTACATGGAAGGACTTAAAAGTAGGTCTCCAATTCATCTACAGTATTTCATAGAACCAGCTAGTTTCTGCATGGAACCAAATACTGCATAATCACCTGTTCATAAGACTCCTTGCAAATTGATATTAGTAACTAAATCTCATTTCTAAGTAAGTAATCATGCCACACCAATTAAAATGAGACCTGGCTTACCTGATGGTCAATAATAAAAGATCTTCCACAGCAAAATCCTCCAATAGAAGCCAGTGAATTTTCCATGTTTGCACTAATAAGATCTATATCATCGATCTGTCAGTTAAACCAACAAGTTATTTAGAGATACTTTTGATTACATGAAGACTATTTATAAGTTAAATCTATTAAAGACATATCTTGTTTCATATTATCATGAATACTAGAGAAGATTCACCACACTATCACATAAGAAAATTAAGCTACAACTGAAATAATAATTTTAAACAATATAGAAAGGACTTTAGAAACTGAGATTTCTGAATCTGTAAATAATTTCCATAGGTTCTCTCTTTCCCAGGCGTTGCAATGTGAAGAACACAAACAGATAAAACAAATTATTTAGATACTGGTGATACAAAGCATTCAGTGTGACAGTGTCCTTTAAAAATATAAGTAGTGCCACTGAAGTCAGTAGGAGGTAGAATGTGATACTGAAAACAGACTTTGAACCTCAGAGGCACAACTGCTTTTTTTCACTTCAGAGCTGCAAATACTTTTTTTTTTGCCAGGCTCTGAAAGACTGTGTCTATAAATGAAGTTAACAAAAAAGTCAGTTAATCGAAAATTAATTTAACATACAAGTCAATTAATCAGATGGTAGTTGGCAATCATCACAGTAACACCAGCTGTTTCCTTTTCTAAATTAATTTTTTCTTTTCCATATTTGGTAGTAAGACACTTTAAGTGAAAACAACAGGACATAGAGGGTACGGTCCTAAACACTGTTAATGCCATAGGTATTAGAAAACAATTGCATAGTTTGCTCCTGTGCAAATCTCTTGTTCACAACCAAAAAAGCACCTACATTTATTCCAAAGTGTTCAGTAATTCCTCTTCCATGTTCTCCAAGGACTCCAAAGGAAAGGCTCTCCTCCAAAAATATTCTAACTTTGTACTTATACTTCAACTTTATCTAAAACAAAGAAATTGTTCAAAATATAAGACAAGTCCATCAGAATCTGGTAACAAAATGCGTGGGGGAGGTAAGGCAAAGAAAGAAAAGGACAGTATTCTGAATACTGAACAAATGTCAGTTTCAGAGTTGTGTTCTGTCATTAGTACATTTTAAAAGCCTTCAAAATTATTCCACCATGTAATGCTAGAACAAAATTTCATGAATGTTCACATAAAAAGAAACTGTGATTTTTTTTTAACAGATTATCAGGTACTTTCAAGATGATACATTTTCATAGCATTTCTTCCATTATCTACTAGAATAGAGCCTGAATAAAAAGCTGTTTTATGCTGAATAGCAAATATTTTCCTTGGAGTCACTGTTTCTGTGTGTGTGAAGTTATGTGAAGGTTTCTTTGAAACTTTTTTTAAAATAACCTAGTTTATGATTCAGTATCATATAGTGTAGCTGAAAATACATTATATTTTACAGGTTAAAAACTAGGACTATAACCAGATATTAATTTCTAAGACTCAGCAGCTTCAGATCCTAATCAGAAGTTTCAAAACAAGGTAAGATTTGAGATCACCACTTCATGAACATACGAGAAAGCAGGAAGGTAAACAAAACAACTGCATGCAGAGCTTTTCAATGTAGGCTTCATTTCACAATACCATTACTTCATTACCATTTCATATGTAGTTCAAAAGGCAAATTAAAACCACTTACCAACTCTGGAAGAGGGCAAATGTCTCCTGTGTTCATATACAGTCCTTCAACCACAATAAACCTTCGGGTTACACGGGCCTTGCGAGGATTCTTCAGAGAAAGACACGGTTTCAGTTCATATCAATTGTTACTAACAAGCAAAGCTCTGAAGTTTTCGATAGGGAAGGGGTTTTTTTTAAGGGAATGGTCTCTTTTTCAAGGAGGCTCTTACTTCAGTTTAAACTAAATTTAATTTTTCATCTCCAACAATAGTTGAAATGCCTCATTGGACTACTTTTTATTTTTATTTTATTTATTTTATAATAATTTTAAAGCTTTTGACTGATAGACAAGACTTAAGATGCCTTGTTTTGCAAGAAATCATAACCAATCCATTTGAACTTTATGCATAAAACACAAACAATGCACCTGGAGAACAAATACTACGAATTTTGCTCTCTCATATACTGAGCATTAGTCTAAGCCTTTAGAAGACTTTTCAACAAGTGGTTTGAGCACCAGGATTCACCATGTAGCACGAACTTCTTAAAAACAGTGACTTCATAAAACACAATGCAAAAGTATTCATAACACTCAAGTTACAAAGTCCTTGTCTGCTCTCTGAACAATGCATGCCATAAAAATATCTTGCACTTGTTTCTGCTTAAACTTCAGAGGCATAACTTGAGCTCTGCAGTCCTAAAATGCCGTTCCTCTGTTACTTACTTTAAACCTTATTGATATTTTCTTATCAAGGATATCAAGTCATGCTTCTTATATTTTTCAGTTCTTGTAAAAGTTGATTCAGCAAACATCTATTTGACTTTTCTGAGTGACAGGCATAAACTAGCCACAGTCCACTCCACAAGCTGTACCAACTCCAGTGGTATGATCTACCCTTCTCTACTCAGAACGTCTTAATTATACACACATGGTCTGTATTAAGCTCTTGCCCACCAACTTTATGTTCACATTCAGCTAATTACATTAAGAAACTTTAACCATGTAGCTAATTCAAAGCACTCTGCTCCAACAAACCAAATGTGTTACACAAATTAGTCTGACAGCCACATCTAAAAACTCATGTAAAGATTATCTGACAGAATGTATTTTCCATGAAGGTATGTTAACTCGTATGTTATCTATAAATTTGCTATTAATCAGATCCATTACTGATTTACACAGATGTTAAGCTGATTGACACTTTATCTACTTTACTTTTTCTATGAGTTACCCCAGAACCAGCTTTCTTCCAATTGCCTGTAACTTGCCAGCATTCCATGAACAAACCATATAATCATGATAGCTACTCAGTTAATTCTTTTAAAACTCGTTTAACCAAGTTCTCTGTACTTGCTGATCCTGATCTTAGTAACAGTTTTTGGACACCCTTTAGCACTACTGTCAGAATGAGAAGCAAGACATCAAACTGACTCAAAATTTTCAAGAGAGAGAATATCTCAAGAGTTGAATGCAAGACAGGGGAAAACCAAGAAAAAAAATCAACTATGTTGATTCTATAAATTAAAGGGTTAGGACTAGCCATTTTCGTGTTGATTTTATAATGTGGCATTTCAAGTCATAATTAACTTGCATAATTTATTAGGTAAATGCAGTTACACAAATTTCTCAGAGACCTAAAAATCTCTGCAATAGGATTTTAAAAAAAAATTGAACAATATGTCACTTCAGTCACCTGTCCATAAAGATATCCCCCTGCTACTAATTCTCGTGAGCTCAATTCTAGTCGTTAGGCAGACAAATACAACTGAATACACATATATTTTAAAATTATCTTAATTACATAAGCAACATTAACTGTACAACAGAGATTTATGAAAACTGAGTAACTGCCTATATAAGCACTGCATCCACTCAATTACAGGACCCAGTAAAAAAACGTGGGGGAGGTGGCACAAAAGAGTACAAATATTTCTTCAAAGGAATGGTACCTTTTGATCTTCAGTCTCTTGTTCTTTCAACAGTCGTTCAAGGTCAGCCATATCATTATGCTTAAACAACTTGATGTTACTACGAGATGCTTGTAATCCCTTCTGAATAGCAAAGCAGGCAGCTTCATCTCTGTAAATACAGCAAACCCCTCTAAGTTTGCACTCGGTTTAACAATTATTCAAAGGAAGCTGTCCTGCTTTTGAGCAGATACTTGTAGATAAAAGCAAGATTTATTTTTTTTTTAAAGCGCCTCATATTTTATTTACATTTTGAAAATTTATTTCCAAAGTTTCTCAATTTCCCTACGCACTACAGCAACTAAAAGCAAGCCAACAGGTTTTTTTCTTGATGTGTACACTGGTCCTTTTGTTTGCATGTCACAGCAGTTTCCTCACAATGTTTCATGCACCGGGAATAATACCATGGTAATCATTCCAGAAACTTCTGACTCTGTTTGCTCTGGGTCTTAGGAAAAAAAGCTCAAAGATGTGCCTTTTACATTCATAGCAGTATTCAAAACCACATTTTTAACGTCCTTTGGGAATAATTTCTCCATGTTCAGAGAACAATCTGCCATTTTTAAGTGCTGGAACAGCAAACTTCCAAGTATGATGGGATATGCAATTTCACAGTATGAGATAACTAAATCCAGGATACACTGGCATCCTTGAGTAGTGTCACAGTCCTGGTCATCTGTCTCAAAATCGCCGATCAAATATATAATCAATATACGATCACTGACCAAAGACGGCCAAAAAGCATGATTAAATTTATGAAAGAACTTCTGTAGAGAAGTCAGACAGGCTGCAAACTTTATACTTAGAAAAGAGAGCACCAAAGAAAGATTTTTTTGGCAGACAAATACAAAAGTATCAGTGTGTTGTGGCTTAACCACAACAGGCAGCTAAGCCCCACACAGCCACTCACTCGCTAATCCCAGGGAGAAAATGCATCAATTCCCTGCTTAAAAATAAAATGCATCAACTGAAATTAGTACGTATTGTATTCAAAATAGGTATTTCTTCATATTTTTCATAAAACGGTCACGTTAGAACTATGAAATTGCATGTCACAGAAACACTGTGGATATTAAAGATCTAAGTACTAAAAGAATCAGAAAGCTTAAGGAAAATCCATTAACTCTTAACTAAATCTAAGCCCTCTTCTTCTGCCCAGAAAGTTGAGTACTGTTACATTTTTTTTCCTGGCTTTTCACTCTTCCCCAGACAAATTATCACTGGCTGCTCTCAGGGACCAGATACATACTGGGCTTGCTGAATCCTTTATTTGACCCTGCCTAGCTCTCTTTATGTTATTTTAACATGTACCAACAGTTATCCAACTAAATCCACTGCAAATAGGCACGAGGGGAACAACTGTCCTGGAAAAATGGTGAAAAGCCAGCAGTAAACAGAACATCAGTATGACTGTACAGTTTATTAAGAAGATTAGGTATTAGAATTATGTTAGTTCTTGAATGCAGACGTTATTTTGCTTTTTCTTCAGATGAGTGCCCAGGTCTGCACGTTCATGATCAAAGCAGTAGCTGATTTCAAGTATTTGGCAAAGAAAATATATTTTAGCTTGATATACTTGATCAAAACCAGCAACATTTTTAAATGTGCAACTTAATATGATTAGCAATCGTGAAAAATTGAAAGGAAAACTCCTTAATCTGGGATTTCCCAAGTAAAAAACAACACTTACACAAACACAATGTCCCCTCTCTTTGAATATGCAGGAATAGCACTGGCAATTGTTGCAAATCCATACGAGTATATAATAGCTTCCTCAGTCCTCATGAATTTTGCAAGCCGTTCTTCTAATTCTAAGTGCACATCTATTTGAGAGAAAAATTGAAAAGATCTTAGATAGCTAACTTGTTTTTACATCAGAAAGACTACCACTGCTTTTATCAATTGAAGGAAACACAACTTTTATTTGTAGGAAGAGTATTAAAATAAGTAACTTCCCAAAACCCAGTTGCAACCAATCCATCCTCAGTTAAACTGACAAGTAACCTGATATTAATCACAAGCTTTGACAGATCTGAAAATATTCATGCAACATGTTTCTCTGATGTTCTTACGCAATGGTAATTAAAATTTACTTGTGATTAGACCACAAGCAAATTATGTAGAGTTCCTGGACTGTGACTAGAGAGCACAGTTACTACAGTCAGACAGAAATTATGTAATTTATAGCAATTGACGAGGTCCTGTTGGCAGACTGTCGGTTCTTCCAAGCTGATGCTTCCACTACACAAGCACAGCTATCACTGTAACAGAAAACTGCTCTTGTCAGACTGCAAATCACAAACCACCTCCTGAACGCACCTCAGTCAATTGAAAAGGTCACATCTCCAAGCTAGAGATTACTTGCCCTTAAGATAAATTGACGCGATTACACACCCAAGCATTTCCCAAACCCATTTGGTCAAAGTGACCCATGTTAGAAATCGAATATGAAAAAGGGTATATAAATGTGGTATATAAATACCGCCTGGTGCGTGAATTGTTGCTGCAGAAAGGTAACCACAGCAATAAGTATTCTGCCTAAGCAAAATAACCTGTACCAGACGAACTGTTATTTCTGCTGTCTAACTCTCTTGCCGCTCATTACCTGCTTCTGCTAGCAATAGTCAAGAGAATTGTGCCTTTTATCAACTGGAAATAAAAAGTTACCATGTGACTTGAAAGATCCCTACTGGCCCAATGTTACCTTTTTGCAATTATTATTGAAAGTTCACTGAAACTAAAATCTAGTCAGTCAACATCAGTTATGTATAGATTCCTTCAAGAGTCTATGGGGCATGGTTATGTCAATGTTGCTCTTTCCAGCCAGACACCAACAGCAAGGGTGTAGAAAGAAAAGATATCGTAAAAATCTCAACTTTGCCACAGTAAACATATCTAGCATAACCTTTCCCGAAGAGGACACATCCATCTCATTTATATATTTATACGAATAAAAGCAAAAGGTGTTTCTTCAAACAACAGCTTCCCAATCACAGTCGAGAGCAATTTTATCCATAGCCTCCAAACTATAAATCTCCAACAATCCTTCCCTAATGTTCACCTGAGCATCAAAAAATGGAATGGAAAGGAATTCTTTTATTTGGTTTTCCCGCTGGTTTTAAATGAAAGCAGCTTAATCACTCATTATTTGGAAGTTTTCTTTTGCACCCTATCACTTTGATCCAGCCACATTAGATATACCAAACAGTCAGAGAAAATCAGAATAGCCTTTCTTCTAAAAAGCCTTTTGGAAGGAAGGCTGGTTGGATTTAGCTGGTTGGATTTAGCTCATATTCTTTCTGATCGAGATTTTAAGTAGTCCTTTTTCAGAATCTTTATGTCTTTTTCTTCATTGTTACATGGACTTCAGGATCAATGAAAGAATCTTCAGTGAGGTTTCAAAACATGAGGGATGACGTTTGATTCAGTTACTGAACAAAAAGCCCAAGAAAGATCGGTAATAACCAAAAAATAAAAAACCAGACTGGCCACACGGCACTTAAAACATGCAATATAAACAACATTCAGCCAAAAATGTTTCTTCAAGCTCTGTCAGTACAGAATAACAAATTAAGGGAAACAAGGACTGAACTACTACTTTTGAGTGGTCAGCTACTGATACCTAAGGGGAAAAAAATGTTTTGTTGGAGTGTAAAAGACTACTTACATAATTTAACTAAAAAACTGAAAAAGATGACAAGACCATCACAGTTCAAATTCAGAACTTGCATCCTTCTCACTGGGTAACAAGCACCACTAACTAAGCAACATATAGGTAGAAACAGTGGGCAAAAGAAATACTGTCAGCCATAACATCTAACAAATACGTTCAGGTTTGTGTAGCAGAAAGAAGGCTTACAAGCCTAAGTGAATTCTGTCAAGGGCAAGAACAGTTAAGTTCAAAATGACACACATTTGGTGCATCACTACATAAGGGAAAGAATGCTTTGTGTAACTGTGAGATTGGAAAGTGTTAAGGCACTATGATAAAAACAGAATACTATCTGACTTTCTTATTTTTATTGCAATGTTTTGCTTTAGTCTGGTTACATCACTTGGATTAGCCTAGCTTGACTGAAAACTGCAAACACCACCTAAACTACATTTGGACAGAGATAAGACTGTGACAGCTTACAAATTATGAAACCTTAATACAGCTAATATTGTTAATAACTGCTAAGAAGTGCCAGTTTAGTGCCTACCATGTGCTCGCAGGCAAGTCAAAAGCAGAAGTGAGACCGAATCCTACATTATCTTTTATATATTTTATCCAACAGGTAGACCTAATCTTCTAAGTAGTACCAATCTTGTGGCTGATAGGCAACCAACGATAGCCTAAAAAAACCCCCACCACCAAACAAGTGATACGCCCTTCACCTGTCATTATGGAGAAAATACACACAAGTATTCAGTATTCATTGTGTGAATACACAAGTATTTCAAGACCATTATAGGATGAAGGCACAGATCCATTTTTCAGGGATACAACACAAAGTAAAAATGTCGTAATAGGGACTCACTAAATCTATATCTTCAAACTGGCATAGATATTGAAGAATCAAGTCTCCATTAAAAATAAATTATACCATGATATCTACGTTTCAAATAAAGAGATCTCTAATACTGATAGGACATATCAGCATCTAAGAAGGGAGAAGCCTGAGCAATAACAATTGACAATTATCAATTAAATTCTACATAGTTAAGTGAGAGGAAATTGTGTGTAGTTCTGCATAGAAAAAGACTTATTTACCAAAGTCACAGCACACAAAAAATTGAGTGAAAAGTTTAAGGCATACAACATTAATGATGCAAGATGCAAGTGCTTCTTCTCAGAGATTCATAATCCTGCAATACTCAAATGTTTCATGACAGGTGAAAATGGGAAGACAATTTGGCACTGAACAAGTACATCAGGAATTTGTCTTCCGTTTAAAATCAAGTCTCCATTACTTTATCTGTAAAAGTTATCTCAAGGAGATCAGTATAACACCACTTCTCTAGTGATGTCATACAGATTAGAGCCCCTGCTTTGTGAAATGAAGCACTTACCCAAAATTTCATAAGCCAGTGAATAGCAAAAGCTATCCAGTTTGCATCTGAGGATTAGATTTCCAAAGAGGGCAGGAAACAAGCCAAAGAATCTCTTTTACTAGAGAAAGTCAACTTTTAATCAGTGTGTTTCAAACAATTACTAGAAAGAAACAAAGCAAAAGACTTCACAAAATTTAAAATCAGCTTGAACTCAAAAGTGGGAAGCATTAGTCTACAAGTTTTGCTGAGCATTTCAGTGGTCTGGTTTTTTTCAGGGGCAGGGAGGGACAGAAAGCCTGTGTGAATTTCAACAGACCACTGCCAAACTACCATCAGTGAGGTAATCTAGTTTCCTAAAAGTTCTCTCTCTACTAATCAATGGGCTACTAGCACGTTCCTCAGAAACGAACCACGGTTCTAGGTTAATGAACCTAATCTGTAAGATTGATACCAAAGACTCAGCCCTGTTCTGAAATACAGACTTCTTCCAAATCAAATTAGGTACAGCACCGGTTGATCAACTAAAGGACTACCCTGATTAACCAAGAAAAGTTAGTCTTCAACTTGAGTCAAGGCTACAGGAAGCTAACTCTGAAATAGTTTGAGTACTCAGACACACGTTGAATTCCATTGCCTCTGGGAAGAGATTGGAAAGTTCACAAGATGAGTTGATGGCTTCAGCCTGCAACTGCAGCTATTCATATATTACTCTTTGGTTTACATGCAAAATATAAATGCCTTGAAAGAATTATTTCCAGAGCCTGATATTTAACAACTTCCTACTTCTTAAAAAGAATGAAAAAACACCCTACCTTAGTAACACCTGCCATGTCATAAAATCTCTCATTTACAACACTAAAGTTATCAGTAATGAAAAACTTCAGTTACAGCATTAGATAAACGTAACTAGCAATCTTTATCACAGAAATCAGACTGCCCTCTTGTGGTCTGCTTAGAAACTTTAATTTACACTTTTACTTACATACACCATGCATTATTAATTCTAATAGCTTTATTTTTTCTTTCTACTACGGTGACCAGAACCAAAACAGATCATACCATTTGCAATTCTCCTCCAAGACCAGCATCAGAAAGAGTAAGAAAAAAGATAAAATAATAAGAAACAAAGCTAGGAACAATAAATGCTACCAATTCTCAACAATTACAGTAAAATGTGTATTAGAGGATAACTGTTTCTCAAAGCAGCAGCAATAACTTTTTGCTTATATACAGGACTATTTTGGCTGACTTACCAAACTAGTCTGACCCTTAAAGGTAGATCAAAGAAAGTTACTCACCAAAAGTACCATAGAATCCTCTAGGTCCACAAGTGCCAACACCGTATTTCTTCAGAGATGCCTGGGCTGCACTCTTTAACAGGAAAGAATTACATGAAATATTCCTGCACTAACTTTCTAACTCTCCTTTATGCTTCACACCGTCAATTTTACACCACTGTACACAGACCAGTTTTTGTATGACATAACATGACCTGCTTTACATAAAGGATAATAATGCACTGATTTCTATGAATTAATTTCACATCAAAGCTACTTTAGACAAGTGTTTAAGCATCATTCATTTTATTCTATTACATAAGGACATTAAATACTAATCTACCTTGATAATCAGCTAGTATGCAGCAGTACACCAGGATTAAACTTTAGCAAAAAATACAAACTTAAACAGCACAAAATTACAAGGTTTATAACCTTCCTTGCTGCTTTAGAAGTGTATGTTCTTGACAAAGTTCATGTTTTCTAAAGTTATTCTTATTGTCAAGATAACAGACGAAGTAGAAGAGGAATAATCACACAAATACAATAACTGGAAGAACTCACCTTAACCTTTTCATTATCCAAAAGTCCAAGAAAGTTAAATGATGCAAAGTTTATACATTCCTTCCCATTAACAGTGATTATATGGGTGGGAGGACTGAAAAAAAAATTACAGGCCTATTGTTATGAATGAACAGTTGCCATTTTCATAAAAAGTCAAACAGTACAGAGTTTTGTTTTTCAACAATAGAAGGTACACAGGTTTTTCAAGGCTCTCTTTCCACTTCTTCCCTTGCAGCTGCCAATCAATATTTAAGTTCAGTGTCAAGTCACAAATATCCTACTATACTCAGTAAAACCATTATTCCTGTAATTTAATAAACTGATACTATGTTCCTGACATAATTAGTAATTCCTTGTTGAAAATTTAATTTATAGAAAGATGAATCCCGAGGAGATAAATAAAGCTTCTTCTTTAAAAGCACAGTCATATCTATTTGCAAGAAGGAATACTACAAACTAGCACTGAGCAATTTTCTCAATCAAAATTAAACAGGGCTGCTCAAATGTCAAATGCACGTGCATAGCTGCTCCAAATCTGGTGGCTCACAATATTTTTCAATGGGTACATTTGGTATGCAAAGCAAATAAACTTGTAAGCTCAAGCTATTAGCTGCAAATTAAGAAAAACACCGAACTGCGTGAACTTCAAAAAACCGCTATGATTTTGGTTTATATCTGTTCACTTTAAAAAAATTAAGCACATCAGTTGCTTCAACTAAGCAATAGCAAAAGCTTATAGAACAGATCTGGAAAGCTTTCTACTAACACTGTGCACGTGCTGAGCATCTTTTGAATGCTGACCCTGTCCCCACAAAGGAGCTGTCCTGCATTACTGCAGTGCATATTCTGCACAGCAGTAGCATCATAGAAATGTGCAGCAAAATGTCTTGGGGAACTGACTGCCACTGAGAATACACCTGGATCTGTTCACCTGTCTAGCTGATCAAGGAGTTGTACCAAAGTCTGCATGTCCTAGCAAGTGAAACAACTACTTAGGTTCACAGATACCCACAAGAGCAGACCTATACCTACGTGTTTTGGCACTAACACGAGATTCAATATATTCCCAACATACTATCAAATCTGGTAAATTTACAACAATTTGCCTCATAGCTCCACCTCTCGAGCCTAACAAACACTCTAATATTCACCAACAACTTGGTCCTTAGAAAGCTGCAGCCCTCATGAAAACAGGGCCACACTTTGCTATCAGAATTTTACCCAAACTTCTAAAGGAACACCTATGATTAGCCAGAAAACACTAACGGAAAAGTTTATTTCAGTGAATAATTATAACCAAAACATGGATGCTGACAGCATCCTAAAACCTGCTTTGCAATGTCAAAAACAATGTCTTTGCGAAACAAAGATACTGAAACACTTAATTTCTTTATCTTTTCATGTAACTCCATTTTCCTACTATAACAAGATTCATTAGTTATGGTTAGGGACAACAGTTATGAGATACAGAGTGATCTAGCTGAAACTGTAAATAAAAATATAATTTCAAGCTATACTCAAAGAACTTGCAAGCAAATCCTTCAGAAACTGTCTTTTAAGGACTGAAAGCATGCCAGATGTTCTTGGACCTCTTGCTTACGTGTTGCATGTATTGAAAAATCAGTCGCAGAAAACAATAAAGGTAAGAAGGCACTAATGATGTGACTTATTTTAAAGCAAAACAAGAATCAGCACGAAAATTTTGCAGGTTTACTGTCTTAGGAAATAGATTTACATTTTCTGAATGAGATCTTGTACAACTAAGCTATCTTGTACAGATTAGTTCACAGAAAGTCCCCTACAAGAAGTAACTAATTTCTGGACCGTGACTGACCCGTCATGGGTACCTTCTTCATCACTGATTCCAGACAGATTACTTTTTCAGTTTGGACAAGTCTCTGCATCGTTGGCTTTGCTCATCATTTGGCAACCTTACTGGGATTATGCAAGTGTTCAGCAGAAAGGAGCATTATTATCACAGGGCACAGACTGCTCTGCATACTGAGAGAGGAGGAAGTATGCCACTCCCACAAAAACAGGGTCAAAATTTTTAAAATATTTTTTCCAGAGTGGTTATGAGCTTTTATAAGCCCTGTCCACATATTACTGTAAATATGTAATATTACTTAGGATTAGTGAGGGTGGTGAGGAACTGGAACGGGTTGGCCAGAAAATCTGTGGATGCCCCACTCCCGGAGCGGATGAGCAACCTGGTTTAGTGGAAGGTGTCCCTGCCCGTGGTAAGGAGGTTCTGATGACATGATCTTTAAAGGTCCCTTCCAAAACAACCAGTTTATGATTAGGAACTCTATAGCTCACTATTCACAACAAACATTAAGACATGGACATCAGGGAAAAACTACCTCAATAGCACAAACAGGGACCCCTAAAATACTAGTTAAAAAGGGAAATGCTCTTGAGCTGAAATCAGGATGCAGACAACTTTTCTTTCTGTATTAATTCTGAAACATGGGATAAGCTCATACTCAAAGTTACAGTCTCATTGCTGTTGAGCAACTTGTGGGAAAGCAGTTAGTTGGCAGTGAAAAATATTATAAAACAAATGTCAAGTTTTCCCCACAGCCACTATTAAGTTTAAAAGCCAGAAGACATTAACATTCTGTCACAGTGTATTTCCTAGCAGTTAGCACTGGAAAGTTCTAAAGAATTCAAACATTTTCTGAATCATTCTAGAAGATATATTTGTTCAGGTTTTTTTAAACATCCAACACTCCCTTTAACTCCACAGTACTGCTTGTTTCAAAATTTTGAACAATAACAGAAGAATTGTTCACATCACAGTTGATTAGGAGAGAGAGCCTTTTTCTATGGCAGACTTCTCTGTGGTGGCAGAACCATCAAAATGAAACTCACTATGACAGCAAATAATTGTGCTCTGTCACTAGATTATTTCAAAATTTTAAGTATCTCTGGAAGGATATTATGAGCGCTTATCCAGTAAAAGTTACTGACACACAAATCTGAAACTTGTAAGAGGAAATGTCAGAGCAATTTCTGAAATACTGTGACTCTCCTATGTCAGCACACATTTTAAAAGCCATGTAACACACAAGAAAGTAATGCTGAGCCATAAATTCCTCACAAAACAGCTTTACAATGCAGCATCTCCAATTCGGATTGTCCAAAGAGGAGCAACTTTTCAAGAAGTGCCAAGTGGCTAGATACAAAATCAGTTTCTTCTGAAGTGATTTGCGATGACATGAGAAGGTGGCAACCACTTTTGGAGGTCTAAGTCCACATACCCAGAAAAAATGAAACTACTAATTACTACCAAACAATACAGATCCCCAAAGGAGGCAAAGATACAATATTCCTCCCCCACCTCCAATATTGAAAAAAAAAAAATTAATGATAAAACTTAAAAGTAAGAAAGATTTTCTTAGTGATATAATCTCCACAATGTTGCAAAACCAAGACCATCTTTTCAGTGACATGCTCTCTAAAAATGCAATTAATTTATGAAAGGTTTTAAGGATATGGAGATGCTTAGTTAAGTAATACACTTAAAAATATGGACATCAAGTATTTGAGTTGAAATAAAAATAGAGAATGTATTTTGGTTACATTTACCCTGAAACAATGTTGTAATTGAGAGCTGGGTGATCTTTTGGCACAGGAGGTACAAGAGGTTCTGGCTGCCATTCTTCAATCAATTCTTCTTTTTCCTGATCAGGAGAATAAAAATACTGTTGAAAAAGGGAATTCCACTAAAGAATACATTATGCACTAATAAACAATTGTATTAGAAATCATGTATGTTAGTCCATGTCACTTTTCTGAGACACTTAGAATTGATATAAACTCAGGATGTTAGATGTAAAGAAACAGACCAGCTGTGCCTGTGCATTAAAGATCCTACATGGTAACAAAGAGATGAGATACTAATTTGGTGTCTCTACCAAATTTTAATTAATTACAATCTGTTAATTATGAAAATCCTCCTCTACACTTTATGTAATTGAATACAAATTACATAAAAATTGAATATAAGTTGCCTCACTTTACATTCTCAAGTCCTCAACAGTGCTGTTTCAACAACAGTGGCATTAAAATTCTTAGCAAAGTAACAAATATGTGAGCAGGATATATCAGAAAAAAACTGACAAATGCACAAGAAAAGATAACAACAACTACTAAACCACATATCCCCCCCACCTAGCCATGAAGGAATACTCAGTGCACATTAGTTTTCAAAGTGCTAAATCAGTTATATGATTCCAAAGGACATAAAGTGAACCAGCAGAACAAGTGCCCTTGTTTCCCAAAAAATAGCCACCACTCAGGCAAAGCACCAAAACCATTGTTAATACGACAAAAGCAGAACTTTCACAGAGGATTACTTACTAGTACAGCAACCAGTACCTGACAACATACTGTAAACACATTAACTTCGAAGGGCATGACTAGGATCAATTTGTATTTCTCTGTTTCAAAAAGGCTGCTTATTTAAAGCTGCTCATTTCACTACCAAAACATAAATTCTGCAATTGATTTTTAAAAACACCACAGCAATTTTTTTCCTTTTTAATTTTTTTTTCACAATACATTTTTCAAAGCTGTACAAAATCAAATAAAGATACGCAGAAAAAAAAAAAGAGGAAAGAAAACTACATTTAACAATACAATTAGTTTCTGGCTCTCTGAACCCTAACCCAAACTGTAATTGGTGCTGAGACTGAAGTCCCCATGAGTGTTTCAGATTAGAAGGACTGTGGCCGCAGCAATGTTGGTGCCCTGCTGTGATCCCCTGGGTATGACTTTTCCAGCCTGATTATCTCTTGGACTCTGGACTTTCTGGCTCTCTAAAGCCTAATCCTACACATAATAGAATCTTGCATACATTTATGTATAAACATAAAAACACTTTAAATACACTTATTAAATACACAGGGTTGCCCACACATACATACAAAATGGCTTTGGGTAGTTATATTTTGTTGGTTGTGGGTTTTACTTTTTAATTGCCAGATACCCTGGGTAAGAGAAATACTTAGGCATAAACAGGTTCAACACAAATTATTAAAAAAGTTGCTTTGTGACCCATGTTCTTAAGAAGAGGTAGCAATTTTGTTCATGAAGACAGTTCTCAGCTAGCACTAATGTTCTGAAACAATGTCACCCACACACCTGTGTTAATATCCAAAGATTAATAATATTTTTATTTACTGATCCTCAAATAACAGGTCTTCAATTTCACAGCATTTATAGACCCATGTATCATCATGGCATAACTTGGCACAAATAATGGTCATGCTAGTTAGAAATTTCTTACTTTCAAACTATGCTCATATACAAGAGAAGCTTTACCTACATAGAGACTCTTGGTTCAAAATTACTGAAAACCTTTACGAGAACATCTGCTCTCCCCTGCAGAACAACATCTGGTTAGTCTGTGAATGCTGCTCCTGCAAGACAGAGCTCTTGTGGCCTACATATTTCTCAGCCTTGCATTAAACATTTGCCTCTAACAGGAATTTTCCAGCCTCCAGACTTATACCACCTAAATAAAACACTTTCCATGCTACTACTGCAGTAGAAATACTAAAACTGAAGAAAACAACTCTTCACCCCATTTACAAACAGCAAGATGTGACTCCCAGTGGAATTTCAGAGATTTTGAGAGAAAAGCTCAGTATCATCTACTACAGAGTAAAATACATGTAAATTTGTAGGGCACCTTCCTTTCATGCATGGTTAAATGATACCATGCAAACTCTCACAGCCTGCTCCATCTCACTGTCACCTTGACACTTCCTACACATTTTACTTTGTGTGAAAAGCTCGTAAGAATCTCTGTCTAGCACCCTGTCTGGTCACAGATTTATTTATGCTTCTCAAAATGCCAAACTATAAGGAATTTACACTATCAGAGAAGTACTCCACCTTTTCAGTCTATGCTTTGAGACATCTCCTTATTTTGAAAGAGAACCAGTAGGAATACCTACAAACACTGTCATCAGAGGATGACAGTCAATCATTTGAAAGTTGATTTCTGCACTGGATTTCATCGTACTCTTGCTACACATTCGACTGAACCCAGAAGCCACCTTCATGGTGGATTTCTTCACTGTTTTACAAGTGTGACTCCTAAGTGCACTACGTTGCACAACATACCATTCTAGTTCCCCAGGACAGACTGGTATAACGCATCACATTAGGATGGCTGTGCAACAGTGGTTTTCTGCATTAATATTTATTACACAGAGCCAGCTCTGCTCTGGCAGCAACCCCAACAACAATTCACAGAGAAACTTCAAGAACCATTACATGAGTAGTTGGTGTAAAGGCAGCCTAAGCTCTACCACCTGAGCTGGCCTATCTCCTCCAGTGGCTTTCTCGTGTGGTGAAGTCTGGGCACCACAGCATGACTCAGACTAGAACAAGCCAGAAGGCAAATGAGCAGTCTCCTTGGTGAACAGCTGGCATATGCAGATCAACACACACAGAGAAGTCTGGCTGTGTGGGATCCCGTACTGTATCAAACGGACCACACTGGGTCTGGCTGCAATGGTGGTGATTTTCTTCGTAGCAGCTCATATGTTTGTAAAACACACGTGTTTTACACCTGTGACCGAAACAATGCTGGTAACACACTAAAGTTGTAGCACTTGCTGAACAGTCTTTGCACAGTGCTACACCTTCTGTTTCTCACTCCCTCCCCGCAGCGAATAGAATGGAGGACACCCCCAAGAGACTGGGAGGGGACACAATCAGGCAGACAACCTGAACTAACCAAACGTATATTTCATACTATATGACATCATGCAGAAATAAAAGAGAGGAGTTTTAGGGAAGTAAGCCACCTTTTCCTTGGGAACTGGCCAGTATTGGTGCATCCATGGGAGGTGTTGCATGATCACCTTCACACCACTTGTCTTATTTCTCTCTTCTTCCACTTTTCCTTTGTTTATTAAATAATTTTATATTTACTCACAAGTTTTCTTGCTTTTACTCTTCCTTTCCCATGTGAGCAGCTGTGCAGGGCTCAGCTGCCAACTGGGGTTAACTCACAACACAGACTGGTGTCAATTATCTGTGGATTTTTAGTGAAGACTAAGGAGGAGGGATGTCTCTGCATGTTCTCCACAGCTATTCCCCCACACAAAATAAATGACGTCTTTTCACAGCAATTATGTACATGGTAGAAAAAGAAATGGAACCACTCCATGCCTCTGATGTATCAGCTTGCTTAACTCCTCCAGCTATGTAGATATGTAGAAGATATATTCACAGTCTCACTTCACTGTTGCTTTTTTGCTTACTTTCAATAAACTTATCTGTAGACAAAGACATTCCCTTTCAAATACAGTTCTTCCTATGGAAAAAACTACTTCCATCTTTGGAAATCAATGGTAAAGCCAGCTAGACTAACTTGCATCTCCTTCATGGTTAGGCAGCCTGAACAAACCATCAAATCAAAGAGCATTCACCCATGACATTGTTTTGCCATCAAAATAAAGGTAACAAAAAGTTAGAGGTGTCCTTAACACCTCAAGTCAAACCCTCTGATGCAACACAGCTCACAGCATTCTGCAACTTTTTTCTTCTGTACCTTCCAATGTTAATCAACATATCTAGCCTGTGCACAATTCAATTTTCAATCACTTTGGCTTTTTGCTAGTATTCACATTCCTTTTCACCCTTCAACCTAAGTAAATTTTGTATAAATCTCATCAGAAGAATCACAGCAATAATGTATTTGCATGCTTCTGTTTTTCAGAAAGCCTGTTAACTCCTGTCCTCTCAGTGAACTTTAATACTGTCATCCTGCAAAAGTAGGGTTATTTAAGCATAAAACAATTTCCAAATGTTTTTCCCTCTCCTGATCCCCTTCTAAACCCTTGCTTCCACTGAGCTGCAGCAGACCAGCTACATGTGCAATCTCCCAACTGCTCGTTGTCCCCTGTTAAAATGACACACACCACTTCATCCCCACATACCACTATCAGAGATTTCTCTGAGCACTTTCTTAAATACCTCAATTTCAGCAAAATGGTCGGTCACGAATGAATATGACAGCACGAAACTGGATGATAACATCCAAGCTACACAGAGAGACACCTGAGTGAAATCCTTACTTTGTAAGGAAAATATAGGTTTCAGCTTTTTCAGGTCACCAGTTATGCAAGAGTCACAAAGAGCCTTTTCCCACTATCTACTGAAAGAGAACGGATCTTTAAAAGAAAAAAAAGTTATCCTTCAAAATAGCAGAGATTGAAACCATCTGATGGAGGGAAACTCTACTAAATGAACTAGAGTAGTTTCTGGATGGACAATTAGAGGCTACTTTAAAACCGCAGCACATCTTCCTAGATGATCCAAACACTCTATGTTTCACTGCACAGGAGTTCCCTTTGTGTTCATTCCTCCTCTGTATTCTTTTTTTGAGACAACTACACTGCAAAAGAAGAAGGTTGCTGCTACACTACAAAGTTTTGTGGAATTCACTGTAAACTCTCAGCGTTGTTACTCACAGACACCATATATACAGATGGATCATTTTCCTACCCTCTATGCTCTTACAGTTCATTTTGCAAAGCTTCCATTTTTAAAATAAAGCCATCCACTGATTAGAGCTAATGCCAGCTCTTCATAGGTTAGCAGTCACTGTCACATCAGCTCTTCTTTTATTTCTCAGACTCTCAAACACAGTGCTACTTTAAAAGCACAAACTGAAGCGTTTAAGCAAGTTTCTGAGTCCAAAGTAAGCTCACCCTTTGAAATTCTAAAAAAGCAGCATCACTTGTAATGCAGCCAAATATATCAATAGCTATAAACAGTTTCTCTAAAGAAAAATGTTTTCCCACCATACCTTAAGTGTTAGATCGGATCGCTCTTGAAGCTTATATGTCTTGGAGAATAGAAGTCTGATTATCCATAGAATTAGAATTCCTTCTAAAATGAGATGGTAAGCAGGGGCCTGAAAACAAAAGCACAAGAACAAGTCTACACAGAATTCTATTTGAAGCAGTGTGACACAACGCAACAGTTTTGTCCCTACTAGTACACTCAGAAAACAACCCAAGGCTGATCATCAGCTCATAAGTGTTTCTAAATCAGTAAAAATTGTAGCTATATAAAAGTGGATTGCACTGCAGCTACTAGTCATAGCTGTCAACTTGAGTTTGAATGGATTTAGTCTGCTGTTCATAAACAAAGCACACACTAAACAGACGGATTTCAGTTCCACACATCCACGTAATTTGAATATTGAGGGTAAAGGCAGTTCAGTCATACAGGTTGCACCAGTCAGTACCTGTGAAGGCAGAATGCTTTCAAAACAAGTAGAAGTATCCCAAGAGCCTGAGGGTCTGTGTCATCTATACACAGTCACTTCAACCCTCCATTCTTTTAACCTACAGTCCACCAGCAGGGACAGCTACTATTATTTACCAAGAAAGCTAAGCCTAACCTTATAGCCAACTTCTGTCAGCTTCACAGGCACTTTGATCAGGTACACAAGTAGTTTCGTCCTTGTGTCATTTACTCTCTTGTGTGGACATAATGTTTGGGAATACCTAAAGCAAACCAGAACAACAGAGTTGATCCCAGTTAAATTTAGCCTCTTTGGGTGTTTGGAGGTAGGAAAGTCAGTTTCCTCTGACAGTAAAGCTAGTTTAAACCAGACGTGGAGTTACAGCATCAGCACTGCACACCTAGTATTAATGATGAGTTTAGTTATTCAATTTCAGAAAGGCTCCTGTCTACTATTTTTAAAAGACTCAAAGTGCACACAAACGAACACGCTCTCACTGCAAGTCAGGGGAAGGGATCCCACAAATCAACACTTTCTGGTGGGATCTGACCTGCCAACAAAATAAGTGGAACATACCACCCATCCAGAAATTAAAGGAAATTGAACACAAGTTTTTAAAACCACTAAGGAGTCCTAAGGCATATCAAACTGAAAATAACAAATCTATCTTTGGCACAGTACTTTTAAGTTTACCAAACATTAAGAATACATAGGTAAACCTATATATCTAAAGAACACATAGTACACTAACACAGAGGTCCCTGTGCTCTTCAGTGCCTACAATTATCCTGAATTCAGTGCACTAGAGCATGCTACCTGCTTCATTGGCTAAGCACTTCTATATTTGGACTGCAAATCCTTGCACAAATTCTCACCCTTAGCCAAAGGAAGGGATACAAGAACACCGCCTATCACCAGGACATCCTTTTTATTATCACTAAACAAAGCCTGGGTACTAACAAACACTGCAGATCCCCCTCAGGAAGGAACTCAAGCCTAAGCACTTAAACGCAGTTTCTTGCTTTGTGAACCTCACTTGTTACATTACAAACCCTGACCCCATACTCAAAAAAACACTGTGAACCTGAATGCTTCAATGCTCTGGTGTATGCCTTAAATGTCATTTTATAACCTTAGTCCAAACAGCACATCATTTAGTCCAAATAGTGACAGCTTAAATCTCTTTCATTTTAGAAACACAAGCACTGTATTATATAGAACAGTTTCAAAGCTGTGTTCACCTCCTCTTTTCCCACTTTTTGCTCACACTGGATTGACTAATTGCTGTTTCCCTCGGCATATTTGAATTAGAAACACGGCAGACACTACGAGCAGACTTGTACCCAAAGTCATTCTGATGGAGTTAAAGCAGCTCGACCACAATGAGGTCAGCAAGATCACTTCAGCAAGAAGAGTAATTCAGTCAAAATAAATAACGCGGTATGTTGTCAAATGCTACCAACTCATCCCAGGGAAATTGTCCAAACTATACCTATGTGCAAATGTCCAAACTATATCTGTATGCAAATCTATACGTTCAAACCTATACGCAGAGCGATGCTTCATAAAATTAAGTGTCTGCATCAGGCTGACTTTTTCGAGGCTGAAAAGTAAGTTTCATGTGAAATTTTCACGTGAAAAACCGGTCCAAGGGACCAATTTGAAATGAATTAATAAACGCGGAGAAACGGGACGTGCGCCTGTCTTTCCCACACACAAGCGCGGTGCCCACACGCCCGCTCGCAACCCGCGCAGCGCCCTCACCCAGACCCAGTGCCCCCCGCCGCCGAGCGCCGCGTACCAGCGCCGGCGACACCTGCCCGCCCCCTGAGCCCCAGGCCGCCCTCACGCCGTCCCGCCGGGCCCGCACCTCGTAGAAGGCCTGCACCATCTCCACGAGCACCCACTGCTGCCCCGCCGCCGCCGCCGCCGCCGCCATGGCCGCGCCCGCCGCTTCCGCCACCGCCCCCGCGCGCCAGGGGCGGGCCCGGCGCGGCAGCGGCAGCGCCCCCTGCGGCCCCCGCGGGGCCTGCGCGGAGCGGCCCCTCACGGGAGGGCGGGTTTTGGAATCGTGGAATCGTGGAAAAGACCTCCGACACCATCAAGTCCAACCCTTGATCCAACCCTGCCGCGGTTCCCAGACCCTGGCACTGATGCCACATCCAGTCTCATCTGAAACACCTCCAGGGGCGGTGACTCCACCCCCTCCCTGGCCAGACCATTGCAATGGCTGAGCACTCTCTCTGGAAAAAAATTTCTTCTTAATATCCAACCTAAACCTCCCCTGGCAGAGTTTAAGACCATGCCCTCTTGTCCTACTGCTGGTTCCTGGGAAAAGAGACCAACCCCCACCTGGCTCCCCCCTCCTGTCAGGGAGTTGCAGAGAGTGAGGAGGTCTCCCCTGAGCCTCCTCTTCTCCAGGCTGAACAACCCCAGCTCCCTCAGCCTCTCCTCACAACACTTGTGTTCAAGTCCCTTCCCCAGCCTTGCTGGTCTTCTCTGGACCTGCTCCAGCACCTTAACATCTTTCCTGAGCTGAGGGCCCAGAACTGGACACAGCACTCCAGGGGTGGCCTCACCAGTGCTGAGTCCAGGGCAAGAATCACTTCCCTGGACCTGTTGGCCACACTGTTCCTGAGCCAGGCCAGGATCCATTGGCCTTCTTGGCCACCTGGGCACACTCTGGCTCCTGTTCAGCTCCCTGTCCATCCCCACTCCCAGCTCCCTTCCTGCCTGGCTGCTCTCCAGCCACTCTGTCCCAGCCCGTGGGGCTGCCGGGGGTTGTTGTGACCAGAGTGCAGGACCCGGCCCTTGGCCTGGTTGAACCTCATCCCCTTGGAATCAGCCCATGGATCCAGCTTGCCCAGGTCTCTCTGCAGAGCCCTCCTGCCTTCCAGCTGATTGACACTCCCCCCTGACTTAGTGTCATCTGCAAATTTGCTGATGATGGACTCAATCCACTCATCCAGATCATCAGTAAAGATATTAAACAGAACTGGGCCCAACACTGATCCCTGGGGACACCACTGGTGACCAGATCCCAACTGGATGCAGCTTCATCCCCACCACTCTCTGGGCCCGGCCCTCCAGCCAGTTCCTAACCCAGCACAGAGTATTCCTGTCCAAGGCATGGGCTGCCAGCTTTTCCAGGAGTATGCTGTGGGAGAGGTGCCTTTTTTTGGCATTGTCTACCTCCTGCGCTGTCATTACTCCAAGCCACTGTTTTCTCTGGTGGCCCTGTGGTCCGGAAGTGAGGCCAGACTGGCATGATCTCAGCAAAATCGTGGAATCACAGAGCATGGAGGATCCCTTCAAGTTAGAAGGGACCACAGTGGATCATCTGGTCCAACCTCGCTGCCCAAGCAGGGTCATCCCAGACCACAGTGCACAGGATTGCATACAGCCTGTTCCTGAATATCTCCAGCAAGGGCGACTCCACACCCTCTCCAAGCAATCTATTCCAATGCTCGGTCACCTACACAAGAAAGAAGTTCTTCCTCATGTTCAAGTGGAATTTCCAGTGCATCCATTTCTGCCTGTTTGCCCCTTGTCCACTGAGAAAAGCCTGGCTCCATCCTCTTAGCATCCCCCTCTTTAGATACTTGCATACATTGATGCATCCGTTAGTGCTGAGTAAATTAAATTAGCTATGAGTTGGACTTGCTTAAGAAGATAAATGTGGATGTGTTTGTGTATACTTCCTCACAACATTTCAAACCCAGTCCTGTTTGCTGACCGTGCTGGAGTTGGCTTGGTGTTGCTTTCTCCACACAGCCCCGTGCTGTTCTAGGCTGCAACAGGGGTGAGGGGCAGAGCTTGTGATTTAGTACCTCATCGACACATGATACACTTGCCACCTCTCTTCCTGTAGCTGGTGACTTCATTGCTGGAAGGAGCAATTGCTCAGATACTTGCTTAATGACAGAACAGCAAAAGAAAAACCTGAGTACAGTGGAAATAATGAATAAATTCAAATAAGAGTCCAAATTACTACTTTAAGAGTCTTGCCAAAGTGAGTGACCTTTAAAAGCCAAAGATTGTTGGGGAAAGACAAATGCCATGAAGGAAAATATTAATGTTGAAGACCTTGCACAGATGCACCTGGATGTGGGGGAGTGACTGAGTCCCCTGTGCAGAACTTGAGCGACTGCTTAAAAAGGCAGTAGAGAGGAGTGGGGACTGTAAAGACTGCTTAGGATGTGAGGTAGCTGTTGAAGGAGATGCTTGAGAACTGTTTCGCTGAAGCTAAACAACTGTGGAGGGTTTCTCATGGTCTTCTGGGAGAGCACAATGCAGGTGCACCCCTTGGGGCTTCACTCACTAGTCTTCACCATGATTAGAGGAGAGAAACCCGAGCCAATAGTTGACCAAACAGATGATAGCAAAAACCCTGTGGCTGTTGCTAACTGCAGAAAAACAGCAAGTTACAATTTTACAGTAGCAGATAGTTAAAATCAGTGAACTTGACTTTCACACTAGCTGAAATTAATAGTAGTTAATTTCCCTGAGTTTCTGAACACAGTGATACATTTGTTGAATTCCAAGCTCTACACAATAAAGAGAAAAATGTGGCTTAAGGCTGTCTGAAAAGTCAAGTCAGACAATAAATGTCTCTTTTGGTTTTTATCTGCATGAGACTGTTGTGTTCACTCTTAAGTACTTCTGTGGCCATTGTGTCATGCTGCAGTCTTGGACTCTTGGGAGATGGCTGCTACTACCAGCCTCAAAGAATGTGTCTGGTATGCAGTCCCAAATTACCCCCAGAAGAGTGGGCCACACTAGTTGTATTGGTAGGCAGCAGATTGAGTTACATCTCATCTCACCATCTGATTCTGACTTTCAGTGTTGGACATATATGTGTACGATTGGGAGACTGAGAAGTTGATTTTGTTTAACACTGGGTGAATTGTTTCCAGAGTGAAATGCAGTGAAGTTAATAACGTACTAACCAGTAATTCTTCTGGCAGTGAATTCAGAGTTCCTGGCCTGGATCATCATAGCACTGGACCTCTCATAATACTGAGCCTATCCCTATTGTTCAGCAGTTTCATTGTTTCAACACAGTGCAATTGCTGCTAATTGCTTAAGGGTGCTTTACTTCTGACAGTAGTAAGAGAGGGAGGTGAAAGAAGAAGTTCTTTGCGATGGTAGTTTGTGACTGGGAAGAAAGGGGAGAGGAAAAACACCTTGAGTCTTTCTGTGAAATTAAAGTCCTGACAAAAGCTTTTGAAATAGTGCCCTATGGAAATTCCTGGTCTGTGTGTTTCAAATTTTGTCTTCTCCCCATGTCCTCCATTTGCTCAGTATTCCTTAACTGCTCTTATTCTGGACCTTCCTCACCAACCCACTCATTTCCCACACCCTGCCTTGAATTCCCAGCTCAATTCCCCTGGGTCAACAGTGGCATGACAGTTATCTGTCATAGTTCTCTGGTCACTCCAGAAGCAGAAACATAGGACTTGGTGTGGCTATCAGGAATTTTATATTTTTCCTAAATATCACACGCATAGCCAGTGCCAGTTATCTTCTGATCTCTTTTCTCTATTAGTTCTTTCTCTGACTTCTTCATTTTTGATTTGTCAAGTATGAGACAGATCACAGGAGTTCCTATTGGCCTGGTATTGACTAAAAAGGGGAGAGAATGGTATTAGGAAGTGGCATATAACTGTGAGGGGATGGCAGCACATCCTACCATCCTAGTTGTGGTGCCGTGTTGGAGGTATGCACATGTGGGAACTGGTGGGAATGGTTCCTGAGGGTCATTCACTTCTCCCCTGCCTCCTCCAGCTACACACACAGAAGGAGGAGGATGGCCTGGGAGATTAGGGGCATAATTAGAATGTTTGCAACCATTCTCACGCATTCTGGGTGGTGAAAGCTTAATTTATATTACTGTGGTTTTAGTGTGCCTAGTTGTAACATATTGGCTCTGTGGCTACCCTCAAAAAAATTATGAAAAAAAAAAAAAAGAGTTGGGAAAGCAATCCTATGATGGCAAGGACAAAAAGACAATAGCAGAGTAGTACTAGTTAGGTTTTTTTAGGTTTTGAAACTTGATGCTCCACTGAGATGATGCTGGCAGCAAGCAGAGAAACTGTCAAAAGTCATTTGAAAGTTGAGTATTAAGCTCAGAAATTGTGTCTTAACTTCTAGTGGGAATCAGAAGGATGTTGCAAGAGTACTGTGTAAGTGCCAAGAAGAACAGGAATATCAAGTTCTGTAAGTTACCTCATATGTGGAGGAGTAATTGTGCACAAGGCAAGCAAGGATAAATTTAGTACTATCTCATTCTGCGCACCACTGCATCTTGGAAATGTGCTTAATCCAAGTTCTATAGAGAATTAGCTTTAAATTAACTTCACCAGCAGAAACCTGTCTCGGATCTGCCTGGGAAACATCTGGAGATCTCAACCTTTGACACAAGGTTTGTGAATGAGTAAGAGTACCTAGTGGTCAAAGCACTGGTACATTCTAGCTATCCCAAACTATGCCATGGCACCTTCAACAACTGAAGCAGCAAAGTGACATAAAGTGGAAATGCTGTGATGATTTCCTGGAATACAATAGGGACCAAATTTAACCTCACCTGTTGGGAGTTAATGACTACTGTAACTATGTAAGAGTGGCCAGATTCTTCTTTTAGAAGTGTTCAGCCAAAGGTGGACTTTTGGAATGAAAAGCTAGCTTGTCAGAGGGATGGATATAGGCATAGCAGTCTGTCTCCTGCCTATGCCTCTTTTCAGTGCTTGTTTGCCAGTACTGGACTAAGCACTTAAGTTTCTAATACGTTGCAGAGCTAAGCATCTTAAAATGGAACTGACAACAAATAGGCCCAGTTCTGTGATGACTAAAGAAAACTTGTATTAGAAACTTGTAAGAGCTGCTCAGCTCAGCTCAGGATGCGAGGACCACTGACAGAACAGACACTGTTTAAATGGGAATATTTGCCTTGTAGAGAACCAGTTACCCATGCGTGGTGTTGCAATATTGCTGTTGCAGAGCTAGATTTTGTATCTCACATATCTCTGATTCACGAATTCAGACATATTCAGATTGGGGATTTGCACCTAGAACTTTTGGCTGGGTTGGTTGTCTGTGCTGCAGAAGAATGTAGACGTGCGGCTCACCTGTTTCACTCAGCCACCTCAATATGCAATTGATCTGCTGTCCACCTTTTATTCCAAGACATTAGTCCAAACAGCACATCATTTAGTCCAAAAAGTGACAGTTTAAATCTCTTTCATTTTAAAAACACAAGCACTGTATTATATAGAACAGTTTCAAAGCTGTGTTCACTTCCTCTTGTCCCACTCTTTGCTCACACTGGATTGACTAATTGCTGTTTCCCTCGGCATATTTGAATTAGAAACACGGCAGACACTATGAGCAGACTTGTACCCAAAGTCATTCTGATGGAGTTAAAGCAGCTCGACCACAATGAGGTCAGCAAGATCACTTCAGCAAGAGAGTAATTCAGTCAAAATAAATAACGCGGTATGTTGTCAAATGCTACCAACTCATCCCAGGGAAATTGTCCAAACTGACTAGATTCAAGTCTATATCCAGAGTGATGCATCATAAAATTAAGTGTCTGCACCAGGCTGACTTTTCAAGGCTGAAAAGTAACTTTCATGTGAAAATTTTAAAAAGAAATGGTTCAACAGACTAATCTGAAATGAATTTTAGATAACACACATGACATTTGCCATATGCAAGATAGAGCTTGAGACCCGCAAGATGAGAAAAATGCAATTGGCACAAATTCTAACCATCAGTAAGGTGTCCAACAGAAGCTCATGAGGTTTGACTCCAAAAGTTCACATTCCATGTTTCCTTTAGCTATCACCATGCAGGTCTCCTCTCCTGAAAATGAAACTAGAAGAGAGGCAAAGGGATATCAACCCTGGGTCAATTACATTTATTTACCTCAAAATTTGGACTCCAATCTCACATCTTAGAAGCTCTCTTGTCACCAGTGTTTTCCATACTCTCTGTTTGGAGGTAGAAGTTTCAAAGGAGCATCTTGTGATGCTCTGACTAGGTAAAAGGCTGTCTGCTAATGCAACCTGAATAGAACTTTAACCTCTGTGTGGTTACATGCAGATCACACTGGTTTGTACAAACCCTTCCACTTTTATAGTGCTGTTATTTGCAGGTTTTTCTGAGGCACAGAGACTTACACATCGCAGTACTGAGAAGCATGGAATTGTGATGTAGGCAACCTTCACATAGTTGCAACCAGATGCCTCAAAAAAGGATCTATAAAAAAAGTCAGACAAATTGAGAATGTGGTTATTCTAGTCAGATACAGATATCTTTTGAAGTAAGATCATTAATTTTTTTGAAAATGCTGCACTCTGACTGTAGATTTAATTTGCCTGCAAAGAATAGGCAGATGAATATACCACTACACAAACATGATAACCTCCTACTTCAGTTTTAAAAGAGATCTTAAGCAGAGCCTGTGAAAGACTGTATCCATATCAGAGACAAACTCTTTCCTGTACTGGACTGTGATTCTAAATGTTTCCCAAAATCAGTCTTAGAGAGTGGTTCACATGTAGTGAGTGAATCTTATGGGAACAGTGTGTACTGGATTTAAAGCTGCATTTTTACAGATTAAAGTGACAATTTTGTGCTTTTGATACAATGAACTGCAATAGATACCTGTCTTCCAGCACCAGCCTTAGTGAGTGACTTTGGGTCAGGTATCACAGACCCAGTTCCTAGTCCTAAATTTCAATACATGTTAAATCCCTTCCCGTAGCAGATCATATTTAAAGATTAGCAGCAGATTTAGCCTTCTTATTCTCTCACAGTTAATACAACAAATCTTTGTAATGAAAAATAGAACAGAACTATTGAACTTTTTGAGGCCTACAACATTGCAGAACTCAGATCAAAAGTGGGAGGAAGCTGTGCTCTGTGCAGTGGCTATTTTTGTTGGCTTTAGAAAGAATGGAATGATGCCAGATACTTGCAGATTTTGGTGAAAGCAAAAGCATCTTTTGACCATGCCTTCATTGTGGTTCACATGGCTCAATTTCTGGTAGCTTCTCACATCCACATAACACTGTGGGGCATTAAAGTCCTGTCTTAACCACCTCGGTCTGAATGTTTGTTTCAAGTTTTAATCAAGCCGTAAATCTTAACGAACCATTTCCAGGAGCTTTGAGAGCAGGTTGAGCTGTCTACGAGAACACAACCCCTTAGTGGTTGGGTTTCATCACTAGGGTCTGCAGAATATTGTGCTCTTGGTGACACCGTTGTGCTGATTGCAGCAAGCATTGATTACTAATGCATTCACAGATTCTGTGACACCTTCTAAGAGGGTGGGACTTTTTCTCTTTTCCTCTTAGCTTTTCCTTTGCTGTTTATGTGGCTCTGCACTTTAATGGTAATAGCGCAGTCTGAAGTGTGGGATTGTAAAACTCTTAGCAGCAAATTTGATTTTAGAAACAAGAGACTTCAGGTGGTCTTATAACAGCAGAGAGAAGTTTGAAAAGTTATGGTAAATCCAGCTTTTTAATGCACAGTTTTCACCATGGAGTTTGCTCCCTTGAAGGTACATATGTAAAATTGCATGTAAAAGAAGCAACTAAATTTCATCCAGAAAAATACAAAGTAGTCCTTGGCCAGCTCGTCATTCGTTACCAATCTGCTGAAGCACACAAAGGCACTGTATTGATTGCAGATCCACGTGATGCATACCAGAACACCATTTGAAATATTTTGTGGTTATAGGTAAAACGTGTGTGCATGTGTTGGCAGAGCTAGTCAAGTCTGACAGGCAAAACCTTGCATATATTTGCTACCCAGAGAGTTGCAACGTAACTGCTAAGAATTCAGACCAGATGTGGCTGAAAACATTTTTGAATTGATAGAGCAATGCTCTTGAAAGCTCTGAAATTCTTACCTGGCTTTTAAACCATATGATTTTACCTGACTAAGGCCTAAGTGAAAACACAGTTCTTTTGCTGTTTCATAGCCAATTACTGGAGTACAAACTGTGTTCTCCATATGTTTCACAAAATTACGTAGTGGTAAGAAGTTAACATCTAAAAGATAAAATAAGCTGGATAAAACGATAATGTTACGGAATGAAGTGACTGAGAACCCCTTCACACACTTTCCCCACAAAGTAATTTTTGACATACACTTTCCAGAGAGACCTGAACAATAAACAGTGAACTGGGACAACAATGCAGTCCTTGTTAATGGGCGAATGTTGGTGCCTTTTAAAAGACAGAATCTCATCTCTCTGACACCTCTGAAAATCTAAGTGAAAGTCTGCTGAAATCAGAGAAAAAAGTAACTTTCTTTTTGAAGCTTTGCAGAATTTCACAGTGTACTCATTGCAAAACATTTATTTTGAAGCTTCACTTCTGTAAGATATTTGCATTGGAAAACAGTCTGCTGTATGCAATTATTTACGTCAGCAGCTGAAGCTAGTGCGCAGTTTCAAGTACAAAAACTGGCACAACTTAGGTTGTGATCCATCTGAATATCCTCCTAACTATTCCTCAACACCCTAATAGTTTTTTTTCTGTTCTCTTGATGGCAATTGCTTCAATTCTGTAGTTCTAATAGTGGGATATTTTTAATATAAATTCTCATTTATACTCTTGTTTCACTTAAGAATTCACATTAAAAATAGGGCATCTGGTGTCTTAGGATGGTCTTCTGAGAAATGCAGTGGGCTTGTGCCTTTTTGGTTTTAAAAACAAGCAAGCTAGTTTTCAGTTGCTATTTCTTCTTTGTGTCTTTAATTTCTATACTGCTGAGTTATATTCTGAGCAATTATTTAAAATGATGGCATTAATGTGTAGGACAAAAAAAGCAGCTTATAGGCAATTGGTCTTTGCTTAAACATATAACAAAATGGAACAACTCTCCAGAGATAATTATTTCTCCAGGGAACAAGAAAGGACAAATATGTTCGCTGTCAGGGCATTTACCAAACAGAGAAAAATGTGAGATGAGAGCTTACTTTCTCAATCTACTACCAATAACAGAGACCACTGACTGATGCAAATGCAAGTACTTGATTCTTTGGGGGAGGCAAAAAAATCTGGAGAAAAGTCTGATAAATGCTTCATTCCTGAAAAGAGATACTTTTTGCTAAATTTCCATACAAAGAACTTTACCAGATCTGGTGGTTGCTATCAAACCCAAGAAGTAAAGTAATCCAATTTCTTTCTGTCCTGGTAGGTTTGCTGTGTTTTCCCAGTTGTAACACGTTCACTTTTTGCCAAAAACAGAAAACCATTGAGAACATTTAGAGGTACTTCTAAGCAAATCTAAGTTCCTTTTGCACCTAGAAGGTAAAAAGTCTTGGTGTGCTTCTTTGAATTTTGTCTGTATTTATGTAGAAAGAAAAGGAAACCGTTGGGTATACTCTGCAGCATTTGTCCTTAAGTAGTGCCTGGAAATTCTGTGTTCAGTTTTGTGATGCTGTAACATTACCTGTGTTTGTTTCTGCCCCAAGCACAGCTGGTGAAACAAGAATCATACATTGTTTAATTGTCCAATAGTCTTATCATGAAATGAGTGGCTTATGCAACAGGAGTTTTTACAGTAATTTCATGTTTCAGGGCTTTTACAAATATGTGTATGGATCTCATCAGGAAGTGAGTGAGACAATAAGAATTTGGAATTGTGGCACCCGAATTCTCAGACACATTTTTTTATTCCATATGGAGAGACGAATGTGTAAAAAACATTTGGAAAATTACAGTACATTTTACGAGTCATTTTTCTGTTAAATATTTTAACCAAAATTGGACATATGTGGCTAGCTACAGAAACAAGGCCTTTCCCCCTGCCTTAACCACACTGCCTCACAGAGAAATTTAAGCAAAACTTCTGTACCAGATTTTTGTCTGCAAAAGGCTGCAAAAGTACATTGCAAGTACATTTGAGAGAATACCATTATTGGGTAGATCTTGAGATTTTGCTGACAAAGCAATTCTTCACAAGTACTGCAAATTTCTGTAACCCCACTGAAGTAGGTCTGGCAGCTAACACCGACTGTCTGCAATCACTGACTCAAGAGGATTACTCTTGCTCCCACTAACGTAGAAGAGTTGCAGTGTTCTAGTATCCGATACCATGATCTTATGCTTACTGAAGAAGTGCACACTCGGAAACTGATTTAGCTGCCCTCAAAAATGTGCGGTCAAATAAATGGCATAAAATCCAAAATTTTTCAGTTGTTGTACTTGCTTTCTGATTTGGACCCCTGACCTGCCAAAACCAGGATCTGAGGATGGATATTTAAGTGTGCAACTACAAAAGATCAGGTTCCGTGTCAGAGAAGAATTGTGTTTAAACACCAGTCAAGAAATCCCAGAGTGTCTTTTATGGAATGACTCATGATTTTTGTGGTAAATTGGCAAAGTTACCTAAGAATGACCATCCTCTCTTTTTCAAGTTTATTTGTTTTCGGGTTTGTTTGTTTGTTTTTGTCAGTTTTGCTGGGTTTTTTGTTTGTGAAATAAAAATACTGTGCTGTTCAGCAGATGAAAACTGTTCATGCCGTTTTGCAACTGCCAGCCTTTTTTTACAAATGCAAGTGCTGAGCACAAGGGGACATCTGCTGCCAGCGAGAGGCAAGTGCACTGAAGGAGCCTGACCCTAGAGTTCATACAATAATGTTGTAGGAAAGTAAAAATAAAAGAGAGGCTATTGCAACTGTATTGTTTTTAAAGTATATGGTATATATAAAGTATGTTTTTAAAGTGCAGTATTGGTCAACAGTGGAGCCAGTACCTGGAAAATACAACGAGTAAAAGGCAACAGGTAATACCGACAAAATTTAAAAAAAATCTGTTCAGTGTGGAAAGTGTGTCACAGTGATTGTCAGGAGAATTTTAGATGAGGGCACAGTGATATTTCCCTGGAAAAAATGATTTACTATTTATTCCTGACATCTTGTCTATTTGTAGTTACGTAATTTTCGTAAGACACACGTTAGGTTCGCGTTTGGAAAATCTGTACCGCAGCGTCTATCGTTAGAAGATGGTAAAGCTTCTTTCAAACGTACATTTCTCTGTTTTTATGGTGTTTACTCTTTGAGGGGGGCTAAGGAAGTGAGTTTCTTATTAGTAAGAGTATTTCCTGTTGTCTTGGTTTGAGACAGTTTGGAGGGGCAGAGACCTTGGATGGAATACACCACAGAATTAGGCTGTCATAAATACTATACATGGATCTTAACCTTAATAATGCTCGGAGTTTGAACATGTCACTGCTTGTACCTTGCAGCAAGTACCTATAATGCTGAGTTTAATGTGTGTCTCTGTATTTCCCCACGAAACTCCAGGTACCGGGGTTTCATCTCTGACACTCCTGTGGGCGGGGATCAGACCATCTCCCTCTCACAAGGTAACGCTGCAGTTGCGCTCAGGAGACTCTTGAGGTGTGCTCTGCCACCCACAAAAGGGAACATTGCTGACTCGGTGATGTTTGTCCTGCTGAATCTGAACGAATTTACCTTCTTTTGGGCCAAAACTCTGATAAGTTAAATTTCCACATTTTGTGTGCCGCAAAAAAAAACCCCGCACCCCGACAACAGAAGCAAATCCTCTTGAAAACAGAACTCTTTACAGCACATTTCGTCCCTGGGGGAAGGATGAAAGTACAAACAACATCTACACTGTTTTAAGCTCTAGCAGAATTTCAGACACCGTGTGAATAGGTGCTGAGTGAGAACACACAAGCAACAGAAAGGTGGTCTTCTCTAGGTGATTTCTGAGGGGGGTTGCAAGGTGCTGAAATGGAAAGACACACAGGTATTGCAGAAAATTATATGTTGAGGTTGTAGGGAAATAGGCTGTTGAAGGGGGAGCTTCACATGTGAGGAATAATTAATTACCTGCTTTTTATTATTGAAGTCATGGCAGTTGGCCCACAAACATTTGATGGCTGTTTAACACACTTAAATTTAATATAAACTAATGTTTTTTCTTGGTTTTCATTGCTGATTTTTTGGGGGGAAGGATTTTGGTTTTTTTTCAGGAGTAGGAGAGATCGAATGTCTTCACTTTTAGAACTATTGATCAGTGTTCTAGTCAAGGAATTAGTAAAAATTTTATTTGGTGAGGAAAAAAATTGCAGTTGTTAGATTTCATTTTTGGTAATATGTGAGGTCCAAAAGGAAAACCAAGCTATTAATTTAATTCTGGGCCCTGGTTTTGGGGTTAGACAGTCAAGACAGTTTTCTATTCTTATGAAACGTGGTTTATATTTTCTTATAAGCCAGTAAACATGAATGTCCCGAAGAAACAAATGTCCACCAAAGCATTATCTTTTGTCCTTGCTCAAACTGCCAATTGTATTATGCTCTTGAGCAATTTTTCTATAATAGTTTAAAAATTAAAAAGAACTAATTGAGGGAGGAAGATCAAGCCAGAAAGAATTAAATGCTGACACTGGGGAAAAAAAAAAATCATTACCATATCTGACATTCTGTCCTACATTCTTCCTGTGGCTAGTAACTAATTCCTGAGTGTCCTGCTGTAAGGCATGTTCTCTTAACCATGAGGCCTTCCCTCCCTTCTCCACTGTTCAGTGTTTCTACTTTTTCATGCTCAACACTCATCTAATAATACAAATTATTACAATAAATATAATTAATACAAGTGTCTTATGACAGCTTGCTCCCAACATAAAAAGCTTAGTTTGCATATGTGTATGTCTTCCAGCTGACTAATTACTTTTCTCTTTAACATCCTGCAAAACATTAGCCAAGGATGTTTTGAGCAATTTCTGTGGTTAGTCATGCTGTGAGTAGCACTGCTTTGCCTCTTATTTTTTCAAGTCCTTTAAAGTCCCAATGCTTCCTAAACCATCAGGTTATATCAGTATTAATCTTACAGTTATTGGATAGTACACATGTGAGTCTGTGATTTAAAAGCATATTGACTTTGGACTGGTTTAGGAAGGGACAGTCTTTTATGCTTAATACAAATCTTTTGTCGTTGTGCAAGTGCTTTTAAACAACATTATGCAAAAGGAACAATGTAAAGTAGTAATCTTCTATTGTCAGAGACTGTGAGTAGGGGCGGAAATTCTTGGTTAATTAAAAAAGGTGATGTGTATCTGAGAACTGAGCTATGTTATTGCCTTACCAGGGCACAGCAAGAGGTTTCCTGGTACACTTACCATGTCTATGTACACAGATCAACCAGGGAACAGCAGATGCATGTTTCCTTACCACCTCAACCGTAAGTTTTCTGAACTGTTTTGTAGTAGTGACTCCATAGGAAATAATCTTCAGATTTTCCTAAAAACTCAAGTCACAGATTTTCTTAAAAGTTTGTGTCTTTGAATTTAACATCAGTCCTGATATAAGTATTTTTCAATTTAGATTGAATTGATATACCTTGACATTGTAGTGATGTTGAGCCATCACTCACATTGTAGTCATGTCGAGCCATGAATTTAGTCCTGCAGGTATTTTTTTCATGCTATAAAATAACCCTGTGGGTAGAAATACCAACAGATGCTTGTACAGTGCCCACCTAAGGTACATCTGGAACAGAACAAGAAGGTGTCCTGCTCTTGCAGAGTTGAACAGCTTGCTTCCCCAGGCACCAGTTTGCCATAGCTACTTTTTTTTCTGAACACAAATACCCGTGTCTACTTTGCACAGAATTTTGTTTGGCTTTGTACAGCAACCTGGTCATAACAGGAATCTGCAAGCTCTGCAAAATGCAAGTTTTTTTAAAAAATACAAAGCAACCTTGTTGTCCCCTCTAAACCCCCAGGGAAATCATCCTCTGCACTCTTCCAGCATAGCATGTTTTTGTTAGTTAGGCAGCTGCTGAGCTGGGATGGCTTCTGTTATGCAGATCAATCTGTCTGCCTCCCTCACTCTGTTAATTATGTTCAGCTGTTGGTGCCTTAGATTGCTGTCTGTTTGGGTCAGGGGTTGCTCTTAGATAGGTTCTTGCCGAGCTACAGTGTGAGGAGAGGCACTGTACATCCAAGGACTATTGTGCACTACTGCAGTGCAGAAACAGAGCAGGGAGAAAGTGCTAAAGGATTAGCTATTTATAGGTGTTCTTGACAGACAGGTGCACGGGTTATGCATCTGTGTGCCTTTACACATCTGAACGAGTTTTTCTTTTGAAAATTGAGAGTCAGGAATTCAGCTGATATAAACCTTTCACTGCAGAGACTAAAAAAGAGTTTCCGAAAGATGTTGGTCTGCCTTATCTTCCCACATTTAAAGGATGGCAATTAAGAAAGTCAGTGTACTCTAAGAAGGCTCTGATTGTCACGAAGTGCAATCTCACTTCGTGTGTTGACCCACTCTTTTTCTACTCTTCTTAATCTTTCTTCTATTGAACATGTAAGAAGCCCACCAAATATCATACAAACACATTGGTATAAGGAGAGCTCCAAATATTTCTTCTTAATGGCTCATAAAATTCAATTTTATTCTGGCAATATGCTCTCAAGTGTCAAGTATGTTGGAGGCTATGGCAGAACTGGTCATCACCCTCTTTTCTGTACACCCTTAGTCAAAAATGCACACCCAGCTGCTGCTGAACTTCTGCACAGTAAAATTGCCAGTTTTGGACAGACTTTACTTCTTGGACTGGAAACTGGCAGTTTGTTCCTCAAGCCAGGTGTGTATTTCAACCAAGTACTGACATGTGGAAGTCATGGCCAATTTAGCTTTTCTTCTGCAGTTTAATCTACCAGTGTGCCTAAGTAAGAACACATTTATATGTGAATTACTAAAATGAAGAATGAAGCAGATGAAAAGCTAGAAAGGCTTGTGCTACCCAGCCTACTCTAAACACAATTATGATTTCAGGAGCTAATAATAAAATGTACAAGTCTCCACAGTGAAATGAGCAGACTCTGTAAATTCAGTTTTGCAATATTTCTCCTCAGTGTTTCTTGAAGTCACTCCAGAAAACTTCTGCAAGTAAAGACGTAACTGGGAAATTATTAAAATGGTCTGATTATCTCCTATTTCTATGGTTACTTGCTAGCTTGAAGGGGAATAAATCTTCCTAAACAAGTAATAACGTGCACGTACATTGACAGTTGACATTCAAGTCGTACCAGCTTTCAAGTTTCCTGATTCAAACCTGCTAAACTCATGCACCATTCACACCAGCAGTAAATTAGCCTTTTTATTCTGTTAAATTTCTTCTCATGGTTACCCACCCTACCTCAAATGTATCTTAAGCCATATTAAGAGATATTGATCTGGTACTGACAGAAAAATCAACTAGAATTATTAGATCTAAACAGAATTACATACTCTCAATTTCAGTTTCTCAAATATTTATTTCAATAATTATTTTTTCTTATTACCCACTCTTGCAAAATAACAATGAATTGACTTAACTACTTTAGTATTAACTAAGGATTTTTCTATGACATTAGTGTGGTAATTTTTGCCACTAGAGAGCAGATTTGCACTATGTAGAGTAATGTATCCTCACCAGAGATGTCAAAAGGCTGGGAATAGCACTGTGTAGATAGAACTTCGTAATAGGCATGTATTAATTTCTTCTCGATGGGACTTTAGATTCCTCTCTGATTATTCTAAATTGTGTGTTTGAGAAACTGTAATGATTAAAAATTATGTGTGTTTGATGACTTTAACAGAACTAGAGTTGTCTTCATGTTAACCTGAAATTCAGGGAAGAGCAAAACATTAATTCATACCATTTAAAGTATACTACCCTGGTAAATGTTGTATGGACTGATGGAAACTGAACAGCTGAAATCATTTTGTGTCTAATTCTTAAATGTCTCACTCCCTTAAATCAGCTTTTTTTTTTTTAATCTCACATTCCATTAAGCTGTTGTATTTAGAAGCAACATGGAAACACCTCTCAGCTATTGATTTATTGTAAAGTATCTATGGTGGGGCGTGGGGGCTTTCAGGATGTGTATTTAAGCTTTCTGACTATCTAAAAGGAAAAAAAAATTTGCAAAAGCAGAAAAGGGAAGCTCAGAAACCCTGTTTGTTGTCCAAATACACCACAAAACTGTAATATCTGAGGGTTAATTCTGTTAAAATCAGTAGTTGTGTTAGTTCTTTGATAAAATAGGTGTAAGACCAGATTTTGGTGTGGGGCAAATATCCTTACACCTGTTGCATCCCTCAATTGAGGACAGTTAATAGATATTAAAAATGGTGTTCTTTTGATATATAATTTGTATATATTTTGAGATACTGTTTTGATATATATTTGGATACATATTTTTTACATATTTTATACGTAAATATATATATTGAAATACTTCCAGGTATTTTTCTTGCTTCAGTAGCACAGCATGGGGAAAAAGTGCTGTTGAACAAATCATAAACCAACATGGCCAGTGTGACAGCAAAGTTTCATGGGCCAACGTGGCATATCTCTTTCATTATTCTATATAGTACACATTCTTCATGTGCATTTTGCTAGTTGGGCTAGGAGCCCAGCATATAATATCCTGTGATCACACACTGCAGGGTGCTTGAAGAACTTCAACAGGGAATTTTTTTCTACTCAAATTTCTTTGTTATGTTCTGTCAACTCAAGCACATGTACTGCTGATAAAAGGCAGCATTGGAGTTCTGAAGATTTGAAAAAATATCTGTATTGCAGGCAGAGAATCTTTTAAGTCTCCTATGGTCTAAGTTAGCACTACCTGATAGATCCTAAGAAGTACAGAGGGTCTAGCTCTTTGTGAGGGGTGGCTTGAATATGAAGAACCACAAAAATTTCAGGTTAAATTTTAATCCCCTCTGTGAGTTCTGTGACAGATCCCTTCTATGAGGGGATTGAGGGAAGCATTTATTTCACTTAATCTTGTTAAACTCAAAAAATGGATGAACATATTCTTGCACATTCTCACCCATATGCTTGTTCTGCATTTTGGCTGAAGCTACCACAGAAAACCAAATTAAACTGAGATGTGTAAAACATGACTGGGAAAAGGAATTCAAATGCATGTCCTCAGAAAACTTCAACCATAAAAGCTTATGTAACTCAGATATTCTTAACATGCTGCTGCACTGCATCCATATTCCCAATGATATTCTTACTATTTTTGCCTTTGGGATATTCACTTGCTACTGGAGAACAAGATGACTGGGAACAGAAGGCAACTTTGCATATTGCCCAGGAAAATAGAACTTGTTGTCTGCTGTGCCAAAAATAGCAATTATGTAATTGCCTTATTGCCTTTTAAATGTCGTGGTTTAATGATATCCTAGTATCATTTTAAGCAGGGTTGAAGGTTCCCATGAGGAACAAAACAGAATGGTGAGGTCCAGTTCTCTTTAGCATTTCAGAAAGGAGGCAAGAGAGAATCATCAGATATGGCTTGGCCTTGTCATATGAGGTGCAATGAGATGATGTCTCATTTGCTTCCTTCCTAAACAGTCAAAAAAAATGTTCACTTTGTCATTCCATGTGATCTGTTTCCCTATCTCTCCTTTGTAAAACACCTTAGAGGGTTTGAATATACTACCAGATGTCACTGTCCTTGTCTAGGAATTTCTCCATTTGTGACTGGGGTCTGATTATTCTGCAGCCAGCACTGGCCTCTCACAACCTTGTTGATGTCATCTTGCTGATGTCACCCAGGGTTCATCAAGAGAAGAACTGGCCTACTCAACAGCTGCTGGCTCAGGTCATCGCTGCTTCTGTGTCAGGGGAGGTTTAGGTTGGATATTAGAAAAAGATTTTTTACCCAGAGGGTGGTTGGGCACTGACCAGGCTCCCCAGGGCAGTGGGCACAGCACCAAGGCTGACAGAGCTCAAGAAACGTTTGGATGATACTCTCAGGCACATGGTGTGAGTCTTGGGGATAGTTCTGTGCAGGGCTGAGGGTTGGACTCAATGACCATTGTGGATCTCTTCCAACTCATCATGTTCTGTGATTCTGAGATTTTGTGATTCTGAGATTTTATGGTTCTATTCCCTTAAGGCAGTTGTACCATTGTAAGCATTAAGTAAGGAGACAAGCTTAAGCAAAATTTATGCCTACTATGTCTCATTTAACTATGTTAGGATTTCCAACTGGATGCAGAGATGGGTATGGTGTAAGTATTGTCACTTTGGTTAATTGCCATGTATCCAGCTCTACTACAAGGAAGGCAGAAGGGACTGTTTACATTAATCTTGTGCCAAAGCTGATCAGCCTGATCCTAAGCAGGGACAACTCCTCAGAAACCAACTGTTACCCTGAAATACTTATTGTAGTATGAAAGTGTGTTAGGTGTAAGTCAAATTAATGTTTGTTTCAGCACTGATAAAGTCAGATCTATGGTGCTGAGTAGGCAGCATATTACTGGAGTTAATTATAGTATGTGCAGCTACCATTTCTTCCCCATTTTATTATTAATGACAAGAAAGTGGGACCAAGAGGCACAGTGTTCTCTGATTAGAGGCTTTGTAACCATAATTCTATTTTTTGCCATCAACACAGTGGGAAATTCTGATTTCCCCTATTACATTGGAAAAAAAGGAAGCAAAACACAACTTCCTCCTGTCCTACACCATCCATCTGAATTTTCCAGTGTTTGTTGGTTTGCAGGAGCTAATATACTAAGCCTTGTGATTTACTTCTGGTGACATACTACAGCAACTTTTTCAAAGTTGCTAGAAGTCAGTATATATTTTCTAGCATTAAATACAACAAAATCAGCCTATATTAACTGACTCTTTAGATATTCACATTTACAGCTTAGACAAAGTTACACAGAGTGATGTGTAATACACTGATATGTAGTGGATCATGGAAAGTGAACCAGCATGTGCTGGTTTTGAAGAAAGCTGGAGCTCTTGCTGCTTTTCCTTCTCCTCCATTTGCAACTTCTCTCTGTCTTCCTTAGTGCAGTTTTCATCCTGAGATGAGCTTAGCATGGAAATGCCAAGCTCAGGCACCCACAGATTTTGGAAAAATAGATCTCTAACTAGTGACAAGCTTCTGCTTATCACAGGAAAGTGTGATTTCTTGCTGTGATTTCCTGCTATTCTGGAAGGATCTTTGAGATTCAGGGGAAAAATAGTAGGGGCTATTTTAAACTTTTTAATGTTAATCAAGAGCTATCATCCAGTGACCTAGTTCCAGCTCAGAACAGTTTCAAAGGATTTCTGATTCTTTCTGATATCCCTGCTGTTGCTATTTACCAGAAATTTCTAGGAATACATCATAGCATTGACTTTGTGCTTCTGTCTTAGGACATGTGGTTACACAATGGGAAAGAGTATATTAGGAGTCTGCTAATAACAGCACTTAAAAATTATAACCCTGGTTTTTTTCATGGAGTAGTGCTCTTCAAGAGTATCTTCAAACAGTAGCTAATATTAAAGAATCAAACCAAGACATATTGAGGTATTTCTATTTTTAAAGTGCCAAGCTGCAAAGATACACTGGTAAATCAGTATATTAATGTACACTCTACTGGAATATGTTAGCAGGGGAAAATGTGTTGTAGATGTTGAAATTAAATCAGAGTACATAAACTTTAGTTGATGTGACTTGTGCAGACTCTTTAGGTTGGTTGAAGTTTGTCATGTGTGTTTATCTCTTAAACCAGGGTGTACTCCAGTAGAAAATTAAGGAAGTATCCTAGCCAATTTTTTTAGCCTCTCCTCTGAAGGCCTTCAGACCCCAAGCATACTTAGTTCAATGTCTCCTTGCAGTATCGATGACTTTTTTTAAACCTTATGTTTACTTTAGATAAAAGAAGGTTTGTCATGTATGTGATACCACTTTTAATTGCTGTGCAGCAATTAACACATTACAGCAGAATGAGGTTTGATTCTCCTCACAGATGCGTATTTCTAAGTGTCTCAGTCTCATTTCTCTCCCAGAGAAGTGCAGACAATTTTACTTCTCTGGGGAGATACATCATGTAATTTTGAGGTGCTCACAGGCTACTGAGGCAGCAAAGATATTTAACATTGACTGCACAATTTTAGTATTTGCACAGAAGAGCTAGCTAAGGAAGGATCATTATTCTCTCTTTACCTTGTAGATGTTCAAGGGCATTGAAATAAACCTCCTATATTTGGTGAGAAGAAAAATCCCTATAGTTGATATATTTCCTAAAAACTTTCTTAGTATACATAGCATGCAAAAAGAAAATTGTAGTTCTGTTCATCTGACATACCAGTATATTTTTACAGTGTTTTTCAAATGTTAACAGCAGGCTTATGGGGCAATATTTTTAAAACATTTCTCTCCCAGGACGATTTCAAATAAACTAGTAGTGTTATCTGCCATTACCAACAGTCATAGTGCTAGCACACTTTTATTCACTTCGCTGTTTACTTATTTATGTGAGCTTGAAATTGTGTACATTTTTTTCTTAAGATAAAATCTAGGCCATTGTTCTGGTCTGTACCTTATACTTATAAAAAATTGCATAGTATTTGAAGTTATATCGTACTTTCTGAATGAGCTTCTCAGATGCCATGGTCTTTTTCCCTTGAAGATAATGGAAGAGTTATTTTTAAAGCAATAAGATATTTAAAAAGCACTGTGAACTTCCTTTCAGACAACTGCAGTTTAATTTACATAACCATATGACTTTTTTGTTCTTCCTATCACTTGTTAATGATTTACAATATTTAGTAGTACTGTGCAATTGTGCTTTTGAAGAAATGCATTAGATTTTTGGAAGTGTGGTAAACGACTGATTACATGAAACAAAAAAACCTTCTGCCTATTGGTGTTCACTTATGGCTTGAACATAAGTTGAAAGATTATTTTTTTTCCTTCTTCTTCTTCTAGACACCTCTGTTAATGTCTGCATGTCACAGAGAGAGCCTACTCTTCTTTGTCTGGGCTAGTTCACTTCTTCCAGAAGAGACCTTGGAGGAAGGGCAAGTCCCTACACAGGTAGTTTTGGAAAAGTCATTGTAAACTTCTGCTTAGGCCCTGAAAAAAATGTTAAAAAAAAAAAAAAAAAAAGAAAAAAAAAAGGTCCCTATGGGTATTAATGTCCTTTACTAATGAAATGGTTTGCCCTTATGCAGTATGAATGATTCATGGTCATGATTCATTTACAAAAGCCTGGGAAAGAGGAGAGAAATCCTTATTCTTTTACTGTTGAGCTCACTCGAACCAGAGATCTGAAGAGCTTTGCTGTTTTGGAGAATCCATGGCTGTATGCTTTAGCCCTTTATTGCATTTGAAATATGACATACATAATTAGCACTAAAATCCAGAGCCATCTTCACCTGAATGCTGTGCAGGTGAAAAGGTGACCTCACTTGGATGCTTTCACAATAAAGCACTTTAAAACTAAAACATACATTCAAGAAACACGCCAGTCCCAGTGACTCACCTGGTGTGTTGAAATGAACTGGGAAGCCTGGCTTGATGTGCCTGCTCTGAGGTTATTGGGTCTGTGGCATTGAGGGTTTATGGCAAAGTGCAGGGTCAACCCAGCTGAGAGCAGGGGTGCTTCTACCTTGGTGAAGTGAGGTTGACCCTCACATCAGTCCCACTGCCTCCCCACCCCCAACCTTGAACTTTAAAATTGTCCAAAAAAATTCTTCCTAGTGTTGTTTACCTTCTCTGATGAGCGTGGACAGCAAAGGCAAGAAGCACAGCACAGCAGTACACCCTGAAATATACTCCAAAACAGGATGTAAATTGCAGCCATCTGTGGGGAAGAGGATTTTGCCAGCACAAAAGTAGTGAAGTTGCTGTGGGTTGCTGGTGCTGCTTGCTCTTCCTCCAGAGGGATCCTGGTGAAAGCTGTCATCAAGAACTAAGAGATTCAGCAACAAATCCATTTGTGCAGATCCTGCAAGATCGAAATAACCAGGACAAACTACATTCAGAGTATTCTTCTTCCATCTTGTCTGGTGCTGCCACTAAGGGGCAAAATAGTTCTACTGCCAAAAGAAAGCAAAAGAAGGTTCACAGCTGTTATCTAATTCTGATTGTGAGAAGCCCTAGATTATGGTTCCTGTTTCCAGGTTCTGGGGGCTTTTTCAGTTGGTTTGGTTGGGAGTTTTTGTGTTGTTTTGATGGGGGTGGTGAGTAGTTTGTTGTTGTTGTTTTGTTTGTTTGTTCTTTTCTTTCTTTTGTTTGTCCTTTTATTTTGTTTTTAGAAATGTATTGTCCAGAATCAGGTTTTAGTATTAAATTGGGCTATGGAGGACAGAGTAAAGTTGGAGACATGCTAGAGTCCTGATGTGTTCCAGAGAAACTAAGAACTGAGTAGAGTTTTAGTTGTTACCCTATTTTTTAGTAGTTTGTCAGCTATTACAGAAAAAGCAATATGATCATCCTTGCATCCTCTGGCCTACTCCCTTGAGAAACTATCAAAAGTATGATTTTACTGCACTGCTAACCTGAAGGCCCTTCTTCTTGCCGGGGTTCCAAACACATGTGGTTTTTTTGGCAGCCTTCCCTCCTCTGCTGGTTTTGAAAGGATACTTGGCTGGAGTTGCATTTTGTCTTACAGCAGTATTTAACTAACCTTTGTCCCTCTGAGACTAAGATTTAAAACTGTCCATAAGTCTGTTACCTCTCTCAGTTTTCACAAGCAATTGCTACATGGAGCTGACAAAATACTCCATCAGAATACTGTCAGTTTTGGTAGAAATTGTGAGAAACTTCTTTACTAATAAGTCTGTAGTGGCAGTAACTAGTAAAACAAACATAACCATCTCACATCCTGTGTTCAGCTTGTACTGATGAGTCAAGCTCTTTTCCTACACAGAATGAAGTCAGGATTATTAGCTAAACCACACATGTTCTTTCCCACCAGGCAATGCATAGTATTGTGAGTACTTTTTAATGCACAATCCACATAAGATACTGCGAGGAACAAGGCTGCCTCTCTATGCCTTATTTATTCTAGCCAAACCACATGAAAGGCTGGTTTAAAATGCTGCATCAAGTTATTCCTAAATTGTGTCCACTATTATGTTATAGCCTTGTGTCAGCAAAGATGCCTCAGCATTTTAATGGTGAAGTAATTTCCTGAATTGTAACTTAGGTATAGAAAGTGACATAAATTGCCCAGAAATTACACTGGGAGGCAGAAGGAAAGAGGACTGATGCAACTATTTATCTTCCCCAGATTTCTCCCTGGTTTTTTGGTTGGTTGGTTTTGTCAGTCTCCCAAGATGTTTCTGTTCAGCAAAACACCAGGTACTTTAGTTGCCAGTGTTCAAACCTGACTCCAGTGTCCTCAGGCTTCATCTTCTCAAAAACTCTAGGCCAAACTCTAGGCTGATCTTGGTGATAAGTCTGCAAACTCAGAAAGATTGTGTCAGCTGCAATGTAGCCATTCCAGATAGAATATGTTTTAGTGGATTGGAATCTGACCTGCCTTCTAATTCTTTTTACTGTAGTATTTGTGAAAAGTGGAAAGAGAAAATGGGATAATTCTTGTCCAAGGAGAATAGTTCCCTTAGTTGCCTATTACAAATATATGAAGGAGGTAAGAAGCAGAACACATTTTTTGCAACAGTTACAGCACCTCGATGATGCTGATTGATGCAGGGCAAAAACAGAATTCATCACAAAATATATTAATTACTTCTTCTAAAAGAAGATTTTATTTAAGAACTTCATTGAGTCAGATGAAAATTATTAATCCTTAAGTTTGTGCATTGCTTCCTTTCCCTGTGAAAAAGATCTCAAGACACACATGTTCACATAGATTTTCAGGGCATCTGTCTATCTGTTGTGGTTTAGGTTTTAGGAATGGTACTCCCCAGTTCACTGCCCCCCACGGAGACTCTCCAAAACCACACATCACTTTCTCTCACTCCCCTGCTTCCCCCTCCCGCTCCTACCTGCAGTGGGATGAAGAGGAGGATTGGAGGAACAAAAGGCAGAGACTGCTGTTTGAGACAAGAATTTACTGTAAACAGCAATGACACAAGAAAAAGAAGAGTAAGAGCAACAACACTAAAAAGGGAGGGTACAAGAAAATAAACTATTCACATGGAAAAAAGCCCTGATAATAGACAGTACCAGACAACTCCCTCCTCCACTGTTTCCTCTCCCTCCTCCGCATTTTCTTAACCAGAATGGAACTCCTGCTCCCCGGGGAAGAGACTCCCTTTCACCTGCCACCGGCAACCAGGTGAGGTGATACAGAATAACCTCTGGATCATAAACAGCCCCCTCCTGACCACAGCAAAAATTAACCCTGTCCTGGCTGGAACCAGGACACTGTCTCGAGAAGTTGTGGCAATGTTAAAAATAAGATTGTGTGTCTTCTTTTCAAAGAAACAGTGTATGAAGCTATCTAGTAAACTCAGTGCAGAACCTAATGCTCTCAGGCACATGGTGTGAATCTTGGAGCTGCCCTGTGCAGGGCTGGGAGCTGGACTTTGATGACCCCTGTGGGTTCCTTCCAACTCAGAATATTCAGTGAATAGATGTATTTTTAGTAAGTACTGTACTTGTCTCCTTCACCTTTCCTTTACATGACACTAAGTCTCTGAAAACTGGTATTGCCCAGTTGGGAAACCACTCCAATACTTTGGATTCTTTAGTGCTTTCACACTGAACTTAGCAGAGAAGGAAGCTTAAGGGATAGAAAAGGGAAAGAGTAAATAAGAAGGCCGTGAACTAAAACCACTTCAAAGTAACTAAATACTGAAACCAGTAGGTAAGAAATGCCTTTTTCCTCAATCTGTCTCTGGCAGGAGAATCCCTGTTTAGAATGCTGTTCTCCTCTGCCTGTACTCCATGCCATTCCCATTGTTGCTCGGGAAACAACTTTGTTGCTCGTAATAAGTATCAGTCTGAAAGCTTCAAAGACCTCTTGTGCAGCACTACCAAATTTCTACATACTGCTGCATGTGATGGGGAATGTCAACCTTCTGAATCTTATGAATGCCCTTCAGGCAGGAAAAATTATATATTTCAGATACATGTGCAAAAAAAACGCAAACCCAAACCCAAAAAAACAACCAGAAAACTCAAATCCCAGCCCCCTTCACTTCTCTCTCAAGATACTCATTTTCCATCAAATAGCAGGCAATCCTGATGTATTAGAATTTGTGTGAAACACTGGTGATTTAGAACAACGTGTTTCACTTTTTAAATAAATATAATAAACTTCTTTCTGATGCCAGAGAATTAAACTGCCTTTGTTTTTTCAGATAATGAATCAAAAAAAGAAAATATTACAACATAATGCTAGATTTTTATAATTCTGGCTAAGTGTTCTTGTTTTAGATGCAGTTCTCAGGATCACACATGGTGATGTTGTATTACAGGAGGAAATCTGTTAGCATTGAATGGGAAAAACTAGCTCTTTGCACCTTCCTCAGTCTGATCAGGTGTGGTGGGTTGACCTTGGCTGGACACCAGGTGCCCACTAAGCTGCTTTATCACTCCCCCTTCCCAGCCAAACAGAGGAGAGAGAATAAGGTGGAAAATGGCTTGTAGGTTGAGATAAGGCAGTTTGCTAAAGAAAAAGCAAAAGTTTGTGCGTGCACAAACAAAGAGGAGAATAACAAGGTTCATTCTCCCTTTCCCACAAGTAAGCAATGTCCAGCCACTTCCTGAGGTGCAGGGCTTCAGCACAGGTAGTGGTTGCTCAGAAGGCAAACATTGCAAATAACAAAAGCCCCCCTCTTCCTCCTCCTCAGCTTTTAAATCTGAGCTGATGTCATATGGTGTGGAATATCTACTCGGTTAGTTTGGGTTGATTGGCCTACTTGTGTCCCTTCCCAGGATCTTGTCCTTGATGGTGGAGAGGGAGGAATGCTGAGAGATAGTGCTGGTGCTGTGTCAGCCCTGCTCGGCAGTAGCCAAAACACCCGGTGTGTTGTCAACACCCTTCTAGCCACCAATGCAAAGCAGAGCACTGTGAGGGCTGTTATGGGGAAATGAACTCCAGCTCAGCCAGACCCCAACACATCAGGAGCAGAAAGATTCCTTACAAGGAGCGATTTGTTGCTACAGGTTCACAGAAGCAATAGTTTTGAAATTAGGCAGTCTCACATGATGAGGTGGTTCTTTCTACGTGCATTCTGAAAGGGGTGCACCTTATATCTTTAAGCAACGTGGGTGGGAATGAGACCAGGGATTTTGTTTTTCACACTGTATAGGTTACACAATGTAAAAAATGTAGAACATTTCCATTCTTGTCAAAGCATGTCTACTTAGTGTGATGGACCACAGAGCTTCAGAGTCCCTTGAATGAGTTTAGGCCTTACAACCAACCCATGAAGCTGCTCTACCACTCCCCCTCCTCAGCAGGATAAATGCGTAGGGGGAGGAAATAAGATGAAAAAAACCTTGTGGATCAAGATAAAGGCAGTTTAACAAAGCAAGGACTGTGCATAGAAACAAAGGAGAACAAAATATTTTTTCATCTCACCAACAGGCTATGTCCAGTCAAGTATAGACTCAGTACACATTGCAGTTGGTCCAGAAAACAAACACCTTAAAACCAATGCCTCTCACCCCTTTCTCTTAGCTTTAATTGCTGAGCAGATGTCGCAGGTTAGGGATTATCCCTTTGTCAGTTTGTGTCAGATGTTGTGGCTGAAGGACAACCTTGAGTGAAGGGTAGCCTTGATGCTGTGGGAGGCCTGTGGCCAAAACACTGGTGTGTTGTCACCTTTCTAGCTGCAAATACAAAACACAGCATTATCAGGGCTGATACTAGGAAAGTTAAGTTCATTCCCTCCAGCTGAGCAGGATACCACAGTGAGTCAGTGGTGGGAGTCTTGTTCAAACTAGTTCTGGTTTAATTTTCACTCTCCTAGTCCTGGGAAAGATGAACTCTCCTAAACAGTTCAGACCAATTAGATTCCTAGACAATCCAAAAGCTAATCTAAGCCTATAAAATTCACACATCCTTAAAGAAGGGGTAGGAGGGGTAATGTGGGAGATTACCCCCACATTAGTTAGCTGAGTGTTAGCTGAAAGGAATGTTTTCTACATGCATTATTTGGAGCAGTGTAGTTCTGCAACAGGCTGCAGTATGGGGAAGAATGAGCAGGTCCATATCCTGGAGTCAAACATACCACACTGTGATGAAGTGACCTCTGTGATTTGTCTGAGAGTAACTGCAGGAACATAGGAATATTATAGCAGTAAATATCTAAAGAAATGTTACGTAGTGTGGTGGTATCTGAACCAAATTGCTGTCCAGTTGTACAAACTTAATACTGTCCATGAGCATGAATACTGAAATAGTCTCCAAGCAATGCAAATGCAGTCTGCATTCAGCAGAGCAGGACCACAGTGTTCTCTGGGATCTAGAGCTGTGGAGGAACTTTCCAGCTGATGGGCATGCAAGGTCGAGCTGAAAATGTTGACCTCTTTGGAATAAGAGTAATGTCAATGATCTGCATGTTTTTCTGTAGAAAATGAAAGAGCAGGGGGAAAAAAAGCATATCTGAAATAGACTGTGAAATAAACGGAAGCAAAATACTATATAACCTGAAAAACACATGGAGAGGTCCTAATTTAATATTTAACATAGCAGCTTCCCAACTTGTCCAAAGCACAGCTATTTTGATCTCTTGTGACAGCATAAAGAATTTTTACAGTTTTTCTCACTGGGAGCTGTCAAACTAGCCTTCCTGAACTCTATTAGCTGTTCCTTCCCCCACACAGAGTTATATTCTTGAATATGAGACCCTCAACAATCATGCTGAGTCAAAAAAGTTTGGAGAACTCACTGGGCTGAATTCACCAACTAGCCTGTTCTCCAACACAGCAAGCTGAAGGAAAATTGCAGGGATGAACACTGTGTCTTTTCACCCTGCTCTCTTTAACTCCAGGGAGCAGAACAGGACCTAGCCTGTTAATTTGTTTTTTTACAGATCAGTCAGTCTCTTATGCATAATGTTACCTTCTTGTACTAGTAGTGAATTGCTTTAATAGAAATGAAAGCCAGAACTGCTGATGCCAGTTCTGCTGGCATGAATGCGAATGAATAAGGGGCCTTCAGAGCAAGTGTTTACTCACAGGAGATCAGGAAACAGGGAAGACTGGATGCTATGGTCATGACAGCAAGGGTTTAATGTGTTACTGGGCAGCAGCCAATGCTACACCTGCACGAAAATTTAAAGCTAAAATTCCCAAAGAAGTAGCAGCACTGAGATGTATCTCTCAGCACCTCATCTGCTACATCTGCTCTTACATTCTGAACAGCCAGGTACATCATGGAAGACTAAAGCGAGTGATGGCTGCCTCTAAGCTCTTATCTTACCTAATCAGTCTGATTATTTGCAGCTTTCTGCCCGTGCACAGTGAAAGCCATACTGTTCTCCTACACCTAAAAACCTGAGGTGTTCCCTACAAAACTACAATGAGCAGATTGCAGTTTTATTTCTGGTGAGCAGTGTTGCCATGATCCCAGCAGAGGGAAATCTGGAGACACTGTCAAAGCAGCTTGAGTTTTACAGAAGTAAAACCAGCTTGATGTCGTAAGTATATCAGAATTAGCTGGTGAATGCCTTTCTTTTTAATTACATGACTGCAGAAAATAATTAGCTGATGTTATTTCATTAGGAAATGTTTGTTTTTAAGCTGCACTCCCAAGAGTAAGGTGTGAAGCCTTAAATACATTAGTGGTGCCACTTGTTTTACTATAAAAATTAAGTCAGGTTTTGTAAGTTATATTAGTTCTAAATTCTAGATAAAAGCAAGATGAATTATTTGGGATTTTTTTTCCCTTCTTCTTTAGTTATTTTATGTGTGCTAAAAGTAGTTACCAGATCTTCACACACACAAAAAAATAAAAATAAAAATAATTAAAGAAGATATGCTTTAATATATTAAAAGCATCAGAAGAGCATATGTGCTACTTAACAAAAACTCTTCTGTTGCTTAATACAAAGTTTTGTTCTTTACAGTAACAAGTGGGAAAAAAAAGCTTTCTTTTTTTCTTCTTTTTCTTTCTGACTCCTGTGCTCATCTCCTGCAGAAACAAGAGACCAGTGTAATGGTACTTCTGTAAGGGGATTCTCCTGATCTACCTATGGTGGGCAGTGATAGGAACTTCAGATGTCTCAGAAATGTGTGACTGAAATCTGTAGTGTAAGACTAATCATGAGAAAAACAGACATTCCTGATTAGTCATGAGAGTCAGGAAGAATAATTACTTGATTAATACTGAATGTATAGAAACTGGTACAGAAATCACCACAATTGTGTGGCTCAGGATAAATTTGATCTCATTTTCTAAAGGGAAAAAAAAAGTCTGGTAAAAGCTGCCTAATACCAAGCTGGATTTATTCTGAAGTGATAGGGAAAAAAACACTTGCAGAAACAACCAATCTCAGACTCCTAACCAATTTACTGAGCAAGTCTCCTTGGCTTTCCATACACGCCCTTGCTATGGAACTGCACTCCAGAATTTGAAATTTCATTTTCACGCTATTATTTCTGAAAAGGAAAGATAAATACACAAGAAATTGAACCAGATGCAGGCTGCTACTTGGAGCCCCAGAGTGCTGACTCACCATCGTGAAGAACTTGAGCTATGGTGGTTGATTTCCCTTCCTGCCTCAAACCTTCCCCACGGTTATTGTCCCCAGCACTGCAGGAACAGGCAGTGCAACCACACATCTGCACCCTGTTCTTCTTAGTTCATAATATCAGCTAAGGTGGTCAGCAGTTTATACATGTCAGGCTGGAAGCAGTGGTAGGACTATAAGGAATATACCATCTTCTCTGTAGAAGTGGTGGGTCCACGGATACCTGGCCCCAGAGTGAAGCTGCTGTTTCTCATTTGCTTATTTAAGAGTGTTTTTAACCTTACTCAGTTCCTTGCTTTTGTTAATTGTGGTTTTAGAAGCAGTCTCACAAACCCCACAACTACCAAAACTGTGAGGGAACGTGGCAGGGGAAGAGGCCAGAGGACAGGGAGGCAGGAACTGCTGCCATCAGTTTTGCTGGGAAGTGCCCCTGTCACCACAGCCAGCAGCAAGACAGGGGACAGTGGAGGTTGTGGGGAACAGGAGGTGGTTCTGTGCCTGCAGCTGAGCTTGCTGCAAGCAGAGTTAGACAGTGTCTGTCCATACAGTGTGTGAACTCAATCATTTGGCTCAAGGATAAACTAACTCAGCAGTCCATAGCAATTTGTGTCTCCAGTCAGCTACTCTGCAGAATACCTTGGTAACCTTCCCAGCCCTGTTCACAAGTGCCTTCTTAGGTGTTAAAGCACTTCCTTTTATACTGAACTCAGAAGTTGTGTGGTTTTGAGTATCATCTTCATGATTTCTGTGTTAAATCCCCCATCATCAGTGTATAAATCTGCACTGACCTGAAAATATAGATGAAAAAAACCCTGAAACCCACTGAAAAAAAATCACGTCATTGTATGCTTAATAATAAAAAATAAGCAACTTGATTTTTAAAAGTGTCTGAAGTTCTGCCCTGTAATGCTGGGATGACTTTTAATCTTCTTGAGCAAGCTGACTTTACTCCTGAGGCCTTGAACTCTGGTCAATACAGCAAAACGTTGTTACAGATTCCAACTCAGATTCCTATAACCTGTGTATCTGGGAAGTTTCTGTGTCATGACAAAGCTAAGGTGCTCTTACACAGAGATGCCCTTTTCTTGGGACTTGTTATTTGGCCTGCATTGCAGGGCATACTATATTGTGCTTGTATATAATTGAGGATAAGCACAAGCAAACCCTGACTTTGCATATATATCAAGCAGATGTATTGCCCTTTTTAATTTCTGCTTCACATTGTATAGGTGATGAAAATGTGAAGTTCTGTGCAAATATTCATGAGAAAGCACCCCATTTCTGCATCACCTGGGTACATCTAACTATCAAATAATCAAAAAAAAAAGGTTACTGGTGAGTCAGGAGGTGGGAGGATTTTATACCTGCTGAGCAAACCATTGCCATGCTAAGCCTGTATAGTGTCAGTTCCTATTCCTGGTGGCTAAATCTTTAGGATAGAATGGTGCTTGCTCCACATTTGTTTGCAGGAAGAGATCTTGCCATGTGGCAGTACCACAAAAATTATCCAGGATGTGCAGTTTAAGATACAAAAGCTAGATAACAGGCCTTCCTAACTTACAGTGCTGCCCAGAGCTTTGATTTATCTGTTCAAGGAATGAGTGCAGTGTAGCACTGTATGTGATCTTTGCTGTCTGAGACAAAGCCTTTATCTGATCAGCAATTCAAACCTATCTACAAGTGCTGGGTCAGCAGGTTAATTGGAAATTTGTGACTGGTTTGATGATCCAGGAAAACTAGAATGGTGTCTCACAGGTTTGTGTTTGTAAGACACAAGCATGTTGAGGTCAGTAAGTGAAAGGCCTTGGAGAAGCATCCCCAAATTGTTTCAATTCCTGTGTCAGCAGAGCACTGTTACTATTTAGTATTTTGAGATTTACTGCCAAAAGGAAACTTCTAAAGCAAAGCCCCCCCGGGGGCTTGTGATTGTATAATTCTAAACAGTGTAACAATACTTTTTGTAGTTTTATCACTGTGCTGCCTGAGGCCAGCAAACTGCAGCTCTGGAAGGTTTACTTCCTCGGAATGATTTAGGACAGGGTATTTGAGTTACAGAGTTGCTCAGAAACCATGAAGACAGAATGAGAGGGAAGTGGGTTTACTTGGACAGGCATCTTACTCTGTTGCTTTCCTGCAGCTGCTGCTGCTGTTTACCCATGCAAACCAACAGGCTCCTTCTGCACAGTGACTCGCTGCTCCTGTAGCTCCTGCAGCACCTTATCCATTGCTTCTGGTACATCTTCTCCAGCTGTTCACTGACAAGAGCCTTCCTGTGGCCCTGCTGGCTGCTCAGTCTTCAGTGGAATGATTGAAATGTGTTTGCCTTCGGAAAGGCATGTGTAATGATGGCACAGGCAGTCCCTTGGTGGTGGCTTTAGGCAAAAAAGGACAGTGTGACTAATACCCAGTCCACGTTTTGTGCTCTTGCTACGTACCACACAACACTGTAATGCCTCCAAAATTTGTCTCTCTTCCATTAAAGAATTATATTTTTATTGCTTTTACAAGGATGCTTCTAGGATGGTCTTTTCTGAAACTTTAAGCCTTTTTCTTTAAATTTATCCTCCTCATTCTTTATGGGTTATTAACTTTGGTTGTCTTTAACACCATGAGGCAGACACCATAAATTGTTTGGGAACTCAATTAATTCACGTTGAGATGTAAAGCTCTCCTCTTTTTTTTCCAAGCTTCCTACCTCGTGCTAGGCCAGATTCTTTAATTGAGAAGTGCAAGGGAGGAAGAAATTCTTGTGGTCCATGCAAAGACAAACTGACCCTTTAAGTCAGATGCTTTTTAAAATCTGCATTTACACTTCTTTTAAAGCCTTGGCCAATTACCTGTCTGTAGAATATCTGTGCTTCAGAGCAATGACCACGTGGGAAGATGTTTCCAGTGCATGTTCAGTGCTGTGATGTACCTTAATTTTTAATAACTGACCATGGCAGTAGAGGTAATTCTTGCTACCTGCTGAGCTTGCTCTGTAGCTCTGAGCTGTTTGGAAGTAAACCTGTTTCCTGTTCCCTCCTCCATGTTTCATTAAATCAGCAGTTTCTGCTAATTCTTAGGTGTTGTGTCATATTTGGTTAGTGAAAGGGGAAACAGAGTTAATTCCATTGTGAAAAATTTCCTCTGAAAAGTTCTGTGCATGGAGAGAAAAAGGATCTGCTGCCACCACGGTCAGAAATTTCTGCTCAGAGGAACTAAAAAAACTTATTGTCAAAAACCATCTCTTATTTCTTGTAAGACAATAAATGCAAGCTGACAAGAGTGAACTGCTGTTGGGGTAAAGAATGTTCAATTTCCCCATTTTTATCTTTCCTGCTAAAAATAAATGCTCAATTTTTAACAGTGCTGCATGGATTCACGATAAAGACATTTCGGTGAGACAATGTCAGTATTCCACCAGCTATGTGCATGATTTTAGCCCAGAATGTTGATATCTTTGTCCATCAAGATAAATAACTTCATTGTTGCTTGGGTTCTTTGATCCATATCCTTTTCAATATTCTACTGCAACACAGGAACTAGACACTCAGACAGTTGATTTCTCAGGGTTTCTTTCTTCACCAAGTGCCACAGGATCATTTTTTGCTAATAATGCGGTAAATACAGTAATTTAATACATCTCAAGACTTATAGTAGCTTTCTTGGTGTTGGTAGAATGCAAATTTTTAAATAGTTTCTTAGTTTTGTCTAATAAAATTAGAGAAGGAGTTTTTTTGTCTTGTTTCATCTTTTTAGTCTTACAGATTTGAAAGAAAACTGGCGTTTTGAATATGCAACACTTTGTGAATTACCTAATACCACGCTTTGGAAAAAACTGTGATGGCCTTCATGACCTCTTCTCCCTTGCTAAGTTGCTAAAAATTTCCCTGACAAAGCTGAAATGTGTGCTTTTCTGGGTGCATTTGTGTGTCGTCAGGCGTACATCTGAAAATAAGGAGAAGCTTGTGTTTCAGCAACCCACCCCACGTACTTTCATCTAGCATTTTTTGCATGCATGGAAACTATCTCTTTGCATACATGGGAGTAATTAAATCTCTTGTTTGCAGTAGCCTCTTTTTGCTGACTGAGAGGTTCAGCGTTACCCAGGCTTGCTCCAACCCGAGGCAAACCTGCCAGTCAACAAAATGGATCACTTAAGGTACAAAATAAATAAAACCCTTAATAAAGTGAGTGTTTTCTACCTTTCTACTTTTGTACATATACTCCATTGCTTCACTAAAAGCTACATATGACTGTTTGTTGAGGTTTTTTTCAGCCTTAGGACCTGGATCATGAAATGACACATTCTAGCAAAAACTTCAACTGGTACCATTTCTGAGCTAGGCAAAAATCACTTTTTCCTTTAGCAAAGGGGTTTGGAAGGACGGAAGTCCTTTGGTGCCTCTGACAAAGAGAAAGGTGACACACTGGATCTCTTGATGCAGTAAGGGGGACAGGGAAGAAGAAAAAGTAATTTCATTGGTTTGCCATGAGGTTATCCTAACACCACTGTGTAGCAACATAAGGAAATAAAACATAAGGATATTCTGAGCAGAAGGAACTCATGATGCATCTTTTGTACTTCAGGTCTGTCAGATATGAGCTGATGATACACTTCTGAAGAAGTCAGGCTATTTTAATATTGGAATGGAGGTTCCTTCATCTAATTCCTCCTTTTCAGTAGCGTTCTTCTAAGAAATATTTTTTCACTGGGAAAGGTTCCCAAGAGCTATTTCTAGGAGGTATGACAGAGCAACCATTGTGGTTTTCCTTTAAACTAGCTTTTAAATTACATCAGATGCCACCTACAGTGTACTAAGCCCTCTGGCTTGTATTTGTTTCATTACTGTGAGGTGGTTTATGGAAAATAAGAGAATATTAATGCCAATTCAAAGCTTGGACTGGCACACCTATCACCTAGAGAAAAACTGTGGTGATGTAAAACTTATTTATCCAGCAATTCTTGTTCAGTGCGGGCATCAGTTATATTCTGTGATAGAATGGAAAGGTGAGATAAGGCCTGTAAATGTGACATGTTTTAAGGACTGATGAAAGCAAATCACAAACTATTTCTGCAGAAATATTTCTCAGTTGCCTCTTTCACAGGAGATTATTCCACAACCTGAAGGCACTAAATTTCTTTTTGGCAAGAAAGAATTCTTTGTATTTTTGGTCTGACTCCTGAAAGTAACGTTTATCTCTTGTTTTGTTGGTTCAGATTTCTCTGGAGAGCTTGCAGTGACTGTTCTGATTACTCAGAGCCTATTGAAAATGAGGTCCTCAGTCTGAGCTGGAGCCTCTGGGCATAATTGTAATGCAAAAAATAGTTCAGGGTACTACATGAGTGATTCTGTAGATATCCTAAAGCACTTGTTCTCTCTTGAACCTCTAAGTATATTAATTATTTAACAAGCATGACTTTGCAGATGTAGTCTGAAGATTGCTGCTAATACACTTCTCTGTCCCATACGACATTGTCTGTCCTTAAGGGAATGCCTGCACTGCTTGTGCTTGGAAGTCAGGATTGCAGCCTATTCTTCTGGCATTGTTTGAAAGTTTATTTGGTTTGAGCAGTTAAGGAAGATTTATACTTGAGCAGAGACTTCAGAAGTGTACAAACACCATTATTAGCTTGTGACACTAAGCTCTTGTATTTTGGGTTTGCTTTTAAGTGAAGAGTGGAAAACCAGAAAAGATTAGAGTGACCTGATCTGACTCCATTCCTCTCTGCCTTTACCCTTCACTTCTTCCTCCACAGTCCCCAAAACTGTCACCAAGAAACAGCCTCTTAAGTTTAACTTCAAAATAACTCTCATTTTAAAGCCAAAATTACAGTGTTTTTCTGGCACATGGCAGTGCTTTTCTTAATTTAGCAAGACTGATAATGATCTTTATAGATATTTGTTAGCACAGGTATGTAGGCTGGTATTGAAAGTGTAAGTGAAAAACAAGAGCAGTAAAGGAAAGGAAAAAGCCAATGAAACCAAAGCTGCACGCATTCTTGGGAGGCACTTATTTTTCTGCCCTTCTGGCTTCTTTTTTGATATCATTAAAGACTTTTCTGCCAGCATATTCTTGCCAGTCTGCCCAAAAACATCACAAAAGGTGTGCAACACTTTTAGAAGTATCTGTAATTAGTATTCAGTGGTTTATGGGAGCACTTACAGATAACCACCTTGGAGTGCATGTGGATCACACACAGCTCTTTCTTGTTGCATTTACTGCATGGAAAAGAAATGAATGGGTGCTCCATCACATTGTCCAAAACTGCAGCAGCCTGTTGGTAGTAATTGCTTGCTTGCATGTGTGTATTGTATATAGACATATTCATTTTAATCTGCAGTTTGGATATAGAGGGTGAATATCTCATGAAAGACAGAAAGCCCAAATGGAGAAAAACCAAATACAGGCACATGGTGCCTCAGATGTCTCATCAGCTACTGGATGATGACTTTCCACAAACTGTTCAGTCCTGGCTCATATTGACAAAACTGTTTTAAAACAGTTCATCCATATAACATGAACTACAGAAAAGGAACTGGAGAAGCCTGACTATCCTTGATGGCAAGAAGAACAAAGAAATGATAGAATACTGTCCATGGTTATTACCTTTTGTTTGAGTCCACATATGTCTGTTTGTATGGTGAACACTGGAAGTTTTTGTTGTTGGTAGCTGCATTAGGTCCCTATTTTCTCTCAGCTGCCATCAGGCTCCACACACAACCCTCAGCCTCACAGCTGACTTCACAGCTGTCCTGTGAGCTCACTGCTCTGTGCTTTATTTACTTGTTCTTACGAGATATGCTGCTAGAGTGCTGTTTCCTCATCCCTAGTAAAACTCTTACCTGAAGAACCGAAACCACACAAAGAAAACACAGGAAAAGAATTGACTGTATACTTAGCAGTTTGTTTTGTAACAGGCACGTTCCCATCACTACTGCCTGCAGAATAGGTCAGCAGTGGTTGAGGAAATCATCATACTCTGCACAAATGCTTGAAGTTCAAGTGCAAAAGTACTATCTACAGTGCTCCTGTTTTGTCAGTCACTGTGCCCTGACATTTAAACTTCATAACTTCTTTGCATCTTTCCTCAAGTGTCTAAACATTTCTCAAGCACTCAAGGAAAACTCATAGATTTAGTATGGGTAACCAAGGCACCCTGATATGCACCACTGCCTCAGACCTACCAGCCTGAAGAAGCTCCCTTCCAGCAGATGGGACCCAAGAAAAGCTTACCCAAAGAAGGTAATAAGCTATGGAAATAAGTCCAACATCAGAGGTCAGCACATGTTTCACCAGAGATCAAAGTGTTGAAAGTACTAGTAGTTGAAATATTTCTCTTCCGTGTCTCTGCAGAGCAGCTTTTGCCAAGTACTTCATTGCTACAATGAAAAACCTGCATTATATGAGCAAGAGTAATGGGACATTTCTTCCAGAGAATCTTATTTCTGAACCCTTGAGGATATAGTTGCTGGTAGCTTACCACACTTATGGGACAGTGTACCTACCATTGTAGTTCCAGATTTGTTGTTCATAATCACTAATCTTCTGCCCCTCTCCCCCTGATTTTTTTTTTTTTTTCTATTTCAAAAGTTGAGAAAAGAGAATATGTGCTTTGCACTACCCTTTTGTGGTCATGCACAGAGGAACAGGAAAAAGGGACACACACCACGAGGTTCTGCAGCAACACAATGCTAAAATAGTGCCAAAGAGGGGGAAAGGAAAATTGTCATGAACAGCACATGGAGAAAAAGATAAGGGAACTCTCAAAGCAGGGAGACAAGGCATAAAGAGCATAAGGTGACGGCAGTAGCAGACTAGCCAGAGCTTTGGCCATAGGGTCAGGCAGGAGAGGGAACAGAATCACAGAGGAACCTGAAGGGGAAGGAGCAGGGACTGAGAAAGTGGCTCCTTCTGATGCTCCTGACCCACTCTCAGAGTTCCCATTCAGACCAAGCAAAGCTTTAAAATTGCCCCTGTTCTGGGGCATTTTTTCAAGCCTCAGTCACGTTTTGTGTGATGCAGCTCAAGAGGAAGTTTGGAGTGGTTTTACCAGTGTAGGAGGAGTGTGGAAGCAATACAGGGTTGGGGGAGAAGCCAGTTGCTGCACAGATATCTTGAAGTTTGCTGTGCTACAGACTGGCAAAAGAAAACAGGTTTTATAGGTAGATTTAATGCATGTGTGATATTTTTCATGTCCCATATCTGCAGCGTACCTTGCTCTGCTTCTTATTTTACAGAGTGCTACCTTTATTTTGTCATTACTGAAGAGGCCTTATCTGTGTGATAAATGCTCCTGGCACCTTCTAACAGTGCAAAGTGTACAGGCACATGGAGTGAAGGGAGGGGAAATTGGGCAGTTTGTAGGTTGATGGAGCAATTGCACCCAGCAGTGGCAGTGCCGCCACTCTCGGTGTGCAGGAAACAGCCGAGAGAGCAGAGCTGCACAAAGCAGAGGACAGCTATTCCCTTTGTAGCTGACCAGAATATCCTCAATGTAAGTGGCTTCATCAAGAATGGAAACAATGATTTCCCTCTAAATTGCTAGGCAGCTTTCACATCTGCTCTCAAAATACTTCATGTGTCTGCAGAGCTGGTTTCTCATCCCAGGTGACAATTTGGAGAAGTGCAAGTGTGAGCTTTGCTGTTGTACAAAGTGTATATTGACAGGGCTGAGGGGTGGGGGACTTTCTTTTCCTGGTGCCGGTAGGGAACTTTTACACGTGGTTCTAGAAACCAGCTTGTCCTCATGGAGAAGTATTTCAAGGCAAAGCACATGCAGGGACCCAGAGTGGGAAACACTCACTCACTCTGCCACTCCCAAGTGGAATTGGAGCCTTCCCAAGGGGAATGGCAGTGTCAGAGCAGCATGAGGCCCTTGGGGTTATTGTGGATGTGATGTGCTCCATATGGTGCTCACTCCTTAAACTTTGGACTGTTCATGCCACCTTGGTCCTACATGTCCTACACTGCTAGGATCAGCTTTGGGACAAGAAATTTGGAGTGGGATGTGAGAACAAAGCACTGCAAGAAGACCTGAGCTAAGGCTGAAAGGCCAGTAATGCTGTCTTACTACTTAGTAATATCTAGTGTAATCTCTCTCACAAGCAGTTAGAGAAAATGAAGGTTTTGAATACCAGTACCAGGCTGAAGCATGACCTGAGAACCAGGCATGCTTATGCGTGTACTGTTTTGTTCTGTGTGCATTTTTTTTGTACAGCATATTTAAAAACCAGTATATTTCCTATCTGGTTCAGAATTACCTTTATTCCACCTTGCCAGAATAAAAGTGGTTGCATAAAACACCTCTGTGAATTTATTTACAGGGAAGTAACAGAGATGGAAGATGTCCAAAACCAGCAATATTTTTCAACTGTGCTTGCCAGGTCAGCTGCTTGCAAGGTCTCGGAGGAGACAAGAGAAGGAGATCCAGAATATACCCAGACTTGTTGGAAAAGGATAGTACCATAGTCTGAGTTATGCATTTTCTTCTGCCTCATCCATATCTTTATGCTAACTAGTGCTTATTTCTGAGGGCCAAATGCTGCAGAAAACTTGTAGCTTTTTTCCTCATCGTGCACGTATTTTTGGAACTTGTTACTGTCTTGCTGTAGGGGAAGGAGGAAAAAGCACAGTCTCTAGTTACTTCTTTTGGCTTGGTCCTCAGAGATTTGGGACAATCTTAAGGGACATGCAGAGAAGCTTTTGTGTTTCTGAGTTGGTAATTATCTCAGGGCAGTAAAATGCTTCTTCTCTGTGTGTCTAGTGGGAAATGGGTAGGTCATGGGGCCTGTCTGGAACTGGTGCTAAAATGCTCAGGAACAAGGCCCACAGCTAGAAGTGAGGAGGCACAGTGCAAGAGGAGGTGGGGTTGCCAGTGTACAGCCATGGGCACTGCCAGTTAGGATTTTCAGTTCCAGCTGAAGTGAAAGATTACAGCAGACAGTAATATGGCACATATGGCACTGTGTCAAACAAGCAGCTCTGTTCTGCCCTTTAGGAGGGATGTGTTTTCTGCTGCCTTTTTTTGCATCTTCTTTGACCTGAGGGCTCCATGGGTGTCATCACAGAGCTAATAATAGCAGGTGCTAAAATCTGACTGCATAGCCCAGAGGAAGAGGGGCTCACGGCGCAGATGGGAGCACGGCAGGAATCTTGGGCTCACTCAGCTCAGCTGAGCCAACCATTGTAAGCTGATTTGTAGCAGTCCATCAAGTGTTTGGGATCTAGTGGATAAGCAATGTTACGCTGCAGTTTTTCTTCGTTTACACAATTTTTCAGGACTTTAGATCGTTTAAAGACTCACAGCCAAATGCTCGGTGAGAAACAGGGTTGGCCTAAGTTTGTCATGCAGGATAAGTCTCCCTGAAGCTGCAGAGTGTTCTGCAGTGGTTCTGCAGTGCCAAGAAAGCAAAGTTAAGGGGGAACGAAAAAAGCGTACAGGATTATATTATTTTTCTGTAGATTCACATGTTTCTATTTTTCTCTTGGAATGAGAAACCTGTCACTAACTACATCAGTGTGCTTCTCACTAGTTCATGATGCCTTCACCCAGAGACAAATGTAGAGGACCAAGGGCAGTAGCACACCACAGACTTACACAGTGACTCACACCACCACTTGCAGTATGCCAGGGGACCTCTGAACCCTCTACAACTATGCTTCTGCACTAGTTGTACTCATCAGTATACTCTCAGATATAGGTCAGGTGTTGGTATGAATGTGGGCAGCAGACACGTTACAGCACCTGTTCTGTGCAGTGTTTTGAAGAACATGAAGCTTAGGACTCACCAGTTCACCTTGTCTAAAGGAGGATAATGTCTATCCACCACATTTTTCAAATAAGCTCTCCAGTAATACCAGGAGTAACACCAGCTCCAATAATACCAGGAGTGCATCAGTTTATGCAGAAAGGTTTTGATACCTGAGAGGACTGCAGGGATGACCTCTGTGTGATGATGCCAGAAGCTTCCCCCCTGTCAGACAGAGCCACTTGCAGTTGGCTCTCAGATGGACCTGCTGCTGGCCAAAGCTGAGCCCATCAGAAACAGTGGTAGCAACTCTGTGATAATGTATTTCACAGGGTAAAAAACCCCTCTGTGTAACAGTAGCTGGGAGAAAGAAGTGAGAATCTGTGAGCAAAAGGGCCCTGCAGACACAAGGTCAATGAAGAAGGAAGGGGAGGAGATGCCACAGGCACCAGAGCAGGGATTCCCCTGCTGCCCCTGGTGAAGGCTATGATGAGGCAGGCTGTCCCTGTGCAGCCCGTGGAGGTCTACAGTGGAGCAGGCATCCAGTGCAGCTGGTGGGGGACCCCATGCTGGAGGAGGTGAATTGGCCTGAAGAATGCTGTGACTCCTTGGAAAGCCCAGGCAGAAGCAGAGTCTTCTCAGGACCTGTGGCCCCACGGTGGATCCACACTGGAGGAGTCTGCTACTGAAGGACTACACCCTGTGGAAGGGACCCACGCTGGAGCAGCTTACGAAGAACTGCAGCCCACGAGAAGGACTGCTGTTGGAGAAGGTCATGGAGGGCTGTCTGTTGTGGGAGGGACCCCATGCTGAAGCAGAGGAAGAGTGGAAGGAGCAATAGAGAGGAGGAAGGAGCAATAGAGACAATGTGTGATGAACTAACCCCATTCCCCCTATGCTGCTGCAGGGCAGGAGGTAGAGAATTTGGGAGTTAAGACCGAGAAAAAAGGGAAGGGTGTTTTAATATTCAGGTTTTATTTCTCCTTATCCTACTCTGATTTGATTGGAAATAAATTAATTTCCCCAAGTTGAGCCTGTTTTACCCTTGTTGGTAATTGCTGAGTGATCCTTCCCTGACGCTCTCTAGACTCATGAGACTTTTGTTATATTTTCTTTCACCTCCCCGGTTGAGCAGGGGGTGGATAGAGCAGCTTTGGTGGGCCCCTGGCATGCAGCCATGGTCAACCCACCACAGCTGGCAAACTGGCACAGGGGTTGAGGACTACGGGAGTGGAGCTGGACTATGTAGTGGGTTTTGAGGATTATGATTCCTCAGACTACATGGCAAGACAAGAGACAAGCTGATGATGAAATCAGTGTTGCACAAAGGCTCCTGCAACAGACTAAGTATTTCAGTTCATTAGGTGGCATCACTGTGTCATTCATTATAGTCACTTCTGCACCAAACCCATCTCCTTGCTCCTGCTGAAGGAGGGGCAGATGCAGAGTTCTAAGACAGTTTCCAGTTTTCCATGAGCTACAAGAAACTCATGTCACTTAGCCTACCATCTTCCTGATGCTGACAGTCATCTGTCAGCTGAGACTTTGCACACTGCCATGTTTTCATCAGTCCAGGATCAGGTGTCTGCCCCAAAACTGTTCCTTCCTTCAGGGACCGGTGCTGGGACCACTCCAAAGACTTTTCCCATTTTCCACCGTCTAGGCAGTTTTACCTGACCAAACGAAGTTAGTGGAGCCTGGAAGTGCAGTAGCTGCTGAATTTTCCTTTTCTTACTCCCAGTAACTGCTGCCAAAGCTGGCTTATATTTGTGGGATATTACACTGAGCTCTGTGCTCAGCCTCAAAGCAGCTGGGCAGCCACACTGTGGGTCTGGCTTTTTAGCAAACTGCTGACCCTGCAGCACACACCTTTTAGTGCACTTCTACCTCCAGGCAGGCTGGGATTTTTCTGTTGCTTCCCATAACCCACGAATGCAAACATCAAACCCACTTGCTGATTAAAGGACCACAATCAGAATCAATATTGACTTTGCATTTAACCACAGGAGCTGAATGGCAAGACCTGAAGCATTTAGCTCTGACGAGGACATGGTGCCATGTTCACAATAGCATTCCTCAATTAATCACTCTGTCTGTAAGGAAAATAGGTGGTATGTTTTTGACATCTCTCTTCTTGGAGATAAGGGCTTAAGATGGAATTATATCAATGTTGTGTCATTGGGGCTGACTAAGGGGATGTCTTAGTATCTTACACCACCTCTCTGATGATCACATGCAGGCACACAGATATATTTGTTGAAACCATGCAAGGCTGCACAGAGAGCTCTTGCAAAGAGCTGGTGATACACCATGACACTGTGTGGGAGCAAAATGCCAGATGAGCAGCCCTTTTAGACAGAGCTCTCATTTACAGCAGGCATAATTGTGACAGCTACCCTTCCACTCTTCTTCCATCTCTCCTTGGAGGTGTTGCTTATAGGTATTAGAGGAAAAGGAATTACTCCATCTATCTCTGCAAGTTCCTAAGTCTTACCTCTTGTGTTTTGGTGTTTCTTCCATCACGTCAAGATGTCAGTAGCAGGACTGTCTCTCTACAGAAGCTTGGCAGAGGATAGATTTTGTTCCTGTGTGAACATTTGTGACAGACATCACTAAAAGCTCTAACAGGAGTGAAAGGTTCTCCCTCTTCCCCCAGATGACCCTAAGTGCTCTTACTGACATAAATGAACAAAGTAAAAGTAAGTTGCAGTGACCTCTGATAAGACAAGTTTTTCTATTCTGGCTTATTTCCTGCAGCCCTTGTTCAAGTAAATCTTTTCATTAAAACAAATGAGGCTTTTTGACAAGAATGCTATGACCCTTTTTACTTTTCTCAGAAGATCTATTTTTTCTTACGTCCCGGTAATTGCTTGAAGCAGTAGAGAACTCTTGTTACCCTGCTGCTTCCGAAGCAGCCTTATCATTCTGACTACAGAACACGGGCAAGGGATAAGGCAATCAGTTTATGGGTAAAATGGCTAATTTGATATTCTTATCAATAAAAAAATAAACGAGTTTTTCAAAGCGCTTATTATGCCCTGTGTGCTTGTGCACCTCACTAGAAAGCTGTGAAGTGACTTTTCAATAAATGTTACTGGCTGAGGTGAGGATTAGGCATGGGATGCCAGTCATTTGATGCAATGCTACAAAAGCAGTGTGGCACTGCTGTAACCCTTCAGGGGGGGTAAACCCCCAAGCAAATACCAAAACAGTACTGATGCTACTTCAGGAGCATTGCAGATGTGTAGGGGTAGCTTTCCTATGTTTGTTATTTCAAGTCTCACTTAAATTCATTAGTTCCTGCTGCATATTCCTGATAACCCATGTAAATGGGGCTATGATGCCATTTGTGATGGGAGAATTAAGACTTACCTCAGATGTGAAATGAGAAACAACAGTGGCATATAAATTCTTTAGAAATAGTTCTCAGGAACCCAAAACCTTAAGCAGTACACAGCAAAGGAATAAAGATGCAGATAATGTGTTGGACCAGAAATCTGGGCAAAAGGTTGTGCAAAGGAAAAAAGCAAAGTAATGAAACCCTGAACCACAGAAATGTATTCTTAGTTCTGTAAAATCCTCTAAACTCTTTGCAGCCCTCTGATTCTGGATCCTCTTGGCCTGATTAGAAAAGCCCACTCTGATTTGCGTGTTCATTTATGGTCAGAGGGTTTGACTGTAGGTTTCTCAACTGGGAAATAGTCCAGTGTGCCGTGAAACTGGCTTTATCATGGGACAGTGAGCTATCTGAAGCAATTGCCCATCCGGGGAGGGCAGTGCCCACTTTCTAATTAGCTAACTATTTGTTACAGCTTTTTAAACACATCGTAATGTGAACATCAATATTGCAAATAATGAGGCAGGGTGAGGGGAGGTTATGGGCCCTGTGGCATGGTTTGTTGGACAGGACTGTGGAAATTTCTTACTTAGAGAGAAGCTTAAATTTAGCAGGCATGTCAGTCCCATGGAGGATTTTTCATCATGGGTGTGGATAGCTCTCCTCGGTGAGAAAGCTATCCAAATGAGCAGCTGCACATACTTGATCAGAGTATTCCAAGCAGTGACAGCACTGATTATTATATTGATAATAAACAGCTACAGTTTAGCTGTAGCTACATTAGCTACACAGTCAGCTAATGCCCTTCCATTAGCTGACTGTGCTGGCATAACCCTGTTATAGGGGGGCAGGGAGGAGGAGGAGGAGGACCTGACTTTCTTTGCACAGAGTTAACCAAGAGTCCTTACTTAGAAAATCTGTTTCAAAAAGGGTTTTCTTAACTCAGGGCAGTACTATGCAAACTTGCACTTAGGAAGGTAGCAGTGCTGCCCAGGAACGTGATGCAAATGACTGAGTGACTATGTAACTGTGTTTTAAGAGGCTGAAAATCCTATTTATAATTGTTTTTGTAAGCAGTCTTCTTGATATAGCTCAACCAAATCATGGCATGGCAATTAGTTCCTTTCCATGGACTGGGTTTGGTGCATTTTAGTAGTCTCTGAGGGAAACAGCATCTGTGCAATTGCAGACAGATATAAACAGATAGAAGTGGGTGGTTCTAACCAATAAAAGTACTAGGATTTGGACATAGAGCAGTAGGTCCAAATATCATCCTGATGTTGCCCAGCTCCAGCAAATGAGTTTGGAAACAGACACCTGAATTTTTTTTTTAGAGATGTGGAGCTGCACGGGCATCCACTGCACCATCTTTTGTATGCTCACATTAAGAAAAATAAGTTTGCATTTAACACAGACTTTGAAAATTGTCAAAAAGAGTAATTTCCTAGGTCTGTTCACCGTGCAGCCCTGTTCCCCTGGGCTGCTCCCATCACCTGTTATGCCAGATCCTGATTGTGCCAGCTGGAAACCAAGTATCTGTTGCAACTTACAGAAGGAGTAGTTGACTTGGAACCTACTACCTAAAACAGTGACAAATGAACAAGCCTTGCTGCACTGGGCTCTGGTTTTGTGGTTGTTGCCAATAGCTCCTTCTTGAAATAATGCCATGGGGAATTGGCCTGAGTACAGTGCTAGGTCATCTATCAAAGTTTATCCTTCTCCCCCACTTATTCTCATTTCTTTTCACTCACCCACCATTAGTATCTGCCTCCCCCACAGTTCTCCATCATTTCAAACCCAGTGCTGCTTGCTGGAATGTGGTTGTTTATTCCTTATGTTCATCTTTGGGAATGTTTTTCTCCTTCATGAACAGGGATCAAAACACTGCACAGTGCACCCATATCAATGCATTAGCTCTGCTCCTTAATGCATACACCATACAAGAGATGGTTGTTACTGCTCAAGTACGTGAAATTGTGACAAGTGGAAAAAGCTGTGGAGTGCCAAAATGTACATTAGCATTAACCACCTGGACAGCGTACTCCTCTCCAAGGGGTATGGTTCTTCGAATGTTTTATTGATTCTGCAAAGATGACTTCCCAAGGAAAACTATTTCAGAACAGCCACTTCCCTATTTCAGAATAAGCATTTCCCCGGAGTTGCCACATTTCAAGAAAGCTGAGGACTTCAAAATTCAGGTAACACTCATTTTCCTCCCCAAAGTGATGCTTTAAGAGCTGGCTTTGCACAACAACAGACGACCTCACTGCATTTGATGAGGGATGTGAGTGACAGCAGGTGCAAAAGATTAACCCAAGCTCCTGTGTGGTGCATGAGGGCTTCTCTAACAATTTCTCTGTCAACACAAGTCATTCATCTGAGCTTCCCACCAGAAAATGCACAAATGTAATATATGTTTATTTCAAATCAACTATAACCTACAAAGGCTGATGTAATGGTGAGAGATTAAAAAAAAAAAAACCACAACAGCAAATCAAAAGCCAACAGCCCCTTCCTGGCACTGAAGGCATAGCATGGGCAAAACAAAGAGCATTCCTGGGAAACAACTGCCATGCAGAACACTGGCAGAAGACTGGCACTCCTGGAGTGCTGACACCAATAAATGGAGGTTTCTTACTGCTCAGCATTTCGAGGAAAAGTGACATAGTGGGTGGTTCCCTGTTTAATGCTGAAATAGTCTGCCAAAGTCACTGTGGGATTAGTAAAGCTTACCATGACCCTTTCATACACCAACACCTTCCCAGCCTGTTGGAAAATCCCAGAAGGCTAATTTCAGTGTTTACCAGATCTCCAGCCCTGCTGTGTGTGTGTCATGGCACACCAGAAGTGTCTTCTACAGCAGGCCAAGTCCAAAAGTGACGTCCACTTCACCTGAGAGAACTGATAAACCAAATGTAATGCCCTACTTTTATTTTCTGCTAATGGGCTCTGCTACTATCTTATATCTAAAAATAGATAATCAAATTTCTTGAAAAAAAGCCCAAACACAAACTTGTCTACAGACAATGCATGCCATAAAAACCTCACATAAATGCCTAAATACCTACAAATGAATCCACCTTTTGAATGACAGCTCAGTAATCCATGAATGTGTTTATACCAATCTGCAGCATATTTAAGAAAGCAAGCTTGGTATTCAGCAAATTATTGCCAACTAAACCAGCACTCTTGAGTTTTCTGGGCTTAATGAGAAACCTACTTGAAGTCTGAACTCATCATTTCTACTGGCTTGTGTGAAGGCAGAAAATTATGCCTTGTGTAGTGGTGATAGACAGAATTACCACTGATGGCAGAGATGAATCATGCTGCCTGAGGCTGGCTGACTCTTGGTGATGATGTGGTTGACTTTCTGGCAACACGTTCAGCATGCTCTGTGCCCCCCAGCCAAACAGAATAACCTGGACAAAGCTAGTGAGCCAAATACATTGGAAAGAGAGATTCCAAAATGCAGAAGAACTCCTTCCAGCGGACATATGCACAGCCACAGGGGGAGCTAAACTTTGTCACTAGGTGGAATGTTCTGTGGATTTGTTTTTTTTTGGTGGTGTGCCTTTTTTTTAAATTTTTTAATTCAAAAAGCTTGATGCTTTTCCACAGCTAGGCTAAGCTACCAACATTCCCCATAACAGATTATTTCTGATCCTATGACACTCGCTCCCATGCTTACTCTGGACAAGCATTAAGAAACTGATTCAGGTCAGAACTAACCAATTTGGCCATGAACTCCCAACATTTACTGTAGGTTAGTACCCAGTTCAGACACATCTTTGTAGACAGTCCTAAGTTTCTATAACCTCAACAGCTAAAGGAAAGAACTCTCTAGATGATCGATATCTCATGGCTTTATCTCTATTTCCCTTTAGGAACCTGCTTCCCATTTAGGCTTTTTATTTCAACTGGCAATTTAATGAACTTGGCATGAGCTGAAGAATTCATTATCTGTTTTTAAAACAATTTAGAATGAAATTTCATGCAGTAAATTATCGCTTCAGGAATTGACTTTGAGAGTGTCAAATATAAAAATCAATTGAGCCAAATACAGAGTAGACAATACTGTGCCTTGTAGGTATTTTTAATGCAGATGAGCATATTATGGTGACAATGAAGTCTTCTACTGATCACCACAGTAATCTGCATCACAATCAGGAAAGTGACACACACATGAGTTCCACTCAAAAGGAAAGATTTCCAATGTATTTTTTAAAAAACTTCTCCTTCCTCGGGATACATGCTAAATCAATCCAACAATACTGCTGATAAAATTATGGCTTAATCCACTTGGCAGCAAAATGGTCAAGTGACATGAAAAAGACTCAAGCCTGGAAATTATTGACAATAATACCCTACTCCTCAGAGAATTTTTAACATTAATTTATCTGTAAGATGCAAGTGTTTTTCTAAAGGAAATGTACTTTATGTAAAAGAAAAAAGGTAGTCCACCAACTGAAAGAAAACATTTATTGAATCAAAGTCAATACTTTCCTTTTAATATCTACAAGCCAACACTGAACTGACTTTATTCAAGAATGAACACAATGTACAAAAAAAGTATGTCTGTTATAAAAATATGTCAATTCTTTTTCCTGGCTTTTTGAGCTGAAAACATTTTGGCAAGTGCAAGATAGGTTTGGCAAGCAAATTTAAGCTGCTATTACCAGTAACAAAGATCAAATAATTTTGTAATAATTTTGTAGTATAATTAAGAGTCATTGATAAAGTGACATTGGAAATATTAACCCCTAAAAAAAAATACATCACTGCACTGCCATGTGTTTATGCAGCCAGACAACTGAACATCTCGATCTTCTGTCATCAGGAGTCAGTACCTTTATCAGTGAACACTATCCAACCTAATTTGAACTATTCAACCAGATAAGTGACATCTACCACTGAAATACAACTTAGGGAAGGCAAACTACCTCCATGGCCCACGTATTTTACGTGTTGTTTATGAACAGAGAGAGGAGATTAGGTAGGTTCAGAAATGTTTAAATCAACCAGACAGCTGTTGCAACGTGAAATCAGGGAAATGATGGAAATAGAATAAAAAAATCATTTATGACAACAATCTACATGCATGTTTG